>NC_086288.1:25288158-25889433 GCF_963924245.1 Chroicocephalus ridibundus
GCCAAGCTGCACAGTGGTAACTGGTCTGCAGTGATTGACTGATCGTTGACACTGGATCTCGTTCTCTGGAAACACAGGGCAGTACTTTTTATTGCAATACAAATAAATACCGGCATTTTTCACTTAAAAAAAAAAAAAAAAACCGAGGAGAAGAAAATTCCCCCGCTAGAGAAACGCGGGGCTTGGACACGCTGCCCTCGGTGCGGCGGGATCCCTTTATTCCCCCGCGCAGCCCCGAGAAAATGGATTATTTGACATCGCCGGCCTCGAGAATTACCAGCCACAGAGTTGCTGTATCTCGAGCATAAATTTCTCCCGCTGTGAAGGAAGCTTTTATTACATTAAAGAAGAGGGGGGTGGGAAAAAGAGAAAAGCCAGTTTGCAAACAAACCGCTCCTGTTCAAAATAATCTGTCCCCTTTGCCGCCCCCTGCGCTCACCTTCTCCCGTCGGCGGGGAGATCCTTCGTGTAATATTACATTTCTATTTCCCAATCCCCCTTTTCAGGCAGGAGGAGAAACAAAGAGCAGCCCAAATCACCGCAGCCCCGCGGAGCGCGGGGGTTGAGAGGTTAGCCCCCGGTTTCCTGCGACTTCGTGCTGCAACACGTCGTTGAAGGGAAAGGTCGCGCCCCCCCGTGTTTTGTTTTAAATAATATCGACCCATTCATTCTCAACCTGCTTGTTCCTGAAATTATACGGGATTATAACTTCGCCGGACAATTGAAACAAATCAAGATGAATTGCTGCTCGGCCCTCCCCATCGCCTCACACCCCGGGCGGGCAAAGGAGGGGCTGGCGGGAGAGGGGGGAGCGGCGGCCAGGACCTGGCGGGAATACCGATATGCGAAGAAACTCCGCAGGCGCGTAAAATGGCGAGGGGGGCAGGGAGGAATCTCGCCGCGCTGAGGGACGAGCTTGCCATTTGCGCGCTCCTTGCGCGCTTCTGTGCCGTCGGGAGGAGCCGGGGGTGGGCGAGGGCTCCTCGAGCGCGCAAATTGCGCGCTCGCGGAGTCCTCGCCCACCCCCGGGCTCCCGCGGAGGGGGGGGTCTTGTCTCCCTCCTCCCCGGGGGTTGGACGGGGAGAGGAGCAGAGAAGAGGGGGAGAGGGGAGAGGTCAGCATCCTGCGCTTTCCCACAGGGACCCGAAACCGGTGTCCCCCCCCGTGTTCCCATTTGCGGAGACCCCAGCCCCCACTTTTTTCCCCTCTCATTTTTCTTGTATTTTTTTACCATCTAATATTTTTATTTTTTACCCCCTCCCCCCTTTTTTTTTGTTTTAGTATTTTGGTTTGGTTTTGGTTTTGCTTTTTTTTTAACCCGTTTTTCTGTTTTCCTCTCTGTGTTCTTGCCAGGGGGTCGGTGTAGCGAGAGAACCTCCGTGCTTGGGGCAGGGGGGGGGGGGGCCGGGGGGGAAGGAGGGAGGCCCCCCTTCCCCCCCGGCGTGCCCGGCCTCGCCACCGCCCCGACCCAACGCCGCTCCCCTCGGTTTTTCCGCACCGTGTCAACACCTCACCCGGGTGAGTGCCAGGGGCTTCCAAAAATGTCCCCTTCCTCCTCCTTCTCCTCCTCCTCCTCGCTGGGCTGCGGGCGGAAGGTCTGGGGGCGACGCCGGCGAGGGACTGGCAGCCCGGGACCCCCCCCTCGGGGCTCGGGAAGCCGGAGAAAACGCGGGTGCTTTTCTGCCCAAACCCTCTCGGCGGGACGGGCTTGGAAATCAGCGAGCGGATCGCTCCGGGTATCGGCACGGTATTTTACACGCTCTTTTCGGCTCTCGTTTCTTCTCGGTGGCATTGGTTATTTATAGTCCTCTCTTTTTTTATATATATATAAGCGTCCGTGTATATATTTAGAATACGTGTGCGCGTGGAGAAAGAATATATATAAAATGTATAGTATACGCATATGCGTTTCGAAGAATAATATATACCGTTTCCGGACCAAAAAAATACTGGATCAGAGCTTTCCACTCTACTGTGTAATGGTTCAAACGATGAAAAATCAACGTGACCGCTCAGAAAGGACATAAATCACTCCGAGTGTAATCTGAATTTCTCTTTCTCCCCTAGCTGAAGCCTTGAGGGTCATCATTTTTCTGCGCCACTTGACCAAAGATATAATGTTTTGATTAGGTCGTAAATCAAAATCTTGGGTCGTGTTTTTTCTTTTTCTGGGTTGTTTCTTTTTTTTTTTTTTTTTTCGCCGGGAGTTTTCCTTCCCCTTATCGGCGGTGGCAGCGTGAACCTGGAACAATGGAGGCCGTAGAGAGCGGGGGGGGAAGTCACAACGAAATGGGGAATTTGCAAAATATCTATTTGGAGAAGCTTGGCGGGGAGAGGGGTTAAACAACGGGCTCGCACCCCGTTAGCCCCCCCCGGCCCTGGGAAAGGCCGCTCCGAGCCGCCCGCTGCGCGGCCCCCCGCGCCGGGCGTGCGAGCGGGCAGCGCCGTCTGTTTCCCAATCCACATCCCAATCCACATCCCAATCCACAATCCCGCCGGCCCCGGCCCGCGCAGCCCCCGCCACCCCCCGGGCTGCGACCGAGAGCGGGCCCCTTCCAGGCGGGGGGCGCGGGGTCCCTCGGCGGCCCAGGACGCCCTCCCCCCCGGCTGCGTTCGGGGCCGTGTCCCGGCTCGGCTCCGCTCTTTTGTTCCCGGAGGGTGCCTTCCCGCACTTTGAACCCCGGCGGCGTGCGCAGGGCCCTAGCAGCCGGATCGGCGCGCCCGAAAAGGTCAAAATTAAACGTAAATATCGGTATCTCTCCTTCGGGTTATTTTCTGTGCGCTTCCCTCTCTCCGCGTTGTTGTTATGTACGTCTGCGCTCATCCGCCTGTGCCTTCCTAAAATACCCAGATACAGATCTCTACATACCTGTACATTTGTTTATACCTATAAAATAAAAGAACCTTTCTTATTTTTTTCCCCCCTTAAGAGATTCATTAGCGTTTTTGGAGGGAAATAACTTCTTTGGGAAAATCGTTGGCATCTGAGCCCGGGGAAGTTGTTTTTTTTTTTTTACCGAAAGCCGTTTTGCCGCTCTGCGGGGCGGGCGCGCAGGCACCGGCGGGGCAGGTTTGCAGCCCCCGGCCTGTAGCGCAGCGCGGGTGCGGAGGGGGCTGCGGAGGGGTGTGTGGGGCGGGTGTGCCGGTGGGGAGGGG
This sequence comes from Chroicocephalus ridibundus, assembly GCF_963924245.1. Lineage (NCBI taxonomy): Eukaryota > Metazoa > Chordata > Aves > Charadriiformes > Laridae > Chroicocephalus > Chroicocephalus ridibundus. The sequence continues at coordinate 25,291,315 of NC_086288.1, forward strand.
GGTCGCACACCCCGGTTCGAGCCGAGGAGAGAGGGCAGGGGAGCGGCTCACGGCGCGCTGGCGCTAATACCTACGCGTTTTCGAGAAATATAATTTACCTTGCTAAATGCCTGCTTTGGTACGCGTGTTATACATGTGTACGTCTCAATATTATGCACCCGATGGACCGTAACAGTCAATAATCCGGGAACTAGGAAGGATTTACACCTTGGGAGCTCCATACAATGCCGGATTAATTGATCGCTAAATCTGAAGTTTTCTAAATGCGAGCCCTTTTTTTTGGTATTAATTTCTCCAGTCGCCTGCATCATCTTCTCAGGAAAGAGAAGAGAGGAAATAAAAGAAACCCGCACTTTCACATTTTTTAGCGGCGAGGTCTTTTTTTTAATAAAAAAGGGTCTTTGAGGGTGTTTTCGCGTGCTCGGCTGCCGCTTGTGCCGGGAAGAGCCGCGGGGCTGGAGCCAGCACAGCCCAGCCAATGCTCCGCGCCCCTGCGCAGAGGCGCAGGGACCTCCGCGCTGCCCGCCCGGGGAGCCGGGGCTCTGCCGGTGCCGGATGGATTTCCCCCGGTTGATCGGTGGTTTGGGGGCCCAGAGGGGCTTGTTTTCTCATTTTCTGCCCTGCAGCTGCGACGCCTTCCCCTCCGCCCCCCCGGCCTACCCCGAAGGCGGAGGGCTGCGACGGGGTGGCCGGGGGCTGCGCGGGTCGCGGGAGAGCAAACGCTGCCGTCGCCAAAGCGGGAACGGCGCCGGCCCTGCCTTCTCGGAGGGCGGGCTTGTGCCTGCCCGGGGGGGGCCACCGGCCCGACCCCCGCCCCGTGACCCCGCACGGCCGCCACCGGCCCGTGCCCGGCACCGCCTGCGGCGCAGCCCGACCATGGCGGCGTGCGAGCGGCGACCTCACGGGCTACGGCCCCACGGGAGGACGGCAGCGTGACCGAGATGGGGGACAGGTCACCTCCCGCCTCGGGAAGAGCTTGGGCCTGAGCCCACACGGGGCAGGTAAAGCCCTGCGCGGCTGCGGCTCTGCACGGCGAGGTCGCCGGGGGCTCCGGGCGGACCCGGCCCCAGCGCCAGCCCCGCGGGCCAGCCGCCGGCGGGAGCACGGGGTGGAGGCGACCGACCGCCAGCCCAAAACCGGGAGAAAAAAAAAAAGAAAGAAAAAAAAGAAGCCACAAAGCCCCCAGCAGCCCACCCGGGAGCAGGAGCCCGCGGGTGCCTCGCTCCGGCAGTGAAGAAGAGCCGGGAGCCCTTCGGCCTCAGCCCCCTGCCCGGGCGGCGGGTCACGGCGCTGGGGAAGGAGCCGAGCGAGCCCCGTGTGTGAGTGTGTGTGTGAGTGGGAGTGTGGGAGAGACCCGTCTCCGGCCCAGCCGGGCTCCCCACCGAGTTGAGTTGCAGCGGGGAAACGTCTCAGATTTACGCCCGCATATATATATATATATATGCACACGTACATATGTATACACGCACCCACGCATATATATTACACACACATACATATTAAACGGATATACACACACGGAGTGCTGTGCGGGCTGTGCTGTGCAGCCGCTGCCCGCAGATGAGCGGGATGCTCCGGCGGCTGCAGCCCCGCACGGCCACGCAGGGGCTGGCCACGCACAGACCGCATCGGTGAAGCACACGCCTGAGCTGTGGGGCGGGGGGGGCGTGATCGCCTTCCACTCTCTCCATCCGTCTGACCTTTTTTATAGGGTTTTCCCCCCACCTCCTCGCTGCCAAGCCGCATCCCGCGGCTCCCCGGGGGCTGCGGGGCCGCCGGGCGCTGCGGGCCCCGGGCGTTCTGCCCACCGGCAAGCCCGGCCCGCGTTGAACATTAACCGGCTGGAGCGGCCCCGCGGTGCAATGCGCTCCGTATAAAAATGAATCATCTCCCAGGTTGTAGTAAAACGTCCTGTAAAGTCCCCTATAAATCTTGGTATGCACTTAGTGCTCCCGGCTTCACGTCTTACCGTTGCTACGGAGCGTTTCCCATCCTCTCCTCTCCCCCCCTTTTCCCTCCCCCGAAATCCCGCCGGCCGTCTGCGGTCCTAACCCCGGTCCCGCATGCCCCGGGGTGGGGTGTGGGCAGCCGCGGGGGGGGCGTGGGATGCGGCTTCTCCCCCGGGAGGAGAGCCGGGCCCCGCGGGGCCACCCCCGAGGTGCCGGCGGACGTAGCCGTCGGGGGCGCTGGGGCTGCCCCGCTCCCTCCAAACTGCGGGGAGGGAGAGAAACAAGCGGGACAGACACAGACCTTGGCCCTCCGGGGCGGCCTGGCTCTCCCCGCCATCCCCCCCCACCCCGGGGCCAGCTAAGGTGGGGCAGCTGGCAGATGTCCCTGCTGCTCCCGCCCTCCGAGGGGGTATGTGTGTGATAAGAAGAGATACTCATATATGGCAACAAGGTCCCATAAAACTCGGCAAGGCTCCCTCTTGCAAATTCGTTACGTGTTTTTCTCCGGATTAAAGTGAAAAAGGAAGAGTGTTTAATCTGAAGGGAGCGCAGCGCTGCGCAGCCTCCGTGGGTAGGCACGGGCAAGGATCGATGAGCGTGCAGCGATCAATGCAGCCCACAGTTTAAATCCACGACGGAGATTTACGCAGTTGGAAAGGAACCCGAGGAACAAGCCCCTCGCCTGCTGGGTGTGTATGTGGAGAAATGGCAGCGCTCGGACAAACACGAGGGTGGAGCCGGGCTCATCACTTGATGTATATATTTAGTGTGGTGGTAGTTCCACTGGCTCACGGGGGACTACTTCCATGCTTAAAGTTATTCACATGCTTGAGTGATTTGCTGGATTGTGGCCATATGTAAAGCAATAAATATAAGTGGCTACTTCTGTGCAAATAAGAGATCCAGAGGTCTCGCAAGTAATTTTCCAGCAGATCCAGACCTCGTACTGTTAAGATAAAAGTGAAGAGAACTCTTTTCTTTCACTCAATTAAAAAAAAACCACACCAACAATTAAGGTCACCGGGACAATACAAGCATAAAGGAGCATAAAGCCTTTCCTTTATGAAAATCCTTGCCGGGCACTTTTAAGGCTGTATTATCTGGAGAGGAGCAGGAATCTACAAGCCCTGTACCTAGGCAGTTGTTTTCAGCCTCCCAACATGGAATTGTTGTGCCCGCTTTGGTGGATGCAGAGCTAAGGAACGAAGCGATTTCTTGCCAGGCTGGAGGACGGCATGTTGGTGTGAGAGTGGGTCCCAGCCCATTTGGTGCTCCTTTGAAGTCAGTGGAGCCTGAGCTGGCAGCGCTGAGTGTGAGGGGAGTTCCCAAAGCAAGCAGAAACTCTCCCTAAGAGGTTCGGGGCGGTTGAATTCCCATGATTTCTCCAGGGAAGGTCATGCGTGCTTCCCACTCCTCAGCCGGGACAGGAAGAGCAGTGGAGACAGAGGTGGCTCTTCTGCCCTTTCTCCTCTATCTGCAGAGCCAAAGTCTCTGGCAATTCACATTTTTTTAGTGCAAAGTAAAACAGAGTTTGATTAAAATAATAATATCCAGCTTTTGGCAATGCTTCCTATAAATTCATGGCTTTAGCCTGGACTGTCTCATGGCCAGACTGTAAATTTTCGCGTTCTAACTCCCTGTGACAAATCTCTAGCCCCAGTCATTGTTATTTCCTTCAGCTTTCACATCCTGCTGGCAAAAACCTCCAACTCTGGTATTCTTCCCCCAAAACAGAAATTCCTACCACAAGGGCCATTGCCCTGAGAAGATTTTTTAATAAACATGTTTGGAAAATGAAAACAAGACACATAAAAGATATGAATATGAGTTACATCAAATGAAGACTTGGAAGCGGTTTCAAGTAGTATTACAAATAGGAAATAGCTTTCCAGAGATAAAAATACTCCATGGGTTTTGTTAACACCAACATGCAGCCCGGCTTTATTCTCATGGTTTATTTGGATGTTAAGGGACACCTTTGTCCTACTTGATGTACTTGTAACTGCTGGCTGAGCCAGGGGGTCAGGGACTTTAGCTTGTAATCAGTGGGTGACCGGCAACATCCCTGACAAATAATGTCAGTGTGACACGATCAGGGCGACAGCCATTCTCACATGTCAACAGCTACAGCTCAGCAAGCCCAAGCAAAGGACGTGGGGAGGGACATTTCGTAGCACAGGTCATTTTTATAAGTTCTGGTCTGTGCACCTGAGACACTGTTTAAAACTTCAGCCCCTGACACAGAGCAGGGAAAATGGCTCCCACTGACAGGGGTGACTTGGTTGGTTTTTTGGGTTTTTTTGATTTTGTTTTTTTCTCAGCAAAAAGGGATATTAATTACGCTGAGAGGCAGCCTCATTGCTGACTTACTGACAGTTGTAGGCTCTCAGCATCTTATAGGGTGTTTCCTTTTAATTGTCTAGGGCGCAGGGAATGTTGCATTTTTCTGCCTTCTTAACAAAAAGGCTTCTGAAACTGGAGCGCGGCTCTAACAATTCTCTCCGTGACAATGGAGTACTTAATTCTTGCGATGGCCAGGCACTGCCATTTGAGACCACTCAAATCCCCTCTGGTAGAACTGGCAATTCTGGGGACATAAATAACACAGCATTGTTTACATGGCAATAGTATGGGCCTACACTGGTCAGCGTAGTGTTTTCCTCCTTGCGCGTGGAAGGAGCAGAAGCTGTGATGCGCTTGTCAATCCAACAGGGCATGTATGCATATGCTTATAGCCCATCGGCTTCCAAGGTAAAATTAGCCCATGCTCATCTTGAACTGGAGCAGGAATGGAGTGTGTGCCCTGCAGGCCAGGCTGAATCAGGACCAGGCTCCATGGCTGGAGAGAAAAGACCGGGAACAATTTCCCTTCTTATGGCCTTAGACAAGCTCATTTCATCTCACACGGCTGGGCGAGGAGAATAACTGGGCAGGTTGCACTGTGCCTGGAAAAAAAAAATTCCCAACCAGAAAATACTTAATCTCCTGCCACCAAAATCGATCAGCTGTTTGGGACCAGGGTGTGTCTGATGTTTAGGGAAATGGATGAATTAAAATTGGAGTAGACTCTCCAAAGGAGCTCAGTGAAGGCTTTTCATGGGGTAAGGAAGAGAACCTGCAGCCCAGGCTATGAAGACCATGTTGACCCTGTCTGGAGGGTGTGGGCATGAGCTGACACCAACGCAGCCACACATTAGAAACACGTTGTATTAGAAATCACAGAGGCGGTTCCCTTACTTTTCTCTTCTGGCTGGAGAAGAAAAGATGAAGGAGCTTGAGAAGAAGAAAAGAGATCTTATTCCTGCTTCTTGTGAGATTCCTTCTGCAGAGGTTGTCACAAGAAGAAACCTTTGTTGAATACAATGCCACTGAAGCCAACATGTGGTCACATTAAGAAAGGCCTATGTGCTGTCTAGATCAACTCGGGGGTGGTACGTTATAGGGGTGATAATTCTGAATCTCATTCTGTGGTGATGATATCCAAACAATTATGTTTTACTGATTTATTTTAATGGCAGGCTTTCCCTTTCTTAAAAAAATCTAGTTGAAATAAGTTTGCAGAGGGAAAACGGGACAGCTAAATTGGTAATATTAATGTAGTTTCTCTAATGGCAATGCTGATTCTCATAATTTATTCTTTGTTATTCTTCATGGCATCTGATTAATTCCACCGCAAAATTCAGTTTACACATAGCAGTAAGCAGAGCACGTGGAGTGTTGTGGGCAGAATGCCCACCCTGGCTACCCCAGAGGATTATGAATGCCAGGCTGTTACGAAGAGAACTGCAGAGCCGTAAGAAGAAACCCGCTGGTCCTCTCCTGCCGCTCTTTCCATCGGAGGGAACTGTGGGGTGCTTTCCTTTGAGAAGATACCTGCTCGAGGAGTTGTCCTCAGCGCAGGGGGGTCCCCCAGCGGGGCAAAGAAAAGCCTCGCTCTGGACGTTAGGAGGTGCCTGATTTGAGGCTGCAAACGTGGACTTTAGCCAAATGAGAGAAAAGAATAAAATCACAAAAAGCAGTTATTGATATCCTGGCAAGAAATTCAAGACTGCATCTGACACTCATCTATGCATAATGCTATAGTCCAACACTACTTAATTCTTAAGGGCATGACATTAGATATGTAATCCTGTCTCTGTGGCCTGTCTGATTAAAATGCTGTCATGCAATCTAGTTTAGTAACTGGTGCTGGACATGCTTACAGTGCCCCAAGGGGCTCTTGATGTTTCAGACTGTAGCTGAGAGACTCCTGTGAGAGCTGCTGTGCACTGGAGACACTGTACTAACCCGTCTTTCAGCTGCTTCCCGCTCTCCTGTTTGGGTCCCCCTCCCAAACAGGACCTCTCTTTCCTCTGAAAGTGAATTCTTCTGTCCCAACTCCCTCTGTGAGCAAACAGTAAAACCCCACGGGAGCTGGGGGCTGAGTCAGGTTTGAGTCCCTTGCACCAAGAGGATGAGATGGTTGCTGGACACTATGCATGTGAGTGCAGAACGACCCTGTGCCTTTATCACAGAGGGTCAGACAGACACGCCATGTCTCCTGGACCCATTTGCATGCAAGGCGCTCAGCCATGGTGCTACTGGCCCATCCTGCAAAGTGGCAGCTCCTAAAGCTGAGCCTAGATAAATAGGCATCAAATTGGCAGTGAACCTGCTGAACTCAGCGAAACGCAGGACACCAGGGCTAGTTCACGTTTCAGGCGCACGGACAAGGCCAAGCCATTGAGACTGCGTTTAACCTGATGGATCTGGGATGCTTCCAGGCCTTCAGATCCAGGTGCATATCCCGGCCATATAGTTTGGTATAATGACTTAAGCAGTCAAAACCATGTTGAATAGTCATATCTATTCAGTCATGGGAAGGAAACCAGGCATGCAAGCAAGATAGGAGGGAACCACAATGTGTTATCATCAGGTCCTTGGTGTGTTCGAGAAGAGACAAGCACCTGGAAAGCACCGCATAGTTCATGTGCCATGCAGGCTTGGTTCAGAGGTACTTTGTCGGGTACCACTTTCACCTGCTCTTACCTGAAATAGAGCAACAATTGTTTCACATGTGGTATGAAGATAAAAGCATGTTGCTGGTTGTGAAATGCTCAGCTAACTTGGTGAGGAAGATAATTTCGGTAGACGGACAGCAAACTAAATCCTTAAACTCTGTCTACCTAGCAATGGGCACTTATTGGGCATAATGCACCCATTTATTTTTGTAAATTATTTTTTTTTGGCATACATAAGATTAGCGGTTCCAACTCCAGGCCTTTTAATCAGGTGAAGAGCATAATCTTCATAAAAGTCTCTAGAGACAAAGTGGCTTGTTGGCATATAAACTGGAAATAGCCTGCCTCCATTAAGCGCCACAAAAGGTTTCAATCAAAAAGGCAAGCGCAGCTACAGGAGAAGCTGACTCAGAATGAAGCAGCCACCTCACTGCAACATCGTTAAGGAAAGACTTTAATAGGCTGGGACAGATTTGTAATAATTAATACAACTTGCTTATTATCTGAGACAAGGCATCTACAGCATATAGCATGTCTCTGCGTGAAATTGTAGACTTATTTGCACAAGTGTGGGCTGATTACATTACATGTAAGTAGCGGGGTGAAGCAGGACATTTGGTCCAAATACACGTAAATAGAGTACATAATAGTTTAGAGAAAGTCATGTCATGGGTGATTTATACCTCCCTGCTTTGTCAAATCATGTTGACCAGGTTAGACCTTTTCGTTTCGTCTCCCCAGGGAAAAGAGCATAGCATTTTAGGGACTCGTCTCCAGAAAGAAAGTGCCACGGTGGTAGAGATGCCAGCTTTTCGTTTTCCCAGTGGGTGGTCTGCTGTGAAATCCCCAAAAGACGAAGGATCTAGAGCTAGCCAGGGCCTCCCTTAAGCTGAGGCGTTTAAGAGATTTTTATGTGTAATTTAAGATGTTTGCTGAGAAATAGAGACTCCAATTTAACTATTTGCAGCTTATGATTTTTCCATTAGAAAATCTTAAGGAACCATCAGCACATTCCATATTTGACTGACCACAAAATCACAATTTTTTCCCTCAAATCTATTGCCCCACAGCAGCGTCCTTTGTTCTTCTCCTCTCTCATTTGGCGTGCACTTACTTGGAAATTGTCGGAGAAGACACTCGACCACTGTTATTCACACCAAGCAATATGCGCCTCTAAAAAGATTGCCACTAGCTTATTCTGGGGGCTGGGTGGACTGACAGCCCTGCTTAATGTTTAATACAACTCCCCCAAATACCCAAAGGTTTCGCCCAGCCCTTTCGGTGCAGACCCCCCCTCTTTAACACCCTGGGAGCTCAAACTGAAGAGAAAATGAGCAGCACACAGCACTCTTCCGCGTAAACCTCCCAGTCATCCCAAAGATGTTGGAGCTGCAATGCAATAGGCAATTGCAACTACATCTAATCGTCTCCCTTATTTAAGTGTTATATTTTTTGCAGGAAATATGTAACTTTTGTTTGACAGTGCAACAGGGTGGTCCTCTTTAAGTAGTCGAAAGAACCTGGAGCCAGTTTCCCCTCCTGCTCCCCCTGCCCCCCCCCCAGTAAGCTCTTTTTAAGGAAGTAGATGTGTGAAAGAGCAGCAGACAAGATAGAGACCGGAGCCAGATGTTCCTCCAAGAGCTGCCTCCTGACTGGGATAGAAACCCAGCTGTTCGCTGACTCAGGGGCATTCCAGGCAGAAAGCTCTGGGATTTGCCGTGTGTGTGCGAGAGAAAGGCACAGCCTGCACTCCCCTGCGCCGACTCTTCCCAGCTTGCAGATGGAGGGGGGAGGCGTGTGCTTGGCTGGGAAAAGGATGCTGCGAGGATGGCGAGTGTGTGCTGAACAACCCTTTCCGGAGAAAGCCTCAGCTCCCAAAATCATGCCAATGAGGTAGGTAGGCGCATTTCTCCTGGGACCTATATTAAGAAATCCTGCTCTGTGAAGTGAACTGCTGCCTTAAATAGTCTGGGCATTTGTATAATTTATAGGAAGAATGCCGAGGAAATGGCTCTGTTATGGATGTGCTGTAGGCTGACAGCTTGCGCCTGGCTTTTAAAATATATTGGATATTTCTGGGCATATTTACAAACATCTCCTAGTTAGGATAATAAGCCACTTGGCCAAAGTCAACATAAGCTGCAGCACACATTATATCCCCGACCAAACCATACCTTCTATCCAAAAATCATGGTTCAGCCTCAGAAAAACCTCCCCACTCCAACCTGTGTTTAATGCCATTCATTCTGGGGGAAGACAGAGTTTCCCTGCACCATTGGTCCATAGGTTGCAGCCCCCAACTGAGGGTCTGGCAGGATGCGGCTCTACGGGCTGTACGGATTGCTTGCTCGGAGATGTCTCCCAATAACATGCCATGAAGAAGGAAGAAAAGCCCATCTTTAGGGTTGTTTTTGTTTTATACTTTCCCAACGTTCAGGAACAGGTGCCACACATGTAAACGCCATGCTAAATGGACATCTGAGGGTCTCGCATATAAATTCTGGAGAGGTGTGCCCGTTTCTCAGGACTCTGAAGGTGTGCATGGCAAGCCTCTGTACTCTGTACCCGTTCTTATTCACAGTGTATTTCATTGTGAGACACAGCCAGTGACAATTATCCACACTGGGAAGACTAGGGCAGGCTGTGGCTCTTCGCTGCCGAGCAGACATGTCATTCAGCTGCATCTAAATTACCTCCTCAGGCACAGAGGTCTCGGCAGGCTGTGAACCACCTGGGTTATCTGTCCTCTGCCACTTCAGGCTGGATGTGCAGGTTAGAGGGAGAGAGCTTGGCATGCAGTCATGCCTGTGGCTTTGTTTTGGGAGGCTCAGCAGGGCTGTGTTGCTTGTGAGCCTGGCCTTCCTTGGAGCTGGCCACCTGGCCCCTGGCGGTCCCCAACCCCTGGGACGACACACACTGCCAAGCCGGGGCTGTGAGTTCGGGTGGCTGAGGTCCAGCACCGTAGGCAGAGGAAAACCTTGGCAGCTCCGCGGGCTCACTTTCACTTACGGCCAGGATTAGGAGCACGTCTCGTCCTCCTTGATAAAGCCCAGCATGGGAGCGGGTTTGACCTGCTCCTAAGCCAAGTGTGGCTCAGCAGCCAAAGCCTGGCCAGCTCTGCTTCACACTGCTGCACCCCACATCTTCACGGTTTTGAGGTTTGCCTCCAAAAACCTGACTGTAAAGTGGCAGTGCTGGGGATGCTAAGTCACAGCTTCAGCTCCTGGATAGGAAGAGCCGCAGAAGTGAAGTACTGGAGAAGGGGGCATTATTGCTCCTCTGACTGCACCGAGACCCCCTCTGGGAAAACAGCATATTAGTATTTTATAGTGCTTTTAATTGGTAGTGTTACTTGCTAGCTTTGCAATACAATAATCCCAAGGAAGACGGGTTCGCATTCAGCTAAGCACTGCAAGCTAGCACAAGGTGAGAAATTCCCTGCTCAGAAAGGCTGCCATTTAAATAGATAAGGCAAATTGTAGGAGGAGAAACAGAGCTAGAGAAAAGTGAAAAGACTTGCTCAAGGTCACATGGCAGATCAGTGCCAGATCAGCAAAACAGTCTGGTTGTCTGAACTGCCAGTCTGCTGTCCTGTGAAATCTTTGGAAAAAAGTCTTTAATAGCTGTAGCTGTCCTTGTGCCCATAGTGACCCTGTGCAAATAATATCTCAGAACTCAAATTCTGGCATCCCAGAAATGAGAATTCCATATTTTGTGCACTCGGCGTATGATCCCCTAAGGTGGCTAATGTGAAAGCGGAATGGTTTGTTGGATCGGTCATTTATTTTTAAAATTTAACTTTTGGAACGCATAGTTATACTGAAGTCTATTTTTCTTCCATGGTCAGAGGAACATGCTGGTGACCATAATCTTGGCTAAAATATAGGATAAGGAACTCTTCGTCCTTCCCCCCCATGTGCTATTTTGAGTTGGCATGTGTTTACAGAGATAACATTTGATGTCATAGTTGCCACATTTGACAGAGAAAAGCCTGAGAGAACCATTAACTATAGGACGAGTCAGCAATCTAAGGCATCTTTGTCCTTTGCTAAATGATTAGCTCAAAGCAATGATTCTTCTGAAGTTTCCACCCCAAGAAAATCCTACAAACAAACACTCTAATAGCTATTATAAAATAAAGAATCCTTTATACATAACAGAATTTTACAACTGTGCAAAATCAACTCATCTTTATTGCCTACAAGAAAGAATATTTATTTGTCATTCATTTCTAAATGCATTATAGCAACATTAACTAGTTTGTTAGTGTTTTGTATTTGTAATGTATTGAAATGTATTATAAATAATATAGATTTGAAAGCATCAGCGAATGAAAGAATAGAAACTAGAGACAAATAGGAGTCTGGATGCCAGATTTCTTTTTCTGCTCCAGCACTTGGTCGCTTTGTAACCCTGGGTATATCACTTAACCTCCCCACCTCATCGCATCTGTATTCAAAAGGCAATGATGACTTCTAATTCACAGAAAGATGTTTCTCCTTCTCCATAGACCCAGGTCCTTAATCCTCCCTGCGATCTCCTTGTGAAAATTTTGGAAGAAGTTTTTTATCTCAATGAATCCAGGTAATCCCTAATGAGTTGTGAAACCTACAGGATCATATTATTCAGTATTTTAAATGTTGCTGCCAAATATAAGAGTTGTGTGGGAACTATGTTTGTGGGATGCTGCTGGTCATAGCTGCTTTGAAGACCCTTGAAGGGAAGATGATACTGCCCCAGACCACATCTTAGATGCCTCCAAGCAAGCAGAGGAGACACTGATAATTTTGCCTGCAGCTCAGTTGGTTTCTGGACTGTAAAACTCCCTCACCGTAGCTGTAAGAAGGGGAAGATGGGAACAGGATAGGGACAGCTTAATTTGTCTCTGTAGGGGAGGGGAAAACAGTGCACAGGAGGTCCTTTGGATAATGGGATCTGAGCAGCTGAGGGAAGATCCCACGCTGAAACATATTTAACTTCACTGCTAATGGGTTAAGAAGACCGAGCTTATTTTTAACACACTACTTGTGAAACATTCTTCCTTTTCCTTGAAGAAGTACTTTGGCAAAAGGTGTGGCACAGATGCCTGTAATAGTAAACGCTGTTACTGGGAAACATGGCACTACATTGCATCCATAAGAATGTAAAGTTTCCTTTTGTAAAAGACTATTTTAGGCCCTTAAAATTTTTCAATACTTTCCATCATACCAAAAACATCCATGAAGGATGTCTATCCTTGGTCGATGATTTATTTATCTTTTGGTTAAAGATTCAGCAGAAATGTCTCAGCCAGTATTTCCAAGGATAATTAAATTAATCTGTTGTTTGGCTCATTTTCTAAAGGGAGAAAAACACCTCCATCTTGCTGCAGAGAACTGGCTTGTATGTGCTTAGGAGCAGGGATGTGAATTTGCTGACAGGGTTACTCTGATGTCAGGAATATGCCCTTTGCTTTGCTACCTAATGTCAGCCAAATTTGTGAAACTCTAGTTTGGACACACTCTGGAGAGACTTGTCAGAGCTGGGCAGCTAAATTCTCTGCAGATTACATGTGCTGTAGCTCTCATCAGACCACGGCTGCTGTAGGAAGCACGCATCCATGCGTTACAGAGCCAAAACAGTGCAGTACATCCCAGCTGGTTCCCCATGATGATGGCAAGGTGGGGGCTGCTGCTTGCTTCACTTTCTGGAACCACCCAGAAACCACTTTCTGTAACCACCAGGGTCTGTCAAACAGACCTGCAGGCTGCGCTTTTGAACCCCAGCTACCCAGCCCAGGCTCCACTGGGCCGGGCAGGCTTGTCCTCGGCCAGCTTGGAAGACCTTGAGGGGGGTTTGTGGCCAAGTGGTGGCCGAAATCACCTCTTTCTGTAAAGCAGAACTTGCCAAAAGAATTAAGTCAGCCAGGCCAGACTGAAATTTAGGGAGGGCTGAGCGCTTTCTCCATAGAGATGATAGAGAGCTAAGCATTGCTTGAGTCAGAAGGGCATGCCTAGCTGAAGACCATGAAAGACAGCACAGACAAGGGCATTAGAAAGAGCTGCAATGGGTTGTATCCCTTCTAGAGTTTGTAAGCATAAGCAGAGGGCAATCGGCATGGACAAGGAAGGCAACAACAGCGGTTGTGGTTGGAGTTCTTCATTGGCATGGGGAAGAGCATGCCAGGGGGAAGCAGCACAGCCTGAGTGGCTGGGCCCTGCTGCCGGCATCACCTCTGCCATGGCCGTGCAAAGCCAGGTGGCTACTGCTTCCACCCAGGAAGGGCTCAGGGCTGAGGTGTCAGCAGCTGGCAAGGAAGTGGGGCTGTCACCCTCAGACAGACTGGGAGTGACATGCCTCTGTCCCCAGGATTTTGCACAGAGGAACTCAGTTCTGGCCCATCCCATTTTCTCTGCCCTCCATCTGGCGAAATGGGTTGTATCTTTGTCTTCTTATCCCAGGAGAGGAAAACGGTGGTTTGCTACACAGCTGAGAAGCCTCAAGCTTCATGTGTGGGGCCAGGGGGCCAAAGAGCAGTACTGGTGTGCAGCCTTCAGCTCCCGGGACAGTGCCTACATGATCGGGACTGGCAGCACTTTAGACTTCCACAGGGCACGTACATGTCACGGTGATGTCCCCAGCCCACGGTTGGGTCAGGACCTTGCTGTGTAAAATTCCCCACACCTAGCATGGAGCTGCAGTAGGCGCTGGGATGGAGACCTGGGGGCACACAGTGGCTCTGCCGCAAGTCATCATCGGCAGTTAGTAGCTTGTATCTATAGATGAGCGGTTTTACGCCTATGCATGGAGATCGTGACTTCTTGTTACGATAGCTGGAGAAGGGAGGTGTGGGAAGCTGGAGTTTGAGGAGGCTTTTAACCAGTGCCACCCAGATCCTGATGCGAGAGAGGAGGCGGCTATCACAAATGTTGGCTCTAAGGGAACACTGAACCGTACATTTTTTCTGCAAAATCCTTTATTCAAACCCCATTTAGTCCAATGGAAATAGTTGCTAGCCATGTTACAGGTAAATAATGCCAGTGGGATTTGTATCATGTAACGGTGAGTAACTGAAGAATAAGAGTGTCACCTCTAAGGTATAGTAGTTTTCTGGAAACTTCTTGACTTTAGTCTCTCTGTGCTCGTTTCACCATGTTAAAAATGAAGGCAATACTTTTTATGTTTTTCCTCCCCAGGAAAGTTTCATTTGCCTTCTAGCCACACGAAAACAGAGACAGGAACAAAAGAAAAAAAAAGGGAAAATAAAATAAGCAAAAAGAATTAGATTTTTTTTTCTTAAAATCTTTGAACATTTTAAAAACCAAACATTTTTCACAAAAAAAGCACTCACATCTGTTATTTATAAAATTCCATTTTTATGTGATTTTAAATTTTTTTTTTACTGGCTCCCATTCAGATACCAACAAAACAAATCAGGCACAAGTATTACATGTTGTACCAGTAAGTGCTGGAGTCCCTGAAAGAATATAGCAGCGATTATTTTTTTTCTAAAGATTTGGCAAGGGACGTGTGTTTGGAGGAGGGATAGAAAGAAGCGAGGTAGCTTGAGAACAAAGAGAAGGGTGATTAATAGAGTACAACCCTCTTTATCTTCTTTGTCTCCAGATACCAAAAATATTCAGGTGAGTAAAGAAAATGGCAAGTAAGCATTACATCCCTGATGAGAACCTCAGTCAAATGAAACAGACTTTCAGATAAATCCATTTTCTTCTTCAGATGAATATATTCAAAAAGGCACAAGCTTGTCAGCTTGGGCACTAGACTTATTTTTAAACATTTATCTAGTCAGCATGCCAAGCTCCTAGATATGCTCATAAGCAAAATTCTTAAGCCCAGTGCTTTATAACTGCAGAATGGCGCTGTCGTCTTTCTTGGGAAACGCATTATTTCGGCCGGGTTTGCACAGAGAAGCTGTGTCGCTTCAACCACTTGGGCATAAGAGCACCAGCACAACCTTTCCCCTCTCCCCCGTGTCGTGACTGCTATTATACCAACATAAAGACCCCATACCGATATTATTATTCCTTGCCAGGAAAAGAAATGAATTGCAAGCACCTTCCTGCCACTGTAAGTGAATTGATACCAGGAGCTGTAGAGGCAGTTAAAAGACCCCCCTCATGCTTCCCCCCCCTCCTCCCCCCGCCAGTCTCCCGCACAACCGACACAGTTAGACTTGTACAAAATCTACCATACAGCAGGCTTTCATGGACCAGGAGTCTTTACCCTTTTTTAATCCATTTAGATTAACAGCAGTGCACTGCTAATTCACATGGCAAAGGGCAAAGGGGTTTTTGCAAGGCACAACTTTTTCTTGTAGCAAAAATAGATGAAACCCACTTTCCTCCAAAGAATTGATTACTGGATGCCTTTGTGGGTTTTGTACAGCACTCTGGTCATGTGAACTAGGTGTAGTTTGGTGAATGTGAAAGCTTAACCCCCCTTCCTCCAACCATACGTGTGGAAGGAAAGAATTTGTATTTAAGATTGTAAAAAATACAACAGCTGTGTATTATTTTTTTTTTATACATAACATTTTTGGTTTTACATGTAATACCAAGCATTTTAAAATAACAGAAACACAGAGCTCTCTGAAGTTTTCAAAAAATGTCGGTCGTGCTAACAACCTCAATCTCCAGTAAACTGGTAACACATTTCAATGTGAAACAAATATAGTCATAAGTTTGTTTTGTTAAGGGCTAACCTTGTGCTGTTAACATTGCTGCTAGTCCAAAGGAGCCTTGGTCAGTAAAGAAGTTTCTTGTGAGATGGACAACTAAATATTGTGGATTTATTAAATATTAAAGGATTACGTGCCCTTTACGTATATAACTTGTTTGGATTGGGTTTTTTGGCCACTCAAGGACTTTCACTAATAGAAATCTAGCAGTTCAGAATCCAGGCTATTGCTGCTGCCCCAGTTGAGCTAAGCTGCTAAAGCAATTTTTAGATTCGACATGGTCTCTGATGTACCATCTAGCATTTGGTTACATCAGTACTATTTGACCTAATGCAATAAAGATAGGTGCTGTAATAATTCTAAGAGAAGAGAACTATATATACATATATATACACACACAGTGGCAGGTGTCACCAGAAATGATCATAAACCGGAGGGGAGGCACATGAAGGCAATTTGTACTCATGTTCATTTAAATTTTTAAAATCTCCTTTAGTATTCAGAATTTTATTTCTGGAAATTTTCTCAAAGCAGTGGGAGATCCCTCAGCAATTAAATGAAGATGCAAATATTTAAAAAATCCTAACACTGGGCATAAGTATATGAACTAGTCAGTGACATTATTCACGTAGTTAAAGTTCGGCTTGTCCTTCAGTTCTTTGCTGAAAGAACCAAAAAGATTTTTTCCTTGCTTGCTCAGCAAAGAAATCACATTGGTGTTAAAAAAAAGGCTTTCTGTATGAACTGGTTATTAGTCACATTCTGTCGGTCTGTCAGATTTCGCTTCCTCCTTGCCTGACGCCACATCTACTGAATCTCCATTCACCTGTAGAGTAAGGCAAATAGAATAAACCAGGGCCTGATTTTTCTTGTATAAAGTATTACCACAAGATCTCAGTCTGGAAACAAAAATAAAAAAGCTGGTGGATTAGTAGAGATTAAAACTACAAAAAGTTATTTTCTCCCACTATTCAGTCAAATTTGAGGGTAGCCTTAAATCTGCACTCGCTTGCGCTTGCCATTCTTTTAAAATCTTCCAGTGAAAACTGAGATTTGATTTTCTTGACAGTAAAATGTCAGCAGCAGTATAAGAGAGGCTGTTCTTCCAGACCATGATGGAGACGAAGATTGTACGGCCTTTCTTTTCCTCTTCCCTTCCTCGGGCTCTGTTTCATTTTCTTACCCTGTGATAAATGGCACTTAGATCCAGGCGGATCCTGCTGTATCGCAAGCACGGCTTCTTTAAGCATAACATGGTGCTCTCTGTACCAGCGTGCAGCCGGAGCCTGGGGTGGTGCAGAGTGCATACCTCCATCCAGCCTCCTGAAATGCAGCGAGGGTATGGGCGTAAGCTGTCCTCTGTGTACGTCAGATCTGGAAAGTAAAAGCTGATTTTTGTTTGTATAAAGCATAGAGCCAACATGGTCACCAAACATAACTGTGCTGATAATTTCTGCTAATAACAATAACTTCGGGCTAATACGTATCGTGGGGGGTAGTGATGTTATCTTGCTTACTAACATGTAGACCTTTTCAGCTCCTGTCCTGCAAATTATATCACACAGTTGGTGCTCCATAGAGAGACGGCTCCTCTTTAGTGGACCAGATGGCAGGTTTAGGGCTTTTAAAGGCTGTATCCAAAACCCACCAGAGCAAACAGACTCGGTCATTTTGCATCCGGCGACTCTTTGCTGAGCGCATGAAACAAAGAGCTAGCTTCTGCGCTCACATAGATGCACAAAGCTGATCATTTCAGCTTTGTGAGGAGGGATTAATTCCTGGTGGCTGTGTCTCGCCTCGGGGACAGGGGTACTCCTTATTACTGCACCTCATGGAGGTCGCTATGGTTCCCTCCAAGCTCACAGACCCCCTTTCCCACCTCCAGACCAGGCAGGGGGCAAAGCAGAGCGATTGCATTCCCACATTTCATCCCAACGCAGAGTCAAGATATAGCTGAGGCAGACAGCAGGACCCAGGAGCTAAGCGCTACTCAGGGTCAGACTGCATAAACACAGTCAGTATTAAATCTGTATTATTTGCTTTCGCTGCAGTGCCTCGGGTCTCTGAGAACCTTACTGTGCCAGGCACTGTACAAGTCCAGAACAAACTTACCCCGATATAGACTTTGAATAAGGACAGTATTGAATCAAGACAGATTTAGAACACAGCCTTTAAAGATATCATTAAAAATATTTTATACCCTGATTTTTTTGAGAAACCCCCCTTCCCTTTCCCCTTTAGAGGGGAGACCTTGTCAGGTACTACATAAATGTTTACAGAAAGGTGTTTATGACTCAACATTAAATAATGGTTTAAGATGGAAATGTTGACAGAGCCTGAGTGCTAGCAATGCTTCTAAGAATCTCGATGCATCTGGGAATTTATTTCCTTTTACAGCCTATGATAAAAAAGAGAATAGCTCTACCTGTGTTTTAAAATACAAGCAAAACTTCCCATCAAGGGCCAACCAAAATGATCTGTAATCCCTGAAAAAAAAGAATCCCTGAAAACAGGGACAAAACCTCTACTATAGATGTTTCAGCAGCAAAAACAACATAAAAAATCATCTCCATATGTCACATAGATGCCTTTTTCTGTTTACATCTCATTGTTTCAGAAATCGTGATTTTTATCTAGTGCTGTCTTTTCATTTTTCCGTTCCCCTTGTTTGTCTTTTTATCTTAAAATGTGTATTTGCTTCAGAAAAGCCTTCTTAATTTTGACCCACTGGTGGCCCGGCTAAGCGCTGAGCTAATATTGACTAATATTTTAAAATAAATTGCTCCCTCTAGTGAGATCGCAGCAGTACTGATGTCTAGCAGATGTGACTGAAAACTGCGTGTGTGTGTTTTTCCGTACCACTCGATTAAGCAGTTGGCTCATCATGGATTTGATTCTGCGCTCTTTACTCAGACAAAACTCCAGATGATCTCAAGAGGAGACTTGCCTGAGCAAGGAGTGCATGATAAGGCCTTCTACATTTAAGATAATATTATTTACAAAGGCTTATGCCTCCTACACCATTAAAACCTTCCCTTAAACAACGCGCCAATTAACTAGCAGACCTTTGGAGAAGCATGCTAGCTAGAAGAATGCTAAAGCCTTTGCTCTGAATAGGTTTCATACAAACAATACTGTTATCACCGTCTCCTTCATTTCTTTCAGCTCAAGATGTTTGAAAAAAAAATTAAAAAAAAATCCAATTAAAGGTAGACTTCACTCCAAACATGAGCTGGGTGCTTCAGGATGTCCCCCTACATCTAGCAGCCTTTAAAGTAAAAAAATATTAATATTGTATATTTTGTGGTGTCTTCAAAAGGCTCCTGAGCAAAAAGACATTAAAAAGGAACAGCATTAGCGTTCTTTTCAGCACCTTCTACCATTTTGGCATGGTAGTATCAGAAATAAAGCACCCATTTCATAAGGAAATGGGTGCCCTTTCTCTTTTTAGTTAATAGACCTACTCTGGGAACACTTGGGAATAATTCCTAGGGAGGCAAGGAACAGGGTGCTGGGATGCATCTCTGCTAATTCGTGTGAGCTACTCATCAGCAGTGTTACCCTGAAGCTGGCTATGCAGTCACTGCAAGTGCTGCAGACACCTCCTCCCTCCCCGAGCATCCAGGCCAGGCGGAGGCCATAGCCAGAGGAGGCCATTGCCTGGCTGTCCTCCCCTCCCAGCACAGGTGGGCGGCAGCTCTCCAAGCAAAACCATGCCAGCGGTGAGGTGGAAAACCCATAAGTGGTGTCTCGTTATCAGCCATCCCGCTCTCTGCTCCCCACAGTCTGCCGGGCAGGGCAGGGGCCGCTGCTGGTGGAGGGCTTGAGGCCATGCTGCCGGCGTGGCTGGCAGGGGACCTGCCACCTGTCCCCACCTCCGGGAGTGGGTCTGGGGGGCTCTCGGCAGAGGTCACCCGCTAGCACAGCCGACCCCATGCCGAGCCCGGCAGCGCTGCGAAGCCATGCTGGCTGCCGCAGGGTGATTTCATTAGCGGCGCAGCCTGATTTCATTAGTGGGATGATTGGATTACCATCCGATGAGTGGCTGTAACGAGAGGGGCCCCGGCCCTCCCTCGTGCGCCAGCGGCATGAGGGACGCGACCTGCTGGGGTTTGGGTGCTGCCCAGCCTCACGCAGGGGGAAAGGGGCACTGCAGACCAGGCAGTATGGCGCCAGGGCCTTTCTTTCTCCCTCCCAACGCCCTGCCTGCCACTTGGAGTAGACATAAACGCTTGGTAGGCTCCCGGCCCCTTGAGAGTGGTCTCCCTCACGATGGCGGCCTCAGGACATGTTGTGCCGGGAGGGGCCACCCCCTCTCATCCCCAAGCACCGCCGCCATCCAACACCGTGGTGAGGAGGCAGAGAGCACTGTCGGTGACCCTGCCAGGGAGAGCCCACAAGAGGAGCTGAGGCGGCTGCACCTCTGGGGGTTGTGAAGGGACCTTGCTACCCAGCGGCTGGTGTGAGATGAAGCCAGCAGGCCGCCATGCTGCACGAGGGCCCAACTCAGCTGTGGCCCAGAGCCCAGCGGCAGGGCCGAGCCCCCGTCCGTGCTCTCAAGGAGAAGCTTTTTACTTTAAAAGAGAAAAACGGCAGCTTGACTGGTGTGAGATAAATATCTGGAAGAGGCCTCGAACCCTCAGACTGCGTAAGAGCAAGGCCACCCCACTGGAGGACGTTGGTGTGAGGGGAAGAGGGAAACATGCCCAAATACAGGGACCTTGTGCTCCAAACCCTTGTTTCTGTCAGGGCCAACTCTGCCCCACCACTGGGCACAAGGCTTTGGTCACCATAGCCCATGGAAAGTCAGCTGCGCAAGGGAGGCCCATCCCTCTGGTGGCTTCTCCTCCCGGCCTGCCTGCCCGGCTGCCCGAGGGAAAGGGGCAGCCTGTGCCAGCCGCCATCTTCCAGGTGCTGAGGGGACAGGTGCCCTGCCTGGGGACACCATTCCCTGGCCTGGCTCTTGCTCTCCAGCCTCCCTTTTTAATGCTGTGAAAAGTGTCACTGAACCACTGAGGCTACAGACACAGCCATGACCGTGAGGCTGTGTCCGTTTTCTGTAAGCAAAGCTTGACTGGCCAGAACGCTTCTCCGGAGGTCTGAGCAGACCCGTGTCTGCAGGAAAGCAGCCACGACAGGAAGCAGTGGATGACTCGTTCTTCTGAAAATGAAGTAATGACTTAAAGGCAGGTGCTAAGGTTTCTTAAACAAATATTTCCTAACTTCTTTTCAGTGAGGAATAAAAGAACATATGACTCCCCAAAGCAATGGATTAAAGAAAGCAAACACAAGCCCATTTTGGAAATGTTGAGGGCTTTGTTGCGGGCTACCGGCAGGCCTGAGGGGAAGACCTGCCTCTGAGGAGAAGCGGCTGGGCAGCACTGGCCCTGCCGTTCCCTGCCCCACCTCCGGCAGCCAGAGCTCCTTCCCGACTGCAGCCTGGCTCCTGCCATGGCCCCACAGCATTTTGCTGAACGCAGCGAGTTACCTGGCGTGATCATGGGCAAACGCTCGTTTCCACAACCCCTCAAAGCACAAGCATGTGTGTTCATAAAGGAAGTCAAGTTTGCAAGGAGAGGTAGTATCTTTCTAATGCCTCAGTTGCTATAGGTTAAGAAAGCTAACAAATACCTGGCTCAGCATGGTGTAAGGGAGTTTATGGGCGTTTATAGTTTCTGCAAACTACACATGCCTATTTTTGCTAGGAAGCTTTTTTTTTTTTTAAAGTTGCAAACAACTGCTTGCAGTAAAATAGTCATCGTGCCAGAGTCCAGCGCGCCTGCTGCGTACAGGTGTGCATGCAAGCTTGTCATGATTGTCCTGAGTTCTCAGGGTTTGGCTTCTTGCTCCTTTGGAGCACTGCCCACTGCTTTTTGAAACCTAGCTTGTATTTTCAGCAATTTCTGGTGACTCAAATGGTTAAATGTAATCTTCAAAAGTCTTCAAAGATGTCTAAGGCAACTTTGTTTTTCTTTTTAAGGTGTATTACAACCAGTTAAGGAAGTGTTTCCGTAAGCATGCACGCTGTGCTAAAGCAGATGTAATTAAATGTAATGGCTATCAACTGTCACTAGAGGCTGCTCTTAATACACTGTGGAGAAATAAAAATAGGGAAAAACTGCACTGCGCGTCCTCCACCTCTCATAAAGATTTTTTTTCTTTCTTTTACAAGAGGAAAAGCTCATCACAATGATGCATCTGCGTTGTTATCCTATTTATTTCCATTACTAAACCATTAGTTTAGCAATAAAATTATTCTAGCTATTACAACCCTGTGAGATTAGGCAATGCATGGACAAACCACATTTCCCAGGACACCAATACTCATTTTTTTCCGGTGCACACAGAAAATAGATCAAAAATTTTGAGTTGCATTTTAAGAAGTATTTGAGCAATAGCTCCTAATTATAATAGGAAGTTTATGTTTTACTTTAAGATATGTTTTTGGAGTATTATACTGCTTGCTGTTTTCTGTCCTTAATCGTCCCCATCTGATTTGTCTTTGACAGGTTGCATTCATCTCAAGGAGTCCTAGCTAAAATAACAAAAATCCCTTCAATAAATTGCAAAAAGCTCTTAAATATTTTGTGCAGAACAGTTAACATCTAAAACAGCTGTGTTTAAATAAACAAAGCACAGGCTGTTTGTGTCACTAGGACATGTGCGTCAACCTGCTTTGGCAACTTAACTGCCTCTCTGTTTCCATCTTCATTTGGACAGCCCAGAAGGTACACCAAAAACGTCTTTTTCCTGAGTAGACCCACCCATCCATTAGATCAGAATGAGCAGTTTGTTTCGGCCAGATGAGGTGTTCTCCATTCTTTCAAAATGCAAAGATGGCCAAATATTTCTTGCCTTGCTCTGTTGTCTTCACGACGTGCATCTGCAGACATGAGTAGGGGGCGTGGGGAGCAGTCTGGTCTGGCTGGGGTGCAGAGCAGAGGGCACTGTATCGGCATGTTAGCTTAGCATCATGCCTGCATGAACGACATCCTTTGTCCTGGCCCTGACTTTTCCGACTGGGCCACTCTAGTGCCAGCTAAGACATGCTGTTTGGCATCTTACCTGATTTCCTCCTCCTGCACTCTGATCTTAGTGGTGTCTGACTTTCCCTTCGGTTGTGTTGTTTCAATGCTAATTAGGCATTATTGGCTCTGCTGGCTGTTCCGTTTTTGTAATAAGTGGTGACTGACTCAATGTTCATTAGAACCAGTCCCTGCTTGCATCAGCCTTTCTCAAATTGTGCAATTGTGTGCTTCTGTTTTGTGGCTAGGGCGATACCTGAGGGTGTAGTTTGCTCCAGTTCACCTCCTAGTTTGTGCTGGTTCACTTTCGTGCCTGGAGCTTGTCTTTCCTCTGTTGCAGTCTGGCCATGGAGCTCAGCAGCCCCTATGTGAAGCCAACAGTCATGTTATTTCGGGGCATTTGCTGGGGGAGCACATTTTTGTTTGTTTGTTTTTCTCATGAACTAGGGAGGAGGGGAGTGAGTCTGTGCAGCTTGAATGAAGCTTTGTTTTCTGCTGAGGAAATGAAAAGCTGAAATCTTGTCTCGCCTGACACAGAAAGGTTCCCTTTCACAGGACTGAAACTTTTGGTTTGGAGTCCTTGAGGTGGTAAAGTAAAAGAAGGGCTGCATTTACAAGAGCACTGGAGAGGAATGCCCCTTATGTGCAGCGGTTGGAGACCTTGTGCAGGAGGTGGAGGAGTTGGTGAATTATTGTTTCTGCTGGAGCAAATTTTAAACCACATGTCTGCCCTTTCAAACTAGCACTCAAACCACTGTACTATGAAATGGTGCTCCGCTACATTTCTAATTACTTAGGGCCTTTTAATGCAGATCGCAGATTATTACCAGCCTCTGTTGAAGACGTCCATTTTTACTTGAAGTAATAACAAAACATAAGGGCCTGGCAATCCTGTGTTCTTAGATGCTAATGTGAGGCATCAAACTAGAAAGTTACTAATTTGCTTTTAATCCTGGCCATTATTTAAGTACCACAGGAGAATTTAGAAGACCAGGCCCCATATATAGTAATGTGGAAGAGTTCACGTGCATTTCTGTGGAGAGGGCAGAACTAAGCCTTGATCTGTTTGCTTTCTGTGCA
This sequence comes from Chroicocephalus ridibundus, assembly GCF_963924245.1. Taxonomy (NCBI): domain Eukaryota; kingdom Metazoa; phylum Chordata; class Aves; order Charadriiformes; family Laridae; genus Chroicocephalus; species Chroicocephalus ridibundus. Next base: position 25,315,046 of record NC_086288.1, read on the forward strand.
AGTCTTTCAGCCCAAGAAAAAGGGGGGGGCGATGACTTTTCATCAGTGATTTTGTAACTTCAGGTCCATAGTGTTTTCTCCAGCTGAAGCTGCTTAATGAACCTGGGTGGGCTGTAATTTCAGTTTGCTGAAAGTGAATATTTGCTAAAATAAATGAATCAAATCATGTTTTGGCTGCCCACCAGACACCTGGAAAACCTGCTTCTTAGACTGCCATAGCAACTCTTCTGTGTCATAAGAACTTGACCTATGGCTTAACACCTTTTTTGCCATAATGTCGCACAACTTTTGCTCTGGCTAATAGCTATGTTGACTACCCTCCATTTAGGCTCTTTGAGAAAGACATAAAAAATACCCCCGGGTTGCAGACCTGCTACAAGTATGAGCTCTGTAGCCCTGTGGTATGCAGTTCCTGGTTGGAGAGGCTTCTTCCTCAACCTGTGGTGCATGAATGCATTTGACAGCAGGCAATACAGCATGGGAAATCTGGAACGGCAGAATTTCATGAGCTGTGTTTGGGCTTGCACTCCTTGGAAGAAACCATATCAGTGACCAGTTTCTTGTTCACTGCAAACAATTAAAAAAATTCAAAAGTGCTGGAAAGGATATTTAGAGGACACCTGGCCATTTCATCCATCTCCAAAAGAAAACTAGCATTGACGTTCTAAGCTAGGGCGACGGTTGTATGGTGGATATCACATATATAACTGCAACATCTATTTCAAATATACTTTTGATTCTTACTAAGAATAATGACCCTGTATTCCCAGCCTTCCTTTTGAAGAGTTAGGCTCCAGTCCTCTCTCATGCTTGGATCTCTTCCTTTCCCTGACTGCCTGGTTCAGCATCATTAAACTACTAGCAAGAAAATATCAGCTTGATAGCTGTGTCTGGACATCAATTTGTGAAGAAGAGACAGTTGATATGGAAAGGTTTTCTGCAGATGAGGGATTACTGAAACAACTAGTGAGTACTACTTAAGAACAGCATCTCTCAGATACTATGTCATGGTCATGTTTTTCAGGATTTTCTCTTCTCTCACAGTTCTTTAGCATATATGCTGGGAAGCCAAAAGCTCTCAGACTTACCTGAACCAAATATCTTTCAAATGCTTTTATAAATAAATTTGTGGGTTTTTTTCTGAAACACATCTTGGAAAAGTTCAGATTTCTGGACAGCCATATGAGCCACCATAGTACCCTGTGAGCTGTAGAGCATTTCCTTAGTTTCATGTAGCTATACCTTTCTGTACCAGTTTTCCACATACAGGCATATATTCAGCTGCCATAGGTGTGTATATGAAATTGGAATACCTCCAGGTCAACTGGCTTCTGCCTAAACACTTGGGAAAGCAAACACAACCTTGTTTGACTAACTTTCATAATTGGACACATAATAACACAAGATGAAGATTTAATCTGGCAGTATGGTATTGCTGCTGATAGCAATGGGATGAGGCCCTGTCCTTCTGACCCGGCTTAGTTAGTCTCTCCTGCACCCATCACAAGCTAGCTTTTTCCCTTTCATCTTGAGTCCCAAAAGCTGCTGGAAGATGCCATCACCCAAAGTGATGATAGCCAAGAAATGGCACTGGTCATTGTGTGAAGACCGGAGGGATACTTCCTAATCATGTCCTATTTCAACAGTGAGACATATCGTACGTATGCAGTACTTATTTAATGTCTGCATGCTTTGTAGTGATCTTAATGGCTGTTTTAGAAACCGAGTCGGAGAGTTGTAGTTGCCTTGGTATTTGCAGTGGCGCTATTCATTTTTTTGTTCTGTCCAGTAATAAGATGTTTTCAATTGTTTCTTTACCTGAATCATCAAGATAAAGCATTTTCATGTGCCTATCAGGGTTACAGCCTCCTGGGGCCCATGGGCTCAGGCACTACAGGACATACAGCTGTGGCTGATATGAGAAGGCTTTGCAGAGCTAGTGTAAGGCAACACTGCAGCAGTCACAAGTGGCACCTCTTTAACTCCACCACATTGCACTTCGATTACTCAAAGCGTTTCTCTACCTCACTGCGTGCAACAGCTTTTGCTGTGGTACAATAGGAACAGCAGAGCCTCAAAAAGCTGTGTGGATCTAAGGGGCCAGCCGGTTCTGCACTCCCTCACTTGGCTTTATCAGTGGAAATTCCTTCCTTGCTGATCGAATGACCGAGGGAAAATTATCTCTTTTTAAAACAGTTCACATTTCTTTGGATTCAGTTTCAAATTGGCATTCTTAAGCTTATCACAGACCATTTGTAAATGCACTAGTTCCTGACCGAAAGATTTAGCATGTACCAGATTTGTTATCCGTCTAGGACAAACAGTCTGAAAGAGGCACATGCCATACAGTACATTCTCCATGAGCCATTTAAAGGTAGCAAGAGCGCTGCATAATCTATGGAACATTATTTAAAATTGACAGAACCTTTACCCTGCCATAAAAGCAGCCACCTTCTAGGGCTTTTGGATTTACTTCCATGTTCACCTACTCAATTAAGATCAGCGTAGAAATCCAGCTAACCTTTCTGTATCATCAAAAGTATCCAAGCACTAGTCAGATGTCTCTCTGATCCAGTGTGGCTCAGGTACAAAAGCTGTACATGGTCCCATATTCCTGAACAGAGAGAGAATCAAATGACAGACGGCAATTGCTTGGTTCACTACTTAAATCCCCTTCTCTCCTCCATTCACTCAGGGTCATGAGCCCAGCAGTTGTTCAGGCTTGTCCTTGGCTTTTTGCTCTCTCTTTGCCTTAGTGGTATTTTGCTGTTGTCTCTCTCTGATTGACCTTTTTTAATTTTTTCTACTACAGCGATACACGATGCTACCAATATGTGACTTGCCTTGAATGGTGATATGTCTGTGTGATTTGGATGAAGGCTGCTTTTGCTATAGCTTTCCATCACCACAGAAAATCTTCATTATTTCTTACATTTTCCTTGATGAAAGCCTACTGCTGTAGCCGGCAATGTTGGCCAGCCTCATTCCACTCAGTGGGGCTACATGTAACAAAGGATAGAAATCTCTTCAAGTAACTACTTAATCTTGTATCATTCCCACAGTACTCATACTCTTCTTTCTACAGAAAATTGTGGCAGAAGCCTATGAATAGTTAGAGAATCAGTCCTTTTTGCCAAATTTCATTAAATCTTCTCTGTAAGGGAAAACAACTGAGCTATGTGCTTGAACATCTTCATATTGGTTTTGCATTGTTGCACACCGTGGCCAGCTGGAGTTAAAAACTTTCAATTAAAACATACTGTACCAGCAGTGCACAGAAAATGTTTCTGAGCTGATCATACTGTTGTATAGTCACAGTGATACAACATGTTGACAGTATTACAGTGTGTTGCTACCAAACCGGTTCATGACCTTGAAACCAAGAGAGTTGTTTGGCTTCTGCTGCTTCAATTCACTCATCGGAACTGTAAAATCATGAAGGCGAATTGGCACGTGTCCTACTGAGCAGGCAGCTGCCGAAGGACAGCTTGGTCCCTGTGTGCTGAGCTGCTGCTGGTTTGGGTGTGGGCAGCTGCTTCACTTTCACTGTCCTCTGTGTGTGAATCTGAGCAAGAAGAAAAACTGGAAGGAAGAAATTGCCTGGCCCTTTGCCACCTCTTTACCTTAAAGAGCAGCTGGTATCTGTAGCAAGTCGTAACTACTGTTAGTCAAAATCCTGTCATGTTTTTTTTGCAGGAGGCAAATGACTGACATTTTCCTTTGACAGGACAACTGACTTGGTCACCAGATTTGTCTGGGCTTGTCACAGCTATTTGGGTATCTAGGGAGAGGCCCAAAACAGTACCAGTCCAGAATCTCCCGGGGGGAGCAGGGTAAAGTGTTTCCATCTGTGACTATATAAGCTTCACTGGAGCCCTCTGTGCCGTACCAAGGCCCAGAGGCAGGCAGAGCTTGTACCCCAGGATTTCTGTACATTAGAGCTATCTCCTCAACATCTCCAGCTTTCCCTTTGAATAGCACTGCAGGATGAAGGGAAGTGCTTTTCCGTGCTTCTGTCCTCCCATCCTGCTGCAGAGTTTCCCGACATCTGTGCCTAATCTCTCCCAGGACTACCTACTGTGAGGTACTCTGTGGTCCTGCTCCCAGGAGTCCAGACAGGGAGTGTCTCTAGCTGTTTCCCTTCTGTTGCGCCTTTCCTCTCAGGAGACCAGGGAGAAGGCAAGGAGGATGGGGCTGATGCTCACGTCTGCTGCCTGTACGGTGTCAGGACACAGCGCATGGAAACCTGGGAGATTCAAGGCACCCCAACTCACAGCTTGGGAGGGGCAGGCAGAGCAGCCTCGCTGCCTTCTCCAGCATCAGAGTGTCAGTGGGACTTGGGACCGAGAGTCGTTTCTTTGCTGCCTGTACTTCTGCAGTAGGCTGAATTGCAGAGGTGGGACTCATCTGCCCCTTCTGCCTGAATTTGCCATTTTTTTTGTATTTTCTCAGAGGAGATAATAGTTTTTTCCTGCTCAGAAGTCACTGAAGGGGGCAGCATAGCTGGGCTATGTAACAGCTGCTTTTCCATATGCCAGGGAATTTTATCACTTTATTAGAAAGAGACTGAGATTTCCAAGTTGATTTTTTAAATTTTATTTTCCCCTAAGAAAAGAGACGTAAGTACCATATACCTTGTTTGCAGTAATGGCTACCACAAGTGCTTATTTTGAGAATATTTAGAAATAAGACAAAAATAACCAAGAAAATCCCTACCCCAAGCTACAGAATCCCGACTAATAACAATAAAAAGAATCTGATAATATTGATCCCTTGTGTACTGGTACTTAAATGTCAAAAATCAATGGAGAGAGAATCTTAACTGGCCTTTCTGTGGTATCAGAATGCAAAGCTAAATCTCAAATGTAGAATTTTTACAGCTATAAATATAGACGACAATTTTCAGACGATGATAAAATTACTGCTTAATTCCCTTTCCTTCAGGAGAAAGCTCCTGTGAGGTGCACTTGGAAAGGAATCCCTGAGTGTACTAGATATACTTCTGTGCGAACCAAGAAGTGCTTTTCAGAGTGGTATGCAGAAGGAGTGAGACTAGCTTAATCAGCGAGGACCCCAGTTCTGCCGTCACTTCTGCCTTGGGCAACTTTAAACATTTATCCTTTTTGTTCAGGCAGATTCATCTCTCAAAATATAAACCTATTCCTAGACACAAGTGCTGGCAGGATCTGGGATCAGCAATTAGACAAACATTGCTCTGATAGTGGTCTCCTGAGCGTTTCTGGAAAAAATATCAGGCCTTGGTCCTCTAAGGTACCTAGGCGAGAAATCCGCATTGCTAAATATCTCTGAGGATCTAAGCATCCAAAATGAGTGCTTGGTATTTTTAACAAAGTAAGACTTTAAGGTGTTAGGTTTGCATCTAGCCACATTTGTATTTCCTCCTTGTTCACTTTTAGCCATTCAATGTTGTTCTTCACCTGCTCAATTGACTGACTCCTGGGCATTTCTCCCGCCCCAGCATTAGGATATTTCTCAAAGAAATTTTCCATCTGGAAAAGAGAGAGAAAAAGAATTGACATGAAGTAAATAGTGCTGCTGTTGGGCAAGTGGCTTTTTACAGGGACCTCGTCAAGGGCAGTTTTAGCTGGGAGAGATATTTAAACTCAGGCTAGTAGCTAGTAGTTTTACAATAACTTACACTGCTTTACACATTTAGAAGATTAAAAAGTCAAGTTTCCTGGCCAGCAGATTGTTAAATATATTGACTTAAAACCAAGAGAAGTGTTGTCACCATACCTGCCAAAGCTGGAGCTCAGTGTTGAAGGTTTGGGTAATAGTTACTATTCGACCAAGGTTTCTGTCATTGATAGTGAATCTAGAAAACAATTTAATAAATGATGTTTGATTCAAAACTGATAAAACAGAAAAAGGCACAAGTAGTTACCTGAAGCTGAAACTTCCAACTGTGCTACAATAAAACAGATGTACTCAGCTTCCAGCATTTTTGGAAATACTGGAAAAACAGTACTCCTATACAATATCTGTGCTGTTCTCAAATACATTTACTAATGGAGTGATCTTTCCCAGGGGATTGTTTTTTAAAATTAATGAATTATTGTCTCATGCTGGAAATTAGGCGTATTGCTGCTCAGCAATACAAATGCTGTCCAGTTCACAGGTCTAGGCTTGCAGGTGTGCTTTGCTTCTGTGCCCGCACCAAGCACTTAGAAAGGAGAAGGAAGGAGAGAGAAGTCACTCAAATAGGGAGGAGCAAAGCTAAAAGGTTCGCTATTACTTCCACTGCTCACCTGTACATCTGCTGCTTGCTGTTACCACTAGAAGGAATTAAAAAAAATTCTGTACGCTACCTTTTTGTTGTGAAATCAGTGGAAAGGGTGGAGACATGACTGACTAATTTCCATGCAATAACCGTATTTCTATGGCCTTGGTATAGCTTTCTATACTTTTTAATCACCATTTATTGGTAGTGATCATTTATGGAAAGAATGGGTTTCAAGTTAGCGGCAAAGTACTTTCTCACAGCAGATGGATACAATTGTGTTAAATATGCTTCCGGTTTTCATTATGCAAAAGACAGTGATTATAGCTGTATAGTGAAAACATAGAAGAGCATGGTATCTAAAAAGTTATACAGATGGATGTAGACCTAAAGTTTCCAACTAGTTCATTAGCATACCTGTTCACTAAGTACTCCCAGTTAAGTCGTATCCAGTCCCAGGCCATTGTTTTCCCATATTTGTTATATGAGATGTATCTCAGGACTGTGAACACATCTTGGGTTTTGATGAGGCTGGTGTTGTAAATATATTTCAGATACCTAAGGGAAATGCCGTAAGAGTCAATGAGCGCCTTTCATGAAAGACCATGAAAAGCAAATAATAAGTTAACACTTTCAGTGGAGACTTACATGATGATGATGAGAAATAATGCAATGCTAATGTTTATATTTCTCAAGAATTTTCCACCACAGTCTACAGACCATTTCCAAGCAGAAGTATTATTTTTGTCTACAGCATTTTAAAGGCAAAGTACACTGATCTAAAACATAAGTATCTATTGATAACTGCATCAAGGGATAATTGTATTGAAAGAAATCTAAGCAGTTAGGCATCTCTTTAGAAAATAAGTAGGGTTTATGTCTCTTAAATTACTTGAAAATAGCCAAAACCCATTATTGTTCTTATATTTCAATCAAGTAGTGAAAACAAGATTGGATCAGTCAGTAATCTAGCCTGTTTGGGTAGCCACGTGCCAAAAAAGTAGCATGGACCATGAGTACACATGCAGGTGGCTTGCTTACACTGAAATCTGTGCTGTTTGTTCTGAAACTCTCATCCATACAAAATTAAAATTCATTTGGGCATGGCATGCCTGCAAGTGATGCAGTTATACTTCCAGTTACAGCACAAGTGGTTTTGACTGACAGAGTGGAGGGATTCCTCAGCACGCGTTTGCAGGGAGATGAGTAGCATGGTCATGGCTTCACAGCCGCAGCTGCAGAAGAACACCCTTAAGATGTTGTGTGCTGGGATTAAGGAGTATCTTCTTTTTTCCTATATGTAAGGGACAATTTCTCAATCTGTTTGCTCTTTTCCCCTTCCATGTTATTTTAATAGTAAACTAAGAGACAAGTTCTCCCTGCTGTAGGGGGGATTTTTTATTTTCTGCAAATATAGGCTGATCTATCTAATTAATCCATGTCTTAATCATGTCAGCGATTAGTTATTGAATTGCTTTAGATTATGGCTATTGTGGTCACAAGAATTTAGGAATACAGATGCCTCCTACCACTATTTTAATTACTCTAACTCTTATATTTACTCTTCCCGAACCTCCTATACTTCCTTGTTTCATCTTGTTTAAACTTGGAAGTCTTCCAGGCAGAGACTGCTCCATCATATTTAGACAGGGCTCCCACAAAGTGGTGAAAGCCCCTGGTGAAGATGTTTGCCTACATCTCCACTACATGATACAACTACGTGCAAAGTTATCAGATAAGCTTAAAGGAGCTGGTGTGTCTGTGCAGAGTGGAAGCCTGGGGAGATGCTGCCCAGTCTGACAGCTGGACCGGCCTGGGGCAGTATCCAGACTCCCCATCACTGCCATGGCAGCATGAATACATCATTTCCGGTTCTAGCTCAAATACCTCTGCACAGCATTTCAGGGAGCATTGCAACTTCACACGGATGCCTTCATAGGACTGTTAGCAACAGTTGCTCAAGGGTGGTTGCCTAATTTTGGCTACTTAGAAGGTAGACATCTAGTCTAAGCAAACTCGCTCTGTAGCCAATGGAGGGTGACTGGCAACACCCAAAAGCAACTCTTCCCATTGATTTTAAGTCCCTTTCCTGGTCTGGGATAAACAGTGCTCTGGAGGTCCTGCCTCCCTTCACTGATTATAGAGGAAACATAGATGACTAATTTTCTCCTGAAGCTTAACTATTAGGCAGCTAAAATTACACAGGGTGAAGGCACTGTGCAGAAACTACCATGTGTTTAATATCTTTCCACTAAAGGAGCAAGACTCTTTTCTACTATAGTACGATCTCAAAGGGGGGTGTTTGATAACTGGTCTTGAAAACGTGTTGCATTCCTCATGCTGTACTCTGACACAAATGACAACATGGGAGAGAGGAGAGGGGAATGAACAAACTGTGACCAGTTGCTCCTGTACTGAAAAAAAAATCCTTGTGTGTTTAAATCACCTGTCCAAAAGGGTGATGTTCTTCACTGATGCCAGGCCATACAGCAGCTTTTCTTTTTCTTGCGCTAATGAAGTTTCTTGGTATTTCTCAAACATATAATTCCATGATGTCTCATTGCCTGAGTTCTGCATCCCATAGCGATATACCAGGAGTCGGAGATTTGCAGAAATACTAAAATAAAGAAAGAGTACTTGAATATTCTTCCCCCTTTCCTGCTTAAGATCTTTGACCAAGTCACATGCTGTGTTCTTCACGAGCCACAAAAGCCATGAGCACTCACTTTTCTCCTTGTAGCCATCTCTCAAATAGTTGAGAAGCGTTGTTCAAAGATTCTGTGTCATCCATACTGCAGGCAAAGTCTAGAACAGTTGCACGAAGGAGCCTTTAAAAGAGAGAGAGAGAGATACTTTCCTACTGCTTAGCATTCTTTGAATCCATCAATAATATGAGAAAGAAAAAAAAAAGATTGTTCAACCTCTCCAAATGGCCTCCAGAATCATTCCAGTGCAGTTGATCCACAATGGGTTTTACCAGCTTGAGAAAATATTCCTGAGGTGGAAATAGGGTGTTGGTTACTTGTGTAGATTTCTTTAAATAACAATACATTTGTGTTCATAGTTCATTCGCCTTCATTTTTCCCAGAACTAGCACCTTTTAAACAAAAAGTAACACAAACATGCACAATCTTTCCAGATCACCACAGCATGCCAGGTCTGAATGCTTGCAATACTGATGTGCAGCTAGAACAAAGGCAACCTGCTTCTCTCCAGCCTTGTCTGGGCGCCCAAATGAAGGCTGGGGTACAGCAAGGACACACTGCTACAACTGTTTTCCAGAGATAATGCTGAGTTCAGGACATACTTATTTTAGTGACCATTAAATCATGTTCAGCATGTTAGGTCAACTAACAAGCCTGCTCACTGCCACACTGAGATACAGCCATCCTTCGTGCTGAGGACAGATGTCAGAGACTTTGCTGCCCTGTACATACTTCTTTAGTGGATGCAGGACAGCCTTGACTAATAAATGTCTGCACTGTGACCTATGGTGATGAATTATAAGAATAATTAGGCATAAGTTCTTTCCTCCAAGTGCATAGTCCTGAACTGAGAATCCAGGTAATTCAGAGATCAGTACTAAGCAGTTTTCAGCACTTTTTTTTTAAGAATATAGTAACAAAAAGTAAATATTGATAGCTCAGCAACATTGAAAATCACTTGAACTTCAATATTATTGCTTTTACAGATCCTGAACTGTCAGATGCAGTGGTCCTATGCAGGAATGTTTTTTTTTACTTCATCACCTGAAACCGGGGATAGAGATTTGTATCATCCTCCAGCATGTTTGCGAGGTAAGTTACAGATGAGATAGCTCTATGCCAAGGTAAATAGTCTGTTTCATTTATTAGGTATTTTGTGAGCGCCAGAGGAACAGAGTAATTCACGAGTCCAGGTCTGTGGAAGTAGAAAACATAACTTCTGTTATTTTAATTAATTTGAAGAAATTGCTTCTTTAAAGACATTAGAACACGATTTACTTTAGAAGGTCAGAAATAATAAATTTTGGGAGGGGGAAAATAGCATAGAATGTAACTTGGGAGGTGTTTTCCAAAGAGACCTCTGAGGATCACCATCGGTTAATGCCTAACCGCAGGAGCTCTCCCTGCTGTGAGGAGGTTGCTCACACTGTGCAGCAGCCCCGTGTGCCCAGAAGTGGGTAGCCCACAGCTAACTACATTAACTCCTGTCACGTAAAAAGGAATTGCTAGCCCTGGAGACAGCCTGCAAGGCTGGGGAGATTCAGACTTACAGGCTGTCACAGAAGGTCACCTAAAGTTTATCTGTGTCAGCATGGCTGGGTACAAGAGCTAGAAGTTTCCAAGTAAGTTTCTAAACAAGATAGCTGAGGTGGTAACTTCCTAATGCCATGCTGTGCATTGTAGGCATGCCTCTGACTTTCTAGACACCTAACTTCTGGAGTGCTTCTAGTATTGTTACTCACATGGCAAAAAAAAAACCCTTTCTAAGACCTGTGCAATTAAAGCCCTCTTTTTTTCTGCCACTGAACTGAAGGGGAGCATTTCTCTTGACTGCATTGATACTGCAAGTTGCCAATGCATACTTGAATTTGCCCCTTTTGGAGGACAACATAAGCCAATAAATAGTTAAGATTTATAACAAATGCAGAAATTTTCTTTCAACCACCTAAGTTAATTCTAATTAATAGGCAATGGAAAGTGAAAAAGTTGTGTTGAAATCTCTGCAGGGAATTAGTCTACCTTGCTAAAGAAAAGGCATCATCCAAAATCCCTGCACGGTCAGCATCTGAAAAATTCTGTATGAAAAGAGGAAAAGAGTGATCAGGATATTTTATTATGTTATTTTGCAGAAATAACAGCCTCTACAGATGTCTCTAGAAGAGACCCACCAGACAGGTTAATGTTATGACACTCACTTTGTGGTTGCTTAACAGAAGATTGCTTAACGTGTCCCAGTTTTGTCTATCATAATTCACCCGATAGAATCCAATGTGGTCTGGGTTAATGTTCGCAAAAGGAGATGATGGTATTTCAATTCCTGCAAAATAAATGGTGATCTCTTTGTGCATCTTATATGACACAGAACTCACTGGAGATTCTTCAACTCCGAAAGTAATATTTAGTTTTCATGAATACCAAAATAAGATCCAAACCTTAATTTTATTTTTTTATTTTTTAAATGGCTGTGAGTGAAGATGCATTATTATAGACTTTAATGAATGCCAGCACTTCTCTTAGAATAGTGAATTGTGGCAATTACTTGGGCCAGCTAGTTTGTTAAATTTAAAATGGAGATCATCGTGATTAGGGTGAGGATGGTGAAAATTAGACTTATGGTAAAAACTAAAAAACTGTAAAGAAAGAATTCTTGCAAATATCTCTTTTAAAAGGTTTTTCACCCTCATGATTAGTATTATTTTTAAAGTTCTCATATTTTATCCTCCACCCGTTTCATTTTTTCAGTTTATTTCAACTAATGTTTTAAGGGTTTTCTTTCCTGTATTCTTTGATTCGATTTCTGTAGCTAGGGATAAAGGAATTATAAAATTGGCTGACACTTTACTCAAGTACTCTTTTTTTAAGGAATTTTCCATTTAAAATGAATACTTGAAAAATGTTCCTTTCTCAGAAGCTTGGCCTGGTCCAGTTGGTGCTGCTAGTTATTGAAGTTTTTATATTGCCCATTGAAAGCAGTGGTTTTCAGTCTGTGGTTTGCAGGTGTCTGGAGTTAAAAGCACTTTTCTGTTTGGGTGACCCATACAAGGTATTTCAAAAGGCATTTTTTCCCTGCAGTTGCAGTTTGCCCTGCTATCCAAGATTTTTACGGATGCAGAAATAAGCACCTAATCATGCCTTTGCAGGCTTTATCAAGTTAATGCCCCCTTGCAGCCCACCATAATGTCACGTGGAAGTTAGAGATGGAAAATTTCTTTGTGTTAATCTCTGACTTGTATCATGACATTTTTTGTTTGCTTTTGCATGGATGCTAAAAGCAACCAGGGAAAATAAAAAGGCAGAACAAAAGACAAATTACATTTTAAATAGATAACATTCAAACAGGTACAGGAAGAGAAGAGCTGATTGTGAAATTTCTGAAATTCCAACATGTAATGAAATTTAAAAAGTCGGTAATTTTTTTTTATTCCCCCCCATCTTTGGCCACTAGAGTTGTAGAATGAGAAATTCAGATTTGACTGCATAATAGAACAATCATCAAAAATACCCATGTAGGTATTTCCTCATTCCTGAAATTAGCATTAGAAAATGTGTTTAATCATTTGTAGCTCTTTTTCTTTAACTGAACTCAGTTTGCCAGTTTACCATGCCACTGATGCTTTCATCAGCCTCCCACTTCACCTCTTTTCTTAGACTTGACAAAAGCCCATTGATTTTAGTACATCATAATTAAGAGCATGCTTAGATGCTTCCTTGAATAGGACTGGATTTAAACACATTCTTAAGCACCTTACTGTATTTGGTCTAGATTGGCATAATGTATATATAGGGGAAATAACCATAGAATCATAGAATGGTTTGAGCTGGAAGGGACCTTAAAGATCATCTAGTTCCAACCCGCCTGCCATGGGCAGGGACACCTCCCACTGGTCTCATCTTATTGCAGAAATGACTACCAACACCAGCACAACCAAGCTGCGTGCTGGTTCGTGGAACTGAAAACTGAAAAGCATGAGTGTTAATTCTGCATTTTATTTCTTGTTAAGGACACTGAAAAGCTTTATCCATTCATTACTCTTAAAAGAGAACTTTACCTGCAGAGTCTGATGTGTTGTATAAAGTATAACTTGTTGAATTCCCAGCTCTCCATTTCACTGGTATATTCCATTTGTAACTGAAATTATTTAAAGGGAAAGAGAATCAAATGACATTTGAAACCAAATGCTAAAAATAAAACCCCAATGTATCTTTTTATTTGATTCAATGCTTACATCTTGTTTTCTGAAGGCAACTGTGTGCTTATGTACATATACATTTACCAAATATCCCTTCTAATAACACATAGCATTTTACCAATAGCTGTTGTTTATGTTGTAAAGATATTTCTGTGCTATGATAGTCTATTCAGGCAACAAAATGTCAGATATTGGTGTGTTATGATTGGGGCAGTTATATTCCCTCAAAAGCAAAATAAAAAGCATGAAGCGTCTGAGCATGTTCATGCTCTAGAGATGGGGAACAGCAGTAGCTTGTCTTAATACTTTGTATTTATCAGTAGTTCTCAAAATGCATCCGCTGGACTGAGCAAGGGAGTGGAGTAAGATTTTGTTCAGCATCTGATGTTGAGGTATTAGTCAAGCTAATATGGTACTGTTAATGATATGCCTGAAGTTAAGTCTGAAAGCTGCACAATTTCTTCTTTTTTTTTTTTCTTTTTTCTTTTTTTAAATCAATGGTAATGCTAGGGCCATGTCCTTCTGAATGCAATCTTCACCTCTTGGTGACTCTGTATGCTGGAGAGGGTAATAATTACCCATAATCAGAGAGAGATCGCGTGAATGAATTTCCATTGTGCTATACTGTGTAGCTTATTACCACAGCTCTGGAACATGCAGTCCCACTAGGAAGTATCTTTATGTCATGTCAGGTAATAATCTAGCAGGGTATAAAGCAATAAATTTAGTAAAAGATGATTATATGTGGATGGTTGGTGTCAGAGTTAATGTTGATGCGTCTAGGGCTTTGTGCAGACACCAGTTAATCTTTGCAACACTGACTTGGTTAAGTAAAGTATCATGAAACCTTTTTTACAGATGGGAAAACTGAAAGAGCTTAAGCAACCACTGCCATACAGTCAATAGAACCTCTTGCCTTTTCCAGTCTATTTTCCTTCTCCAAGACAACTCTAATTCCTGCATTATAAAGCACTGCGAGCCAAATGTGACCTTACTTCTTGCTCTTCAATTCCTTGAATACCTTCAGTGGGTAGATGCAGGCTCCTCAGCCTGGGATATGCCCAGGATGAAAAGGAGACATTTGGGCTGGAAGGGAACCACAGCACAGCCCGACCGAGGCCATGACCAGCTAGTCAGGCAAGTAGGATGGCAGAGCATGCCATGAGTGTACCTTCACAGCCACCTGCATAGGGCTGCTAAAATTATTAAGCCCTTCTAAGCAGTCAACTGCTGTTACATATTAGCATATTACAGTCCATCCCAGAGAGATTTTTCTTCCATCATCTTAAATCCCCTGGTGACCAGCACTACAGGAAAACCTGAGTCATCTTTACAACCCTGAACTAAGTAAAAGGTCATTAACTTCCAGGAAATACCAAAATGAAGGCTATGGTGTCTCCTGCTGCCTCCAGGAAGAAAGATCAGATATTATTTTGTATTTTCTAAACAAAAATATCTTAACAGATTTATACACTTCTCGTTTTCACTAGTTCTCTTATGGAGCTTTCTGCCATGGAATTTAGAGAGGTTATTGTTTGGTCAGAAGCCCCAGTATTGCATTTCTCCAAGAGAAAGCCCATAAATGATTAAAAAAACCCCCAACAAACCAAACTAAACCACCACACTGGTTTTGTAAATGCATTTAATGAGGGGGATTTTATTTGGTTTTGTTTATATGTTCCTGAGATTACTTTTCTTGAGCACAAAATGCAATAGCTGTGTGCTGTTAACTGTGCATGTTGAGGATGTGTTCCTTAAATGCTATGCTGTAGCTACATATTTGCCCAGCAGCATTATTTTAAGAGCACAAGTTAGTGAACTTCCTTTTCTTTTGAGTGCCACCATGCAGGAGAGGACTCTTTCAAGACAAATAAGACAGAAACAAGCAGGCAGCTCAGGTGACTATCCCTGCAGGGTTCAGAGAATAAAGCATACACAAGGCCTGGAGTTTTCACTGCTTAAATCAAAACCCTGCACCCCGACATAAAATGGGCTAGTCTCATCTGGGGTAGGATCTCTTCAGGAGCTTCCTCATCCCCATCTGTGAGGGTGGAAGGAGGAGGTACTGATTTTCAGTGGCTTGACTTTTAGTCAAGGGAGTAAGTCTATCCCAGAATAGATAATATCAGCATTATATTATATATTACTGCATTTTATTTCTAAGTCATTTATAAAAACTATACATGCAGAAGCAATTTCCCCTCTCACTTAGGGAATAGCAGGGGCAGTGCACAGCTTCTTGACAGGTTAAGGTAGGAACAGTGCTGGGATTTCAACTCAAGAAATGACAAATGGCAATGTACTGTAAGTCTTGAAATCAAGCAAAAGTAGGATTCCTGAATCTGCTACCTCTGAGCATAGTCCAATAAGTCAAAAATTTTAAGAGAAAGAAGTGTTTTTGCCTAAATAGTCTGTAACACCAGCCTTCAGATGGCACAGTGCTGTACTTTGCAGGTAAAGTTGCTTCAAAAGCCTGCAAATTTTTCTGCTTATGTTGGAAGAAATACAACATTGCAAATACACAGGTAATAATGTCATCCCAATGCTTTTGATACCTATCCAAAACTGCTGATACCTTCTCAGAGAACTGCCTTCTCATTGCTCAAGTTTTTTTCTCTTTAATCAGAATGAAATAAAGTGGCCACAACTGTCAATTTTCTCCTTGTTCTTCCTCTTTGTATTAAAATAACTAGTAGAAGCTAATGGAAAATTCCATTTGACTAGATTTAGTTCTGATTCCTACAGGCAAATTTTACTGATTTAGTTGTATTGGACTAGTTCAAGGAGCAAAACCTTCCTGAAATAGGTTAATTTGAATCTCTTTCGCTGGAATGTTAGCAAAGTGGTATTGCCTCAAAATTGTGTCTGGCTAAGAATATATACAATTCCAGCTCAGAACAGTTATTCAGCTGGTTAATGTAATGGTGCAACAGAGTCGTTTTTCTGTGCAGGTCCACCAACCCACAGGTGGGGTTCATCTCCCCTCACATCAGTCATCTGTTAATTAACAAATATGGTCCTATACAGTATCCCACCTGTCTTGACTAGGGTAGATGAATGTCTGCAGCTGGTTGTCTGGACGCATAAGAGCCCAAGATGGCTAACTTCAACTGGATAACTATCTTTTAGATCACTAAAATGAAGCAATACCATCCTGAGTTAAATAAGAAAAAAAAGAGCTCTTGATGAGGATTAATAACATCTATACATGACCATCTATTTCACAGAAATTCATGTTTTTGAGACATGTAAAGAAGACCCTGTACTGTATGTGCAGATCACCGTGATGTATTATAGATCCTTACCATATAGGAAAAAAAATAAACTATTGTGGTCTAAAATACCTGGATCTGGATGGAGATAATTTTGTGTCAGTTTTCCTTAGTCTGGCAGACTGTGATTTGCAGTGGTTCATTAGATGATTTGCAACCATCTGAGCTGCCTGTGCATGGGAATAAGATCTTCTGAGACACCCTGTCCGATTTTACTCTGCTGTGTTTGAGAAAGAAATCCTGAGCCAGAGGGCTGATGCCGTCCTAAATTTGAAATATTTGTATCTAACTTCCTACTTGTTTCTTTTTAAAAACAAATGCTGTGAGTAAGTTTAGCAAGAAAAGGTGTAACACTGCCTTCATGTATGTCAGATGGAGAAAGTATTTGTACAGTATTTCTACCTGTTTTGGATAGACAGTTACAGCAGGAACTTACCCAAGATCAGAAGGAGGATGAGAAGCATTTGCGTTGGGATCCAAGAGAAAACGTTTCTGTGTGAATACTGAGTTACTTCCCATCTCCAAAACAGGGTAGCCCATCTGCCTAGTCCATGTGTCCATGACTTCCTTCACAGGCATATTACTTGCCTATGAACAATGGGAGAAGGTTCCAGTGAAAATGCAAATTCAGTCCAAAGAGGAAAAAACCTCCAAACCTCTGGTATTGAGAGGAAGAAGAGCAGAAAGGGGCAGAGGAAAAAGCAGGTTCAGTACAAAAAATACTCCATTAAATCCTTTTGTGGTGCCTGTCATTGAAAGAAGTAATAAGATGGAAACTTGAACACGGACAGAGGAAAAGAGAAATATATGGGCAGGAGACTGGCCAATAACATGGACAAGAAATACTGATGAATCTTTGAGGCCCCTTACATGCTCTAAGGTGTCTCCATTTTTTCTGAGGAAATAACTAAACAGGACAGAAAGGACATAAAGAGACTTTTCAAAGCCAGAAGTCTCCTAGGAGGATGCCGTGTTTTGAGTGTGAAGGAGGAGCCAGTATTAACCACCAGCAGCAGCACTAATGTAAAATTTCATCCATTCTGTGGAACATGAACTTCTGTCCTAGAGACTGGAGCTTGAGAAAGCTGCCACTGCCGCCCCAGGCTGACACCTGTGAGGAAAGGGAGCTAAGATCATTGTTTTCTTCTTCAGTCAAGGTCGAAGACATGAAGTTGCACAGCACCAGAGAGAGAGCAAGAAGAAGTCCTGCTGAGCAAGAAGAATGGGACCAAGGAGAAGATGGGAACTTGAAAGGAGACACAAAAGCACAACCTGGGCTGTGTGAGTGTCCACAGTGATGGAAGGAAAGGAAATATCATGAGTGGAAGAACCCGGTAGCATGCAGGTGGGGTTTGGGGGGTAATGAGATAGATGGAAAGAAACAGCCCAGCCTCAAGGAAAAGGAAAGATCAGAAAATGATGGCACAGAGAATGACTCAAGTGGGACTCAGAAACAAGAGATGGAGATAAGCACCAAAATTACTTGGGAATGGATACCGTTAAGAGCTTTCAAACAGCTGAATCTGATTAGAGAGAAGGGAGAGTATGGTGTGCGTGTGTGTGGTGGATGAAGGGTATTTTCATCCATGAAATGAGTTTGAGTTGTGGGGGTAATGTTTCAGTAGCAGGCTATTTGTTAGCAAGGCCTCCTTTCTTGTTTCTTATTCCGCTTCTACAGTCTTGTGCCAAAAAAAATGAGGAAACAATTTGTATTTGCTAGAAATAAGATGTGTTGGAATATACTGGGAGGCTGCCTAGCTTGTGATATCTCATTGACAGAAGAGCTACAGAATGTAAAAAGTTTGGTAAATTTAAATCAGTGGGTGAGATATGAAACATTTATTAGCAAGGGTTTGTGCTGCTGCAAAACATACCTCTTGAAGAGCGTCCCAAAATTGTTGTGTCTTGGCATTCTGGAAATGGTATTTCTTCAAATATGCCTAGAGAGAGGTAGAAGACTGTGAAAATACTACCAGGTCTTTCTTCTTTGCCTATGAAAACAATACACATATTCATTTGTACAAAGATACAGAGAGTACAGATCAGTCGTACAGAGTATCTATCCATGGGCAGTAGTATTGTGAGTAGGAGGTTAAATGGATCAATATTCAGCTGATGAAGTTCCTTTGCTTTCCAATGCATCCCAATGCTAAAGGCAGCATTTTACAGTATGACTTGTTAGTGTGAAATAAATTTGTACTTGAAGAGTTCTTTATATTTTGTTTGAATGGACACCAGCATACCCTGTTGCAAATTTCTGTCTAATGTAAGAGGTTGTTTAGAAGGAGGAAGCTATTTCAGGAGATTTCACTAGCTGTGGACTCAGAGTGGAAATAGGAAAGTCTAGTCACCTCTAAGTTGTGATCAAAATGACTATTACAAGGAATAATGGTATTTGCCTAAGTGCTTACACCTCCTAAATACTATTCCTACCCTGTGTCTTACCTGGCTGCTTAACGAGTGCTTTCCTACCCTGTTATTTGGATCCTGGTGATGTTTAGTCAGCAGATGGTGCTGTTTGTTTCACTGTTAGCTACAGATACCTACGTTGATGTTCTTGAAGCCTCTGAGTAGAGGTGAAATATTAGACTCTTGTGGACAAGGTGGCTGTAGTTTCCCATCTTGTGGAACTGTCCTGATTGAATATATATCATGAAAAATAAAGGAAAATACAACTGTCTTGTAGCAACCCATGAATGTGCTCTCCAGGAGGGAGAAAGGTAAGAACAAATGTGGTAAATCTGCACCATAACTCTTCAGAGGCAACAGATGTCATTTCAGAGGAAAGGGCAGACAACCTTCCTTTTTGTGGGAGGGCTCCTTCCTCCCATTTTTTTTTGTTTTCATAATCTAGTAGCATTGTGTTTTTTCCTCCACAAGAAATGACTATGAACTGTGCAATATCTCCCTCTTCTACTCCCTTTTACCTTGGCTCTCTAGGGCTGGGTGCCCCTGCATCAGGGCATGGATGAGCTTATGCCTGTAAGAGTGTCCCTGCATAGCAGGCTTGGGTGGGTCGGAGGATCATGGCCGTATGAAGCTGCAGGCACAATTTACAGCTGAACAAGGGGACAACAAGATAACAGTGGGTAGAGGAGGTTGCTCCACTAAAAGCTGTCATGAATTTAGGTCCTCACTGGCAGGCTATCAAATCTTAATACAGTTCATATTCCTACTTCTGTGGGAGCATGGAACTTCTTCCCCTTGACATTGTCCACCGAGTACTGAAATGCAGTAAATGCTTTTGCTACTAATACCAGGGTCTCTGATATTAACTTGTTGAATAATGGCTTTGCTACTGTCATTTTGCATGTTTGCGTTTCTGGCATGTCTTGGTGCCACCCTTACCTGACAGCCTTTCTGGAAGAGGTCTGGTGTAATCCAGTCTTGAAGCATTCTGAGGATTGATGCACCCTGAGGACAAAGGGAAAGGGAAGAAGGTCATTCCGTGCTGCTCTAACACTGGATTTCTGTTCACCTAAAAGCAAAATGTGAATGAATATTTTATATGGCAAAAATAGAAACCATCCAGGCTAAGGAAGTGGGTTTTCTAATTCCTTCATAGCATGGCATGCCGGCCTGCTGGAACTTAATTCTGGATGTGAGAGTCGGTCTTTATCTGTCATCAGACGCTCACTTCTGACTTCAGCTATGCCAGTGGAAGGGCTTCTGAGCCCTGCTGCTGGGAGTTACTGTCCTGCCACTCTGCCAGTTTGTGTGAGTGGGGTTCCCTGTTTCACTTGGAACAGGACAGGGGGGAGGGCAGCCGGGGAACTAGCCTTGTCCAGCAGCACAGCCCGGCAGAGGAAGTGACTTTGGCTGAACGCCCAACAGGTAGGGAACTCCAAAAATGCTGCAAGCCTGGGGCTTTGCATGTTGAGGATGCCATCTCAAGATTCAGAATAAGTTTTGCTGAGGACTGGTGTAAGACCTTTGGTCTCTGAAGCAGGGTAGAACCGGGATCAGAGAAGTTACTTACTTGGGTGCCACAGAAAAAAAAACACAATTAGGGCCTTGAAAGAAGAAAGAAACAAAAGGAAGACAGAAGAGAGAAGTAGGAGAATCATGTGGAATAAAGAACAGTACGGGCAAAAAGTGATGAAAAACAAAAGCAATGCAAAGTCAATCTAAAAAATGGCATATAGTTTTAGGATTAGCATGTTTTAATTTTCTGAACTAAATCAAAGGGCAGCTGAAAGCCCAATGCTACAAGTGGTTTAAAAATCCAGTTGTCTCATAAAAAAAAAAGAATGTTATCTCAGTTCTCTGTAAAGCCTGTCTCCCCTATTTACGTGTCTGAGAATAACAACTTGGCTGCGCGAGTCATGGCAGAGGAACTGTTTGAACTGATAATGCCTCAGACTTCTCTCTAGACTTTTGGCGCAGAGTCAAGATGGTCAGCAGATGACTCTTTTCTGATACAGTAATTTAATGTGTTTGCCATGAAATATGTTCAAAAATGATTCAGTGAAATTTAGAACAGCTATCCATTAATGGTAATCACAAGGCTGCTTGATTCAGCAGCCTTATGGTGATCATAAGGCCATGTGTATGTGCTAGGGTATCTCAGTTCCTCAGTTTTGTCTATCAGGCACTTCTAATCTGATATCACCTCTCATAGACCATCGTCTCCCATTTATATTAAAAGTCAGGGTAGAAATATGCACTCTTGTATGTGTTTGGGGGCAGTGGAAGTTTCTTTTGCTTTAAATTGCAATGTATATTCAGCCCTTGCATCTTCTACTACTGCTTTTCAGAAAGCAGTCTACTGCTGCTTTCCCCCTACTCCTGTCCCTCCTCTGTAGTCCATGATGGAGTGTGTTTGAGAAAAACTCATGCTAACAAAATCACCAGTTATAGGAACCCCAGTGTTTTCATAACTTCCCTTAACTATTTGGGGAGGTTCAAGAGAGTGACCTTGATTTGAATAGCTGACCTTGTCTGATGGGCATATGGGGGGAGTCTTTTATCAACACCCACATAACTTCTCCTAGAGAGTTGCAGTAATTGCCAAGTATATGACAAGATTGTATGTGGCAGAAATGTGGAACGTTTAATCCTAAATTTCTTTATCTGGGAGGTTCCAAAAATGTGGGGGTCCACGAGTAAATTTCTAGCAGAACTTATTTAAGTATCTGTTTTCTGAAAAGGTAATTAATGTTTGAACTCCAAAGACAAAAAAATCTCGTTGTTACTTTAATGGAAGGTTTCACACTGAGAGAGGATTAAACTGGAAAAGAATTGAATACAATTGCTTTTTAAGAGTGGATTAAAACCAATACATACACTAATTGTGTAGTCAACAGCTTTACTCCAGTACAACTTTTCGAGACGCATAATGCTCTACCAATCATACCACAAGTGAGAGATTCCCTTACAGAATACACTGCAATGACTCCAGAGACCCTTAGGCAATTCATTAGAGTTTTCAGATTGTATAAACCCTGTAATTGCTCTGGTAAAATTAACAGAAAGCATTCCAAATTACGCTTTATTTGTTTAGTGATGAATAATATCATGAGGAGATTGTTTTTATAAGAAACATGCGAAAGAGAAGCCAAAATAAAGCCAAAAAGAAACAAGTTAATTTTGTCACGCATTTATATATAAATACCAAATAGTAATTTGAGCTAAATCTACACGAAGACTTTCTCATTCAAGCCAAATTATATCCCAAGCCAAATTATATCCCAAGCAAACTGTTCCCAAACAATGCATGAGTCCTCAAATGTTTTTGCTTAAAAAAAATGAGTTCATGTAGCAATTATCTAGGCACAAAGAGATGAGGAAAAGCTAGGATTTTTTTTCTCCATTGTTTTTTCAGACCATAGAAAAGTGTGTCTCTTGCTTAGCTCACCACTAAAATACATTTTTGTCCAGAGTATTTGATTTAGCTCTGTAAGTTTCTTGACTTTTGTTAGTTTGATTTAAGAACAGTGTTACAAAATGCAGGTTTTCACATAGTTTATGATTTGACTGTGAGGCATTTATGATGCAATAAATACTGGTTCTATTGTTCGATAGAGGACTTAACAATTGAAAACAGAAAACTTGATGGAAATGGATGGATCAAGACTAGCTAATAAAAGTAATATCTATGGCTACAGACTCCAGCACAGCTAAAGCTAAAGGCAATGCAATACATAGTTTATCTTTAGTTGATAATGGGAGCCTGCAGGGAAAGCAACATGTAGGTTTTAATAATGGTGGATTTTGTGTGTTCAGTGGAAACTTGTTGTGGCATCAGATAGGAAACACTGACAGCATCATACAAGAAGCTGTCGACACAAACATGGTGTATCAGGGTCGGAAGCAGTGCAGTCTGGGAGATGGCTGACCCAAGACCCAAGGGATTCTTCCAGTTGGTTCCAGCTGGCTCCTGAGAGAGACTTTATAGCACAGGTCTCCACCACCACTGACAGGGACAGCCCAAGGATGAGCAAAAAACTTGTCAAATACCGAATGGGATGTCCTCTACCACCTCCTGGGCTACTGTATTCCAGGTCAGTCCTGTGCTCCACAACTCTCAGTGAAATGTGGAGCTAATTTATCTCCCAATTTAGGGACAATGCCAGCAGAGGCTGGTGGTAGCCCATCTTTGCTAAGGCTTCTTGGGTGGCTGGGATACTGTGAGAGACATGATCAAAAAGTTACTTTCCTGTTTTCACTGCTTGGTTCTCTGCCTTGCTTCCTCAAAACAGAAGTTATACTGCCCAGAAGGTGTGATGGGGAAGTGAGAGAGAGGACACTGGGATATCTGTCCTTGCATCATCTGTCCTTGCATTAGATTATGAGGCTTGATATAACTGGGCTGCATCAGCACAAGGTGATGGGAGAGGGTTGTGCTTAGTGGCTGATTTAGAATAATGTAAAAACTGGCAATTCTAGTGGCAGAATCTGCTGACACTGTGATTTCCCTGCTCTTCTGCATGCTGTGATCAGGTTTGCCTGGCACACAGCAGCTGACTGGGGCCCTCGCTGCACTGCTCTTCTCACAGTCACTTTTGACTGAATCATCACTGACAACAGTTGGGGTTGTCCTGGAAAAAAGATCAGCACAGACACAGCCCAAGGAGGTTAGGAGTTATGATTACGAGCTCCCCTGACTTTTATATTGTCTCCCAAGCCTCCACTTTCTTTGCATCCAAAGTCACAAGAGAAGGATATCCTACCTTACTGTAGGATATCCCATCAAACGCAGAGGTGATTTCAGCTGGAGATGACACGTTGATCACAATTGGGTGGGAAGACAGCAAAGAGTCATCCTTCATTACAGGAAGCACATCATCAATTAAAACCTGTTCAACCTGAGAAACAGAAGATGTTAGAATAGAAACAAAGGCAGGACTATATGCCTAACTTCACAAAATAAGTAGCTTGAACTGCAGCTTCTCCAGGGGGAGGCAGCTGGAAAAGGAATGAAATTTCACTTCCTCTAAAGAAGGACTTGAAAACTCTTACTTTACATCTGAGAGGGGAGGGATACATTTTTTCCTTAACTAAGATAAATTACCTTTTGCAAATCCTGTTTTCCCGTGTGTATCATAACACAAAAAAAACCCTCAGTAGGCAAAAAAGGAGCTTGTATTACCAATTTCAGAAGTGTGACAAGATCTGCAAAGCATTATGGACTCCTCTTGCAAAAATGAAGCTGGGGAGGAAGGGAAGGAGCGAGGAAGGAGGCAGAGTTCCCCATCCTGAGGTTTATAACTTCTAACAAGTGATTATAATTTTTTTAAAAAGATGAAGTGATCTGCAGTCAAAATTCCCTTACTTCCTTATCAATATCGATGAAAAAAGACTAAATTTCTATTTAGTTTTGCTCTTCTAATACTCACTAGGATGATAACACTGAAATGGCTCTATATCTTAACTGAACATGGTGTCTAGATACAAAAAGGTCTTTTAAATTTTAGGCTCGGTGATTAAAATTTTGCTTATGTTGGCAGCGCAACCGATCTCCTACTTCAAAATGTAAAGGAAGTGATCCAGGAATGATTTTGTTCTCTGCCTCACTTAACATGGATGAGAAGAGATATTTTTGGGGAACAGGGAGAGAGGCAGGGGAAGCACCAAGTAGGCACTGTCTGCTTCTAAAGTCACTAGGCTCAGCAGCTAGTAGATTTTGACTACGGGCTCAACCTATGCAAAACCTACCCTGTTTCCTTCCACCGACATATGTTATATATTTTCTAGTAGCCAGAATCTCATTATTGCTGGACAGTTGGGGGAAATATGCATGCTATGCACCATCACATCTGTTTGGAAAGGGAGAAAGGAGAGAGCAGGAAACGTCCCTTTATTTACACACTGTTATCATTCCTCAGAATATAATGCGTATTTAAGGCTACCCTCTTTGTCTGCAACCCCCTTAAAGTGACTGGAGTTGGTTTTGCTGCATAGTTAATGCTGTGGGCCATCCACTATCACTACCTATTTTTGCACTGTGCAGAGTAGAGATAGTCTGAGTTGGAGCATTTGAAATGACACTTAAAATGCTGGCAGCAGCTGAATGGGGGATCTGATGTTTTTCTTGACAAATAGCCCAAGCTGTGTAGACAGGCCCAGGTTCCCAACCCTCACTAGGTCAAATAAGGATCCTAAGACAAGTCCCATGAAGAGACACTACAGCCCAACTAAATAAATAAAGAGGAATCTCCATCTTCCAAGGTTAGACCTTTAAACAACCTTGCAAAATTGCTAAAGTTCTGTCCAGAATCCACCTAGGTATTATTTGACATAATAATAACCAAACACTTGACTCACATGTTAAAAAAGAATGACTCTTCCCTCCAGACTGAACCTTTACAAAGTTTATTTTCACTAGTTTCAGACCATAACATAGGTAGGAGGAAAAGCTTAAACCAACTTTTTCTTTATGTTGCACTGCACTATGTTAGTTTTCTATAAATATACTTTAAGTTTTCATCGTCCTTGTGTAGTTTTTATTGTAATTTTTATTGTAATTTTTACTCCCTTCCAAAACGCTCCCCCCAGCCCCACCGACCCTCCACAAGACAGAAATATTTACCATTTGCCAATCTGGTTCTGCAGCATTTACTCCCAGGAACTCAAAATAACTGGCAAATCCTTCATTTAACCACAAGTCATCCCACCAGTCCATGGTCACAATATTTCCAAACCACTACAATAACAAACATTGAAAGATGTAGTGTTAGCTAAATGGTAAGTGTACATTTCAGTATCTCACATCTCCAGACAGAATATTCATATGTTCACATTCCTTCCTGTTGCCAGATGAAAATTATCATAATTCTGGGGTTTAAATAGGAATTCAGGCCTCGCCTTGTGTTAAAACACCACTTCTATTATGAAATTACATATTACTGGGGAGATTGCTAATGATTCATGTGCTACTGAAAATATTTTTAGTGTCTTCCTCTTGATTTGATGATTTGTGCTTGTAAGGATATGTTTTCATACAGCCTCCACAGTGTATAGTTCTCCCTATTTGCTTGCCCAAAAGAGACATCTGCATATGCAAATTACCTCCTATAAGACATTTCAGACAGATTTTCGTAAGCTGGCTCACAGTCTGGACCCAAGCATTTTGAATTTTCCTGAGAAAAATTCAAAGGCGGTATTTCTGGTACTTTAAAGCTCTAACAAGGAACAGTTTTAACACGGTATTTTGCAATCAAATTCTGAGCACACACAGAAGATCCCGAAACAGAGTTAATGACAGTATTTTCAAGATTAAAATGTTGCGACTACACATTTGAAGCACTGTAAAAATGAATCATGTCCTAAATGTACCTGATGAACGAGCTCATGGGCTATCACAGCAGCTACTCGCTGTTTGTTGGAAGTGGCCGACTCGTTGGGATCATACAGCAGGTTTGTTTCTCTGTACGTGATCAGCCCCCAGTTCTCCATAGCACCTGTCCCAAAATCTGGAATAGCTATTTTATCTACATTAAAAGAAAGAGAACGTGATTACCACTGTATTCTTTAAGCCGTTTAGCCTGTTTTGTTTACCATTGGTGGTTCTGGCTTACTGCTGTGGACTGCAGCGTATAACCTGTGTTTGAGAAGCAGAGGACTGGTCTACAGCAACTGATAGCAAGTGCCCTGGCTCTGTGAAGGCTAGGATCGGTTTCACTAGCTGAGGATCTGTCCTGCGAGGTGATGGTATGCCACCTCCTGGGAGCGTGCATGTCATACATTACTTAATTTTGGCTCCAGAAATTAATAGTATTGTCTGGGGATATGCTGTAGGCAGTAAACCTCCTGAAACTATCTGTAGCATAATGAGGCATGTCATTGTTTGTCACACGGTTTTATTAAAAATATTTATCGACATGTTAACTGAAATAAATCCCCCATGCAGTGACAACATCTGCTTCTACTCCTGACAATTTGTGGGGGTCACTCATTTATGGTCAGTAATCAATACAGGTTTAAATGAGAATTGCAGACTCAATTGGACTGTCACTTTCCTCTGCAAATAACGACCACAGCCTTTTATGTGGGTTAGTGGAAAAAAAACCCAGAAAAACAGATGAATTTAAAACTGAATAGAACAAACAACCCTCGCTCTACTCTAACAGAAGATAGGAATTACTTATTTTAATTTAAACAACTTGATTACAGAATCAAAGCTGATAGTCTGGCAAGGACTTCATTGACAGTCAAAATGAGGATCAC
Source organism: Chroicocephalus ridibundus (assembly GCF_963924245.1). Taxonomy (NCBI): domain Eukaryota; kingdom Metazoa; phylum Chordata; class Aves; order Charadriiformes; family Laridae; genus Chroicocephalus; species Chroicocephalus ridibundus. The sequence continues at coordinate 25,342,122 of NC_086288.1, forward strand.
AAGGAGAACGGTAATGCCAGAAGCCATAAATCAATGTGAAATACAATATTTAAATAAACCAGTATGTAGAAACATATTCGTTTCATCGGGTTTGATCTAGATGACTTCTAATACTGAGGGAACAACATAGTAAGTCAAGATTTGTGATCCAACAAATAAACATTCTAAGAAAACCAGTATCAAAGAGCATCTGTCCTCTGATACTGCTGACCTGGGGTTACCAGTCCACCTTGTAGCACAGACAGGCCCCCATCCATACGCTGATGCAGCAAAGTCATCTGGCTTTTATGGAAATGAAAGTTTGAATATACAGCATAGGTGAGATATAGTCCCAATTATTACTGGGGACCAGTGTGCAAAAGAACACGGTATTGTACTGGTTGCCCTAATTCAGTTATCGAAATGCAAAGAGATATTTACAATAAACTCAGATGATGTTTTGAAAGGGAAGTAAAAATCTGTTGTTAAAGTAATACAGGTTAGCCTGATAGGTACATGTTTGAATAGACAATAAAAAGTTTGCATAGCATTGTTCATTGTCTTCAAAGTTTTGGGTTGTTTGTTTCTTTTTCCCTCTCATTACATTGCTTTGACTTGCTTGTAGTTAATATTTTTTCCATCCATTTAAGTTCATGAATCTAACTGAATTACCTCTTTGGAGGCCTTAGGAGGGGGATTTCCAAAATTCTGATTACATTCCCAACTCTATTAGCTCAAACTGCACAAATCTAATCCAGAGTCCAGACAGTCCAAGCTAAAGGATGCTCAACTGCATTACTTTTTCTTTGCTTGTTTTGTAACCATGGGCAAAATTTGATAGTGTGCCTACTCTTGTTTAGCTCTGGGTCTTTATTTAGCCTGGCAGTAGAAACTCCAAATTATATGCTGGATCACGTTCATCTTTCTAAGAAGTGGATACACACCCACTTTGCACTAAGGTTAATAAATAGTATGACATACTCTCTGGCAGTTTACTTCTCCACTTCTCTCACTGCTGACTTTTGTCCAGAAGTTCCCATGGCAGTGGTACGTATTTTTCACAAACTACTTCTGGCTCTATTTTGGCTCACTTTAAAATAACCGTGTTGCAACCAGTGCTTCAGTTCAGCAAACTGAACTGTGAGAACTAGTAACTAAGCTGTTATGTAGACCAACCTTCCCATCATGACATTTAAGAACATCTTGGACTACATGGGTACAGTTTTAAAATATCCTGAAATTATATCAGCAGTTATCAAGCAAATGCTTTTATGCTGTTTTCCACCAAAGCACAGAGACCTGTAGCAGAAACATAACCATGACAGTGAAATAACAAAATTAAAAATGTAAGTAATAATAATCACCTAGTTTTGGAAGAGAGTAGTTCAAATCAAAGTACTGTTCAAAGAAGTCGAATACAATTTTTGTTACATTTGCTGCATATTCTGCTGTGTGTATTTGCTGTGGCTGGGCATAAACTCTCAGCTGTAAAATACAGAGAGACAATTACAGCAGTCTTCAGTTAAAAGAAATTAGAACGTGGCAAGCATTGAAAAGTCATTTAACATACATATCTATAGCACTTCAGGTTTTCTCTAGGAGACTGGCCTAAACACTGAATTCTGTTCCCTAACACATTTATTCAACAACGTTTTTCAAAAGCTGTGCGTAAGAGAGACCAAGTCAACATAATCTGTGCACACTTTCCACAATATGCCTAATTTATAAAAATGACAAGACCCATGTCCAGAAGCCCGCAATGGCCAAGCCTGGAGCAGGGCCTGGGTGCATACCAGCCCCTTTTTCCCCAAGGCCTGGTTTGCTCAAGAAGGAAGCCTGAGCAAGCACAATTGAAGGGAATCCACTTGTTCTGAGCAGTTCATTGATCTGCACTGATCCCATCAGACCAATCTTTAGGGGCACATCAGTCCTGAAATGTGTCTGAAGCCCATAACACCTTTTTTTTCTTCAATTTTTTCTTTTTTTTCCTGAATGCAAAAGATGGTGTCTTGAGTGCTGACCTTTCCATCCCTGAGGCTTGGTGCCTAGCACTGCTTTGGCTATTACTGTTAAGCAATATGAAACCTCAAGCCCTGGAGGACTAGAGTTCTTATGCCACCCATAACCGTGATGAGGAGACCTACAGCTTGAAAAAGCCTTTTAGGATGTTATCCCCACATTATGAAGACAAAGTTTGACTTCAGAATTCATGGAGTCTTTTGGAGGTTTTTACCTCAGTCTCTTTGTCCCAAAGCTCACACAGATGTCTGCCCGAGAGCAGAGCCATAGCACTGGAGTGTCCACTGGCAGGAGCTGTAGACTGTTCTCTTCACTGTCCACCAAAATCTCCAGTGTGGAAAGAAGAGATCTTTATATGGAGTGAAGTTTCTGGCTTTAGGAAAACTGATCCATCTCATTTTGCAGGCTGTGTCTCTTATGAATGGGCCACATTCTTCTGGCTGTGTTGGTGTGGCTTGTTTACTCCTCAATGCTGTCTTACAGCCAGGAGTTTAGGATCTAAACTGAGCAAAGGAGGCAGCCTACTCTAGGAGCCCTCTTGGAGTCTGACCACACATTGATTTCAATACCATGAAATTGCACTTCCTCCAGCGAGAGGGGAGGATGGGAAAGTGGTTAGAAATAAAGCTGGAATGAAAAAACAAAACCAAAAAAAGCTTATGAAATTCAATCGGGAATCCATTCCAGCCAGGGGATTTCCCTCTGGGTCAGTTTGCAATTACAATCTGCAATTTCCACTTCAGTAAGCTCTTTACCCAATTTAGCAGTCTTTGGTCCCCTAGCTGATCCATATTAATGGTTTCCAAAACCTTCAGCATGCACTAGAACTGACTTTGGGTTTCATTCTTATAATCTCCTCTGTGATTTTCCAAAACAGACATTTGGTACCTGACAGGTAATCAGCTCAGGATCATCATTTCCAGCTGTAGGTACATTTCCCACCAGTGACTCCATTAATGTCTTTGTTAGGGCAAAGGCTTTCAGAATGAACGGCAGTTTTTAAGTAATTTTCCGTGTCATATGAGCTGTATGCTGTTGCTGTTGTTTATTAAAGCAATATATGGATCACGTGGATACTTTCTGTTGGATGAGGGATTTATTACTAGCAATTTAAACACCAAACTATGGAATGTTCTTTTCATCAGTCGGTGAATGGAAATACCTCATTGCTCGGCTGGGCTTCAAAGTTTTTGGAAAGGAACTGTTTGGCTAGCAGAAGGACTTTCTAAATATCTGATTAAAAACTCCAAAGATAGCCTGGTTCTCCTGGGAGAAAGGTAATTTTTAGTGATGGAGTTTATGTGGCTCCCTTAATTAAAAACAATCTTACACATATACTTTATATTGGTAAAACTATGCCCATGCTAAGAGAAAGGAAATGGTTATGATTTTAACCTCACTTAAAACCCAGGTTTTCTAGTGCAGGCAAGTCCTCAGACATTGTTTAGTGAATAGCATTGATAAAATATGTAGTAACCAAGGCCTGAATTAGAAGACGTTTCTTCAGGCAACCTCTGTACTGACATGAATACCCCTGCTTCTACACACACACACACTTTAATTACCACATTTCAGTGAACACTCCCTTCTATTTACAAAAGCTACAGTCAGGAACATTGTGGGATTTACTGTTTTGCTTGGGGAAAAAAACCCAAATATTGTCCTCAGAGCCATATTCTGGAGCATGGCATGGACAAGCAGAGAATGTTAACTTTTGCATCTAGAAAACAAAGAGTTAAACATACATTTTCACCACGTTTTTTCTTTCCTACTGCACCATGTTCTACAAAAGCTGCACAAATTCTGATTCTTCAAATAACTAAACTCTAGAGAATATCTATTGAGGCCAAATAACCAAAGTCCTGTCCCTGATCGTGAATAGAGCAGCCGTGCTGAAGAGCATCTGGTTAACAAAATCATGTGTCCAAGTGGCCTAAAACATTCTCCTGTTTTGCAAATTACTCGGCCAAACAGCGGGGATCTAAGAATATTGCAGTGCTATCTCAAACCAGACTCCACTTGCTTGGCTAAGTGTAATTTAGCCTTAGTTATTCGTCAGGAAGTAATATAAGTGTACAGCATGATGCTGGCGATGGCATAGAGGAGGGAGGCCTCAGCACAGTGCTATGCCAGGAAGTCTTTGCTAAGAACTGGATCAGCACTTTGGAGATTTGTACAAGGCAGATTTTCACATCAGTGGACAGCCTTAAGCAGGGAAGAGCTTTTTTGGACAGAGAAACTCAGGAAGGGCACACTTGCGAGGGGAATGGTGGTCTAGCTGGGGCTTTGCTCTAGATTTCCCTGTCCATTGGCATCACAGCCTCCAGAAGAGAGGAGGAGAGCACTGCCAGTTCAGCTGAACTGCAAGACCATATGTTACACCCCTAAGGGGAAAGGAAGGGTGTCCTGGGTTGAGCGACACAGGACTAATTTCTATCCTAATGCTGGGGAAAACTCCACTTTTGGAAGACTCTAGTGTCTGAATTTGTGAAAATATTTACTTTATAGCCAGCTAGGCTATGTGGGATTCAAGGTCTCAGTGTTTTCGAGCCTTGCCAGGCACAGGGATGAGGAGGAGTGAGGCCTGGGCATTTGACCCAGGCTGGCCAACAGAATTATTTCATACCATGAACATCACATTCTGTATAAATTAGAAAGTTTGCTGAGTGGTCTTTCTCTCTTTCCCTTGATGGCAACAGTCCAGAGAACTCCTTGCCCCCGTGCCGGACCCCTGAGCCGGACCCCTTCCTCCTCAAGCTGTAGCGCTCGCAGTGTCTGACATTTGCTGTCCACTGCTGGGAGAGCACAGCTTCCTGCTGATAGAATTGGCTGAGTATAATTCTTGTATATTAATATTAGTATCGGGATTAATACTGGTTCTTTAATATTATTGTTAATTATTTAGTCTTATCCTATAAATCTATTTATATTTCAACCCTGTGTTTCCTTGCTTTCCATGATTCCCCTTTCTGGGTAGGGAGGGGTCATTGAGTGATAGAATATTTGCCCAAACGACAATAAATTGTTATGGGTTTTCTCAAACCATAACAAAGGGGAAGCAGCAAGAACATACAGCCCTGGGATCATCCTCTGTCTTAGATGAAAAAAAGATGTAAACCAATAAATAATTAACAATGAGATGAGCATCCTAGACTAGGTTTCAGCTAAATGAGGAGTTTATGTTGAGGGGAAAATTTTATTTAGGCTTTCAGGTTGTGATTCAACATAGTGCCTTGTGATCTTCTTATGCCTGATCAGCTGCACCTTCAGGAGGTTTGCACCTAAGCGAGAACTGGATTGGACTGCCTGTTGCAGATAAATAAAGAAGCTATTTTAATTTTATGGATTTAGATTCAAACATACTCACTTCATTAGGGCACCTACCAAATATCCAGCTGTTTAGTCAAGCGCTATCATTTCTATACTTTTTTTTGTAAAGAACTTACACTGGAAAGTTGTCTTTGGCCACTGTTGTAAAATAAATATTGGAGCCAATACATAACGGCACATAGCATTGTAGTCATATGTCTCCATGACTGTAAACAGGAAGACATCAAGTGCATAGATTCACACCTTTTAACGCACAGAAAATTGTAAAGTATTTGTATCCATGGCCTGTAAATGTCATGTACCCCTGGACTTGTACATTCTCTTAGACTCTGGGCTTCAAGTCAGGGACGAAGTTGGAGAAACAGTGTGCCTCACCCGTGTGCCCATATGGGTGCCCAACTCACCAAGATGGGAGACAGGGAAGGACTACAGGACACTGTATGTAAAGGTCAGAGGGACCACTGTGAACACCTAATCTGATAAAATAGGCTGCATAAAATAGGCTATAAGAAAGGGAAAAATATGTTCCTGTTTGTAATACAAAAAGAGATGTTTAATTTTTTTAAAAAATGCAAATCACATTACATCTGTCGTTTGAACCATGTTCAGGCTGCAACAGGACTTACAGGTTTTCCACGAGCGGATACTCTCTCTATCCACTGAAACTGGTGCACTGCAAAGCATACCAAGTAAGTGCTCATGGGAACTGACTTCTCAAAAGTTGTCCGATTCCAGCCATTGCCCAGCTGTACAGTTTGCTGCAGAAACAGAAATATAATTAATTTGATTTTTGGAATTGCAAACACACGCAGAAGACGATACAATAAGTCTATGAAGGCTGCAACTACATAGGAACAATAAATCACCTCTCCAGATTCACCTCTTCTGGCATACCAGTGCTGATGGCATGAAAACAGACAAAATGTTTTTTCTGCAGTGCTGCAACACACGAAGCGGGACTTTGTTTTTCTGCACTAAATAGGTTTATCTGGTTCTAATTTTGCATCAAGGATTTGAAATTATTCACATGCACAGGAATTTTGCCAACAGGAGTCTTCCAGTGTATGCTAGTGTGTTTTGTTCTTGAAATAGTTGCATAAAACAACATCGCTTTGGACAGATCAGAGAAGAGACTGGATTCTCTCCTCTCTTAAATACATGCATCATGCAGGAGTCAGGGGCTGCAGAGATGCTACTTAGGATAAAGACCAGTCTAACTAATCTATCCTGAACTCATTCAGATACAAATTAGCACTGCTAATTGGTGAGTTGATTAAATGTACATAAGGTTTAGTGCTGATCATAGTTTTTATTTTGTAAATCTAATAAAAACCATTCCTGGTATTCCCAAATGTCCTTAACTCTCAACTGAATTATATGACCAAACCTGCAACCTGTTGTTTGTGATTCATCCTCTATATATTTATTTCTGCTATTCATTATCTGCTATTGCCTGTCTGATAATTTTTTGTGCGTCTGACTGGTAGACTAACTTAAATAGGACAAAAGCAAACAGTGTATAAAGGACACTAACCTTCTACTAGAGATACAACACTGCATGAGATTTGTTTGCTATAAATAGAATATAAAATTAAGCACAGATAGTGAATGTTACAGGTGATATGATTCAATGAGCAAAAAAACCCTTTTCACAGATATATTCACAAACCTCTTTTCACAGAGGTATTTGCAATCTACTCCGTTATCTGACTCATTTTGACTCTATTTTGATATATTTTGTTCTTTCAATAAAGTCAGAACTTCAGTGAAAAAAAAGTAAAAAAAAAATTAGTGAAAACTGCAAATGAAATGTAGAAGTTTCTGATTTTGACGAGCTGATTTTGACATGTTGATTATGAAACTCCACACCAGCAAAACTACTACAGGACGTATAACACACAACGTGCCTTGTCTTTACAAACGATTACATTTCCATTCATTGAAAAGATTTCCCAAAGATCTTTCACTAGTAAGAACAGAGCTACTGACCTTGTGAGCACACCAGATGAAAAGGGCCCTGCTGTCATTTGTTAGTTAAACCCGAGTATGAACTCAGCACAATCTACATTTCCATGCCTGTACTTGGATTTTAGCAAATTAATTAACAAGCGATAGCTAGCCCTTTGAAAATTTGTTTTTGTATGTCTATACTAGAGGCAAGGTCCATGTTTAAAGGTGTAAAGTAAATCTCAAAATCTTGATAACATCTAGTCTCATTCCCTCACCTTCCTTGCTGGTACCCTCACTTATCTGAGGTCTGTGAGCAAAGGTACAGCAAACACACTCCTTTCATATGTTGTTCGTCAAAGTGCCTGGTGCTCTTTTAGGTATCACAGAAATATTTTTAATAACAATAGGTCAGAGCTTTAAATATGCAAAGGGCCTGGGAGGCAGCTGTATCAGACTGGTAATAATTTTCTCAGTTGCATTGCTAGGGAATAGTTAAGATTCGGGGAACTCTAAATAAAACTGTACACAGTAAAGCAGACTGTTTTCTGGCTGGGGGAGTGATTGGGAAGATGCAAATGTCAATAGCCTTGAGGCTGGAAGCTCTTTTTAATTTTTTCCCTTTTTTTATTTTTTAAACTTGGCACTTTATGTCCCACTTCAGAACATATTCATTAGAAATTATACATTGGACTACACATTCAGTTAAACTATTCATTAGAAACTCTCAGCTGAAAGACATCCAATCTTCTTCCAGAGGGCCCAGAGGTAGATAACTGATGCCATTGAATTTTGTATGAAACGTGGAATTTGACCCACCAGGTCCAGAAATAGATTATGTAGGAAATTACAGTCATAGCGGACTGACAAGTGTCCACACCCATGACAGATGGGATTTCAGATCTTGTATTATTAAAAATAATAATCCTAGACTTTCTTGCTAGCAGGATCCTTTGTCAGGATCAAGCAGACCCTTGCTTTGGAGCATTATGTAGTTTCAGTGATTATTTTAGACTTCCCATCTGGGAAGCAGCTGTCTTCCAGAGTATTCCTACTCAGAGTCCACTTGGTTTGACTGAAGAACATGCCATTACCAATTTATAGTTAGTAGGGGATGTTCATCTAGAATAGAGGGCCAGCTAGCTAAAGACAGAGGGGACGTTTCATTTCTACTTTGGATTTGTCTCTGTATTGCCATATTGTATACTGGTGGACCACTGGAAGTCCTAACCAACCAACCAGTCCTATTTTATGGAATATTTATGAACCATTAGCTTTACAGTGTCTGGGCAGTGGAGTTCGTGAATGTGCAAGGACCTTGCAATCCATGTTACCTTCCCAGTGGCTTTACAGAACCATTCCACTTAGGCAGCAGACTTGAGAAATACATACCTGTACGGGCATGTTTGAAAGTGCTTGGTACGTTTCTTGATGGATGATAGATATGGTGTAAGTTGCCTTTTTGTTGGGCTCATCAAAGCAAGGAAAAGATTTCCGTGCATCTGTTGGCTCGTGATCAGTAGCTGCAATGCTCCTTAAACAAACAACACATTGGCAAGCCTTCATTATATACCTTTTAAATCTTATCTGCAATTTCTAAGCATCATGTTTCAGCAATTTCACAAACTAAAGTCAGCTACAAATATTTGTGTGTTCTTGTCCATTCATAAAAGTAGGTGACATCAGAAATGCACAAGCTGACATCGTATGGGCACGTGTAACACACATATAGTCTGTCAGTAACATCCTCTGGGTTTCAGGGCAAAAGCTAAAGCCAATTTCTTCTCATCAAATATTTTTAGGAGTCAGGCAATGAAATACAAATAACCCCTTGTGGAAGGTAAAAATTTATCTCACCTTCCTGATGAGGTTTCCCATTGATTTTTGTGCATAAAATAAACTACTGATGCTATCATCTGAAAGGAAATTAAGGCCCTGGTATAGGGATGTTTAATTAAGTCACTCCCTGTGTTATTTACCCGCTGGAGCACATTTTAGGATTGCAGTCTTGAATATCTCCTGACAAGACATCTTGGAATTGTGTAAGTGCCCCTGCAGTCTCATCCTGCCTGTGTTTTTCTTTTTCTGCAGTTACCCAGTACAATTTTCTGCTGGTGCTGTTATGCTTTCCTGACTCCATTAGTGAAACTGCTGGAGAAAGCATGTAAACATCCTAGTACATAACTGATGCTATGCTAGTTGTGTTGAGGGGTTTAAAAAGTCATCTCAGTTATGCAAAAACAACTGGGGGAGCTAGACAATAAGAGTCACGTAAAAAAATAAGGTGAAGGTTATGAACGTTCGTACGGTGTGCTTGCTTCTCACAGTGACATCAGGCTCCCCCATTAACGAACCATACAATGGCAGAGCATAGTCTCCAGTGATTGATGGTGGAAGGGATCACAGATGCTTCTTCAATTAATCTGGAATGTTGGGCATTTTCTGACAGCACTTCTACAGCTGCTCCAACTATATTAAGGTAGTTTTTCTTTCCAAAAACTAATTAAAAGTGTACATCATAAATTACAGATCTGCAGCAATCCTACAAGCTCACTTGACAACGAATTTTTCAATGTTTCTTTTGCCCTTGGCATTTCCCTGTGACGGTCAAATACTAACCTGGTCATTAGGAACTTGTAGCAGCAAGGGTGATTTTCAAGCCTGATGGAGGTAATATGTCTGGCTTCTTACCATTCACGTTCATTGGAATAGTAACTCAAAAGTTCATGGGCAGAAAGCATAATGAACATTCACCTTAACATAACTCCAGGCTCAACAGAGTTTCTTTTGCTTGGTAAATTGTTTGATGTCACTCTCTACTTTTTGTAGGATTTGAAAGATATTTCACAGTTTCACAATCAAGTCCCCGGGGCAATGCTTCATAGTTATTGCTTTAAAAATTGGCTACGTATTTTGACACATTTATATCTTGTTCCTACAGGCTGATAACACTATGGTATCTCTGTTGATTTATAAGGTGATACTCCTTATATCCTCATGTATTTGTGAAGGCAGACAGACAGCAGTGCAAAACCTTAGCTACGGGGTAGATGATGAGAACTCCAGGATATGGCATGCGTAGAAGTGGCACTAGAAACATGAAACGCTGTAATTTCCTTTTAATTTCCTTTCAAACTGTATAAAGTAGTTTTTAGATAAGATTTTCTTCACTACTTGGTGGCTTCTGCCCTTCTACTTGGCCTTTGATGTCCAGACCTTTAAATGTGAACTAGAGTTGTAAATATCATAGTAATAAGAAGTGAAGATCTGTCTGAGACTGCATCCAGCTGTTCCCAAAATAAAACAGTGCTGCATTTAGAACCATGATGAATTTCCCCCCCCTTTTTTTTTTGAAGGCACAGGAGGTTAGTGCAAAACCACCTCCCCTTGAGCTAATAAAAGCATTTTTCTCCTAGTCTTTCCCTAAATTCAGATTCCTTCCTTCTTCTGAGAAAATTTTCTCCTTGAGGAAGAAATGCAGGAGTGCTACTTGTGTACTTCTGTACACTAAAGAATATTTCATCTTCCTCTAATCAATAAAATTCTAAATGCAAGTCTCCCTGTTAGAGATGTGCCTAGCTGGATATCTTTTATAAGCCTCTTGTTCTCCTCTTACTGAGAACCGAGAGAATTCTTCTAAAATGGAAGTCATACCTTGTCACTAATAGTAATGCAAAATCAAAACCAGCCACTGTGACATGTTTGTATTATCTGTAATACTAAGGAAAAAAAAAGGGGGGTTTTTAGCACATTCCTTGAGAGAAACTAGTGACTTAAAGGAACCCATTACACCAGACAAGGACTCTTGTGCTCCTTTCCCTAATATCTGAAAATAACACAATTGTAATGTATTTATGCTTACTGCATTATGCAAAGTAGGGAAGGACTGTTATTCCTCTTTCATCAATGGGAAATTAAATGTGCGCAGGAACAACTTTACCAAAGGATTTCCGTGTTTAGAGCTAGATTCAGGCACCCACAGGAGGATCTAGGCAGGTCTATGTCTAAAATCTGCATTCTTAAAGTTTCTGCTTTCCTGCTCGCTACCCACACATGCACATCCCTTTAAATAGTTGTGTCCCCAAGATATCTCAAGATCCTCTTCTAGGCATGTCCAAAAGCACCCTTGCCCTGACAGGGATTGTGTGATCTGTCTGAACAGGATTCCCAAATGAGGTGTTCTTCTACCTAAGCCTCCCGAAGATCCCAGACTTGCAGGCATGTTCAGCACATGTCTACCTGTTTTCCACAAAATGTTGTGGAATATTTGAATCCAAGCAACAGCAGAGCCTGGACTTGTTCCCAGTTGGTAAACAAGATGCATTATAGCAATGCTTTGGCAAACCTTTGCCCTCACAAATAGACAGATGGGGAGCAGCTCAGCCCTCGGAGCTAACTTTCCAGTATTATTAATTCTTTCAAGAGGTCCTGCTGCTTCTAACACTGCCCAGAAGGGATGGGGGAGTAGGCTTAATTACACGTTGGCTCTCATTTTCACCTCAGCCCCCTTCTCTCTAATATCTGATATTAATAGACTCACCTGACTTTTGCTATTACCTGATTTGTATTTAGTTACATGACAAAAAAGGAACGGTGATGTCTGCTGCAGGCAAAGCCGAAATAAAAAAAGGTAATTCTGGTCAGCATTGGTTTTGAGTAGAAAGCCAGGGGAAAATGCAGTTTTAATAAGTAATAAAACCCTTCTCTCGCCATCTCTCCTGACCCCACGTATCACCTACCCTCAAGCTGCACAGCAGCAACCTGGCTGGTGGTTGCAGCACTGCTTGGCTGGTGGTTGCTTTCATTTCAAAGTTGTGCTTATCACGTACATGTACACATTGCCTCTTCCACCCCTACAAACAATCTGCCTAAACTTAACCACATGAAAAGCATTTCAGAAATCACCATTCATTCATTCTTATTAAAGCCCTTCTCAAGCCTAATAAACAAATTCACATGCTCAAGTTCCTTTCTGTATTGAGTGTTTTCGGACTGCTGGCTAGGATCATCCTTGCAATTGTAGCCTCCAGCAACCAAATCAAGAAGTAGGAACCCTCTTGAACTGAGCTCTCATGTTATGCTTTCTTTAGCTTATGAAGTTGTCCTTTCTTCCTGACATCAGATGCTTGGTCCTTGTCTTCCTACACTGTCCGGATCTGAGGGATGGGCACTCACCTCTCCTGCTCTGTGACACAGGAGACCTGTGTTCTGGTCCTGCTGTTCTGCTGTTGTGATGCACCTGGGGCAATTAATTTAATGTTTAGGTATCCTTCACTAATAAGAAGGAAGTAACACATCTCAACTTAGAACAATGCCAAGAGGTTACACTTTAAAACTGCTGTGGGGATGTCAGATGCTCAAAGTATAAAAACAAAGCACCTTCTGAGTCAGAGCTATACTGAGGTGGTAGATGGAGAAAAACAAGAGGGAAGGAGCTGGCTGGGGTTTGAGCTGTTCCCTACATGGCTTCTTCCCAGATCAGATAACTATTTTTAAGTATGAAAAATCAATGCTTGCTTTTTCCTCTGCCTCTTTGATTTGCTGCTGCTGATGCCTGTCACTGGTGCTACTCCTGGCATTGCCTGTCAGCGGCTGAATGGAGCTGATGCAAGACTCACTCATGACAACATTGTCCCAGAAGGGCAAACAAGGGCTGTGAAAACACATCAGTGCTTCTCTCCGTGTTCCTGCTACAGGGCCTTGGAAGAGTCTAGCCAAGTTTATCTTCTAGCTGTAAAGGCTGAAACGAGTCACTTCAGAAACATAAATACTGGAAAATGGATTAGTGTCCTCTTCATATGTTAATTGTGAAGAAATGTCTCTGAGCAATGAGCAAATAGGCAATGGCTTTTTCAAGCTTCCACCTTGAAGTAGTGCAAACCTGGGAAGTGGAATGGGTTAACTGAACTGGCGGAGGCTTTGTAATCTTTCAATAACTACTGATATATTAAAAACGAAGAGCTGGAACACACAAAAAAAAACCAAAACAACAAACCAAAACAAGTCAAAGATAACCTTCATCATTTGGACTTTCCTACGCATAATTTAAACCAGCTGCACAAGGGACAGGGAAGTTCTGGTTTGGATATTCCTCAGGGTTACAACATCAATGAGGTACGATGTTAGGAAAACTATCACGAGAAGATTTTACACTGAAACTGTTACCTTGGGGAGGGCCAGGAGAGAGTGTTGACAGCTGTATGTCATTTATTGTACTACAGAGATAAAAACAAGCCTCGATCCCTCCAGCTGTCTGAGGGAGCCATTCGTAAAACTCAAGGGTAACCTGGGACCAGTAGAGTTTGAAAAAGTTTTTCAGAATAATAATAACAAACCCCTCATCTCTCCAGCCCACATTCACTTGTCAACAGCCAAAAGGTTTTGAATATAGCATCTTCCTTAGGGGAATGAGAAAATTAAAGAACAGCCCAGAAATGTCAGCAAGTCGATGAGAGACCAGACTGAGAAGACGAAACAGGAATAGAGCAGGCCTGAGCAAGTAAAAATAGAGAAGAAAGTTTAATAAATAAAAGAAAAACTGCTTTACTTGATCTCTCCTCCTTCAGTGTAGGTGGTCTTGTAAAACCCAACCAGGGAACCATTCAGCCAGCCTTCAAACTTCAGGGTGAGTATATAGGGATCATTTTCATTAGTGACAGGGAGCTCTGCTTCTGCCTTCATCACTATGTACTCGTGCGGCTTGTACTCAAAGCAGTCGACCAGAGCAATCTGCTGTCCTGAAGATTTCCAGAGTGTGGGCATTTCTGTAATCTTGGTCTCTCGCAGGTGGAGCCACAAGTAGCTGGTAGATTTTTCCAAAGCAATAGAAATATTAACTGACCCAGTATAAGTGTCTTTCTCCATTTCAGGCTTCATTTCCAGATCATAGTGGACAGGCTTGACATAAGTGGGTAGCCTGAAATGTCTCCACTCTCCGGCCTCATCCTCTTTAGGAGCACAGGGATTCGAATCCACTGAGGGAGGGTTTGTTGTCTGAACTGTTGGCTGATCTGTTGTTACCTCTGGAGGGTAACAGTTAGGTCTGCTTAATCCCACGCCAAGCCCCACAGCAAGACCTACAACGACCACGATGCCACAGATGACAGCCACATGCTTTGTCTTCATGCAGTATCTCTTGGACTTCTCATCCTCAAAATCCATGCCCTCCATCTCTGCTCCCGGGTCCGTTTTCAGACCAAAACATTAACCGTAAAAAAAGCTTATTAGTCACTTCAGCACTTGCATTCAGTAAACTCAGCAGACTCGGTTTGTATTTTAATGTGCAGCTATAGCTGTTCTCTGCCCGTCTCCCCCACCTCGCTTTCCACGAGACACTCAATTAATTAAAGACAAGATGCATTTGGAGGAAATGTGAATGATCAAAAGGAGTGCAGCTGGGCTGGGAGACGGAGGGAACCGACACAGAAGAACATTGTTCCTGCCGTGCTCTCCTTATAAGCAGCGCAACCCCACCCCCAGCCACTCCTGCTCTGGCCTGAGTTAAATATAAAACAGTGCTATGTTAATCAGCAGTTAGAAGATGATCAGATGCCAAAGCTATGTCAGCAGCTTTCAGAAAGAGTTTGCAGATAGAGGTGTAACCGCTCCAAATCCTCAACCTTTGCCACTACCTTTTCCCTTTTTTCCCCCCTGCTATATCTTTTTTGGGTTTTTGAGGTTTGGCTTTTTTTCACTTTTTCCTCTTGCTAGCAAAGATTTCCTTGAACTTCCACCCTATAGTTTGTGAAATGACATCTCCAAAGTCTCAAAAATCCATCAAAAATCACATACGTCTTTCAAGGCCTTTTCAACTGTTTCCCCTCTTTTCTAAGCTCATTTACCTTTGCCGAGTAATTCGAGGCAGTCACAGGCAGAAAAATGCACAGTGGAACGATAAATTTTGATCACTGACTTCAAACTTTAAAACACGTCTAATTCCTCTCCCCCTCTCATAGGGCCAATTTTCCAGGAGATTGCTCGTAACCATGCATGCAAGCTGGTAGCCTGGGATAGCATTGCCGTATTGGTCAAAGTAATTACAGTGCTGCTGGTGAACCCTTACTGCGAGGGACCCTTCTAAACATGCGGTTATATGATTTACGTACTAAAGTTCTAATTTAGCATTTAGTGCATGTCAACACAATGTGGGGCTTCATCAAAATAAATTCATCGAACAGAGCCTGATTCTGCTTGGGGGAACTTATTGTAAGTAAGGCCTTGCTAAGCCTCCAACCAAAATGTTGCTAATGCAGTATGAAACTGAGTACAGCAGTAATCTTGACCTTGTTTGATGCTAAACTAAAGGAAAACAGTGTAGAAAAGAAACCTTAGTCCCTGGATCTCTTAACCCTTTTTCTCCATCTATGGAGCCCACTTGAGTAGATTTTTAATCAGGGACGTCAGTTTGGCTTCATGCCTCCTGTTATGCCTTCTGTTTTAGTTTATTAGGAGACAGATTAACATCACTCTTCATATCAGTTACAACTCTGACTACTAAGCTTTTTTTTTTTTTTTTTGAGATGGATGAAGTTTCACCTGGAAGGGTTGACTTAGGCCCTAGAATCAGTCAACACATGTTCCAAGTGAGATGCACTGAATCAGGGGAAGAGCTTTTACAGGACAGACTTCATCCAGTCTTTTGGAAATGGATCTCCTCAAAAGCTTTATAAGTCTCCCTTTGAAATATCGCCAGCCACCACGGGGAACTTTAGCCACCCAATCTGCATCAGCACTCTTACAGCACACTACTATTTATACAGCGTCTTGTTTAAAAGGCAATGTTTTCCAACAGGAATTGAGAAAAGAAAAGGTCTTCGTTGCAGGGCATCAAATTAACTCTTACTCAGATATTTTCAAAAGTGAAAAAACAATGCAAAAAAAAATCAAGCAGAAAGTTAAAAATCTGTTTCACATTATGTCTGTTTTTTATTGTTTCCCATTTCTCTACTGTGATCAAAACTAGATATGACATGGGAAACCAGTGCCCTTTAATGGATTGGGTAAGAATTTAACTTCTAGCAACAGAGCCAGCATTGAAGATCATGGTCTTAACATTTAAAACCATTTCAGCTTTTCTTTTGTTCTGAGGTTGGACAGGACAAGGAAAAAGAGAGAGAATAGATTTTAAATAAAACATCTTAAGCCAGAGCAGCCATAAATGATGAGATAGTAAATGTGTCTTGATTTCAGGCATGCTTTTTACGTCACTCCCATTTTCATTCTCCTTAACCATGAGGTTTTCTGTTACATTTGTAATCTGAGATGAAAAATGTTGTTTGAGTTTATAGACCACAGAGCAGATTATTTACTGTAATTATTAAGAGACTTGTAGATTTCTTCACTGATAACAATTACCTCCTTCAGGAAGAGACAGAAAACAAATCTGGATGAGCTGGTCCCAAACAGCAAAAATATATGTATTTCTTATCCTAAGCCTTAAAAAAGATTCTAGCTGTAAAAGCCATTACAAGCTAAGGAGGAGTGACAAACGAATTAGCTCAACAAGTAGCAGAGATTATTGGTATCTTCTGACAGTCAAGAGCAGTAGTGTACTTACACGAAAGCTCTAGCATTGATCTTTCCTTTATGAAAACTAGGGTTCAAGCCTAGTTGCAGCCAAAAATAGGTATAATATATTTCTGATAGCGGTACTTATGAACAGACTTATCCCTCCCATATCAGAAGTATGCTTTCTTCCTAGCTGACACCACTGGGGTCAGCTAGCAGTGCTAAGAAGCTGCCTAGCTACCAAGAGAGCTAGGAACCAATGACCTAATATACATGTCCAACAATAAGACAGGACTCAAACTATTAATTCCTCTACACAGGAGCAATAAAGGAGGGCAGAGCTCTCAAGTGCAACGGCAGTGCTCTCCCTGCTTGGCTGTCTCTAGGTAGAAGGGGGCAAGGAACAGGACCTGCCTCCCCAGACAGAAAAGCACCATGGCCTCCATCAACAAGGTATAGATACTTTGTCTACCCTCTCCCAACGGGTATTAGATGATGAATCCCTATATGGAAAGTGGAAGAAAGATCACCCCAAGCTGCTCTGGCATAAACCACAGGCATGACTGCATGCATGCGCTGTCCAGGCTCGGAGGGGTTTAAATTGCTTTAGCTTAATTTCTAGAAAACTGAAAAGAGGTTAAAACAATCTTATCAATCACCTGGACAATGCTAATGTCTGATAGCATTTGTTTGGTGTTGATTTTTCATTGAAGCAATTTCACCTTAAGTTAGAATTTAGTTCTAAATCTGCACCAGAGTTACCTCACTAGCTTAACCCTGACCGTTGGCCACCTAAAGTGGAGGGGGGTTTGAAATCACCATGCTCTGTCATAACATTGCTGGTGGGGACATGTACGTGCCTGTAGGAGCAATATCCAGATATCTTTTCAGACGACTACAGGCATAAAAAAGAATCCTTTTTTTTATCCCCAAATTGTATACCATTCATTTCCAATATAATTTCCAGTTTTAAATTTGGAAAATGGAATAAAATTTCCACAAGTGACAGCCAGGATCAGCACTAGCACAGGCCTGCAGTAGGCATTCAGGGAGAAGTCACATAGTACCAGGAAATCCTTAATTGAAGCTAACAATGAGAAAACAGCTGCTCTGGAAAGCATGAAAGACATGGAAATAAGCAAAGTATATTAAAAAAAAAAAAAAAGAAACCCCTCCATTGCAACTCACAACAAATGAAACTCCTCTGAGACAAGTCCATCCTTGGAATAACATGAAACACTTACTGGGCCTACGCTAAGGAGGTCTTTGGCTCCTGTGTCTAGGGTAATTAAAGTAACATGAGGGCAGCAGGGTCTAAGGACCTCTGAGTTCTGAGCTGCCCCTGCAAGATTTAGGGATACCATAATAAATGGAGCCTCTCTGCCTCCATCAGGAGGAATTTGGCTCTCTTTATGTCAAACTAACACTCCTCGTTAGATTTGTCATTGCAAAAAAAAAGAAGGCATGAAGCAATCTGCTGTAGTGACTGATTTCTGGCAGAGCTGCACTTGCAGACTTAATTTGAGAAATAGGAAACTGGTTGTGGTGTTCTATCAGGTCACAAATGAACTGTGTGAGATATTATTCCCATGTCCAGTGTTTTCTTGCATCTGTCATGACTGATTTTGTCTCCATCTTTGGCTTTGAACGCCCTCTAGCAATCATGAATCCCCTAGAGTTCACAAGTCTTAGTAATTACCGGCTTGCAGTAGTCCTTGTTCCACTCACAATCTTTTCTATGACAGTTTTTAACAACAAAATAAGTCCTTTTGGGTTTGTGTTGTTTGGAAATGCAAATGGTTTGAACTGATTTGAGAAAGACAGTCAGGATTTCTTCAGTCATAATTGTTTCTCCATTTAGGTCTTTGAAATACCCCATCTGTGGGGTACTGCCAGCTGCAGTGCCTCGGGAGGACTACACTATTTCCTGCTGCAGACTGTCAAGCTCCGTATATAATGCAGCGGTTAAAGCACAATGCAGTCCCACCACCTATTCTGGGTTCTGCTGTGTTTCCCCAGCAGGTCAGTGCTGGATGTTTTATTTATCACTAGGGTCAAGGCTGAAGGGAGTTACCTCAAAGCCTTTTCACAAGAAAGTACTGAAAGTTGCCTTTAGTAGAGACTTTATTTCCTTTCTTTCTTTTTTTCTGTTTCAAATTCCTGAATGAAGATTCTGTGCCTCAAAATGTGAATGTCATCTCTTACACTATTTGTGTAAACAAAGCTAGTCAAACGGTATTCATTTGCTTCACTATATCATATATCACATTATACCATTTAATCTTCCACTGCATTGCTACCAAGGTGAGCTTGCTTGCGTTCTTTCATTCTAATCATTAACTTTTACTACAAAACCAGCATAGCCTGGGTCCTGGTGAATACAGTTCCAACTTTCCAATTCTAACATGTTTTATTATTTTTACATTTTAGTACTCTATTTCTCATCAAAAGTGGTCATTAAAATAGTTACAGTTTTTATCTCTGCACTTCAAAGTCTAGTTTCCAATAGGAAGTTTCCTTTTTGTCTTTAAAAGCATGCCTGAGGAGAGTTCTACTGTAAGAACACAATACAATTTAACTTATACAGACATTTTTTCAAGCTCACTCAACATACATCTTGTTTAACGACTTCCCAAGCAAAAGTGAGAAAAGCAACAAGCTTTTCCAGTGTAGCCTTTAGGATACGTTGGGACACCAGCAGGCCCACAGGAAAAATCAAATAGTGCAGTTTAGAAATTCAGTGGGAAATTCCTTTATGAGCTTCTGGAGGTATTTTATCCTCTTAGAATGAAAAACTTGCTTTCAACTCTCTTCACTTTTTTTTTTTTTGGGAGTGAGGGTGATACCTTAGAAAACCTCCTCTCTCCACCTGCAATTCAGGGCACTATTTTTAATCTATCTGATATGAGTTGCAGTTCCTTGAGGTGCTACCTCTGCCCTTGAGCACTGCTGTGTCATTCGGTATGCAGTTATATTGATCCATTTCCATGTCTAGATAGCAGGGCATGAGAAGAAAAGCATTTTGATGGAGGAGAGGTGTAAAATTTCCTTCCTACCTTGACTGGTCCCAGCCTGAAACTGTTAACCTTCAGGGCAGGCTTATTTATACTGCTTTCTCCTTTAGAAGCAGGGGAAAGTTCAGAGGCTGAATAAATGAAAACGAAGCATTAGTCAGCCCGGTAATGATGTCTGCTCAGCATGCAGTGATAGTACTAAATTCAAGTAT
The DNA here is from genome assembly GCF_963924245.1 of Chroicocephalus ridibundus. Lineage (NCBI taxonomy): Eukaryota > Metazoa > Chordata > Aves > Charadriiformes > Laridae > Chroicocephalus > Chroicocephalus ridibundus. Next base: position 25,362,130 of record NC_086288.1, read on the forward strand.
GATACTAACTTCATTGAGCAGGTAATGGAGATTACTGTGGAAAACAGTATTTTCAGTTGAAGGCATGTTTTCACTTACAGTAAATTGTGAGTTTCTCATCTTACTGAAAAAGATACAGTGGAAATAAAAGAAAGCATTGAACTAACTGGCAAGACAGACAGAATGGAAGGATCAATCATCCTTTTTATCACTAAAAGAGATTAAGACACTGAATCTTGCTCTCTTAAAACCGTGTGCACTGGGAGCAATTCTGTAACAGTCAATAGCAAAGTGCTTGAGAATCTGAAAAAAGAGCAATAAGATATGATAAGAGTGTAAAATACTGGGTAGCTTTAATTAAGATAGTTTACCTGTTCCTTAATGTAATAGCAAGGAAACTCATAGAGCTTTCAAAGGCAATAAATTTGACACAGATTAGAAGAAAACCTTTCATGTTAATCTCACATATATCTCACCTGTGGCATTCATAATGAGAGGCCATAGATGCTGCTTACGAAGCACCTAATGCAAGCCATTGAGAAGCAGAACAGTGGACCGAGGAGATTTCTGATCTGCTCTGCTATATAAATTCATGTGGTCCTTTGCTGCTGAAGGTGCATCAGAAATCATGCCAAGTCACGAAAAATAATTGCTCGCATGACTTCCAGCACTATAAAAGTCCCATAAATGAAATCAAGTTAATGGAAGAGGAGACAACAGTTAAACATATTTGCTCAGTTGCACATGTAATCTCAGGGGAATTGTCTGTCAACATGTATTTAGGTTACTTCCAAGTCTGTTACCTCTGCATTTGCCCTTGTTTTCATTTTCTTGGCCAGGGTGATGAAGCTGATAATAGAGAAAGCAATTGCAGTAGCATAAACTGTTTCATTTACTATTATATAAAAAAAATCCTTTTCTTTCTTTCTTTGTAAACAGGATTGTAGTTATATTAAGGCATTTGAAAATTAATCAAGAGATTGGGGGATGAAAGTAAGTGGACAATTATAGATTTAGCTTCCTTCCCTGCCCCCCAGTTGAATCTAGTCGCCTGAAAAATTGAAATAGAACAAGCTATATCTTTGGGACTTCAACCACATTTGCTTTGTCTGTTTTGTCCTGCATAGAATATCTCTCTCTGGCAAGGACTGGCTCTATTTTCATCAGTCCTTACCTTCCCACAGCCCTGCCAACAGCAGCTGCTGTGGTTGGGTAGAGCAGGAGATAGACAGAGATCAGTTGACTGATTCCCAGGCGAGTTCCTAAATCACTCACAGCGCACACTTTCACAAACAGGGGTGTATGTGAGGGTTGGTGAGGTATATGTGCTGGAGTACCCATTAGCAATTTGCCTGAAAGGGAGTGTCATGTTAGGAGGAGGTCTCTGACACAAGTAATGTTTATTTCAATGTTATTTGGGAGTCACGTTCTTCAGAGCAACAACCAGACAAATATTTTCACACGGAAATAATACTATAAAATATTTTGCTCTATTTTAGCAAACCTAAGCTGATCTGGGAGTACAATATTATTGGTCAACAGTAAGTCCTCATATCTAAATTTTCATTACGAGAAGCAGTAACTGAAAGAGTAGGTGTTTCTACACAAGGATGAGGACATCTTTATTCTTGAGGCATATAATATGTTATTTTGAGCTTGTATGCAGCAGTACAGGTTGCAAAGAGCATAAATGAACAGATCAGCAAAATTAAGCTGTTGGTAAAGATTGCACTGAAGAAAAAGAAGCACAAGCAAAATCAGAGAAAAGCAGGAATTTCAGATCTTACAGGTGATCAAGTTTGAAGTTTGAACACTGGTGGTTTATGGGATAAGCTACAGGATGGGATGTTGTTGTACAGCCAGGTATTTCCTGCAGAGCCTTCTTTCCCTTCTCGCTTTAGTTCACTTTCTTCTTTTGCTTTTCCTCAAACCCCAATGATAGACCTTTAGTAGGAAAATTCCTTTACTAAAAAGAACTTCCTTCTGAGAACTTCCGTCAACAAAGCCACAAAAAATACCAACAAACCTAATAAATGAAAATGAATAAAAAAGACTACTTTTCAGCCTCTGTCCTAATGTCTCTTAGAAACAATTATTACTACTTGTATATGCTGTTTTCAGGCTATTTCTGGTTGCTTCTGAAACGAGTAATAACATTTCCATTCACTGCAGAGAGACAAAGAAGTAGAGCAGAGAAGTGCAGGCCTACATTTACTACTACATCTGAGGGGAATGTTTAAATAAAGGATTTTTGATGCTTCTTCCTCACAGAACTTTTTTCTATTTATATACTTACATTCAAAAGCAGCCTAATGGTTTTAGGAGGAGTAGAGGCTTGGTCCTTGCCCAGAGAGTACATCTGCTTGTATTAGACACAAGAAAAAATAAGGCCACTGAAAACTGGAAAGGGAGAATGAAATGAAGTGATAGGACAATTACATTGGCATAGGCATGCAGGTAGGTATGCATGTGCTGTTCATCTTGATTATTTGTAATCCAACATATGTCATTAATATTGCATTTAATTCATATTACATGACAGGTTCTCATTCTGTTGGCTTGCTTCTCATAATGACATAGGACTCTAAATGAAGTTCTTTTAAATTAAATAATTCCATAAAAATATCTGCTCAGCTGAGAATTTTATTGGACTTACCCAGCACTTATTGGACTCTTACTTAGACAAAGCAATCTCCAGCTGAATTATCAGAACTCATATCTATGGTGCAATCAACAGTGTTTTTCTATGGAGTCAGTCTAAAGATTAAAAAGTCAAAGGACAAACTGTTCAGCATAGTTTTACAATAGTTTTACAATAATCACACCTTACTTTTATCCAAGAAAAGAAAGTTGTTTCTGAATCATGTACTTAGGGTTAAAGCAAGGTGCAGTCTGTTTAACTCCCCCTCACACCTTTAGGTTACAGGGGATTTTTAGAACAGATATAACATTTTTTTGAGGAAGATACACTACTACAGTGATACAAAGCAACAAAAATCTCTCTTGGAGACAGAACTTTAATAATTTTCTTAAGTTTATACAAAAATTTGTGCATCAAGTTGACTATGACACAAGGGCATCTCTGTACAAGATCTGAGTCTGTCTACTCCAGTTGGAGGGTCAGCAGCTTACTTTTAGAAGCTCTGCCACCCTTTTGCTTTCATCTAGTCTGGTCTGTAATATTTGTATTATTGACAGAGATGTTTAAATCTTCAGGCATGGCCAGTAGGAGGGAAAAAATTGCAAAAGGAGCTACAGCTAATCACAAGTTACGGAGAGGCTCAAAACTACTTTGTAGTCAACTACAAAGTCGTTAATGTAAAAGGACACTGAAACCTATTTCCACTTCCCAGCCCTTCCTGCTTAATATTCTTATTGTCCATTATCCCAGACCACAACAGATACCTGAATTGCTGATATTCTGGGGATAATTTGCCTAGATTGCAAAGGAATGCTTCTGACTACATGGACCATTTTAATGGTGCTGTTTTAACAATACCGGGTAAAAACCTCTAAATGTTCTAGACAGAGAAATAGAAAGCACTTTTTCTGCTTTGCCAAAGTGGGGTTTAGTTTTCTTAACTCTTACGTTCCTCTAAGATGCAGCTGCACATTTAGTGCTGTAGAGAAAGCAGAGTCCATAGCCTTGCCTTCAGGCAAACTCACAGTTTAACGTGCTGCACAAGCTGTTCCTTATCGTCCTGTGGCAATATTTTGGCACACACTTTGCTGAGTCTCCCAAATTCACGTGAAGCATTTAAACAAGTGGCCCGGTTTTTCAAGTGCTTCCTATTGAACTTAAGGATCCAATTTAACTCTGAATCTTCAGAAAAATTAACTAAGTTAAAAAATGACCAAAATTGTGGTTTAATTTAATATTTTTGTGAAGAAAAGGCAAGAAAGAAGTAGTAAAAAAATCTGACAACTCAGCACCTGCTTTCCATGGTTATCCTGAACGCTTATATGTATTATATGCTGCAGCTCTGCGCTCCTGGAATCCTATAAAAAACAGTGTTATACCACTGACTAAATCTAGACTTGCAGGCAGAAATACAGCCTCATTTCAACAAAAAGATGAGTTCTGGTTATGCTTGTCTGATGATCTGGATTATTGCCATCACCACACTGAGCTGGGTGTCTGCACTCACATCGTGCCAGCCCTTCCCCGCAGTACGGTGAGACTCAGGACTTTGTCTCCTGCAATATGATGAATAAGTCCCACAGAGAGGAAAGTTAAGTTGCTTCGCATCATGCATGTGACCAGCAGCAGTGTCCAAGCAAATTCTCTCTATGGCCTGTTAGTACCTTTTATCTGATGACTGTAAATGCAGGGCTCGGAGGAGGACTCTGATATCTGGCTGTGTCATTCCACCAGGAAATAAAATTCAGCACTAATCCTACAGCCTCACCCAGGCCAGAGCACCCAGCGTAGCAGGGATTAGAACGATTCTCCTCAGCGCTGCTTATCTCACAGTCAGCCCTGTATCACAGCCCCTCTGAGTAGCCAAGTGGGACACTGCCTGTCCCAACAAGGAATACTGTCAGTCCATACTGACTGCTAATCAAGTCCTTGGGAACTAGCTCAATTCAGACAGACCATCATTTCTACTGTCTCTGATTCATTTCTGCAATGCTAAATAGAGTGTCTCCTCAAAGCCTTTGCATTCCTCTTTTCAGGTCAGTAAAGTCCCTTACCCATCAATGCTTTTTGCCAGGGGAAAATTCTAAAGTTCAGTTTCTGGGATGTTTTCCAGCACATGTTCACAGCTTTAGAAGTGTCAGAAATCATTGTAACAAGGGAAAGAAAGTGCTTTTATGCAGCAAATCACTAAAGCCGCCTCCCCCCACCAGGAACAGCATGAACTAGTCTCTTAAATACAGTTCCAAATCCCTTGATCAGCTGGGATTTACGACCTCACCCAGAAAGCAAGGGGTGAAGCCAGGCAATGACCAGGGAGCAGAGGAAATGGCCTCAACTGCTCTGAATAAAAAGGCTGGGAAGAGAGTGGTCAAAGAAGGTGGTGGCTAAAAGAACTTGCTTTCTAAGGTGAGGCCTGATGACTGAGATTTCTGTATATCTGCTACGGAGGATGGATATATGTAAAAACATTTCCCTGGATAGGCAGTTAATGAGGTAACCTGGTTGATTTTGGTTGGTTTATATTTGGCACCTGTGTGACTCAATGACAGATGTATAATACTTCAGATTTAACTCCCTTGTGCTAACGTGCAGCCTCTCGCATCCATCTCCCATCAACAAAAGAGCAGCCAGGACCAGGCCTGTGTTTATGCCTGTCCCCAAAGCTGTGTGATTATTTCTATGCTTTAGATAATCGAATTCCAAAAGTTGTGAGCTAAGTGACCTGGCAGCAATGGAAATGCGGCTCTGAGGGATTTTCATATCAGATTATGATGTACTTTCCAGTTCTTGCAAGCGGAAACCCATGCTGCTTTCCTGAGCTGCCTATCTTGAAAAGGCACTTTTGCTATTCTCATGAGGACAGGCTTCTATTGTCTTACTCTGTGGCAACTTCATTGCTCATTTATAAATAGGAACAGATGTTTCACTCACATACCAATGAGGAACAGGTGTGGAGAGTAAAATTATTTCCTCCTGATTTAGTATTGTTTCCCTTTCTTCACATTAACTTCTCTGTGAAGATAATCCACTTCCCTGTTGACCAGCTGCTCAGGCTAGAGTGGAAGAGCTGAGCTGTGCTCCCTCCCTTGCATGCTGCCCTGGGAACATCTGGATTTAACACTCCTGTTATCTTCAATGCCCAGAAGTACAAAACAGATGACTTTTTTCAGCTGTATGAAGGTGGCAGTGAGGGAACCCAAATCAGTATGCCTGATTAAACAAATGATGTCAAGGTACTGTCCTGTTTTAGACTTGTGCTGATAGATTTGCAGTATTTTGAGTATAGGTAGCCACAGCTGTTGGCTCTAAGAGCAGCACATTGCTTAAATGGAAGCTGGGTATTCATTTTCAGGGGATTCCCGTACTATAGTGCTGCAATTAGTCTTCTAGTTAAACAGGGCAATAGTTTACTCAGGATTCACCACTATGTTACGAAATGCTAGAAATGGTTCTATCTTATTATGTGTTGCTGGACTTTATTATTTTATCAGGACTGGCTTTAATGGTTGTCAAATTACACAGAAATAGCACTAGTGTTCTCACATATGGAAAACAGAACAAGTATAAAAAATAGACTGTTATGAACGTTTATTACCACAGAAAGATTTTAAAAAGTGACCTTCAGCTAAAAAAACTCCAAATCGTATGAACAAGGCCCCAAGTTTCAAACACTATTTTGTTTGGGACATTACCCAGCACATGACTTAACTTCTGTGCTTTAAGTGCATCCTTCAATGATTGGTTTTGTTAAAAAGAGACCAACAGCTAAAAGGACAGGAACTTACTGCATCTATATGACCTCTCTCTACTCATGTAAACAGCACAATGATAATGTTTCCCTGCCATCCCATTCTGAAATTAGATGTTTAATATTGCTAATATTTAAAGTGCACTTGGTCATTCTGGTTCTGAAATGTACTTTTAATGAAGTGTGCTACTTCTTTTTACAACCTGTGTGTTTTTTAAGCCAGACTCCAACATTTCATTACTACATAATTTAAACTGTGCCATTGCTTGTGCCTGATAGCTGTAATTTACTTCTCTGGAATGAAAAAGGAACCTACTCCATTAAAACGCTCCAAGTGCTGACATGCACAGTGTTCATTTGCAAGATAACATACAGGCACCCAAAAGTTTAGTTGATCAGATCCTTCATACTTTTTGTGGTGCCATCCAAAAGAAATGCTGTATTTCCTAGAATATGACTGTGAGGTCTCAGTTCACGGTTTGCTGATGCTATTCCTTTTGTTCCATTTTTCCAAAGTGGTGAGAGGTACGCTTACGTCAGTTGCTCTCTCATCTCATCTGAAGTTGTTCTCCTGAAGTCTGTTACACCATGGCTGTCTTTGTTCAATCTTTTGAGTCCTGGTCAACAATACACCTGTATAGTAGTTCTTGTCAAGGTCTTAATTCTGTCTTTCTTGGTATTTTCCAGTAGGCAATGTTAACGTTTTTTTCAAAGAGGTTTCAGGAGAGAGCACTTGCAGAAGAGAGATGTTTAGTAGAGATGCTTAGAAGCCTTTCTCCATGCACAGGGCTAAAGTACTATCTTTAGTGGCAGTTCCTGCGTGGTGTACAGTAAAATGATAAAACTCATATTCTTCAGGGAGGAGTTAACAGGAAAAGCCTGCAGGCTTTTAATGTCAGACTACACAGCAGGCAGTACAGCTTGCCCTGCCATGAAATACTGTGGTCGAAGCTGGCAAAGCATGCTGGTACCCTGGGTTAGCAAATCAGAAATATCATAAGTAGATTTAATTTTTACTGGGGGAAGAAGGATGTTGAATGAAGAAAGATTCATGTTCACATTGACCAACTGATATGACACTGAGTAGAGTATAATCTGAGCAATGAACAGAAGGAAAGAAAGCTGTGAACAAAGGCAACGTGCATTTCATAGGAGCAATGTGAGACCCTTGTCTTGCACTGCTTTAAAGAAATAATGATGTTACTTGACATACCATTTTTTTCCTGAAGTTATGCTAATGATGATTACTACAGTGCTTACTTTTCATATTCTGGAAGTTTCAGTGCAAAAAGAATAAATCAGTTTACCATATGTACGTTGACAGTTATTAAAGAAACATTCACAATTCAGGAGACCTGAATTCAGTTACCTCTTTAAAAAAAAAATCAAATCCAATGCTCTTATATGTTCCTATTAGTACTATGTCTGGGTACAGGATAGATGTTACAAGTCTTCAGTTTCCATGACCAGAAAGTTTCTGGATTAGTATTTAACTTCTGCCCAGCCCCTTCACTGCCCAACTTTCTGTCAGAAAGAAGCGTACCATAGCTCCCATTAACATTATAAACAGAGGAGCTACTTGTGAGATTGGTACAACAACGTGACTTTTGAATTAATGCTTCTTTCCATAGCACATGTGTGTTGGCATCGTGAGATGTCACACTCATTACTGGTAGCTTACAGCTCAGCACATAAAGGCTTCTGCTGAGTTTAGATATTTTTAAGCAAACACATGACAACTGCAAATTCTGAAGTAGTCTTAACTGAGGACAAAACAATAAAATGGTATATTGTACAATAAAACAAAACATAAGAGCACAGCCTTGGAGTTTGACTGTTTGCTGAAAATATTTCTTCAACCTGGAAGCATCTTATATTTAAGATTGAAATCCTCCCTCCCTACTCCATCTCTAATAGATGGTTTGCAAAACTTTGCATGGCCACAAACCAGATATTTGGCATGTTTCAGAATGGGCAGTTTATCCTCAAACCCTAATTATTTCCTTGCTTCAATTTGGGACTTCAGAGTAGGCTGCTTTAGTGTCAAGGAAGAAGCTATCTTTCCTCAAAAGGAAAGCCACAGACTTCCTGGCCATAGCACTAAAAACTCCTTGTCCCTTGAGGAAAAGGCCCTCACTTTTAAAAGTGAGATTTCTGACAGGGCATCACATGGGTGCCTACAGTGATGAGGCAGGGCTGGGATCTAGTTGGGAAGTCAGTGCACAGTGTGAGAGCGCTTGGCCAAGTACAGGCCGTGACAAAGCTTGAAGAGAGTAAAAGTCCAACCTGATGCTAAATAAGCCCCTGCTAGGTAGGGGTGTGGCCGTGGGTCCCAGGTGAGGCTGGTCAGGGCTATAAAGGCCTGTTACTGCACTCAGGGCCTGCCACAGAGGTGCAAAATTGGCTTTTGTTTCTTGCAAAGCATTGAAATGGCTAGCGTGTGTTGGGGCAGGGGAGTAGGGGCAAGATTCAATGTTTCTAACAGTGCCAAGAGATCTTGAACAACGACTTTGACAAGGAATTTTTTTGATGAAGAATAAAAAAAGAAGCTTTGCCAAGGTGCTGATTAGCATGATCAGCAGCAATAACTTCAAAACAAGGAAGGAAAAAATGAATTTGCTTGTTTAGCAGCAGGAAAATGCTTAGCAAGAGACTCCCTTAAGAAACTCATAGTACCTTTAGCCAGGCAGCACCTGCCAAGATTTAAATTACAAATGAAACACACACCAGAGATAAGGAAAAGCAAGATTAGTGAAAGGCATGATGCACAAATGATTTCGATGCCTGTTTGAAAAATGTATGATAGTTACAGCAATTTCTGCATACCTATTGTGTCTGTGGAACAGCATTTCAAAAGGATTCAACTCTGTAATGACACAGCGAATTGGGAACCTTTAATTCCCACTTTAGTGATAGTTTGTGGTGGGTTGGACCGTACAGCACTGCACGGAGCTGCACAGGGACACTCAAGCCAGTTCTGAATGACATCGTAAGCAGAGTCACCTACCTAATATGCTGTATTGTTCCTTTTTCACATGAACTACCTTGATTATCCACCTGCATGGCACAACAATGCAGCCAGGAGAGAAGTGTCAGAGTCGGAATAAGAATTCAGGGTTCCTTCTTTGTAGCCTTGAGATCTCTAAAGGTCTAGAAATCACCAGAAAGTGTGCTTTTGCTTTGGTACTGCAGGATACGCAGAAATAGTTGGGTACAACAGGTGAGAATTCAGGACTATATCAGTGTAACTGAAAGGGTGTGTGGATGCACACTGCAATTTCTGTTGGGCTGCGGAAGGGGCTGGGTTGGCTGAAGGAATAGCTGCATACAGGGTATGCCTTATCAGGGAGCCTTGGAAGTTGCGAGGATGTTGAAAGCATGTGGAAGACAGAGGCACCATAGAGTTTATGTGACTTAAGACATCTGTTCTGGGGAATAAAAAACTTTTTAAGCTCTAGAGTGTGTTAAGACTTCAGAGCCACAGAAAGAAAATGTGCAAAGGTGCAGCAGGACCATATACCTGTTAAATTCCATGTGTGGGAGACACAGAGGATCTATATGGCACACACTGTATTAGCAACATGGCTTGGAGAGGAGGGAACTGTTCATCTCTTGTTACCTGCAGGAAGCAAGGACTGCATGGATCATTCCTTTCAAAGGAGTTCTGTGCGGGCTTTGTTTCTGAAACCCAAATGCAGTAGCTGCAGGAGGAGGAAGAGAACAGACCCTGCATGTTCCAAAGGGTGCTTATTTGACCTTTGCTGCCTGCCGAAGAGTTGAATTAGGTGCTTCATTTCCATCTTGGATGTAGGACTAGTTCTTTCTTGAGTTCAGTGCTGGGATTAGCTAAATGGCCATTAAAACAGACTCAGCAAGGGAGGGAAGAGTCACTCACGTGGCAGCTGGGAATAGCTTGGCCTTTGATATCTCTCTGCTACTTAACAGACAGAAAGGAAAGGTGTAACTAGTACTTACAGTGAGCATAAATACAAGCAAGGTCACCTCTAACCATAACAAAAAGACATATTTTCCATCGATAGCTCTTCCAAAGGAGCCTAACTGCTCCCATCACTCCTGCTATTAGAATTTAAGTGCAATAGCTGGTTTCCAAGGACACTAGACTTCCTTGACTTTTCACATTCTTCAGACTCTTTCTTCCTGTTTTATTATGCATGTCACAAAAATTTCCCTTGTTTCAGTACTGGATTCCGAACTTCCAAAGAGTTTTTTTGGGTTATACTCAATCCGCACAGTCAAATGTGAGCCTGCACAGTCCCTTCTATTAAAGTAATTAGTGCTCATTCTCTCTTCTTTCCTGCTTTTTATTTTTCCTCATCAAAACTATTTTATAAGCTGCAATAATCAAGCCCAGTTTCATTACGTCTGCAACCAATGTTTTTGATTCAGCACCTGCTCCTCTTCTACTGAAAGGGCAGGGATGCACATCAAATGCTGATGCCCTGCTTTTGTCTCAAGGCTTCTGAGAAAAAGTTTTAATGACACTGGGGTTCTGTCACATCAGTGAGAGCAGGATTTGTTATTCTGAAAGTGTTGGTATTGGGAGATGCCTCTCATGTGTTCCTGGAGGCAAAGTCATTTTCTTACAATGCGGACAGAAGCCCTCATTTTCTACCTGTGCCTTCCTCTCATTCTAACCTTGAAGATGTTTGCAGGAAATAAAAGTAAGCTTCCATTCAATTAGTTACCTGATTGCAAGATTTTAATGATCTTCCCTGAGACTAATTCCCTTTCTTCTAAAGCATGGCAGCCCTGCAAAATAGACAAATGTGTTATATGCCATAAAATCTACCAATGCCAATTATTTTTGATCAAAAGGCACATGATTACTTCACAGACATTTATAGGCGAGCATTTTCTCAGTCTCATGACTGCAGTAAACATGGGTCAGGTCCTGTCACTTTTATGGCACCTGATCTACCAAGTAAGTAGAAGACTGGTGTAAACACTAAGCCTGAAGTTGCTCTTGAAGTGCAGAACTGTCAAGAAGATAGATACTTGATTTCAAAAGAAAAGGTATAGGCTCTTCACTGAAACTGGTCTGATTTAATGCTTGGGATCAAAGGGACCCTCACCTGCCTCCAACAGAAAGTTCTATTTACCTTGTCCCCTCTGGAAGCAGCAGCTCTTACATCCTGATATACCTCAAGTTTGCTCCACTTTGCTTGAAAGCACGTTATAAGTTACTGAGTTCAATGTTATAATATATAACCACGCAAACTTACTGACTGCCATCTTATTCTGTTAGATACTGCAGTGACAAACCTTTTGCAGCACCACTGCATTAGGCAGATCTAGGTTCAAAATAACAATTAAGCTTTATCTTTAACTAATAGATGGCAATATCTCGATGGCCTTAAGATTTAGACTATCAATCAGCCCTACGCACCTTAACATTTAATTGATACCCTCTATTCCTGATCTTATGGAAAGTCTCAGCAACTGGGAAAATCAGGCCGTTACAGAAAGCATTGTTCATTCTTAAGGCTAAAGTGATGGATGAACTCACAAAAAGTCTTGGTTATGTGAGCTGCTCAGTCATAGATCTCCCTTGAGCTTGAGCAAATTGCAGAACATCTCAACCTTTCAGAGCTTCAACAATGTCTAAAGTTGCCATGGAAATCTGTCAGACGAACATAGATGGAGAAACTGGACTGGGACCTACAGGTGTGACTATAAGTAATGCGGTGCTTTGCCGCATTATATATTTGTGGCTTGGATACCAGTAATCAGGCTGCTATGGTAGAAAATTGGTTAAGATATTGTTCCTTATGTACCACTTTTTGGGTAGCAAATACATGTAGTTAATTTCATTGTGTATACAAGCTTGTTTGAACAAGGAAAATGCTATTTATTCCATGGTTGCACACATGAGCTTCTGTGTCAATAAGTGCATTTCTCTTCTTTTAAACTCCCTGCTAACTTATTACCAGGTTCTGTCTTTGCAATGCATTTGACAGCAAAGACTCGATAACTTTCATTAGTGCTCAGCTACCTTGGAATTGTTCTGGGATATTACAATTGTACCTTAGTTCCCAGGAAAATTATTGCAACACTACTTCCTGGTCCATATCTAAGGGAATATTAGCTTTACATAACCCTCACCTTTTAATTCTTGGATTTTGAACTAGGAAGTTCCTAGGTAGATATCTGTGTATTTACATCCATTTTCATATGATGCTCTCTATTATTTAAATTCTTAATTACTCATTTAACTGCAATGCCTTCCTGTTCTCATTTCCAAAGTGTTATAGTGTGGTGCACCTGAATGGTAAGAAATCTTCCCTTTTCATTCAGCGGTCAGCTCTCCTTTGGCTGGAGAAGGACTTAACTATGTTGGAATGGTATGGTTTCATGTGCTCCAGCTGGCAATCTGAGTTTGGGGCAGAAGATGAACCCTGAGTACAGTTTGCTCACGTGGTTGATACAGGGCTGGGGCAGACTCCTTGTCAGTGTGGGTCACTATCCAAAGGGGAGGAAGATCTCTGAGCAGTGGTGAGTGCCAGAAAGGTACAGGGGCTGTTTGCTTCCTGCAAACAAAGCTGACAGTTGCTGATTATTAGTATTGCTGTGGACTAGCATTGAATGTGCTCCTTTGTAAAAGGTGAAAGGGGGATCCCTCAAGAGATCAGAGCACCCCATTGCCCTTGTCTGTATTTTATGTTCCTCTTGAACACTGCCCTCTCTCCTATGCCATTGCCTAGCTGAGGACATGTTAACTCTGAATCCAAATGCAAGGGTAACTAGAAAATCTTCTGGAGGCAGACGTTTGATTTTGTACAGTTGTTTCCACACTAAATGCTTATTTTTAGATTCTTTAGATGCTCCTAGAGAACAATGAATACAGAGATATTTGCAGATGCAGAAGCATATTTCCTATATGTTGCAAAGTAAGATATATACTCATAGCGTCATATAAGTTTTTCTGTACTGTCTAAACCAAGTAATATATGGTACAGGTTTATATCAGAAAATTCCATTTACTTCTTTGGTACTTTAAAGAGATGTAGTCTAGGCTTAAAGCATGCATAATGTTTAGTCAGTGTATGTCCTGCTCCTTAGATATGCTTGTGTTAAAGATCAGTATTATTGATAATACAGGTTAGTCTTACAAAACTTAAAGGCAGCCATAAAAATTTCAACATAAGTTCAGGAAGTTCAGCTCAGGAATAGCCTCTACTATTGCAACACTAAGAAATATAGAGGGAATGGGGAGATCAGATCATAAATTCATCATCATCATCAAAGATTTAATCTGTTCTATAATTTGCTGCTGACATCAGTTCGCAGGGAGATAATCATTAACAGAACTAATGCAGTAAAGATTACACCATCTATGTGACATTTTTTTACTCTTCCCCTAGCATGACAAACTTTAACCAACTTTCCTTGGTGAAGACCAATGTAGATAAAAGAGGAGGATTGCAGGAAGTATTCCGAGGCAAGGGTCTATTTCTTTGTCAATCCACTTTCTTCTTCCTGATCTCTGATTTTGTAGTCTAAGGGCTCACACAAGCTGCGTTCACGTCACTCATGGTGTACAGCCTTGTGGTAATGGCTTGTTGCAGAGGCCTCTTATCGTCAATTGTGGGTTAATTTTAAAAGCTAGAATCCTAATCATACTGGTATGAAAGGGTCAAAGAACAAATTACAGGCAAATATTCTTGTTTGTGTTTCCAGGGACCTCAGTGAAAAACATTCTCCTTATCTTCAAAGGGGTCATTAGAGGTTGCTCAGCTTCCACATCTTTAGTAGGTATCCCAGGTGTTATGGATTCATAGTGGGATCTCACTGAAGAAAGCAGCAGTGTGACCTTGCCAGGAAAGAACCAGATCCTCTAAACACTGAAGAGGAACCAACAACTAATGGCATATGGTCACTGTTTTTTTTAATCTGAGATGATTGCCAAAAATTCAGTGATAACAGTCACATTGACTTTAAGAGAAAGAGTCAAGAACCCCCTGTTCAGAGAGGTCTGTATCACAAGTACGAAAGCTACTTCAACTGGGGGAGCATTCTGTGTCTGAAACTTGCATGTTTCTCCTACAGGGATGAATTTTAATGCCATTTAAAGACCTAGTTCTTTTCCTTATGTCATTAGTCTTAAATTCAGACGCAATGTAAGGAATTTTCTTGTTGTCGTGTATGTGGAAAGAGGTGCTGGGAAGCAAGATCTAATATTGCCTCAAAATCTCCTCACAGGACTGGAACAAAGAAGGATCTGGAAAACAAATGGTGTTTTATCTTTAAGTCTCCGTAAAGTCTCCCCAAACTCAGATGAAGCGACTACTTTAGTCGTATTCCTCCTTTTTTACCTTGTTTCATCTTCTCCTGTGATTCTACTGAGTTTTATCTTAGTGGGATTTTTTACTTATTATGTCTCTTAACCTCTAGCCCTTAAACAAGAAGATTTTATTAAAATCTAATGAGGCTTTTGAAAGATTCAAACATTCCATTCTTGCAACAAATTTTACAAACAGGCCTTTTCTAATACACTCCTAATCAGAAAACTTCAGTGGGTGTTAGTCCGTTAGTCGTAGGCCAGCTAACTTCGATGTATTCCTAATGAGTTCTCAGAGCCTTCAGGCTGGGGTCCGGATCCATAATCTTCTCATTCTTGCTAATAACCATGACCCAGTTCAGTTATTTGAGAAGAAAGGGCTTCATCACTACTTCAGAGCACCATCTCAGGATAGTGGAGATGGCTCTGTTCATGTGTTTGATTTCTTGTTGTGACATGGGGAATATTCTAGTACTTGGAGACAGGCCTTCTTCAAAACAAAAAAAGTGACCAGCCCAGAAGCTATTTTTTTTTTTTTAAATTGTTGAAATGCCAGGAATTCTTCATTCAGCCAAGGGTCCCTTGTCACAGGGGGCTGAGCAGAGTTCTTCTGTATTCCCAGATATTGCCAGTTGAAGATGGTCTGACACTGGATTTCCCAGCAATGCAGAGACAGAAGTGGTTCATGCTATGCCCAATACCAATCTACACTTGGTGAGTCTAAAAGGTCTACTATTAGAATAAAAGAAATGTTACATATCTAACACTCGGACTGTGGAGTTCATCACCCTCCATAGTGATCTGGCCATTAGATAGGAAACTCCCTTGAAGACAACAAATGCTGTTAATCCGCAGCCATAGAAATAAGATGAGCATTTTCATGAGAACTCTGAAAAGCCCAGAAAAAGCAAGATGCTGTTATGACAGATAATGCGTTTTCCGTCGTATTATGACAGCAGGCATGTCCTCAAGCAACCCTGTATAACATACAGTGTTGGTGACATAGTGACATATGCTGGCAGTCTACATGGCCATACACACTTAGCTGTTGGAGCTCTTGTGGATGAAATACACAGCCATCCCACTGGAGGCAGATTAATAAGAATTATTTGTAATAATTATTGTGGCTACAACTATAAAGGACGGCACTGAGTTTTCCCTTACTGCTCATGCAGAATAGAGATGTCATAGACATTTTGTGGTCAGTATACTTTGAATCTTATGTATCTTGCTATAATAATTGTAACATAAATATTCCCACATGAATATTTAAGAAACTACTTTCCTTTGGTATTGTATGGGATTTGCATAATTATCACTGAAATTTGTGGCAAATTCACTGTCAAGTCTGTTTACATTGCAGTGGAAAAGTATTTACTGATCCGTACAAATGTTACATTTGCATCTGTAACAGAAAACGCATACCTCTTCAGTATGCTAATTAGAAAAACTCTACATCTGGTTAAAGAAACTTTGTCTGAGGCAGAGCTGGCATTTCCCGTATCTCATTAATGTATGGATACACTTCTTTCCCCCCTGGAATTTCAGTCAACTGTGAGAACATGTTGTTGAGGAAATTGAGTGGTGCCAGAATTTATATGAAGTATTAAACCCCAGGCTTCTGAGCCGTTGACTTATAATAGTCACAGTCTCATTTGGCTGGCCAAGTAACAAGTACAGCATTAATACAGGATTTAAAACTAGAAGAACAAAATAAATGGGACATTGTCCTGTTCTTTGGGGCCTCAAAAACAGTGTCTGAGAGAGGAGGTGCTGAGTACCTGACAGGATTTAGCACCAGGACACTCAGCTTTCCATTGCAGCTGTTAAACCCCTGACTGATAAACTGGATGCAAACCTGCAATGAGACTCTGTGCAAAGCAGCTCAGGTCTAGTCAGCTTTGTTAGCTTAGCCTTAATAGAGATCATATGAAGAAGCACTGGTCCAAAGCTGGCTTTGAGGGACCATAACCTCAAACCTGGGGGAATATTGTGGAGCTATACCTAAAGGGCTCTTCAGAAATCACACCAAGTCCAGATGGATTCTGTACACCTGGGCTGGAGCTGGACATGCTAGCTCTCAGCTGGTTTCGTGCAGTGCGGTACAGCATCTTTGGCCTGTGCTCTTGTGTTAACTGCACAGGAGAAGAAATCAGAGGATTTGTCTCCCTGTCAGTCCAAAGAGCGGAGCACTGGCTGCAACTCAGTTTTTTTGTCCTGCTGGATACAAAAGGAAAATGACACACTCTGTAACAGTTTGTTGCATTGCAAAAAGAAATTGAATTACAAGAATCAGCCTGAAGAGGCAAACTTTCAAATATCAGGGTTCAGGTTCCAGCCAACATGGGTCTGCTTAGAAAAGACTAGTGTTTTGAGATATATTAGGTTCTCTTTGTCTTTGGAAACTTTCAGTTGTACTTGATAAAATTCCAGAATTGTCCCTTGAATTAGAAAGGCTACAGGTTTTCTTGTCATACAACTGAACTTGACATTCCTGTTAGCAGGAGTTGGGGTGCTAAGTAATGCATCAGCATCTATGAGACTTGAAATAAAACTAGCACTGCATCCTTCTGAACTGATGACCCTGTATAGTCCCAGACTTCTTGCTCTACTGATTGCCTTGAAACATTTATATGAGAATTTTAACTGGATGGGTCAAATATAGTTATCAAAATGCCTTGCTCTATTAATACAGGAGGTGTGATAGAATCAGAAATGCTTCCTTGGCATTAAGCTACTTAAGAAAAACATTCTTGTTTTGATCTAGGGATTTATTTTGTACCAATGTCTACGCTACACTGAGATGCTTGATTATTTCACTTTAACTCTCCATCATTTTAAATGATACCCGTAAGTATATTTCTCGTTTCATAATAGTGACCCTCAAAGTAAAAATTAACTCAAAATGTCCAAGAAATGAATAACTGAACTGCGGATAACGTCTTTGTACTAAATACATAGAGAGATGAACCTGCTTTTTGGCCCCAAACACTTATTAGTTCCTTCCTTCCATGACTCTTTCCTCTATTAAAGCAGCAACCTCATTCTAGCCATTAAAAGTCTAAGTGAATCATTACTTCTTTTCTGTACAAGAATATATTATATTTGTCTTAAACCGTTTGTTATGTTAACTGTGTAAAATCCCAAAATTTGTTTCTTCCTGTCTTGGGTAATAAGGCTTTCAAGGGCTCTTGTCACTTGTGCACTACACCACTCTATTTTTATCTTTAAATGGTGCCCATGAAATTGCATATCATTCTGAAGAATTGCCTCTGAAACTTTTCTCTAGGGTTAAGGCATTTCTCATTTGTGAGCGCATTCACACTAGGAGCCTGTTTTATTGATGTTTTTAAATCTTTCTTTGGAACTGAATTTGTTCTCTTAATGCAGGTGCCATTTGCATCTGTATCTGCCAGTGGCCTAGGGTTTATGTTATTTGGACATGTGTTTAATCTGGAAAATTGACATAACCTTTAAAATCTTAGTCTGAGTTTAAAAATTTTTTGAAGAGGGATGTAGTATTTTGGTTTGTATCCTCGGTAGTTCAAACTGAAACTTAATGGTGTTAGGTCTCCTCTGCGTGTTTTTTTTTTTTTTTATTTTAACTTTTACTCATCCGTGTAATAAACTAGAATGTTGTCTCAGTCCTGGGCTGGGGCCAGAGACAATCTCTGTGGGGAGGAAAAGATATGGTGGTAGAAATTGGGCACCTGAAAGGACGGGGAGGGTCTCCTGCAATAAGGTGGGAATTTTTTGTTCTTTCTGCAAAGTGTCCAACTTTCAACTTTAATTTCCTACTTTGCTGTAAGCCCTCTGACATTTCTTCTGCAAAACCTTTTCCTCCCTGGATGTGATTGACAGCTCCAAGTTTTCCCTGCAATGGAAGAATCCCTGGTCCAACTTCTTCTCTCTTTCACACCTCAGACAAGTGTCTGGGTCAGCTGTGGCTTTAGATAAGTATTTCCATACCCCTCCAAAGGAGGCTATGTGACAGCTGTGGCTTGAACATGGATGAAGAAATACCAAACTGTATTTCTAGGGGTTCAGCCTATTTTTACAGCAGTGTGTCTTATGGCTTCAGGGAAGGCTTCTGCCAAAATCTGCCAAATAAATAAATTACTTTCTGCTGAGCACGTTTACTTCAGATTCTCTAGACAGTAGCAGGCTCTCCCTTGATGGCACAAAAATTCTGTGAAATTTAACCTCGCAAAAAGAAACACTGAGTTCTCTAGTTCACAGGACATTGGGCCATTGAGGCAGAATATCTACATATATCATTTTCTATGCAGCATATGAAGCTAGAGATGAAGAATGAATAGCATGAAAGAAGAAAGTGGGATGGTCATCCCTGCACAGTGGACCCGGATGCGTCCGCGAAGGTTAACAATTGACTCTTTGTTGGGGCGGGGAGCTGAAAGTGTGACCTGCGCACATATGAAATGGGACAGGGCCCAGACTTAGATGCACACAGTGCATATTTCAAAAACATGTGGCAACTGCTGTCTGAAACCTTAGAAGTAAGCCTCCTCTGATTTGATTGATTTGATTGTGCTTGATTTATATTAGCAACCTTAAGGACCTGACAAAAGAATTCCAGGTGTTCAGGGCTTTTCTTATTATCCTAAAATTTCCCCAACAGCATTTCACTGTAGCTTGTCAAAATCCTTGATTATTTTTTTCTTTTTTACTTGCAAAATTTTTCTTTTGGTTTATTTGTAGTGTCAATATTAATGCCATCTGATATGTGGACCCCAAAACAGAAGATAAGGGAAGAAGCTAAATTAAAAGATGAGGAAAGTAGAAAGCAGTTTCAGCAAACTCCAACCTCTCCAGGTTCTAGAGACCTGAATTGCTCAGCCATGCTCCAGGAAGCAAATTTATGCTCAGGTTACAGAGCAAGGTTTGGTTTAATTGACCATGTCGTAATTTTCCCACACCCTTTGGTCACAGAAATTGGATGCAGTTCTCTGATGCCTGCAGCACAAAACCAGACGTGGTCTGACGTATCTGAGATCTCTGAGGCATCATAGCTCACTAATGGAACCTTGTGGTGTGCAAAGCAAATGTGTTTATATTGCTTGCGTCCCTCTTAACCAGATCGTTACAAACAGCCAAGCTACTTACAGCGCTTTTTGGGAAAGATGGTGAGGATGCTCTTGTCTCTCCATTAGAGTGACAGATGTCTATACCTTTAGGTAGCTGATTGATATAGAACTATAAGTAAGCTTGAAAACATACAAAACATACAAAATTTTAAATTCAAATGTCCTTTTCATCTGCTCTTGAAAGAATTTTTTAAAAACAATTTAATACGTTTATTAAAAGTAGAGATTAAATTTATATTTTTTTTCTGGAAGGTTAACAGTAGAAAATTATGAAGAGCCCAAATTTAGAATATTAATACACTGTTATTTTGTCTAAGATGCTGTCGTACTTGTGCTAATATAGGCTTGCCAAAATACTTAGAAATACAAATACTATACTACAGTCATAATAAACAAACAAAATAAATTTGGACATACACAATGCTTTGAGTTTACAAGTTAATATTGATGCCTATACATGTGGCACATTTGCTTTTTAAAATAATTTAAGTTCAGTCCTTTTCAGCAGGATTCTAACTCATCATACAAATCAGCAAATTCCTACAAAAATTTGTCAGGGAGATTCCTATACAAATGTAAACAATTTATAACTATTCTAGGATGCTTAACACAAAATCCTTAATCACTTAAATTGTAAGAATGAAAGTACCTGAAAATAGCGAGTAGTGACTTTGAGCTTAAGTTCAATGATTATTATCTCTCTGTCAATGAGTGAAATGTGTATAATCTACTACTAAACGGGAGCAATTAAGTTTTACATCAAGAAGCATGTTCAGTTACCAATACCAATTAATTCCACAGCATTTTTCTCACTTCTGCTTAATTCAGTGAATACCATTATTTAAGCTTCCTAGCTTCTCAGCTATTCAAAATACTTCATGGAAACAGTAGACACAACTGTTTCTTCCCTGTAGTGCAATAAGTTCGCCTTGCACCCAAAACCCAAAGACAAGAAGGTTCAGTCACCCTTTCAACAGGATCAAAAAATGATCTTTCTCATTTTGTCCGAGGAGGTCATAGCAGAGCCAGAGCACAGATCCCGAGTTGTCTTCCCTCGCTGAAGGGGGACAGTGTGTGGTCACCCTACTGACTGGAAAGCAATTAATATTTTCATAATCTCATGCTTATTACTACTTCTATTTTTTACATCACCCCAAATTATGGCTGGGATGTTATTGTGATGAAATCACGCGTTCACAGTGTAATTCAGGCTCCATTGACGAGTTACTAATTTGAAATGTCAGCAGGAATGCATCCCTGCTGCAAGATGAGGGCCACTTCTTACATATGCGTTAAACTCAGTTTTATTCTTTCCCTGCCTCCTCCAAAAAGCAGAAAGTCTGTGAATACCCTTCAAATATACATTGCGATGGAGACCTGGCGGCCAATGTTGCCGTGTTTTGTTTCTAAAGCCCAGGAGAGCACAGGAGCCCTGCGGGGCTGCTAAAACGCAGCCAGCAGCTTCAAAGTGCCGCCTGAGGCGAAACTCTGCTGGACCTCAGCCTGGGGAGCATGCCAAGTAGGACACTCTGAACTAGTGTCACCCTGGCTCTGCCACCTCCAGTCCCTTCGGCCTGCTTCTGAGGCTCCAGCGTGAACTGCTGCTTTTCCCCCGGGTGATGGGCAAGCCCTCAGCAACCCTCACAGCTGCCTGTTTTACAGAAAAGAAGCTCAGAGCACAAACCTAGAATGGCCAAATCTATGAGGGCTTCTCCTTTGACAGAGGGGAGGAACCAGGTACGAGCCCGAGCCAGCAGAGCCACCCCGCAGGGAACGCTGCTCTCAGTGCAATGTAGACCTTTCCTGAGGCAGCACAGATGGGCACCAAGAGCCTGAGAGGCCCCGAGGAGAGGTCAAGATGACTTAAAAGCATGTATGCTTTTCCCCAGACACAGGTTTCACCTCGGTGCAGTCCCAAGCTGACCACATGCTGTTTCATCAGTTGTTTCTGTTGTCCAAGAGCATTTTCTCAACATGCTGGTGTTTCCGTGCACGCATGTCTGTGTTGTGAAAACCAGGACATCCTGCTGTGCCACCAGTCACCCAAACATGCAATCCCAGTTACTCTAAGAGATGTGTTTGCTGCTAAGTGCTTCCTCCTCAGAGGCAAAGCTACCTTTGTTTAAACTTGCTCTCTCTCGAGGATGTCAAATAAATGCTTCCAGAGTGCATCTACCAAATCTCTCACTGAAGCCCTGCATTACACATCTATGGATTTGTGTGCTTCTATCCTTGCCTTATGGAGCTGACATGGACTTCATCTGACCTGCAAGTGGCAGTATATGGCTTAAAATGCTTCCTTCCACGG
Source organism: Chroicocephalus ridibundus (assembly GCF_963924245.1). Lineage (NCBI taxonomy): Eukaryota > Metazoa > Chordata > Aves > Charadriiformes > Laridae > Chroicocephalus > Chroicocephalus ridibundus. The sequence goes on from NC_086288.1 coordinate 25,384,210, forward strand.
CTCTTTCTCATCCAGCTCAATGAAATTCGGAGGGAAGGATAATCGGAGGGCTGACTGAATTCCCCTGACTGGGGGTTTATTTAAACAATCTTCTTGTCTGAATGATCTCACACAGCTCCCTATTATTCCTAATACTGCTCAAGCATAGGAAAAATCGTGGATTGCTTTCTTTTCTCAAGTTGTTTTAAGCTGCTTTGTATAGTAGTCAAAAGATGTCTTTCCCTGATTATTTTGAAGACTTTAATTTCCTATGTGAATTTTGAAATAGCACTCCATAGCTTATTTCTACATAATGCTTGGGTGTCATCATAAATATTATATAGAGAAATAAGTACATTCGGTCAATAAAAGAAACTTTACTTGTGCACATGATTTCCTTTGCAAAGCTGTGTTAAAATTCTCTTTGTATTTGTTTTATTTTGTTTTGTTTTGTAGCAGAATAAACTTTTTCCATTGCTGCAACACTTCCCAAGCCTTTCCACTGACCCAGCGTGACAGGAATAGTCAAATCCCATGGCAATGCACTGAGTATGAACAGATGACATTGCTCTCTATTTTTTAAATCTTACTGACTGTAATCTGTGGCCACTCTTCCCTGCGGAATTGCTGAAGTAGCTCCCAGGTGAGACTGACATCTTGTATCCCTGAGATGAGATGTGGAGAAAATGGCATCGATCCAAGCCCCGCACAGGTTTTGTCAGTTGGAGAAGGCAGGAACACCAACACTGCCGATTCCCCATGGGGGCAGCCCCACCCTCAGGTACAGCAGAAGTAGACCATTGCCCAAATTACCAGCAGGGATTAATATTTGTGCAATAGATTCTGCTAAAGATTTCCTATTTTTCATGCCAATTAAGTGGTTCAAGTTTACCTGTGAAAGGTCAAGAACAGAAGATTAGCCTTCTCAGCTTTCTTTTGAGAGACTTCAGCCTGGTTTGTTTATTTGTTGCCTGTCACCCAAAGTTTGAAAATGGCTAGAGTGACACCCTGCAAGCCTCTGTTTTACCGATGGAGTAAGGAGGCAGAGTTTATATACATCCTGGATGTTATTTTGCTGTCTCGTCCGTGAGTCAGCCCTGCCTAGGACTGAATGGCAATTATAAGTGATGCTCTTCGCTCTGCTTCCCATCCTTCCTCTGCTTTATGTATAAAGGTGCTATGCTTCAGCCTTGTCAGCTGCAAGTCTGATGCTTTTTCACAGGCTTTAAAAATAAATCTTAAAAGAAACTATTCTGTTCTGTTTGGCTATAAAGGACACTGAAAGTTTCATATATAGCATATCATGCATAAAAATAATTGCTGCAACTGCAATATACAAGCACTTATTGTTCTGAGGTAAAATCAAGAAGTGTCACAAGTGAAAAGTGCTACTCCGAAAAAAAAAGTCCTTGCTTTAAGAAGTAGAGAAAAACAGCTATATCAGTGGAAAAACAGAACACAGAGGGTTTTATTTGTAAGTCAGACTTTTTATGGTACTCATCAGAATCCCTTTAGTACCTCATAAATATGAATTAATTTATGCTCATAACTCTTCTGTGAAGTATGGGAATATTATTTTCTTCAGTTTGGAGAAGGGAAAATGGACCGAGGAAAGATCAAATGAATTGCCCAATATCACAAAGATCTCCTGTAGTAGAGCAGAATAGAAATGCAGATTTCCAGAGTCCTGGGCCACACTTTTAACCACAAAACAATCTTTCTCTCAAAGATAATTTCTGGTATCTCTCACACAGGGAAAAGAAAATCAGCCCCACTTTCAGGAAAATAAAAACATAGTGACAAAGATGAAGTGCTTCATTTGGAAATCTCTGAGCTTTGAAAGCATTTAGATGCTAGTAAAGTTTCCAAAGGTTAACTTTGGATTCAGCTATGCTCATAAGGTAGCAAGATTTTAAAAATAAATTAAAATATTCCATAAACAATAGGAATTACAGATGAAGAAGGAAATAATGAGTTTAGATTTTTTTAGGCTTTTCAAATGTACATCTAAACTCCTAAAAGTGTCTATGAATATCCGATTTTTAACAGCATGGGTCTCCATCTCTGTCACTTTTATGACCCTCAGTTTCAGAGATGATGTAAAACATATTCTTCAGTCAGTATGCTGGCAGTTTCATTCCCGTGCTAGGTCTGCCTAAATGCCAGTGCTCTGAATCCAGCAAGGACAGCCCTGAAGTCTGGAGATTTTTAGAACTATAAATATTTCTGGTTCGATTTTCTCCAGGAATACCAGGAGTTCTCAAGTAAGAGAAGGCCTACATTGTGCTGGATAGAAAACAGCTGAGTGAGACAAAGTCCTGAATCACGCTTTTCCTCAGCGCTCACCAACTCCAACTAGACACACTTGTGGGGACAGGGAAGATGTTACAAAAAGCGCAGTGACATGTCAGGGGTAACACTGTGACAACTGCAAAGCCAGCAGAACAGCCCAGAACCCTACCTCATTTAATAGATCATGACTGCATTGCATTGCAAATACTGTTCATGTATTTTGTTTGTCTTTAAGGATAAGTAACCAGGACGCTGGCACAGTCTGGAGTTAGGTGTGCATCCAGCTGCACGACACTATGTTAAGTAACATATAACTCAGTATGCCTGAGATGGGAGTGGCTTTCAAAAAAGAATCTGTTTTTGCTGGCCTGTGCCCTGACCTTTTACTCCAATTTTAACTTTTCCTGTCCTTTTGCCACCGCAATAATGTTGTTAAATCCTGGTCCTTTGCACAGTTTCCTACTAACCTGAAAGTTTGGTTCGAGATGCTAGGTAGGACTTTTGAACTTGTTAATTTCATCTCAGCCTCATCTCTTTAGTGTCCTAATCTTAGACATAACAATGTTTTAGCTTTAAGACTTCTTTCGGACCTGGAACATATCTCCAATGAGTAGGAAGTCTCCAGGATGATATTAGTAGGGAAATCAAGTAGAAGGCAAGGTGGGAGAGAACACGTATACCTATGTAAAGCATCCAATGATGTCTGTGATCAGAGAGGGAACAGAGGGAGGGAATTTCATAACCAAGGAGCTGCACTGTCGCCATAACAAAATGCTTTTTGCTATACGTTGCACGATATGTGGTGCCTGTCCCTCAGTGAGAAGTGCCATAGGAGTTTGCCTGACTGGCCAGTCACAGGGATCACAAGCAATCTCTGCAGCTACATCCACCGGCACTGCTCTGCTGATCTCACTGCTCTGCCACTTCAACTGAAACAAGTCTCAATTGCAAAATGTTCCTTGCTCTGACCTCTTCTCTCGGGCATGTGTGTGGTGTCACGTTGCATAACATACACTGTTCAGCAGTCGATGCGTAAATGCATTTGCCTTGTGCTACTAGGAGTGATGTTAGCCTACAGGTATTTCTCATGTGTGTCTGTGCGTGGCAAGAGAAACTGATAGATTAGAAAGTCTAAAAGAGCCATCTGTTGCTCTTCCACAATAGCGCAGTACAAAGCCACTCAGTCTCTGCTTGTTTCTGCGCTTTCCTCTGCAAAACAGTGTTACCTGACAGTCTAGGAGGCAGAAGGTAGATTTTTAAAGTACTTGTTTTCCACTGAAATTTGACAATTCGACATCCTGCCCGAGGATGGAGCTGCTGTGCTCAGCACCCAACCGGAAATCCTTTTGGAAAGCAGCAGGAAAGGGGCCATGGGCTGATTTCTTGCAGTACCAACTGCTCAAATCTTCAAATAATTAAGTAAGAAGCAGTAGTTCTAATCCCACTGTGGTTTGTTTTTTTTCACTGACCATCTGTGAACAGAAGTGTCTGAGCGCTGAAGTAAGGAAGATTTACCAAGGAGTGGAAACCACAAGAGAAATGACTGAAGGACTTAGGCCTGCTGGGATGCTCATGACTGGAGGAGAAGCAGTGGTACCTGAAGAAACACAAGCAGTACCTGTTAGCTTGCTCGCTCTCTCAAAAAAAAGCCCTGTCTTGCTCCTCTTCTGCAGGGGAATAAGAAAAGACCCACTGTGGTCTGCATTCGTGGGGAAGTTGGGAGGATAGGAAAAGGAAAGCCATCTTCTCCCGGAGAAAGATGACCACAAGCACATTGAACTGTCAGGCCTACCATTTCAGCGTGTGAGCAGCCTGGAAGAATAAAGCCTCAGGGAGTCTTAAGGATGTTTCAAAATGCAAGGACAAAGTGGAAATAAAAGAAGAAAAACTAGGTGAGTAAAAAGGGGAAAATATGTCAAATAATATGGGCTTAGTAGACAATTAACTGATGGAAAGAGGTAATTACTGAGAGGAAGACATGCAAACAAACAAGAAAGAAAAGATTCATGGTAAGCCTTTAAAGAAGAGTACGAACAGAAAGTCAGTGTCTCCCGCAAATATTTTTGGAAGCTTTTTTTCTTAATTCAATTCCATATGCTTAGAACTGATCCCATTTTTAGAGTTGATGGCTTATGCCTTTCTATCAAGCATTTTTTTCTCAGCTGTGCTAACAGGTTTTTTGGACAGGAATGCAGTGCTGTGTTTAACATGGAAAATAGAAAAGCCTGCTTTAAAGAATTTCAAGCTTCCTGAAACTCCTGCTTTATGAGAAGCAGTTTGTTCCAAGACACACTCTATTGAAGAACAATAAACTACGGCCAACTGCTTGCTGTTCATGGCTGTTTTTATAACTAGGCATGGTGTATGGGCCTATTTGCTGAGAAGTGTTAACTATTGCTCAGGATCTTTTTTGACAGAAATAGGATTCCTTACAGTTTGTGCCATAGCACTCCCATGCAAAAAGTATAAACAAAAACCAGGCAGTAACAAATAAAGTCTATATGTTTTAAAGAAATAATCTTAGATTCTGCTTTAAAGCAGAAAACCCATTACAGCAAAGCAGATTTCTCCAAATTTCTCCAAATTACCTTTCTCACTACAGGTAATATTCTTTAATAAGGTCTTCAGCGAGGTGTTCACAGTGCATTTGCAAAATCCATTGCAGTTCAGAGAACTTTTCGGGCATGAGGTGCGCTGGGATGATAAGCAGCATTAGCTGTCACCAGAAAACCAACTAAAAGAAACACAAGACTTCAGTTTTATCATGGATATAGATACGAGTATTTTTGCAAGTGATGGAATGGATATTGCGTCGTTGTGGCAGGCTCTGCTCCCGTTAGCAGGTGCTGAAGCTGCCAGCGTGTGCCTTCCTCACTTGCAGGCTCCGGAGCTCTGCCAGCTGCAGTATCCTGCCAGCTCCCCAGATCACAGCCTGCAGGGGCTGGAGGGATGGCACAACACAGACACTCATTTACAAGTGCCTGAATTTCCATGTTTCACTTGCCCCGCTGAGGAATTGAAAATTTCTCATCTCAAGATATTTCAGGGTCTTTTCTGAACTGGGGACTCAGAGAACCCTTCCAAATGAAAGGGAAGCATTTTAAATGCTAAAAGTGATCTGCAGCTTGGGGTGACATCAGATTTCCAGGAAGTCAAGGAAGACAGGAGTTTGCTGTCTGCACATACCTGCTGTCAATTTTGCATGTGCTAATGTATTTTTTCTTTGACTTTTCCTTTCTTCTTATGAGCTCACAGCCATTTCTCTCCCACATTGCAAGTGACAACTTAAACACATCAGATCCTGTCTGCGCCCCTCAGCAAGCAAAGGCCTATTTGTATTTTTGTACCATTGCTAAGTTTGGAGGGATATATTTCAGAAGCGGGTAGCGCGCTCAGCTGCAGCCTGCAATCTGACTCCATGAGAAGCCTTGGTATCAAACCTGATCTCAGTGAACTATGAGGTGCCTGAGTGCCTAACCCAGCAATTTTGGCTGTCCAAGTGGAGGGTGGGATTATTGGCTGGTTGGACATAAGCACGTGAGTTTTCAAAGAATCAGATGGAAATGTGATGTAAAGGGGGAAAATGGTTTGGAAACTCAGCTATTTTGCAGTGTTTAGGGTCAAATTTTCTTGTCCTTACTTCTGCTGAATAGCACTGATTAGCTGCCCTGAAGTGCCCCCAGGAGTATTTGGGTTAGAAGGAGAAAATGAGGATGTCAAAATCACTCCTCTATGTTGTTTTCCACCAGGAGGTGCTGGTTCAACACTGAAGGTGACAGCAACTTATAAAATCTTGTGTCCCTTGTGATGCTGGGAACCCCGAGACTGATGCAGCATCAGACTGACCTGTGGTCAGGGCATGGCACACTGCGCAGGTGTCCCATCAAGGGCGAGATTCACCGGCATTGTGGTCTTCGAAAGTTTTTATAAGACTTTCTTAGAAGTAAAATATACTGTTTCCTTTCAAGATAAAGACAAAGACATGCTGGTGGCATCATCACTGGTGCCAGGTTTTTCCATTACAATTAACCAGTTAAGTTTAGGTTTAAGGGGTCTGTGCAGCACAGTATGATCCTGAAGGCCAAGCAGTAAATTCAGCACAGTACAGCACAGCATGAGCCTGCATCGGCTCAGGACAACCCATGCACGGATCACAAGCTCCTTGATGTACTATAGTCTGGTTAGGACAACTACATATATTCTGCAGTCCTAAGTGGATGTGAGATGTCCCAGGAGGAAAACACACCCAGTTCTGGACAAAACTTGTAAATGGCTAAGCTTGCATGGCTGGCTTTTTGTGGGGAATGTTCTGGGTAATACCAGTTTTTCCTGTGCTTTCTGCTTAGAAGTGTTTGTATCACAGTGACTAAAAGAGCTGTAATTGCATGGGGAGGAGTTTTTCCACATCATTTACACTAGCTGCCTGTTGGTGAGAATTCACAAATAGGCACGAGACTTAGGCAGCTGTGGTGATAATTCCCAGAAGAAAACACATGGAATCCAGATTCTCTGCATTGCTTAACCCTAGCACTGCATATATGGCTTTCAGGGAGGAGAGGACAGTTTCTTCTCCCGGTTTGCTTCAGTGATCTTAATCAGTACGGGCCCAAAGAACATTCAGTTGGTGCCAAATCTGGGCTGTGAGAAATGGGCCTCTGTCCTCTTGGAAAGCACCGTGGCCTGCCACCTCCTGGTCTGAAGATGGCCGGGGTGAATGGTCCAGGCTGGCAATGCCTTTCGCTCTCTTTTGCCAGTGTGTGCTGGGCTCTTCCCAGCCCAAAGGAGCCCTTGCAGCTGCCGCTCCGAGGAGGGAGATGCTTTTCCTGCGCCGCCGGAGCCTCCCAGGGCTGCAGAGGTCGTGGCTCCCTCCGCAGCCACAGCCGCAGGAGACGGAATTAGACCTCCTGACCAAATTTTAAAATTAACAGTATCTAAAAAGAGTCTTCCTCTCCAAGCTCTGACCATTTCAGCCAAGAGTATAAAACTAAAAAAATCCTGTTGATCTCTTTTTTGTCTCTTTCCCTCTGCTGTGCAAGCACATATCATAAGGCTAAAATCTGGGCCATGCTGAAGCAGGTGGTAAAATGCCTATTGACTTCAACAGAGCCTGGGTTTTACTTCAGAAATAAACTGCAGAGCTACACGATACATGAATTCAACATCCCAGATGCAAACTCATACATTTTACTGGTTCAAATTGGGTTTATGGTAGTGCTCTGGGTTTATAGTAGGGCTATGTGAGCGTAAATTATTCCAGTGTTTCCTATATATTATTGAAAATCAGACGCCAAACTTAATCTGCCTAAACTCCAAAACTAGTGACACACAATTCAATTATAAATTGTGTGCAAAATGTGCAAGCTGCCAAAAGTAGCTTCAGTCCAACGCGTGCCCAGGGGCTCAGTAATGGATACAACGTCATGCTTGCTAGTTTATTGCTGTCTGTACTTTCCTCATGCATACAGCCTCAACTTATATTTTTACCTAACTGTGGGCTCATTTCTTTCTTCCCAAAATACTTAGAAGGGAACTGATGTGAAAAACTAAAATCATTGTCTAATTTTGTATGAGCAGAAGGTTCTTTGGCATAGATCTGCAGTGAAACAGGCATTATTGACAGCTTTGTCAAGTTTCCCATATGGACAGTTTATGCTGACTTCCAGGCAGTTACAAATAATTGAAGTTAAAGATCTCTGTAGCTTGTCTGACAAGGCTGAAACAAGAAACGTGTATATGTCTGACTTTGGAGAGCTTAATGTTTATGGTGCTGTTGTTTTGCTTCTCCAAGGAACTGTCAGGTTGTCTTCCTGCACAAAACAGCGGAGCCTGATTTGGGACTACCAGAAAAGATCACAAAGTGACTTTCGTAAATGATCACGTGATACAACATGAGGAAAGCTGGTAATGTCAGGGAAGATGGAGCAAACCTTTATGTTCAGTACGTGTTCAGCCAGAGCCCATTTCACCTGGTTTTGTGGTCCTACAATCTCATTTTCAATATGCAGTAAAAACAGTTCTAAGGAAAGGGAAGCTTGCCAGTCCCAACTAGGCATCTTTCATATGGTGAAGATGGCATACTGGTGGCAGTAAAAATCTGTTTATTAAAATCTCTAAGTATGTGTAATTATAGGGTACTGTGTGATGAATGAAGATGAAGTTGGGCATGAAAGAAATGGTCTTTTAGACCCTTTGGGATTGCAGTAACTGTGAAGTACCTTGAAAGCTTCCTAGCTCTCATTGATAATGTATGAACAAAATGAATTTCCCTTGATGAAAAAAAATTGGCAAAATTACACATGAACAAATCCAACAAGCAAAATCACCAGAGTGATTATTGCTTGTTGTGTGTGTATGACAAGGTTTGCATCATGTGTATTTTAGATGTTTGTACTTCTCTTCTAAGAAAGTCAATAGGGGCAGAACCAAGAATCTACTGATAACTGATCTGTGCTGTAATTATGTTGGGTCTGGTTTATGTCTAATGATAAGATTCCTGTGTTTATATGATTTAGACACCTGAAAAGAAAAATGGGAGTTTGGAGCTTCAAGAACTGAGATTTGCACAAGAAGGGAGTTTCTCTTTCTGCTGATTCGTAGAAAATAATAGGGCTGAGGGTTGAGAGGTTATCATCTAGTCCATCCTCCTAAATCAGTGTAAGCCCAGAGCGTTTTGTGCAGACGCTGTGGAATTGGGAGCAGATGAACAGAATTTACATACTCAGAGGCTACTATCATGCCTATTCTTCAGTGCTCTTTTTTTAGACTGCTACAGTAGTCTCTTCTACATTAATGCTCCTAACCTTTTCTTCTTTGTCTGTAAGGTTTATTAGGGGAGAAAAAAAAGGCCAGAAACAACTACTGTTCTTGAAAAAAAAGAATGCATGGTTGATCCTTTCAGTGAAAACAGATGCAAAAACTTGGATTTCTGCACCTTCAATCAGTAGGTTTACCCCTGGATGTCAGGCCAGTGCATTTACGGAATGTCACAACTCATTGTTTTGTTAGAGGCCTCTAAGGTTAGCTGTTTTTATACAAGAAATAGGTATTTTTTTTCTTCATTGACATATAAGGACTCAGTGAAGCTCAGGCTTATATCTAACTGGTGAGTTTTAGTGGGAGACCATGTTAGAAAAGGCCATCTCCCAGTAGTACCGGTATGGTGCATTTTCTGGTTGTTGAGAATGTTCTTTCTGAAGTATCCATGTTTGCTGCTTAACTTTAGAAAGACATAACACAGTATGTAGGTCAGGTATAGACAAATATGATGAGGTATTCTCCTGCATTTCTATCTGGCTAGGGACACTTTGCTTTTTATTTGTTCTGATAGAAACATTGAAAATCACGAAACTGAGAAAAATGTTATCTCATTTGCCAGGTTGCGGTTTCCCTTCTAGACCCATTACAATTGTATTGACTCAATTGAGTTGATGTAATTAAGAATCTGAAATTACCTCCAAGCTGTGATACTGCTCAGTTCTTTGCTTCGTCTCACAAATAGTCTCACATTGGAGTTATATGTCTTACAAAGGCATAACACCTTTTGTAGCAATTGCTTCAAACAGCTCTACAGATGATTTATTTTGAACAGGAAAATCTAGGAGATTCTGTGAAATCTAAGACTAGGTGTAGTAAATAATAATAGTATTTCCTTTTACACCCACAGTCAAGGTCTCCTCTTTCTCCTTGGAAACCTTGTCCTGGAGCTCTTCTTCCAGTAAATTTTGATCACAACCTACTGAAACTGGTGAGAGTTTTTTCATCGAGACACAAAGGATGCGGTAGAGTCGTCTTTGGACTACTCTGGTTTCATATCTCCTCATTGTTGTGCTTAACCCTCTCAGTGTCACCTCCTAAGGCTTAGCCAGAGTTCTCTACTGGCAATAAAAGTGCTGGCTTCTGCTAGGCTTCCCAGGGATGAATTTGGCCTGTAACCTCAGAGTGCTCTCTGAAGCATGTGGCTTCTTTCTGAAGTCACTTTGATTGTCATAAAAATCTCATTCGAATATCTAAAAGCCTACTTGCCAGACCCTTAAAAAGCAAGCAGTGACGCAGATCTCCAGAGTTCATCCACTGGTTGCTGCCAGAGTTCAACACCCAAATGTCCTTATTAGCTGTACCTAATTGATGTTTGTAGATAGAACTAGTGAACCTTTACAGCGCCAGCACATGCTGAATCTTTTCTTCTTCCTCATAAGTACAAAGAGCTTAGAATTGTAAACTGTATTTTAAAAGTCATTAAAGATACAGAGAATTAACCCACCTAGTTTTTAATTTAAAAAATAATGTTCTTTAAAAAAAAATCCCCTTTGCAAATCTGTTGGAGCAAATCCATCAGTCTCATGCTTCTTCACTGCAACATTTCACCTTAGTGTCTTATCACTTTCTGCATCAATAGCAACCACTATTTACTAGCAGGGAGCTGAAATGAAATTCTCATCCGCTAAGTGTTCTGTCTTTTAAAATAACCAAGTTTTCATTTAGCCTAAGATTAACTTCTCAAGCATATCATCTCCAGGACAGTTAAGGCTTTGGTGTCAAAGCAGTAAGTCAGGAAAATCTCTCCTGCAAACTCAGTGTGCATTTCCGGAACTCTTGGAGTTTTCCTTAATTTCTGTAAATTAATGTGTGCATTCTACCTTTACTGTGTGCTCTTTTTTTCTCTTCCCTAAAACTTTGTACATCTTTGTCTGCTGATGGTAATTTCTTTCCTGTCTTTTCTTCACTTTTTGCTTCTTTGACGAAATCAATTTTCAAGTTTTTAATTAATTCTCCTAGCACTGTTATTATACTTGGTGTGACCTTTGAGATTTTACGGTTTTCGTTGATCTAATTGGCCAAGTGACACCCTCCTCATGTTTACTGAATTCCTCTCCTGACTGTAAAACCCCATTTGTTTTGTCTGGGTGACAGAGTTCTCTCGGCTGCAATCCTTGAAATTGTTTCAGAAGAGCTTTTTCTTATCACACTCTTCTTTCTTTCAAAATAAATTGTATTAATTAGTTTTTAAATCTGAAGTTTAAGGATCTCTGTGTAGTCTCATTCTTATCTCTCAGTTCTTTACACTGAGGCTGTCCTCAATTAGGTTGTGATGGCTATTTATATCACTCCTGAATGTTCATCTCCAATTATAAATCTGTACAAAAGGCCAAATCTGAATTTACATGGAACATACTTCAGCAGTTCTCACAATATAAATGACTGAAAAATGATTAAAGAAACTTAGAGAGACTTGTGAAGGCAATTTAAGGTTCTGTTGAAGTCATTTAAGTTACTGGAGCTCTATTAAAGTAATGAAATCATAATTTGATGCCAGGATGGGGATTTTACATTAAATTTGGAATCTTAACTGTTGGGCTGTGGATTTTTTTCTACGGTATGGAAAAGAAACAAGAACAGATCTCTTAACATCATTGCACCTAGTTTTAAAAAAAGGTTTTTTTCATACATGCAAATATAAATTTTAAGATTTGGCTTGGGAATGGATTTTCTCCAGTTACGTAAGATGGAAAAAGATGCCACCTGTCTCTTTTCTCCCAGCTGAGTACCCGTTAACCTCAGGTGACCTTCATATGTGTTTTTGTCATAAAGCGTTTATTTTTAATTGAAAAGCTTGTTTTTAAACACAGTATAAATGAATGGCATGATGCATTTAATGTAATAATCCTCTAGATAAAATTTAGATGCAATCAATAGATTGAACAGAAGTGAAATTAAGGTAAATATACAAATGCGAATGGAGGGCAGTAAATTGATCTTTGGATTTCATTCTCGTTTTGTATAAAGTATTTATAAGGTATCCATTATTGGGATTCTATAAATACCACACATTTACGTGTTGGTGTGACTCCCAAAAATGGCTCTACACAGCAGTATTTTCTCTCCTCCATAAATAATCTAAAGATTGCCCCTAGGTGTTCAAACCCTATCATTCATCTATATGATTAACCCACGGTTGCTTTTGTCCTGCTGTTTTAGTGGTATGGAATATATATGTATTCTTCAGTCAGACTCTATTGTGGAGGCTGATTTCAGGATTTCTATAGCGATCTAGAAATATCTACTGCACTGAGGTCTGCAAAGAATTTTAGCCAGAAAACTGCTTATTTCACTTGGGCACTGTCTAGAGCTGTGTTGCTCAGCTACATCAAGACTAGGGGAACAGTGAAATATCTATGGACAAAATGTGCCTCCAGCATTAGTACCTAACTGCAAATCAAGGCTTTAATTTTGGGTGCAGCCATCTAAATGACACTTCAGTCTTCACTCAACTTTCTCTGATTTTTTCCCTCTTTGAGGCCCATGTCTGTGTGCTTCCTTGATTAGGCTCAGAGTGAGGAATTAGCCTAACTGAAGTTGTAGTAACTGGATAGCCCCAACCATTGGTTGCGTTCCCATGCCTAATGTCTTTGGGATTACACCATTAAAGAATTTAATGCAAGTTTAACAAACATAGCCCAACTATAAAAATGTCTTATATAAAGCTGAAAATCCCTTCACCCAGTTCATTAAACAACCTCCATATAGAAGAGTGGTTCAGTGACACTTTTTTCCATTCGTAAACAGCTGCTTCTTGCTTTGAAAATTCTCATTTATAATGTATCCAATTGTAGATATAATCTACAGTCTATGCTGAACCATACAATAACACCATTTAAACACTGCAGCGTCTTCCCTCTAACCACTATTGCTCGGGATTGGTTCTCTTGTGTGAGCTTCTGCAAGGGCTGGGACTCTTTTCTCTAATACTTTTCACAAGGTCACGAAATCTGTCTCCTTTCCTGCTAAACAGGACCGTTGTCTGGGCTAGCATTGGTACTGAAGACAATTGTTGCCTGCTAATGGGGTGCCACAAATTCTCATAGAATTCTTCAAACAGTAGAACTGTCTGGGAGTTCAGGTTTGTTCATAGTACTCCCAGAAATATTTGACTTTCTGGAGGGTTATAGTTATGATTTACATCTTCTTTATAGCTATCTTGGAATGATGGACTTCGTGTGGACAATATTTTCCTATGAATGGCAGAAAAAACCAGCAGCTGCACTAATAACCCTCTTACTTCTTATACCACAAGTCAATGTGTCTCAGACAGTGTGTTTTGATCACTGGGGATCAAAGGGGAGGAGTCTGGGATCTTTACAATTGAGTCTAATATCCACCTTGGTGTGACTGATGTCCTGTCAGCATTTAAAAGTTTCTCCCAGCTTGTGTAAACACTTAGAAATGAAGGCATTGCAAAAGGAGATGCATCTGCAAAAAAAAGGTTTAAGGATACTGCTTTAGAGTTTGTATAGAAAATGACATTCAGTTTCCTGAAAACTAGTGAAGTGTTCGCAGTCTAAACTTGGAAGTCTCAGAACAGACTCCATTTGATCTTGTAGATTTTTTCATCAGATGAGAAATCTGATGTTAACTGTGAATTTATTGAAGGAGGCTGAAAAATAAATCCTTGGGATCTATCTGAAATATCCTGATTGTAAATGTCTGTTTTGAAGGCACTACTCATATATATTCCCTTTCTCTGTGAAGATCTACATTGTTTTGATTTAGTACGGTTGTCTAGACCAACGCATTCTGAGTTCTCTTGCAAGTTTTCATGACTTTCCAACCTTTCCCTAGTTTACAAATCAAGCAGCAAACTTCATTAATAGTTGGCCAGCATTTTTCTTCCAATTCCCACATCAAAACTAATCAATCCCCGTTATCAATCTATCCTCCACCCTTTGTTTTCCTGATGTCAGGTAGCACAACAGACCTGAGGGAAAGAAATTCAGTGCAGGTGATTATTATGTCTTTCTTTCCATCAGCCTTGTTTCTGTCCTTACCATGAAAAAGAAGAAGGATTGTGAGACTGAGAGGAACTGAAAAGAAAAGTGGTCTCTTTTTGCTTCATGAAGGAAAGAGAAGCAGGTGAGAAGCAATGTGTATCTAGACCACTGTTAGCAGTTCCCATTTAGCAGCACCCTTTAGCTTGGAAGCCACAGTTTTCATTTTGTACTTACACTTTCAATTGATGCACAACTCCTATAGAATACTGTCTTGAGAAAATAAATCCTCTTCTATTTCTCTAATGGTGCGTTCGATTTCTTCTCCTTTCTTTGGGCTCAGTTTATTTAAAGCTTTCTGAGCATCGAATCTCTAGTATGTGAATAACCTCAGTCAGCCTAGTGTATCGGGAAGAACACCTCCAGTTATTTATTGTCTTTCCAAAATGGCATATATGCAGAAGCAGGCTGTGAAAAATATCACTGCATAATAACCTTATATAATTGTGTTTATCATAAAGAGGGCAATGTGCCTACCTACTCTTAATTGCCACTTCCACTATAGTATCTTGGAGCACAGATCCCTTTCTTTCAGCAATACCACTTGTTTTCTAAAGCAGTAACTCCCAACCAGATAAATGGTGCAGCCACCATTATTACAACCTCATGGGCATTTTGTATGTGCAATATTGGGGCATGATTTCAAACTACTTTGTTTAGCCATGTATGTTTCCCTTGTTGTGAACAGCTGTGTTTCTTGGAATGACTAACACACAGTGATAGGCTGTATTGTGTTGATAGTTGCTTTTTTGCATTAACCTTTCTTCAGTTTTATGGGGGTCTGCCTACGGGTGGCTCACTGCAAAGCAAAAGGTCAGATTTCGCAAAGTATGTTGCAGATAAAAACTGCGTGTAGGTGTTAAGTATTACTAATTCTGTGTTTTCTGTAGTATTTGCATAGTGTGATCACTCCTCTGGTTCTAGTCATCTGTCTACAGCAGGCAAAAAAAGGGAATTCCAAGGAAAAGTAAGCTGAGAGCAAACCATGCCACATGGGAGACCATTTCAAACCTTTAAAAACAAACACAGCAAATTCCTTTCTTTGCATTTGCCTGAAACAGGAGGTGAGCCTGCACAGTGCTGAGCTTTCTGCTCTTTCACATCCAACTCCCTATTGGCAAATGTAGTCTAAGTGCTTGGTGCTCAGCTCTATCAACGCCTCTTAATAGACCCGAGTTGCACTGTCCCAAAGGCAACAAACTTCAAGCACATCTAAAGCTTCAAGGATTTCCAGGGAGTGCTGATCCTGTGTTCTTTTCCCTCTGTAGACATTGCCTCTGCAGGGAAGTTTGGCTCTCTTTATCTAATTTCCTCTGGGGCACCTAGTGCAATGTATTGGGAGGCCCAAACAAGACCTCAAAAAGAAAACATTTCATTAGCTGATCTCCTTAGGTCTGCTGAGGAGGTAAAGATGCTTTGAGTGGAGTTTTCCTACATGAGACAGGTCAGAAGCAGAGACAGATGTTCCCAGCAAATGAGAGGGGGCTAACCCTGCTGTGCCTTGTCCACAAGAGTGGTCACCTCCTCCCTTTTTCAGTCATCGCCGTGGCTAAGACCAGCTAAGGCCTCAGGAATCCCTCAAAACCTCTCTAAACAGAATACCAGTCCGTCAAAATTCAAATATCACTCTTCAGGGATATAGCTGCCCATCCTGCAGACCCTGTCTGCATTGCTTTCTTTGGGATGTGTTTGTTCAGATAGTACTATGGGATGGGCAGGTCCTGCAGAGTGTCCTGTAGTCTGAACCTGGGACCTTATGGGACATGCTGTGACTCCCCCCCGCAAAGGACTTGAGTTTCTTCCAATAAGAAGGACTCCTTCAGCCTCATTGCTGGACCGGATCCTGCCCACGCCTGGAAAGGAATCACTGAAGACAAGTGGCCTTTCGAAGTGAAGACCTTCCTGGTGGCTTTGAATCTATAGCTGAATCAAGAAGGACCACTGTCCTCTGTTATAACTTAATAAGTGAAGCTATGAAACCTCAATTTTATGAGTGATCAAAAATGTGGCTACATGACTGCTGCTGCAGCTATTGTGCTTGTTCAGTTGAGTCTCTTTCCTATGACTTCCTCGAGCTATATTCTCTTGTTGGCACCACTGAATGGGAAAGTCCAAGATTATTTGTTGTTTTTTTAATTTGATAGTAGGTAGAAAAGGATTATTTTAACACTTGGACATTTAAATCTGTTTCTTAAATTTCTATCTTTCAAGAAAGAAAAAAATTTCCATTCCACACACTCTTAGAATCATATAATCATAGAATAATTTGGGTTGGAAGGGGCATTTAAAAGTCATCTAGTCCAGCCCCCCTACAATGTGCAGGAACATCTTCAACTAGATCAAGTTGCTCAGAGCCCCACCCAACCTGACCTTGAATGTTCCAGGGATGGGGCATCTACCACCTCTCTGGGCAACCTGTTCCAGTGTTTCACCACCCTCATTGTAAAAAAATTTCTTCCTTATATCTAGTCTGAATCTACCCTCTTTTGGTTCAAAACCATTACCACTTGTCCTATCGCTACAGGCGCTACTAAAAAGTCTGTCCCCATCTTTCTTATAAGCCCCCTTTAAGTAGTTAAAGGCTGCAATAAGGTTTCCCCAGAGCGCTCACCTCTCCAGGCTGAACAACCCCAATTCTTTCAGCCTGTCCTCACAGGAGAGGTGTCCCATCCCTCTAGTCATTTTTATGGCCCTCGTCTGGACTCGCTCCAACAGGTCCATGCCTTTCCTGTGCTGAGGGCCCCAGAGCTGGACACCATACTCTGGGTGGGGTCTCACCAGAGCAGAGTAGAGGGGCAGAATCACCTCCCTCGACCTGCTGGCCACCCTTCTTTTGATGCAGCCTAGGATGTGGTTGGCCTTCTGGGCTGTGAGCGCACATTGCTGGCTCATGTCTGGCTTTTCATCCACCAGCACACCCAATTCCTTCTCAGCAGGGCTGCTCTCAATCCCTTCATCCCCCAGCCTGTATGGATACCAGGGGTTGCCCCATCCCAGGTGCAGGACCCTGCACTTGGCCTTGCTGAACCTCATGAGGTTCACACAGGCCCACTTCTTGAGCTTGTCCAGGTCCCTCTGGATGGCATCCCGTCCCTCAGGCGTGTCAGCTGCACCACTCAGCTTGGTGTCGTGAATCTTAATTTAGTTTAATTGCTTGAATTTTAATTTATCCAGCTGGGACCAGATCTCATTAAAATACCCCAAAGATATTGACTGTGCTTTTGTCCATAAAGAACAGTTTCCTTTCTCTTAAAATATGATAGTATAGTGCATATTTGCAAAAGGAACTTAAGCTGCATTCTTAGCTAGGTTCTTTTAGACAAATATAGATAAATTTGGGATTTCTGCAAATGGAATAAAATTGTACCTGAAAATATAGTTTAGTGGGAGAACACAAGCTGAGTTAGAAAAATACTATTTTTTTACAACTAGTGAGTATTAAACTTTAATTAAATAAAACAGAGAAGGAATTGGTAACTGTAATACACAAAGTGAAATTAGCAACACATCTGGCAAGGATACATAACATTCTGGACTATCTTTGCAATTTACAACTATCTAAATTGTCATTTCATTATTGAGAGGGCTCAGCAAGGTAAGGTGAAGTGACATAGGAGCAGAAAGCTGAAGGAAAAAAGAGTAAAGGTGAAAGGAGAGAGGAGAGAAAAGTGAGTTAGGCAGCAGCAAAAAAAGGGAAGGAGGCCTCCACCAATTCAGCTGACTATACAGCAGCTTGAAAAAAATGTGTTCAAGCTGTGAAAGGCAGCCTGCTATTGACATCATCAGTGGCCTTTAAAGACACAAGGGAGAAAGCAGAAAAGTTGTCATGCATCATCCCTTGCTGTACCAATTCATACCTGCTGCTGGGGACAGCCCAGCTGGCAGTGGCAGCTGCCTCGGTGGCAAAAGGTGCTGCCGTGTTTCGTGCCTCTGCCCCTCGAGGCTGGCAAAAGGAGCTGTGCAACGGTGACTGCGTGACCCTGGGTACGCCGGACCATGGGACTTCCCTTTCATTGAGTGCAAAGTTACTTTCTCCTAAGTTTCACCAGGCTCATGCAGGTGGTTGTTTTTTTGGTTTGTTTGGTTTTTGATTGTTTTGGGGTTTTTTTTAAGCTCATGGTGAAAATAGGTCATTGCAGAAAGCAGCTATTATGTCAACTCCCAAGACATTATTTTTGGATACCAAAACTCTCAGAGTTTTCAAAGAGCAGTTGAGAGAAGAGCTGGTGCTGCAGTACGTGATCAACTTTGTCATCGTCAGAGCTTTCTTCTTATCAACGTCTTTGATAACCTTATTTACAAAGTAGTAGTAAAAGTTAATGTTCAGCGTATGGTTTGAATTTCAGCACTGTCAAAACATTACTTTTTTTAGCAGACTTGCAGCTACTTTTCAAGTGTTAGCTTCAAAGATTCAAGGCAAGTGCCAGAAAGCAGATAATCAAAACATGTATCAGGGTCTTTTGTAGGCTCTGCAGAGGCAGACATAGCAGTGTCAGACACTGGTGGATGCAGAGGTGACCAGAGCAGCCCCCCGTGCCCTGCTTTGGGGCCTTCCTTGAGCAGGTCAGCCAGCTCCTCCTCCCACCCACCCCTGTCCTGCCTGCTTGGGGGCAGAGGCTGTACTTTATTTCATGCTCCCTGTGTCCCGCACCACAGGACTGTTAAAGACGTAACTGTGCTACGTCTGGAGTTCTGCAGGGAGTCAGGGCAGGTAAGCAAACCTCAGCTACAGCACTTTCATTTAGGTGCATTATCACCTCTTATCTCTAAGCGATATTAAATCTAAGGGCCTCTCTGCCTTATCTGCCTCCAAATAAAAAGGGAGTGCAGATATTCTGGCAAGGTTTATAGGCAGGCTGTAGGATAAAATCTAAAGAAATACAGGCAAAAAAGGCTAAAGACAGCATGTTACTGGTCCCTTTTTGATTAAGTTGCTTTATTGGAGAAAATGGCTTATTTTAGGTCATTCCATCTTTTCTCTATCTCTTGGACATCAGAGTTTCAGGCAGACAGTGGTAATTGTAAATGCCATCCTCCTCTGCATAAGCAGAAAGGCAGCATGTCTGTCAGGCCAGTGCAATAGAAGAAATTGCTCAGGTGGTTTTGAAACGTTCAGCAAGGCTGCAGAACCTGGAATGGCAACGTTTCCACAGGTCCCTTAGTGCTACCTTCCTGCTTCACTCAAATAAATTCATACATTTTAGTCTGCTCCTTCATATTGTGCCTGGTGATTGTACCAGAAGGTCTTTGCTACCTGTCTACACCCATTTTTAGCAACTGAGAATTACCTTTCTGTTTTGAGTTGGGTTTTCAAGTGGGAGACAATCTCATAAGAAGCTTTAGCAATCTGAAAGAGCAGTAAGTTAGTTAGTAGTCATGAGATGCTGCTGTGAAGAAATGTAATCCCCACAATTTAAATATTCAAAACACAGCCCTGCAGTTTTGATTAGAAAACAATCTTTCCATTTAGATTGTGCTTCCATCCAGACAGCAGCACAATTTTGGTCGCAAGGGAGAGCTGCGGTTTTGTGTTAGCAGAGATGCAAGCAAGGCAGAAAGAAACGAAGCCAAATATTTTACCACAGTATTTCCCCTTGCTTTTTTAATAGGTCTCCATAGATTTGATATAGTACAGGTGCTGGAATCACCCATGCATTTAGTCAGTCCTGTAAACCTGTTCAAGGAAACAGACCAGACCAGATGTAACTCTTCATAACTTTTGCACTTAGTTGTCTGATAGCAAACAGAATTTGCCACCTATTGTTATCTGATTATATAAAACAAGCTTGGTAGTACTGCTAGGCACTGATTTAAAGCTGAGATACTCAAGGCCACAAATCCACCATTTACTTATGCCGTCTGTCAAGTGGTGAGACATATTTATGGGAAAGTGTGGGAGGAAGTTCGTGAATTTCCAGTGACTCTCTCAGACTGTCGGTCAAGGAGCTTTGAACACAAAATTAATCTGATTTTATTTCTGATACCGTTCATTCCTGTGACTGCAAAAGTGTTTGTTTCTCAGATAAGCTTTTGAAACAAGCAGTCATACTGAGGGGAAGGTATGAGGGGCTTGCATTGGTTTGAGGCCATTGACCTCCCAGGGTCCCTGTCATTCACACCAATGGAAGCGTGCAAGGAATTAACCTTGGATCTAATTTCCATCATATTTTGCAAGCTTTTTCTTTGTAATGAAACTTAGAAGTCGCTTAGCCACAAATATCTTTATGTCCTGGACAAAGCAAATTCATCTTCTTACTGATTATGAATAAAATGTTACAATAAGCATCTCTGGAGATGCTTTTTTTAAAAAGAAGAATAAGAGTGATAGTCAACTTTTAAATGGAAAGAGTTTGCTGAGTCAGACCATCCTTGATGCCAAGTTCTGTAATGGAAGTAGGAGATACTATCATTTCCAAAGTATTACTACTTTATTCCTTAATTTACAGTACCATGCACATGGGTGAAGTCCATCTTTCCCACTGGGACTATGTAATAAGAGTCAGGATATGGTAGAGCAGGAGTTATGGCAGCAAAAGGGCTCTTTGCATACTTGAAGCAAGATGTAAATATCCAACTCGCCTGAAGCAAAGAAGGTACTCGCTCATCCTGCAGAGCATGTTCGCTTTGGGAAAAGAAGGAAAGTGTCATTGATTTAATTTCAACTAAAAATATGTAACTAACCAATAGTTAATAGTTAATTGCATTCCACTTAAAACACTGTAGGAGACATTGGAATGAAACAGCCTTTAGCTGTATCTAGTATACAGTGATTTAATATAACATCCTTCAGCTGTATACAGTATCCAGCTGTATACTGGGATTTTTTAAATTTCATTATGCATATTGGGAGGAGAAAAGTGGGCAACAATTCTAGCTATGTAATTTCCCTTTCATTACTTGATCTTTTAATATATTTTTTCCTCAGTTAATATCCTATTCTGTCCTAAACACACAAGCAAATGTTGGGATCAGCTACAAAACGCCTATCTGTAATTAGCAGCAATGTCGAGTTCCAGCTGCAATTTGGGATCCCCCAGGGATAATCAGTAGTAGCACTCTCAGTGACAGCTATGGGCACTGCTCTGCAAGAGCAACTAATTCAGTTCCAGCCCCAGTTCTGGCTTTTAAATTCAGCTGTCTGCTTTAAGTGTGAAAAAAATCTTATTTTTGAGTACAAGTTGGATCAGAAATCTACCCTGTGATATTCACTTTGCATTTTTTTCTGGAAATGGGAATGGACCTGGGCCAACAACAGCAAAAATCAGCTTTTTGTTTAAGAACTTGCTGTAAACAAAGGTGTAAAGTGCTGGGTATATAAATTTCTAAATAGCTAATGAAGTGTGCTTGCAAGATATTATCTCAAGAGCCGGTAAGAAGGGGCTGGGGTGTCCCTTGGCATACTGCTCTTGGCAGAGCACAGACAGGGCTCCATGACTCAGCTTCCTTGCTCTGCTGGAAAAAATAGAACAAGTCCTTGGTAGATCCAAAGTGTTATTCTTGCTGTGCCTGGATGGCTCCAAAGACAAATTCAGTTTGGTGGTACATGCAGGCTTCTGCCCAGACTCCAGTCCTCTCTCCCTACCTATTTACACCAGAGATGGAGTGCTGCTAGCATTATGTTGTATAACTGACACCATGTTTTTCCCATACAGCTATTGCCAAGGCAAAATCACTACTTATCCATAGACTGAAACTGTAACTCAGGGGTCTTCGTGCCCCTTAGACTGCTTAAACTGCTTGCTGAAAATTAAGTATGTCGTCTGTATGGGCATGGGCATTTATGACTGGTGATACCAAGTCTTCAGAGAGAAACATTACACAAGCAGATGGTAGCTGCTTTCATTTGCCTTTGACCAGGAGATGAAGGGACCAGCTGGAGTCTTACTAGTGCTTGAAAAGCGAAGGCAGTCACTCATCAACATTTCCCCGAGCCACCCAGTTTCCCGCAAAATGATTTTTAATGTCTGTTCTGCAGTGCAGAGTTCCAGCCAGGAGCTATATCCCAGCATGGAGAAAGGGAAGAAGAGGTTTTATCAGCAGGGGCTGATACTGATGTCGTCACTGGCCATGATCAGAGAAGTTGATTGCAACATAGTCATATGAGAGAGAGCCAAGTAATTCAGGAATTAATTCTTAGCCAGGCACCCCACGACAACTGTAAAGTGCTGACTGAAATGTTCTACACTGAAATGTCCAGTAGTTCAAAAGTACCTCCACGTGCCTCATGCAATCCAGCTTCCCCTAATGTACGGTGCCTTGTTGTTTTTTCAGACTCGGGAGTCTCAAAATTTCTCTGATGGTTTAGTGCTGTTTGCAGATTGTTATGCTGCACATGAATGGCTGGTTGCAATAGGGGAAAAAATTGCATGGAAGCTGGGATTGCTTGGAATTCAAGCACACAGTTTATTTCAATGACATTCTTTAAAAAAAAAAAAAAAAAAAAAAGAAGTTTTCTCCTTTTAATTTGGACAGCCCTCTCTCTTCACCAAGCGTCAAGTATGCCAGGACCAGCCTAAGAGCAAATCCCAGTTCCTTCCCTTTCTGCTCGCAGTCCTTCTAATGACTGCAGGCAGTATTTTGGCCTCAGTTGAAGTACAGATTTTTAAAGTAATAGAGCAGATAATTTTGGAAAATGGCTGGCAGAGGTTCACATGTATGCGTGCAGGGGCACGGAGCAGATATTGTCGGTTCGGAAATACTGCTAGCGTCCACTTGGCTGCCATCTGGAGAGCAGACTTCTGCTCCACTCTGTTGGAAGCTGTGATGCAGGGGACGGAGGAGCTCTGCTGCAGTGCTGTGCTCGTCCATAAAGCCTCTCTGTAGTGTGTGCACATCATCACTTGCATAACCAACGCCCAATTGACCACCAGATGGCCTTCGCAGAAGCAAGAAGATAAGGTCAAGATCTTTATTTCCGATCTGTGGGTAGATACTGTTTTCAGTCCTGCATAATCAGATTCTCTGTGCACCGGCTGATTTCCTAAGGCATAATGTAATTGATGAGTAGAAAATTGCTTACGTTATTATCCTCAAAGCACTACAAAGGTAAGCAACAATCTTCAGTATCCTTCTTGTACAGAGGCAGAATAGAGACATGAATTGTTAATCACAGAGGTTCTCCGTTCACTTCCAACAGGCGCTGCAGGGTAGTGGTGTCTCCAGCTGGCTCAGGAGAGCTTAGTTTGCAACAAAGTGGATAACATCTGTGTGTTGTACCCGCAACATCATGGAGTGCAGAATGTGCTGCAAAATGGGTTGGAGAAGCTGAATGAGAAGCAGAGTGGTTGCTTCAACACTGAGTATCGTGCTGCAGTGGTAAAACTGCTGCAGCAGCAGCTAACCTAAAGGAGTTTCTAACTTAAGTATGCCTGCACTATTCTGTTGTTGTCGCGGTGGTGCCTACCCATGTGGCAGGGCCAGGAGTAAAACCCAGCTCAGCTAAATCACTGTC
The DNA here is from genome assembly GCF_963924245.1 of Chroicocephalus ridibundus. Taxonomy (NCBI): domain Eukaryota; kingdom Metazoa; phylum Chordata; class Aves; order Charadriiformes; family Laridae; genus Chroicocephalus; species Chroicocephalus ridibundus. Next base: position 25,407,754 of record NC_086288.1, read on the forward strand.
AGGGAGCTAATCACTGAGCTGTGCAACCTTCAGCATTGCTAATGATAATGATTACACCTCAACCTTTACCTCTGCTGTATGTGGAAAATAGGAGCATATACAGGACTGCGCTGGAAGGAGTTGTGTCTGGTTTCAGGGACCTAGATGCTGAAAAGCATTTCCAGGTGGTTCCAGCTCCAGTTAGAAGTTGCCCATCCTGTGCCAAACTGACACAAGGCTCCCACTCCTGCTCCCACTGGTATCCTCAGTCTAGAGAATCCCAAATCCTTCTCTGCTCCCATCTCACCTTTGCCTCTGCTGGAGTTCAAGGCCCTCGGTCTGTGTTTGCATGGGTGTATGTGAGCGTGCAGTACCGCCTCCCACAGCAGCGCCAGGTGCCCTGGATGAATAGGTGTGCCATTTCATCATTCAGTTTGCTCAAGGGCTATTTCTTTCTTCCTCACTCCAGGTGAGGCAAAGGATGCTTGTGAGTCCATTTTTGTGTCGCACAGTGTGCTGCTGGGAGAGAGACACAACATTCTGGTTGTGCTCATTCATCAGATGTGGTGAAAAGAGGAGGATGCTTGAGGTACCAGGAACTCTCCTTCTTTGTCTTTTTCCTCAATGCCAATGGGTTAGCAGCTACCTTAAAGCCTTCAGAGATTCACAGAAAAGGGCAGACTTGAGAACACACTGACAAATTGAATCCAACTGTCAGCTTCAAATTAGATGGCAGGAAGAGTCTTCAGCTCCTCTTCCAGGTTCAAGGCAAAGTCAGACCAAAATACTAATGGATTTTGCCTTTCACCATCAAGAGAGATTTGTGAAATGCTCCTGTGTGTCCTATAACTGTGGGTCATATATTTCATTGAAGTAAATCACCACCCATTTCTTGCCATTGCCAGAAATACGTCACTTTTTACACAAAGCGCGAATGAGTAGCACTACTTCTGAACATATACATATGCACATGTCCACATCAATGTATGTTGGTTACTGTATTTTATATACTTCTGTGCCTTCTCAGTTCTCCATTTTCGATCTCTACAGACCATAATAATGCTGTTTTCTAAATTAAACACTACTTTACTCAATCCCTAAATACATTTTAGAAAATTAATAACAGAAGCATTAAATGTTTAGTTCAGAATTAGTTGGCATTTGTGATAGCTGTCAAAACTACTAAAGATTCTGAAAAATAAAAGTATCAAGCCATAGGGACCAAGCTGAAGCAGAGTTGTTTCCCAGAGCAGCCTGACTGGTGGAGGTTCACTGTTCCATGTGAGGGAGGAGTTTCAATTTCACAAGTGGAGGAACAGGTTAAGCATTCTACCTTTGTCACAGGGCTTCAGAGAGTTGTAGACCCAGTGGGTTTACATGCATGCAGAAAGCCACAGGTCAGGCTCTAGCAAGGCAGTCATGGGTGGTGGTCTCATTGAATATACTCCCCAAAGAAAGTTGGGGCAGAAGGCTATGGGGGAGCAGGCAGTTCCCCTGCAGAACCTGGAAGAGAATAGGAAATCTGTGCATCCCACTCCCAGAATGCCACCATCACAGCAAAGGAGAGGGTCGTGGTGTATCTCATGAGAAAAAGGTGTTTTTACAGTGTTCCGTATCACACAGATTGAGCTGTCAAACCCACATCATGACTATTAAATAAAGCGGGATCCCTGAACAGGAGCTGTTGCGATGGCTGGATCCGCAGGTCAAATCTGCTTAATTCTGTGCCATCCCTAATTGTTGCCTCGCAGGGTCCAATCACGCTTTGGGTGAATAAAGCCAAGAACAGGGTCTTTAATTGTATAAAACAATCATGCTTTTTGCTAGGTGACAGATCAAAACCATACTAGGTATATATGGGTTTTTCCAGCTCAACTTAGAGCCTTGTTTTGGCACAAAATCAGGACACAGCTCATTCAGATCTCCTGACAGCCAGGAAACTTCACCTTTGGTTTCTGACCCAAGCACAGTTCTCGTTTCTTTTCCTTCCTTGAGCCAAGTTTCAGTTAACGCATCGTGGGCAGAGGCTTGGGCCCACAGGACAGCATTTAGCTCAATGTGGAAACCATGGGGGATTGCTGGGCGACCAGGACTGCTAAATAATCCTTGGGAGCAAGTGCAGAAAGAACAATGGAGGACCAAATGAGGAGTTTGTCTGACTTACTTCATTGGCAGACACAAGCCTGTTCTCAGTTGCAGTAGCTGCAGTTGTTCCTGCTAACAAGTCTCAGCTGAAACTGTCTGGGTTTACAGTTGACAAAGGCTGATTGTGCAATGTCAGTTGAAACGTTGGGTCATTTTTTCTCTCATTTTCAGTGTTCTATATGTTTTGTGAAAGCAATCCATTATAAATCTCCATTATGTAAGGCTGTTCTAAAACACTCTTAAACTCCATGAAAAAAATCTCTTTTAATTACATGATCAATTTCTTCCTTTAGAGTCCTTCTTTTGCACACTACATACCTTTCTTTCTACTACATTATCTTCATGGGAGGGTGAAGAATAGTACTATTTATTGTTCTAGGATTACAGTTCCATAAATAAAACATATAGTGAGAATTACCAAGTCTAAATGGGATTAGCAATATTTTTCTACTTATTTTTTAGGTGGATTATTTTTATGTAATTTATTCTCACCCAGCCTTTCTGGAGCAGCAAAACAGCTCCTCACCTGCTTCTCCCCTTCTCCTGCCTGCTGAACATTTTCTTAACACAGCAGTCACTGCGTACAGCCGGAGGCCAGGTCATGTATGAAACAGGATCTGAACCTTTTATTTTTTTTATATCTGGAGCCATAAACTTAAAAGTCTATATCTCTCTTTCATCCTTTGCTTGTGCTTCCCACCAGGAAACATGTACTAAATGGGGGAGTTCAGGTGGGGAAATGTGCTCTCCCCGAGGCTGAATTCCCAGGAGGGGTTTTACGTGCCGTGCCCTGGAGCATGCTGATGGCGGGGCTGTGTGCTTCCTCACCCATGCAGAGGGCTGGCCCATAAGCAGCGGGAAGGGAGTCCTCACTAGGCCCTGGCCCCAGCTGTGGGGACAGGTGCTTTATGGAGCGCGGCTTGAAGCCTTCACCTCATTTTAAATCCAGGCGGGTGGGAATCCATTTGGGACACTCCAAGCAGGAACCTCCCCTGGAGATGAAGACCACAACTAGCTCCTGTCTCACCAAGTCAAACAGAAAAGCCCCAAGGTGTGGCTGCCTGTGTCTTTCATATCACAGGTCACCTTACTGAAAAGGGTGTATGAGGGGCTCAGACCACTCACTGAGTTTTGTGCAAGGCCCAGGCTAAATGGGCTGTAGGGGAATGCCAGGCATTTTCGTTCGCAGGACCCCTGTGAGAGCTGGTTTTGCAAGTATGATGCACGAACAAAAGTACCAGTTTAACTCTTCAGAGGGGACTAGTAACAGAAAGAGAAACAGAGATGCACTGGGGATACTACTGCTTCCAGGGGTAGGTGGCAGCCAAGAGAAATCTTGGGGGCACCTACCTGAAACATAGAGCCATCATTGATAGTTTTGCTTGACAGTCTCACTGTGTTCCCAGACAGATCTGACATGTCTTAGACAAAAACTTTGTTAAAAATCTCCATTAAAAGAAGAGAAAGAAACTATTTTGCTTTCTCGACACCCAGGAATTTTAAATGATCTGTTTGAGGACCTTGCTATATCTAGGATGGTTTTTAAATAACTCTTTAGACAAAGAGGAATCTCCAGCACTGTGCCAATGTTTACAATCAGAAGATGGCATGATCCAGATGCTTTCAGCTGCTATTTCTCATTCTGACACTCATTTCTGGGTAAAATATTTTAAATAGGATACAATAAGAAAATAGAGGGGAGAATTAATGGGTTTATAATTATTACTTATTACTATTTATTGAAGAGCTTAAATGGATACTTTCATATTTGAAATAGATTGCTAGATAAAGATAGGATAAATTTGGATAGCATTGTGGATATAATTTACTTAGACATCTGGTAGAATTTTACTAGATCTTACATAGTATTTTGAATAATAAATAAGAATTCCACAGAATTACCATAGCATGTGTTAAAAGTAGGACGGATGATAGGTCTTCAGTCATGGCTATAAGTAGGTAACCATGAGCAAGCGTATGTGCTTCTAGAGTGGTCAGATGGTAACTGCTTCGTGGCCATTGACTAACTACCAGTAATAAATAAGGTTTACAATGGCAGCAATGTTGAGCTTGAAAGCCATGCAGGACAACGTGGTTCTCTGGATAAACTGAGAATAAGCTAAACAATGTAGGTCTTAACCTGAAGTTTATTACACAAATACATGATCTGGGTGCAATTTAGAACAAAAATGAAGGGGAGGAAAACTTTCTGCTTCCCAGAAAGCAGCGTCTCTGTAAAGGATTAGAAGAGTAATTTAAGCTGCTTGGGTAATAATCTTCTCCTTGTCAGGGTAGTGTCTAATGCAGTCCTTGGATGTATAAACAGAGGTAGCTCAAATAGTAATGGAGTGATGATATTTGTGTTTGGCACTGGAAAGAGCACTAATGGAATACCTGTGTCCAGTTCTGTCATTCGCGATTCAAGACGAATATTGGCAAACTGAAATGGGTTCAGAGAAGAGCTACGAGAACAATTAAGAAGCTGGAAAATATTTATTATGGGCAGAAAATCCTGGATCTAGGAGCCAGCATCTGTTTTATAAAAAAAAAGTTAAACAGTTACTTATTTGTAGTCCATAAGAGCTTACAAGGGAGGAAAGCTTTGGTGATGGCTCTCTGCAGTCTTCAAGCCAGAAAAATGGGACTAGAAATAAGACACAGGATTTGACAATGAGGCTCTCATTAAAATTTATTGTAGTAATTTGTAAAACTATTTTTGTTTTGTTTTCTTACAGCAACACTTAAATGAGAGTTAACATGGGGGAGTGCTGCTCAAGAGTCATCCCGGTTGGCCTTGGGAGCTATGAACCTGAGAAAATGACTGAGAGTATCCCAAACAATGTGTGAGTTAAAATTGCATGATCATTCACAGACTCATAAATACAAACATGGGGTCAGGGTCATACCTAAAATCAGTTCTTTGCACTGCTTTGAATGGTGAGAAAATTGTTCTAGACTGCTCACGTGTACATAGAAAACAGGCACCTTGCAGCACACTGGCTGTCATGAGAGATATAAGAAGGTTCCAGCGTTTGAGGCTAAAATGAAAAAGGAATTCAATATTGGAAATGAAAAGGGTTGGTTGGGCATATAACTCAGGTAAGGTGTGGAACAATGAGAGTAGCAGAGAAGCCAAGTAACTTCCTGCCATACGAGGAGGACTGAGGAGAGTGGGGTTTCAGACAAACACAAAGGTGAAATGAACCCTAAAAGGAAAAAGGAGGAGTTAGGGATTTGCGTTAGGCTTGCTTTTTATGCAGGTGTCCTCATTAACGTAAGAGTAAGGGAAATTGCAGATGATGTGAAAGTATAAGTAACTGCCCTGGAGGAAATAGAAAAGAAGAGACAAAAAACGCTGTAGAGGATAACAACATGAGCATAGAATAAGAGTCTGAGTTTTCAGGGTGAAAATATGTAAAATAACTCATTGAGGCAGAAGAAAAGATGGAAATAATCCAAAGGAAGGAAAAATCGTACAGAGCAGTTATGCTGAAAGATAAGAAATGTGCAAAGTAGGAGCACAGAGCCAGTGAAACGAGTCTGCAGTGTGATATGGTGGCATGAAAGATGTCATTAGTTCTGGATTTCAGATCTGAAAACACAAGCTCAGAGTCTAGGCTCTACCTCTAGGAGGGTCTGCTGACAGTTCCCAGGCACAGCATCAGGTGAAGTTGACCTGCTAATGTTTTTCTTTCCTTGGAACAGAAATACCCTTCTGCAAGTTGAAATGTCAATAATGCAAGGCATTTTTTGAGTCATTGAAATGAATTGGAGCAGGACACAGATGTGGGTCAAAGTACGTTTGGATCAGAATTTAGCTGGGGTATTTTGATATTTGACTGGCTTGAGCCAAACTCCCCTTTGCACATTGTAAAGTGGTGCAGACTGGATTGAGGCATGTTCCTGGAAGGTATGGGCTGAAACTGGGGGAAAATGAGGCTGAAGCTGGTCCGAAAATCTGGGCCTTCCTTGTATGTCAGACAGGGGATTTCCCTAGAAGACTTCTAACAACATTTTTCCCAGCTTAGATACAGCACTAGCAAAACTGTGCAACAAAGAAAAACCTTTCAGGGTCAGAGAGATGGATTAGATGACCCACTAGGCTTTTTCCATCTTTAACTCGCGATGACTTTATGAAAGCACTTTGTCAGCTCTTCACTAACTACTGTGTACTTAGCTCTGATCATTCCTGTCAGACTATGGTTTGGGAAGTTAGATTTAGCTATAAATTCCTATCTGAGCCTCTCTAAAATCTAAAAATAGAATAGTTGAGAATGTATGGGCTGAATTATGGATCAAATGTGTCACTGCAGGAACCAAGGACAGAATGTGTGACATTAAACTGATGTCAAAGAAAAATTCTCTACTTGACTATTTCTCTACTCACAGGGTGTATTTTTCATGCACAGAGCTCTGTCGAGACATTGGCTAATTAATCCTCACAGGATGTCAGTGGATCATTACTTATACCTCAATTTTTCAGGCAGAAAAGAAAGTTTAGAGAATCTTTCCATGTTACAACTGGAATCGGGAATATGAATACCTTGCCCATTGCCCCATGCTGAAGTCTCCAGTCCATACTGCCACCTAATGCCTGTCTAATATATGTGGGAAAATGCATCGGGTGCTTTGGAAAAAAAAAATTAAATATTTTCAAACTGTCCACAATGTCTGATAGTTAAAAAAATTATATAATACATAAATTGATTTCAGGGAGGGAAAAGCAGGAGAAGATGTGATATGAGGCTGATGGTAATTGCATGGAGAAGCATTGTTTCCTCCTGTAAGAGGCTGCAGACAGCCTTCCTGTGTTGGTTTGGTGCAAACGTGACCCCTAGCAGCGCAGGCTCTTCCTCGCCTTTTCGAACATCGCTAAAGTATCAGGCTGATACCTCCTGTTTGGGGCAAGCAGTGACTGGGAGGAGTTTCCTCACCACTTAAGGGGCTTCAGGATTGATACTCCCCACCACTGCTGAGGCAAGCATTGGTGTATGAGCTCCTCCTTTCTGGTAGAGGGGGAAACTAGGCCAGCCTGTGAATTGCAAGTCTTCTCTGAGACCTCAGGAGCCCAGGAACCCCAAGCCATCATTTGCGATTACAGCTGCTGCTTTGCCCTACATACTGATGAGGCCACAAACTTGTCATGGGACCACAATGCTGAATTGCTGCTCCCTCCATAGCAGTAACTGCTATCGCATCATCAGTCACAATTTCATCAGTTTTCAGATCTGCCACAAACAGTTATAGTATCTATTATTCACAGATTCAGCCATAGCACAGTAATATTCATAGCTACACAGGCCTCTGTGTTGTCCCTAGATTGTTTGCAGCTGCTGAAGCAGACGGATGCATCCACACTGGCGCTGAACCAGACAGTTTATGCAGCCATCGACTGGACACCTGCAAAATGCAAGTGTCCTTGAAATAAAAAGATGTGGCATACTTGTTGCACTGAGTTAACATTACAGTTCACTCTTATTAGGTACCTACCCTCTAGCCTAGCTAACGAAACATGCTTATAACTACAGCGTGCAATTAGCAGTTGCCCAGAGGCAGCTTTTTTCTCAAATTCTGTAGCAACTAGAATATTCCATTAAAAATAATATTTGCATGGTCTTGCTACTCATTCAGCAATTTTCCTGTGACTGTTAGGTTTTCTAGTATTAGTTTAGCAAATCCTGGTATTTTATTGTCCAGGTAGTGCTAACAGCTTTGCCACTGGAAGAAAATAACAAGGGAAAATAAAATGATTTTGTCATCTTGTTGCCATTCTTATGGAGGTTAAATTCTGTTTTGCTATGGTTGATTAATCTTTAAATGGGGGAAACAGAGCATCATGCTCTGTTTGTCTAAAGAAAAAAGAGTTTATGATCTTTGGAAGAAGGGGCAGGCAACCCAGAAGGACTGCAAGGAGGTCATGAAGTTATGCAGCGAGAAAATTAGAAGGGCCAAAGTCCAACTTGAATTTCATCTGGCTATTACTGTAAAAGAAAATAAAAAATGTTTCTAGAAATACGTTAACAACAAAAGGAGGGCTAAGGAGAATCTCCATCCTTTATTGGATGTGGGGAGAAACATAGTGACAAAGGATGAGGAAAAGGCTGAGGGACTTAATGCCTTCTTTGCCTCAGTCTGTAATAGTCAGACCAGTTGTTCTCTGGGTTCCCAGCCCCCTGAAAAGGAAGACAGGGGCGGGGAGCAGAATGAAGCTCCCATAATCTAAGGGGAAATGGTTAGTGAACTAGTACACCACTTACACGCACACAAGTCTACAGGGCCAGATGGGATCTACCCAAGATGGGTACTGAGGGAGCTGACGGAAGTGCTCGTCAAGCCACTTCCCATCATTTATCAGCAGTCCTGGTTAACCAGAAATGTCCCAGTTGACTGAAAGTTAGCAAATGTGATGCTCATACACAAGAAGGGCCAGAAGGAGGATCTGGGGAACTACAGGCCTGTCAGTCTGACCTCAGTGCCAGGGAAGGTAATGGAGCAGATCAGCTTGAGTGCCATCATGTGGCACGTACAGGACAACCAGGAGATCAGGCCCAGACAGCATGGGTTTATGAAAGGCAAGTCCTGCTTGACTGACCTGATCTCCTTTTGTGACAAGGTGACTCACTTAGTGGATGAGGGAAAGGCTGTGGATGTTGTTTACCTAGACTTTACTCAAGCCTTTGACACTGTTTTCCATGGCATTCTCCTGGAGAAACTGGCTGCTCATGGCTTGGATGGGTGTACTCTGCTGGGTAAAAAACTGGCTGGCTGGCAGGGCCCAAAGAGTGGTGGTGAAAGGAGTTAAATCCAGTTGACAGCCAGTCACAAGTGGTGTTCCCCAGGGCTCACTACTGGGGCCAGTTTTGTTTAGTGTCTTTATCAATGATATGGACAAGGGGATCAAGTGCACCCTCAGTAAGTTTGCAGAGGACACCAAGTTGGGTGGGAATGTTGATCTGCTTGAGGGTAGGAAGACCCTACAGAGGGATCTGGACAGGCTGGATCGATGGGCCGAGGCCAATGGTATGAGGTTCAACAAGGTCAAGTGCCAGGTCCTGCACTTAGGTCACAACAACCCCATGCAGCGCTACGGGCCTGGGGAAGAGTGGCTGGAGAGCTGCCCGTCGGGAAAGGACCTGGGGGTGTTCGTCAATAGCTGACTGACTATGAGCCAGCAGTGTGCCCAGGTGGCCAAGAGGGTCAACAGCATCCTGGCTTGTATCGGAAACAGAGTGGCGAGCGGGACTAGGGAAGTGATTGTCCCCCTGTACTCAGCACCTGTGAGGCTGTACATCAAATACTGTGTTCAGTTTTGGGCCCCTTACTACAAGAAAGACATTGAGGTGCTGGAGGGTGTCCAAAGAAGGGCAATGAAGGTGGTGAGGGGTCTGGAGCACAAGGCTGAGGGAGCTGGGGTTGTTTATGCTGGAGAAAATAAGGCTGAGGGGAGACCTTATCGCTCTCTTCAGCTGCCTGAAAGGAAGTTGTAGCAACGTGGGGGTTCATGTCTTTTCCTGGGTAACAAGTGATAGGATTAGAGAAAATGGCCTCAAGTTGCACCAGGGGAGGTTTAGAATGGATATTAGGAAAAATGTCTTCACCTAAAGGGTTGTCAAGCACTGGAACAGGCTGCCTAGGGGAGTGGTTGAGTCACCATCCCTGGAGGTACTTAAAAGATGCGTAGATGTGGTGCTGAGGGACATGGTTTAGTGATAACTTGGCCATGCTAGGTTAATGGTTGTACTTGATGATCTCAAAGGTCTTTTACAACCAAAACAATTACATGATTCTACGAAAAAAACAGGCCTATGCAAGCCTTCTATGTTTTTAAGAACAATATGCTCAATGTAAGGGTTTGCTGACAAGCAGGGGAGCCTTTCATAGTGAAAGCCAAGCTTTTACCATTGGAGAATATTTCTAATTGCCTTTCTGACCATCATTGAGAAATCCCATATTAATGTAATTAGTGACTTGTCCAAAACTAGAAATCTATGCGGAGAAATGTAATTCTATGCCTTTGAGGCTCTGGCAATTTCACAGCTTGGTTTTCCCCTAATTTGAGTGGAAAACCAAAACATTTTGAGTCCCCAGTGTCAGCACTGAAGGCATCCTTACCCTTGACTAACGCCAACTGCATAGCAGGCTCTGCTGGAGCCTTCAGCCCTAGAAGTCCCCAAAATTTTTGCCTGCCAGGGATCTGTATACCAGGCACACTAGCTTCCCTGGCGTCTTTTCCCCGGGGAAGAGAGCTGCCAAGTGACTGGGAAGTGGGACAGGCGAGAAACTTGCTGAAGAAATCTTGCTTTATTTCTTTCTAAATTTCACTGGCATGGGCACACATTTGCAAAGCATTTCAGTTAATTCAGCAACTTGTGGTGAAAAGAGAGTTTTCTCTGTTCCGCCCTCCCCTCAGTGGTTCTAATCGTGCCAGAAGATGGCTAAAATTACTGATTATGAACTTTCATTAGAAAATGTCAAAGAGAAAAATTCATAACCTAATTTTTAAAAGGTAATGACTGCAAACTTTCCCACGGGAACGCTCATACCCCAAGAAATTAGGTTATTTTCCTGTTTCAGTATCTTCTAAAATAATCTGAATTCAGCAGTAATTGTATTTATCGCACAAGAACTCAGGTTCATGGGAGGTCAGTGTTTTTTTCCAGGACAGCCTTGTGTCATTATTATTAATAATAATTCTGTATGGCAATCCCACTATGCCAGGTAGTATAGGAGCACCTAAGAAAAAATACCGCCTACCCCAAAGAAGGTAGATCCAAAGCAGACAAGAGCAGAGAAAGGAGAGGAAGGGAAAGGAGAGGAAGGGAAATTGAAGTTTTTGCATAGGATCGTGTCTTGGATGTAAGGATCAGGCCTTACTGGTTCTTATAGGTTGTCTTCCAACTTTCGCCCACTGCCACTCAAGTTTAAAAAGCAAATGTTTGTGATGGCATACACTAGTGCCCCAGAGCACCACAATGAAGGAGATGTAGTGCCAGTGCTCTGCTGCCAGGTTTCCAAGTGCATTCCTAAGCAGCCAATTAAAGCAGACAAGATAGGTACCAAAGGAAAAAAATAAATATTCGTCAGCCTCCACCTCGTTACAGAATCCAAGCGCCTGTCTCCTGTCAGAGTCACTGAAAGGTTTTTGCAAATGCATAAGTGCATAAATTGTGTCTGTGCGATTACAGCTACCATTGCTCCTGGAGAAGCACCATGGCATCTTGCTAGTTTGCTTTTTAAGTGTAATAATTAAAGGCATAAGCGAGGATCGTGCAAGATTCAGAGATACTGAAACTAGAACGCGGACTTTTACAATCTCAACAGTGCTGCCATCCTCCACAGTTCTTGGCGGATATCCTCCTTTGCCAATCATTTCCATTCAGCTGTTTACTAGACCTGGGACAGACCGAATTCAAGAAGAAATCCTGGTTTTATCTAAGAGCGCAGACATGATTTCTTGCTTGCACAGTCAGGTAGATGTAGCAGTCACTCAAATGTTGAGACTTAGATACGTTAAAAAAGACAAAATTCTTCCTCAGAAGAATAATATCCTATACCTATGAGGCAGCAGATTTCAACTTAGATTATTTATCAGGGGTCAGCTGTAGTTAGGGTAAGGGATACATGCTGGGCTTGATCATTTTGTCACCAAAGTTATGTGGATACTGTATTTGTATAACAGGAATATTATAGTTTTTGTTTTGCTGCTATTGCTAAAACCAGTATGTAATAGTGTGATTTATACTGAAAGAGCAACTGTGGTGTGTAGACCTCCTTTCTCCCCATTGAGCAGAAGGTGGGACAGAAGGTATTTTGGACTGTGATTTCTACCAAGGCCTTTATTTGCTATTATTTATGCTTAGAGGTAGATTAGAAAGAATATCTATTTCTGAGCCTGATAGAAGAAACAGACCAAATGGCTGATCTTCTTCATAGTGACATTGCTGCAACTAACTATATTATCTGGGGATGCAAAGATGAAAGATACAGAAACTAGATTGGAAATGTTCCCAGAATACCTTAATGACATTATAAACAAAATAAGCATTTCAGCAACACACTGATTGTCCCTTACAAAGTCACGCACGACAGTTAGTGCACAGTGCAAAGTACAGGAGGAGGGAGGGCTTACGACAGCGACCAGGTTCCATTAAGGAATAAAAACCAAACGACTGAAGGTGTTTGCCTCAACTTCACCATTGATGAGCCTCGATAACGTCAGTGAAATTTCTCCTGAAACTTCTGGTTTCTCACGTCATTTTAGGGGATGGCAGAAGGGAAAATCTTTCCACTATAGGTCATTGGTTAAAATACAATCCCAGGTGCTAGTGACCAGAATGTATCACTGTTTGACAACTGCCTGCTGGCACACACAGCCAGCGCTGGCAGCCCGGCTCTGATGAGATTAATGCCCAGATCCCAGAGATCACTGTGACTGGCTTTTCTTGTGCTTTCAAGGAAGGGTTGTAGCTGGAAACTGATCTGTCTTTCCACTTTTGGAGGCCAGTATGATCATGCACACTACTTTTGGTATTTCTTTGCTGGAGACAGATGATTGACCTCCGGACCTGAAGTCTGAGGCTCTCAAGGACACGTTACTGCCTTGCTGAAGAGGGGAATTGCTGGTGCAATAGGAGTTGGAGAATGGAGTCCATTTCATTTGCAAGTGTGCAAGAAATCTGGCTACAAAAAATAATACCCACAGCCCTTTGCAGAATGAGTAAAAACACACTTCCTGTGCCAAAATCCAAATGCCAGTTAGCATTTTGTCTTAAAAGCTGAAATTCGGGAAATACTGATCAATTCCAATGGTGTCCAAATATTATTAAACATTTAATATTATTAAATGAAATGGAAGATGTGTTTGCTTCCCTCAACGCTTAAGAGGAATTTAGGTGCCCATTAAAGCTATTGCTTTTTTCAGCTCCTACATTCAGTGGAGAAAAACATGTTTCCCCCGTGATCTTTTAACTCTATGACTCTTTATAAGCATAACCCTTAGAGACTGAGTACCCCATAATAATGCAGTAGGAATATAACAGTACCTCAACTCTGCCAGTTCCCAGGTGCTTTCATGTAGCTCTTAAAAGCCTGGCACCTTCGGCAGCAAAACCCTGCTTTGTAAAATCTGGGTTGCTGTTTCTCCGGCAGAGCTGAGGAAGTTGTCGGCAGCCAAGCTGCACAGGAGAGCACCTTATTGTTCTGCTTGTCAAATACGATGCTGGGATCATTGCCTGCATGCTTCAGTGCACACCTCACAAATTATAGCTGTACCTGCACGCAGGTTTAATTAGGTACATTTGTGTACAGGGAGGCTGAAACATTTCAAGTGCTGGCTCTGGCAGTACCTATTCCCAGCACTCTGACGTGGAAAGAAAGAGTAAAAGGACTCATTTTCACAAGAGAGAGCAGAAGACCCAGAAAGGAAACCTACGGTTAAAGATGGTCAGTGCTTCCCGTTATAATATCTACAATGCAGGCTGAAAGATCCAGGGTGGTAGCAGGGGCCTGAGGTGTGCACAGGCGATGGGGAAGGCAGGAGAGGGGTGCCAGTGGTACTGTGGGGAACCCAGGGCCAGTGTGCAGGGCCAGAGAGAAGAGGGGAACAGAAGCCATGAGCCTGAAGCTGGTCTACAATGGTCCTCCTCTCTTTTTTCTTTTTTTTTTTTAACTCTTGAGCTGAAAAGCAAGAAAAAAAACCTTTTCAGAATGAAAATTTGAACCTTTAGGTTTCAAAGGTGTTGTGATGCAATTTTGGATTATCCTAAAATATGGTAATGGGGGCAGAGGGGAGCACAGGGTCCAACCTAATTCAGCTGAATTCATGCATGATCACCTGAGATTGAATTCTCTATCACACTTAGCTGCGTTTGCTAAGAAAATGTCATTCAGTCTTGCTTTTTTCTTTTAAATAATTAGATTTTATGGTACAACTGTGCTCTTGTAGTCTAGATAGATCCCATATGTCTATGCCTGGCCCTAATGTTTTTTCTCATAAATTTGCACTCCTTTTAGTTTTTTATTTCTTTCTATTTAAATTAAAATTATTTCTGCTCTTAAATCTTTTTAGATGTTGAAGAAAAGGTGTTATAAAAATGACATATTGCATGTTTGAAGATTTGATTTCAGTAAAGAACAGATGGGTTTAAAAAGTGTTAGCACTTGCTTTGGTCAAATTAGACAAATCTTACCGGAAGATCCATGAAACATCTACCTGGGGGGTGAGGGATGCTTATAATCTATAAAGCAGGGTTTGCCTTTGAAGTATCTTCCACAGTTAAGGTCCTTATGCAACTTCTAGTTATGAATTATTTGAATAATGAAATATCAACCAACAGATGATGGCTTCAGTTCTTTAACATATGACTGAGGTTGCCATTTGTCAGCCAGGCTCTGAAAATGTGAAGAGAGTGAAAAAAACAGATGCTGGAGCAACGTGGTGATTATTATGGCCAGCAGGAGGACAGAGACTACAGATACGCTATTAAAGTCCGAAATCTGCATTTCCATCATCACACTGTACTTTGACTCAGTCTTCCCTGCAGCTTGAGCTGCTGCACAGCTTTTTGTAGCAAGGGTTTGTCCTGTTACAAAAAGAGGGCAGTGACCTTCCAGGCTGAAATTGCAGATGAATGCCTTTTGAAAGGCAGTAGGTAAACCGTCCTTAGTTTCAGCTGTCAAAAATAAAAGGCATGTTTATGTCAGTCATGATATATGTAGGTATATACAGCGCTGAATCAATCTCTGGTCCTACTTCATCTCAGTGTTACACACAGTTTACAATATATAAAATACCATTTTATTGCATGTTACATTGTATTCTACAAAATAGGTAGGAGATATTCTACATTAAATGTAAATGTTGTTTACCTTTAATAAGGTGTATGGTGAAGTAAGGGGCATGGTTGTTTAAAACACAGACATAGAAAATAAATTTATTTTTTCATTAAGTATTTCTATACACAAAATCAGTGGTGACAAAGTTGAATGAATATAGTTGTTTAACACTCTCCCAAGAATAATTCCCCTTTTCCTTTGGTTTCCGTTCTCTCCTTTCTTCATGGCTCCTCAGTAGTTTTTGTCCTCGTCTTTTTCTTCTAGTTCAGAGCATACGCTCCCCTGTGGAGAAAACATGGATGAGAAGAGTTTTGCCATTGATTTCAAAAGGGGTTTGATTTGACTCCAGATCATCTCCCTGGCCATCACAATACAAGAGTAAGGGCCAAAAGACAAAGTCTAGGAGCTTTTGTGGAAATTCAGGGCTTTATTCTGAATGCACTTGGGCACAGCATTTCACAGGAAATTTCCAAGGGTCCAGCCAGGCGATACAAATCAAAAATACAGTCTCACAGCCAGTCTGACCACTTTGCCTGAGACTGAAAATGATGAGGATTTCCTTCGAGCAGTGCTGCTCCCAACAAGTGCATCAGGCCTTTGAGGTTAAATGTAGCCCTTGTGAAAGCCAGTCATTAATGTCACTGGAGTTATAGCAAGGATGTATTTAGGCCAATGTGCTTAGAAAAATTTGTGGTGTAGAAGTACAAAATGCCAAGCGCAGTTGAAAGGTTCTGGGGCATGTGTGTGCAGATGGGTAGAAAGATGTGATTTACTTCTGCTCTGTTTGGTTGGGGTTTTTTTTATTTTATTAAATTTTTTGAGTAATAATTTCTTCTATGCAGTGCATAGTGCTGTTTGTCATCTTTATTCCCTCAACTATTCCAACTAGTTTTGGATGAATTGAGAGGTGACAGGTTTCAGGTTACCAAATTGGGAAATGAAATGAAACTAGAAAGTCTGTAGAAGAAAACCACCAGGAAAAAATCCTAAAAGACTGCTATTATCAGAGGACTGAAGAACAAATATGGAAAAAATATGTCTGTGTTTCCTATTTATCTGAGTGAAACATTGACTGTAACCTACATAATCTGTGAGCCTGACACACTACAAGGTCTGCTTATCTAGGCACCAACCACAGCATGGGCACACATAGCAGCAGCTTCAGGGCTCCTGAAGGGACACTTCAGACTGTCCACAGCAAGTCAATCTGCAGGCATCCATTTATAGATGCCAGAATGCTATTAATATGGGAGGATTTTCCGGTATTGCTTTGCAATTGGATCAAAATCTCTCCCATCACTATGTGTAGACCATAGTAATTGTGTGTGTGCGCGAATATTAACTTTCATGGAGCACAATTTCCCTATCGAGGAGTCTCCCCTTGAAAATGCTCAACTATTCTAAGTCAAATTCAAGGTGATCCCACACCCCTTCTTGTATGTGAGACTAGAAGCTATCCCCAAAATGCAGATCACGTGCATCAATAAAGGCATCTCAGAGAGAATAAGCCAGTAACACATGTTTTATTATTCATTTTGGTCTCTAGGAGGTCTTTGCAAAACCATTTAATGAAAACATGATTTGGGATGTTTGCACTGGATGTGAAGGTGAATTAGAGTCCTTCCCTACATTGTTGTCAGCAGAGGAAAAAGCTGTGACAGAGTTCATAGGAGACTTGTACCAGCTGGTGTAAACTGCCCTACTTCCACTGACTTTCACATAGCTAAAGTGCTTGATCCTCAGTAAAAGTCTGCCCTGGTAATTCTGGCCCTTACCAAATTTGTCTTTTATTAGCAAAGGAGTTTCATGAAGTACCTTCATACATCTCTGCCTCTCTTCCTACCATTTTCCAGAGTAGGACATCCTTCAGTAGAAGACATTTCACTAGGTTCATTCCCTTAAGGTTTATAAATAATAAGCTGCATAGACAGAGCATCATATTTGCTGTATCTGCTTCATTTAACTCTGTATGAGCTGCGTTTCCCTGCACAGAAGGAAATAGCTTGCAAGTACCTAACAATATTCAGGACAGTGCAAAAGATGGTACTGAGTAGCGAACTCAGCACAACTCAAACATCCAGTGAGGTCTTGGCAAAAGCCTCCCACAGTCTGCATCTTACGGAGCCAGGCTCCAAATTACCTCTTGGTGCAACAGTCTTGACTCTCCCTGCCAAATCGAGGAGGAAGCAACACTATGAGCTAGTTCAGCAACAGGACACACTTATAGGGTTTCCCAGTCCCAAGACTGGTGTTTGCCTTCCCTCTATGCAGCGCAGGAGAACGATGGAGTGGTCACTGGGGAACAACGCAGGCTAGCAGGCTGGAAATTGCTGTACAGATGGCAGGAACTAATTAAAGCCCCACTGGAGCAAAGGGGGACCAACAGAGCGTTTCTGCACTCTGTGCCTAACACTCACCTGGGAGCAGAGTGCCAGAACTCGGGTGCCTGCTCCTAGGGCTGCAGGGGGGGTTATCCAGCGACTGTCCCCATGTCTAAGTGACACCGTTGGAACTAACAGCAGTGGCAGAGCCGGTACTGGCCCCATCCCTGAAGCAGCAGCCTGGGGAAGCACAGCCTACCCGGCCCTAAGGGGCAGGCGCTGGTGGGAGGAGAGGGGTGGATGGCTTACTTGGACTTCAGCACTGATGGGCATCTTTGCCCAAGTCTGGTTTGGGATCTGATCCTTACCCAGCAGTGTCCAAAACGCAGGCTCCACCAGAGGGCACAGCCACCCAGCAGAAGCGGGGAGCTGGGGCAGTGGCAGAGGCAGGAGCAGCAGGAGGATGCTCCTGAGAGCAGAGATTCCCCAGCAGGTAGCAGGGTTGGCTTCTGACAACCCTAGCTGCATCCTAAAAGGAGCTGCGGTTCTCCTTTAAAAACACATTGGTCCCTGACACTTTCAAAAGAGATGCAGCATCTGCTTTTGGTACTGGAGCATGTGATCGCCTGGTCTGAGCAGGTGAAAGAAAGCTAGCACAGCCAGAACGATGCTTTTTTGCAGTTTATGTTTGATCTTATTTTGGATATGTGCATCAGGCAGGCTTCCTGAGGTAGCAGCTGAGGGTTACTACTTCTTCCCACTGACATGGTACTAGATCCAGGGATAACCGATATAAGGTCAGGATTTATGACTGAGATCAGAACTTGGCCCTCATTCTTTATTTGCAAAAAACTTCCACTAATTTGGGGGTTACCTGGTGACCACTGTGCTTCAATGATTAATTTTCTTGCATTGCAAGAAACAGAAAACCCACCAGCTCTAACTTGGAAGATGATAATTTTTTGTGGTTGTTGTGCCTAGTCCACCTGTGTGCCATGGGGCTGAGAGGGGGGGCACGGAGACCTTTTCTCTCTGAGCTGGGATGGCTCTGCCCCCTTTCCCCTCCATTAGCCTCTGCAGCATTTCAGGGGGGCCAAAGCAGAGGCAGGGCATCCCTCCTTTTGAGCCAGCAGATATACACCCTTCAGGGAGGTACAAATCAGATGCACCCTCCTTGTGCGAGGGAGAGCTCAGGGAGCCCTTCTTCCTACGACGGCTCCCATTGCTCATTTTAGCTCTACATTCTCCCCAGTCAGGGCTCTCCCTCTGTGGCATAATTAAAAGCACACTTGAGTTTTCCCTGTTTGTCTCAGTAGATCATCATGACAAGTGCAATCCTTGTATTATACAACATGACAGTAATTAACACCTCGCTACAGCGCTATGGCATCTAGATCTTTCTTCACTAATGACCACAAATGACAGATGACCATTTATACTATTAACAGTACGAATATGACACATTTTAACTTTATGGACAATGTATGTAGAAGAGAAGCAACGAATAATTATGCTTTGTACATAAAATAACTTCCCTTCTAAGGCTCTCCAAACTTTTAACACTCAATAATGAATTTAGTCTTGCTGTATCTGCTGTGATGGGAGAGTTGTTAGTTTTGCTCTTCACAGGAAAACTGAAGCAGAGAAGTAAGTTGTCAGAAGAATCTTGGAAACTCTGCCATTGACCCATTTAGGCTCAATGAATAAAAATCTCTTAAGTTTACAGTTTTGTGGTATAACCATAAATTGTGTTTGTGCATGTCTCCTTCTGGGCTCTGACTGAAGTGCAACAAATATTCTGTTGATTCCTGTAATTAAGACTAGTCACTTTGACCTGTGGAGATCAAGCCATGAGATGATGATGACACAAGTTATACACATATGAAGCACGTGATGAAATTTCCTGTCTCCTGGGTGTTGGTTTGAACAGATGAGGTGCTCAGATAAGAAATGTGTTGATTCACTGTCCTTCCTAAGGAAGCTAATGAAGAGCCCTGGATGGAAATGCAAAGAATCTTCCTTTGGTCAGGTCCTCATGGTGATCAGTGGTCATATATGACCTCTGCATATTCAAACCTTCATTCGATAATCATATGAGCATGCTGGAAAACTCATCTCTCTTCTTTGGATCCTCCCAGAAAAGAGAGAGGGAAATGACTGGGAAAAGGTGTATGGGATCAAAGACAGTGGTATATTTCTGTATTTTCCAATGGGGAGACAATTCTTATCCATGGAAAGACCTTTCCCAATATCAAAACTTTTTAAAAATGCTGAAAAAATAATAATTCCAGATTTTATAACTTTTTTTTTTTTCGTATTCTACCTTATGTCTGTGTGACAACTTACGGCTTAACCCCTAGTACCAAACCTCTAAAACCCCCAATTTCCCAACTGGGATCACTTCAAAGGGGGCCCTCTCCCACATCGAGCAAGTCAGCCAAGCCAAGCAAACCTGGACTTGCCTCTTTCTGGTCAGAATAGTTGGCCTAGGGCTAATCTGTTTCAAGTACTCTGCTTCTATTAGCGAGAGGTTGTTTCTTCTGTAAGCTTGCCCTGCTGCAGGCTTATCATTGGACAACACCTGGCTGTAGCAATACGCATTTCCCAACATACAGATCGGTAGGTAGATGACCACTGAAGCAGTAAAACAAGATAAAAACAAGCAGATAGCTGAAACTGAGAAACAACCTGCTCAGGAATATATAAAACCCAAAGAGAATTAACACTTCTCATTAGCACCCTTGCCGTACTTAGCAGGTGGTCTTTCTTCCCCTGCCCATCCCGCAGCCCCTGGGCCAGGCGCACTGTTGCAGGAGTTGGCTGCTGCAACCCGCTGGCTCGCTTGGTCCCTTTGAGAGAGAGCGCAAGGGAGCATCCTGACTCCAGCTCCACCACCAGCCACGCTACCCACCCACTCCAAGGGCCAGACACGACCCTTCAGGGAGCCAATGCAATTCACCACACAAACTATTTACTGTCTTTTTTTTTTTTTTAGATGACTTACCCACCCACTGTAGTGAGCTGAATCAGCTGACAGAGGGGTCAGGGGAGTGCCAGGGGTGGCGAAGCAGGGGGAGTGCATGACCAACAGGAGAGCAGGCAGCAGAAACTCCCCTTCTGTGGCAACCAGCCTGGCTCGGCCCTTCCACCCAGTCAGTGTCTGCCTGCTAGTGTGGCAATCGGTTGGAGCGCAGAGAGCAGGATGACCTGTTATTTTGGAACACTCCCCAAACAGCATTCATCCTCCAAATGACCGGCAGCCTCCATTCCTGTGGCTCCTCTGTTGGAACGCAAACAGCTTGTGGCACACAGGCATGGTCATGTACCCAACTGTAGGTGTCTGCTTCCACGGGTAGGTGGGCTACGGTATCCTGAACATCCTTGGGGTCAGAAGATAGGATGTGTGATTTAGAGGAACAGCTGCTGGAGCCCAGGAAGAATACTGGAGGACATCTCAAATGGCAGTACCAGACACCCATCACTCCTAAAATGAGTTGAGACTGAAATGACTAATGTTAGAGCCCACAGCAATAACACAACGTAGCTCCAGCTACACTGATAAAACCGTCTGGGAGATGGGGTACTCCTAGGCTTGAGTAGCAGTGGCAGAGCCTGCCCACAGACTTCTCCATACCTCTGGAGTAACAACAGATTGAATATGCAGCTGGGTACAAAGGCTTCCCCTTGACCCTACTGACTTCCTACAAGAATCCTGGCAGTTTTATTATCATCTTAATTTGTTCTTATTTCTTCATGTAATCAATCTAATGCTAACATAGAGCACTTTTTTATGCCAACAAAAAGCACTTCTGAGGACAAAAAATACCTGTGCAGTCCAGAAGATGTTCAAAGAGGTGTTTAAAAATTAAAGGCAGCCCTTTAAAAACAGATTAGCTGTGCAACTGTGCAACTACTTTTCTGTATGTCTTTTCTTTCCTGTACTCTAAAGTGCATGCAACTCTAAATTGCAAAGTAAAGTTCTTTTATAGACTATTTTTTGCACAGATTCCAGATGGCACAGAGCAAGTGACTTTGCTGTTTAAAGCTAAAGATTTTAGAGGAGGTGACTATAACGTTTTACTCTGCTTTTGTACCCCCTTCATCACTGACTGCAGGATTAGTCCAACTCATGAAGTGAAAGAACAAGAGAAAACCTCAGCAATCATTTCCCATTTTCAGTTTTGAAGAATCAGCCTAGGCATTGTTTTGGGGTTTTTTTGGGGTAAATCCTAAAATAGAATACAATCAATATTTGTATGGTTAAATGGCACATTGTTACATGGAAGAGCGAGACCTTCTTTTCCGCTTTCTAATCAGTGAGCCTTTGTGCATACCTGTATGATCTCGTCAGCAGCAGGGAGATTATGTGGCATAACTGATGACTGAGTCCTGTCCTTCATTTTAATAATCTCTGCATGGAATTTGTGTAGCAGATTCACATTTGATTTAATAACAGTGGTAAGTACTAGTAATCTTCACCGTAATAGTTAAGCAATAATTAACAGGAATTAATCCTGTTATTGCCTTCCTGCTGAAGGAGTCCAAGTGGTGGCTTTCATCTTCAGATGGGCAGTGAGTGGGCTGGCCACTATTTCCAAATCCCATTGCTGACTCCATTGCCTAAGACAGCAAGCGTGCCACCACATCTTGTCCTTGCTGAGGATAACAGGACTTTCCAGGGCCACTGCAAGATACAGCACAAAACCCTGTAGCAGAATCACAGTCTGTATGTACTGCAAGCTGTGGCAGTTGGGATAGAGCCTTTGAGCCATTTGGCAATACCACTGTTGCGTTATCAGGGTTTCTTTTTAAGGAGGGGAGTGCACTGATTTGTTCGGCGGAGATAGCAATATCAGTTGTGCTGGCTCTGGAAGCAGCTAAACCTGCACAGAGCAGAAGCAGGTGAAGAGTCCAGGCCTGCTTGATGACGCTTTCCTAATTGCAGTTGGCAGGCAAACTCCATGCTAGAGGCTGAGACTGTGAAGAGAAAAACCCGATCACAAGATTTTCAGGGTGCCCAGTATTTTGCTCTGCGGCCACTTCATTGAAGTGCCTGTCAGCTTTTTGTCCACTTTCCAAGATCATGAAATATGCAGAAACAGGCTTTCAAGAAATTCAAAGTATAAAAAATTGCAGGAAGCTAAGGTTGAAGCACACACACTTATCTTTGTATCTCTCCACTTATCACACAAAATATACACATACCCACCCTTAAACAGACACCTGTTAGTATCAGCACTAATCACTTGCAGCAGTGCTTTCTGCTTCTGTGGCTCTTTTGTACTCAATGTAAAATCAAATTAGTCTTTAGAATGTGATTGCACAGACCCCATTATTTCAACTACCTTTTCCATTTTTAACCTAATTCAATGAAAAAGTAATACATAGGAATGTCAAGCATATAAAGGGATAGACATCAAACACCATAAAAGTTGGTTCCTATTCCAACCTCTACCATAGACTTTTAGCACAACCTCAGCATGCAAACTTAGGTGGTTCAGTGTAGGCATCCAGCTACAAACTGATGTGCCCATGTTTTGCCTTTTGCTTCTCTGTCTCACCTCCTTACCTTAAAAAACAGATTTATTTTTTTTTACCTCTTACCAAGTAAAGTCAATTTATTTTCTCTCAGATTTACTGATACCGTCCAATCCAAGGTTGTAGGGAAGGAAGTACACTGTTGGTGTCATGTTGTTCCCAGCTTGTAGGGATGAAGCACTCCACAGGTCTGCAGATGTATTTGCAGATAATGTAGAATAAAACTCGTGTCTTTTGCCTATGAATGAATACCATCTGGGATATGCTTAGAACTGCTACTAGTGTACACAAAGATAGGAAATTCAAATTCTGTGATTTATATGGAAATGGCTATAATGAGGGAGGTCTTGTTGTTGGATTGCATTTTATGCACAAGATTTCATGTGCTTCAAAACCACGGAGAATTTTCCACTTCTTGCCACAAACCATGGCCTGGACCTTCAGCACAAGTTGAAAAATGCTTCTGCCTCTTATGGCCATGAAGAAAATACTGAGGGGGGCTGAGGAGGTGAACCGTGTGAAGACAAAGATGTAATTAACACACTTAAAACCACAGTGAGCTTTTATCGAGCCAATCTAAGCCATAGCCCCGACAATGAGGAAGGGCAGATTTCCGTCCGAGCTACCCACAAGGGCTGCACCCTGGAGCTGCTGCCTGGCCCCTGCGGTGCACTCTGCAGCTTGCTCCTGCCCATCGCCATTGCTGTTGTAACTGGCATGTAGCTGCATTAAAAACATCGCAGAAGAGCTTAGATCTAGGTGGTTTCAGAGCACGCAGACGATTTTTAAGTGCATGATCAAGGTGAAGTCCCTGGGTACTGTAGCACGACGGAATGGGAGTATGGTGAGACATGGGTTATTTTATAGACTTGAAAGATGACACAATAATTCTGTTTTAAATTCCCTCATAACATTTTAATTCTGATTAGTGCTTATTATGAGCTGACACTTCCTGAGTACAACAATTTGTTCATAGAGTTTGCTTAGGCTTACCACGGCATCCGTCCAAGCAGCTTCCCAGCTGGCTGTGGTTGAGTCCAGGCATGATGCAGTGGCACAGACTAACCCGATTTGCAGGCCTGACTTGCCAGGAAGACTTGGGCTGACCATAAACATCCCTTGGATGGTTTTTCTTTATTCCCTGGCACTTGATGAAACCTTTCTTTTTGCTAGGACCAGTCAGGACCAGCTAGTAGTCCTAGGGAGGTCCCTTATTAATTTTTGATACCAACTCCCATTGTCTTATCCAAGGGCACCCCTGAACTGTTTCTACATTATGGAGTATATAGGAGAACAGAGTTTTCCATGTCTTCCATTATTTGTATGTCACTTTGCTTTCAAGTGTGGCAAAATTGCAGACAGAGAGATTAAATCCTTTAATGCATTAATTGATAGAGCTGGAAAAAAAGCTTTCAAGCACACAGGCCTCCTTCGAGTTTTTGTTTGTTTTAGTAATTGATGTTATGTTTAAATCACAATGTCAACTCTCATTGCCACTTACTATACCTTATGCTGACTTGTCAGCAATATAGCATCTCATTTCCCAGCAGCTGCTAAGAGTTTAGTTGAGACTTAGCTATACATCAGTACGACAAACTATTCAAAATTACTCCTTACAGCAATAGAAGCCTAATGGTTTTTGCAATAAATTAACACTGTGACAGGGAGGAAAAAGTATTTGCTTAGTAACAGAATGGTAATGGTAAGGTGCCCAACCTGATTAGACAGGTCTTTGTAAATCCTGAATGAATCTGCTTGCATTATTCAACCAAAGGGTCTTGGCTAAAATGGAAACGGCATTAATGTCTATCTGGTATAAAATGCAGCATTTAGCTGCTATGCCTTCTATACAGCATTAGGAGACGTTAAATAAGGGGAATAAAAGGTAACACTCAATAACTGTCCACTTTCTGAATGAGATGGGCACCCCATGTAAAAAATGTATAAAGGTATGCACATGAATGTGCGCAGAGGGACTAAGGGACTAATAACGTGCGCAAGGGACCCTATCTTTTGAAACCATACCATTCTCCCCACATCCTTTCTCCTGAAAGGTATTTACAGCTTTCACTTAAGTTCCCGCTTTTATGTGAGAATTAATTACATTACTTCAAAAAAATGGTTACAAAAAGTTATTTCTGCTTAAAATAGACTAGATATTTTTATCTGCTGTTCTTGACTGCAATCAATATAAGCAACTCGAAGCAGGGCATACAAACTTCTCAAGGACAGGAAGATTTTATAAGTTCTTCCATTGTCCATGCAGATTTTGTAAGAGACCCTGAGCTTTGGTATTAACTTGGTCACAGGCTGGGTAGAATTTTCAGGTAGACCCCATGGGACCAGGACAGGAAGGGAAGAAGGATTCATTGCATATCGCTTAACCTATGTAGAAGACCTGTGAGCTACAGAAAACCTGGAGAAGTCCCTGGTGAGCTTTTGATACTCATATGAATCCCGGTAGGGTATAGTGTTTTGAGGCTGTTACTGTATTTCCTGAACCTGTTACAGCTGATTTTCAAGTATTGCTGGGACTTAACTTCTACGTGATGCCTTGCACAGCCAGCACTCTTGAACGAGAGCCGAACGCCACATGGATGCTTTGCAAGTCTGGACAGCAGCTGAGCTCCCAGTAGATATTTCCAGACAGAAACCGTGGGGGAAACAGTCAACCTCATCTGAAGTCCCATGGCCGTCCTAACCCTAGAGGAGCCCTTGCCATAGCATTTTATAAACTTCAGCTTCATCCCGTGCACCTCACCAGCTCTATCACTGACTTCGGGAATCCGTTAGTGTAAGGGAGCAGGTCTCAGGTCTTCTGGCTGATCTGCCACTGGAGGGTTTCTAAAGTCCATCCATGCACTCTGGAAAACTTTGCATTTGGGGCAATTCTGCTCTGAACAAGTGTTTTCTGGGGTAAATAAACTCCCAGACCATAAACTTCAACCCACCAGATAATCATGAAATAATCAGATGGGGTAAGTTTCTAATCCAAAAGAGTCTGGACTTGCAGAAAAAGGGGTATTGATTTTTTTTCCCCAAAAAAATTTAAATTTCTGCTAACTGTCTCTCAGTAACAACTCCACTTTTAAGACAGAAAAAATATTTTACCAGTCATGGGAGTAAATGTACCAGACACACAAATATTCTCTCAAAATTGGGGTCCGGATTTCCTTGCTTATTTCCGACTGATTTTTGACCAAAGAGTGTTGACATACACCAGCATTTGCTGTATCACACATTAATTTCTCCACATCTCTGTATTAAAAATATTGTTCAGACAGATGAGCAATATCACCTGAAGCCTTTAATGGAGCAGATGCTAACACACGCTGTGCCAAAGGCATCACTAGGAGATATTTCAGTTGGAGGTGGCACATTCACGTATAATCCTACAGGAAGCGCATCTGGCAGAGGGGCAGGGGATGTAGGCTGATATCTGCCTGGAGGCAATGTTTCTCCTCCAACGATGGCAAGGAGCATCCCATGGCTCAGAGCCCAGGCATTGCAGCTGTGAGGAGCCTTTCACCCCGTGCCTCATCCAGCCATCCAGCCACATCTGTGGCTGTGCAGGAGATTTATCCATCCCTCTTCCTCCATCTGCCTTCTGGTCCCTGTCCGCTGAAACTGCCTGCTGGTGGAGATTTGGAAGACTGACATGCACCTTTAGAGGCAAATCCTTTGGAGCAAGAGTGCAAATGAAGTCAGCTTTGCCCAAATGCCACTGCACCAGCCAGTTCAGTGGCCATGGGAAGGTGATGCAAAGCAGTTTTGAAAACCCTCGCAGCTCTCTGAGCTCCTCCATCTGGAAAGCAAGGCCAGGACTGTTCCTATTCCTCTTCGTCTTGTCTATACAGAGGAAAGGACTATGGGACCTTGATCTGTTGAGGGCCTCGGGCTACAATAGTAATAAATAATAATTTAGCACCGCCTTGCAGTTTCAGTGTGAGCAGCGTGATGTTTGGTGTTTGGCTTAAAACCCCTGATCAGATGACAATATGAGAGACTCAGCCCTCATTAGGGAAAAAGAAAAGTTCTAACTGTCAGGAAAAAAGAAGAGAAAAGCTGAAAAACATGACTCTGAAGAGCATGATAGCCAAAAGGCAAGCAGGAACAGCAGACTCGTTAGCTGTTGCTGTCCCACTACTTGAGGGCTCTCTATTTTTTTTCTCAGTGCTTGGGTTTAATGACATTAAACGCTTCCATGTCAATGGGAACTAAGTCCACGAGAGTCAAGAGCATGCTGACCTGTGCGGGATCTGCTCGCTTATGGCTGGCTTTCTTGACACGATGGCTGTTCTCCTGCCTTCAGCCTGCAAGCTCAGTGAGGGCTGGGACTGCGGTTTTAGCACTGGTTTAGGTACTGTAAAGCACGTTCAGGGTGCTGCCGGAGTCGGAGGTGCTCAGCTGGAGACACCAGCATGTGGCAGATGAGACGGGAAGGCAAAATTAAGGACACATAAACAGCCTGTGCCCTAGCTGTGAGAGGAGCTGAGCAGGTGATAGTCACACTCGGGGCCTCTGCTCCGTGCTCCACCATCCATACGATAACATCCAAAACCGTGTCTGGGCACAGCCGGGAGCATGGGACTGCCTGTCGGCAGGACAGTGTCCCCCGCATGTGGGGACGCCCAGTCGCAGCCCCGGGCCCGGCGCCCCAGCCCGCGGGGTGGCGGCAGTCACAGCAGGGGCATATTGAATTTAAATGCAAAAAGGACGGGGGGGCGGTAGGTTTTTTTTTTGGGGGGTGGGGGGAGTGTGTGCCTTTGCTTTTCTGGCTGAACCTCAGCTTGTGCTGCTTTATTTGCCGGGTGTCCGGGGAGGGCGCGCAGGGCGATTCACCGCGGGGGTGGGGGCTTCCTATTTTCGTAGCTATTTTTGACGGCCTTGGGGGAGGAAGGGGCCCTCCGTGCCAGCGCCGGTGCGGAGCGGCGGGAGGTGTCCGAGGGGCGGTGGCGGCGGGGCGGGGGGGCGGGTGTCCCGGGCGGCGGCGGCGGCGGCGGCGGGCGGGCACTAAGACCGCGCCGCCCCCGGGCGCTGCGCGGCGGCCGCAGAAGAGGAGGAGACCGTCGGGCCCGGGCGGAGAGGCGCGGAGGGGAGCGGAGCTATGCTAAACCCGGGGTACCGCTGAGGCGGGGCGGGCCAGGCCAAAGGCGGGGGCTCTCCGGCGGCGGGCGCGCAGGGGCCCGGCACCCGAGGCGGCGGCGAGGCAGCATTTCGGCGCGGGGAGCGGCTCCGCAGCCACCGGGCCAATGAACATGTCAGTGTTGACTTTGCAGGAATACGAATTCGAGAAGCAGTTCAACGAGCATGCGGCCATCCAGTGGATGCAGGAGAACTGGTGAGTGCCGCCCCTCCCCGGGCCCCGCCGCCCGCCCGCCCTCCCTCCCGCATCGGCGGGGAGGCGCTGAGCCCATCCGGGTGCGCGGTGCGGTGCGGTGCGGCGCGGCGCGGCGCGGCTCTGCGCCGCCCTGCCCTGCCCTGCCCTGCGCGGGCACACGGGCGCTGCCGCCGGCGCTACCTGCGCGCCCCGGGCCGAGGCCGCCCCGCCGGGTTACGCAAGGCCGGGGCATCCCGCCGGCGGTACCGTGCGGTGCGGCGCGGGCCCCGAGCCCTGCCGCCGCCGCCGTACCCTCCCGCCGTGCCCCGGCGGCGCAGAGCCGCACACGTGCCCCGACTCTGCCCTCGGCCTCCCCTGCCGCCATCCCGCCCGTCCCTCCCTGCCCCAGCCTCCCGCTCCCCGCGCAGAACAAGTTGCGTGTGTGCCTGCGCTCCCCGCGGAGCCCCTCTTCCTCCCCTCCCCCGGCTCCTAATAAAACTTCATTTGCAGCCATGCGGCTATTAACTTTCCCGGCGTGTGCGTGCGGCCGGGGTGCCGGGGCGAGCCGAGCCGCGGCGGGACCCGCCGTGCCGTGGGGGCTGCGCTGAGACCCGCCGGGGCTTCCCGGGCCGCGGCGAGACGGAGCCTCACGGGCACGGACACGGGCACGCAGCCTTGCCCGCCGAAGCGGAGCGCTGTGCCGGCAGCCTGCTCGCTGCCCCGCACTGCCCCGGGGGCATCCCCGGTCCCGGGTGCGGTCCCCGGGCCTCAGCCGGCAGCGTGGAGGCAGGGGTGGTGGGAGCGCCCCAGCTGCCCCTGCCCCGTCCCGCGGGTGACCCGGGCTGCCCTCAGGGCCGGGATCCCGCTCTGCATCACGCCTGCCCATAGCTTCCTCCTGGTCCTGGTCCTGGCTTCATCCACCTGCACGGGCCTTGTGTTCGCGCCTTGCCTGTGCTCACCCGCACCTCTCTGCTGCAACGATCCCTGGGCACCCTCACCCAGCACCCAGTCTTGCCCGTTCTGCTGCTCCCATGGTCTCTCTCCCCAGCTTGCCCCCGACTTGCCCATTGCCTGCATGCCCTCCCTCGGTGCTGCCGCCTGCCCTCTTGGGCTCCCTCATCCCCATATCTCCTGAGTGAGGACCTTCCCCATGCCACACTCATGTGACTATGGCAGGATAGGACTGGCTCTGGGTCCAAGCTTTGGTGCCTACATTTGCAAGGCAGAATGGTCCCAGGTCCTAGGTGGATCTCAGCCAGGGACTTGCTAGAATCCTCCAGTGACTTGTCTGGGGACTTTTAAGGGCAGTAATTAAAATGTCCATTTAAGAGTGTGTGTGTCTCCCTCCGGTCTCTTGCAGGTGAGCTCCTTAGCTCTTGTGGGGTGCCTGAAACTCATGTTTCAGGATAAGGGAGACCACATAGATATTCTTGGGTTGGGAGTGTTGGATGCTTCCCATTTTGTCCATGTTCTGGAAGAAAATTGGCATCAGAATAGGACAAACTGGTAAAAGAGGATGGAGAGGGTGATACCTGAGTGCATACAATAGCCAAATAACCCAGTAGAGATGCAGTTTAAATTAAAGACCGTGACCGGGGACCAGGACTCTTGTGTCTTCTTGGCTCTCCTGCGCTTCATGACGTGACCTTGGGAACATTACATAACCTTTCCTAGGCCTCAGTTTCCGCAGCAGGGAAAGACCAGGAGTATGGGGAGTAATAATGCTGAAATGGTCTCATGAGGTGCTTTAATGACTTAGGTAATGCTTTCTGAGTGTCTTGAAGATGTCAGGTACTATATAAATGCTAAGCAGTGTTATTAAAATCTCCCTGGCAGTCTCATGTGCTGCAGAGGTCGCCAGCTGGGACTCCTGTAACACCAAGCTCCCACTTCCCAGGTTCAAAGGAGGAAACCACGAGTTTTATGCTGCTGCTGTACAGCTGAAGAGACACGATGATCCATGCACACACCACTTATGGGTCTAGTTTCGCCTTCTGTAAGGGAACTGATGAATTAATACCTTTGATTCACATGAAAGTAAAGGAGGAAAGCGATCTGCTTGTGGCCCGGGAACGTTTCTGGAAACAAAACGGAGTTGAGGTCTCTGTCGTGGCAGGCTTTTCCTGAGTATGCTGCTGAAGACTCTTATGAGTTTCAGGTTAAATTGTGTGGTTTTATCTTCAGAAAATTCACTCGCTTCATGAAACAGGTCCTGTTCCAGCACTTGAATTTTGCAGAGGAGCTTAGCTGGTAAAATACAGCAGCTGAGGGCCATACAAGAAGGCTTTTATACTTCATATCAGGATTACACGATAGGTGTGCTTACGCAGACATCAATGGCAGTATGTGGCTTCTCGACTTTGTAGGTGTAGCCTTAATGTACACATCATTAATGTAAGAGCGTCCTAAGATGAGGTTGTTAAGTACTAGTTTGCAGGGATAAACATGGTTGTTCGTTCTTTGGGCAGGAAGATGGACTAAGTGGACTTGCTTCAGGAAAGACTGTGGCAGGATTTTATACTGCAGTCGCCATTTAAATTAGGATGCAATGCTATTACAATGCCTACCATGGAGGTAAACAGATTCTATAGGTGTGGCACTTGTTATTTTACTTCCATCTCAGAAATATTTCTTGATACCTTGCAAGGCCAAAAAAAAAAAAGGAAGAGTGTTAGGGGGATGAAGTGGCTCTAAGGAGCTGGTCCTGTCTTTTGGATTTTGAGAAGCATCTTTGGAGTCTGGCTGAGTTGCATATGAAGACATAGCCCAGTTTGGGGCACGACATGAATCCCTTTACATACCCTCTGGGTTCTGTGCTGGTTAAAGCACTGACAAGCCCTTTTAATTATAACTGCGTTAAGCGTAAAGCTGGAAAAGCTTGAATGCAAAGCCATGGGGTAGCAGCATACCCCTAGGTACTGGTATGGTTGGTCTGGATGGGTCATGGTGCAAGGAATGAAGTGACTGGTTCTGTTCAGCCAAGGCTCGCCCCTCCTTTGCCTCTGTCCTCTGAGCCTGCTCCAAGCTCCGTTGCTCCCTGGAGCAAGTGCATGTTCTCTGCACTCACCCATTGCTGGCACCCAGGCTTTTCTTCAGCATACCCCCATCCTAGGGTTTGTTTCCTCGCTGCCGTCTGCCCCTGGAAATCATCCCTCTGGGGCTGGCATGAATGGAGCCTGTCTAATGGTAGTGAGCGAGGTCCTCCTTGCTTCATTCTAGATGTTCCTGCTTCACGTTAGGGAGGTCCCCATCCTGCAATGGGCATCGTGCTGGGACCTCTTTAGAGCTTGGGCCTGGATTAGCAGTGCTGTAAAGAGGCTACTGTTTTGACACAGAGGAAAAATGAATAGTCTGTTCCTTGATATTTAACAGCTGATAGATTTTGTGCCTCCCTGAATGCTTGGCTTTATGCGTATGCACGTTCTTATGGTATAGCCCCCAGACTGCCTGGTTCTTCCACAGGGAGGCATGAATGGCAGAGCAAGGTTGCAGGCTGCAAAGGCAGACCTGCAGCCTGCTGCTCTGAAGGCAAGAGCCACCAATTAGTTGTCTTCCCTGAACGAGCCTTGACAGGTTTTTGGGGAGGTTAAAGAACTAAGAGGTCCATTTACTCTCATGAAACTCCTAATGCTTTATGTTGTGGGAAAGCTGTTGCAGTATATGTGCATTTACATATAGTGCCATCAGGTAGGTAGCTTTTGATACAAGATACAGTATCGCTTTGATGTTAACGTGCTCGGACTGTGGGAGGTTTGATTTCAGTAAGATCAGGATTAAGTCAAATGTGCATTACAATAATTGCTTAAAATGAACTCTCAAATCAAACTCTCCCAGCACCTCTTCCCAGACTTCCTCAAAGAGGAAAGAGGGATGAAGTAAATAATCTGCAGAGGATTCTTTTTTTTCTTTAAACTGCTGCATGAGAATTAATGCAGCTCTAGTCCTTTATTTCTTGTGAATAAATACATTACTATTTTTGCTGAAAATTTGCAGTTCAGTCAGACATACAGCAAAAAGTGTTGCAGCACTGAGATCCTGATTCCCAGCTGCAGCCAGTGAGGTAGCAAAAACCAGCCGGTGCTTAGGAAAGCAGAAGTGACAGAGAAGTGACGGAGCGGTAACCACCGGGGTCCTTCTCCATCGTGCTGCAGAGCACCAGGTTCGGGCATCAGCACGAAGTGACAGTTGTTCCTGTTATAATTGTCTGGCCAATAATAATTATCTTCAGATGTCTGCTGACGAGGGGCTCGCCAATGGGGAGGCAGGAGGCCTGTGCTGACTGCGCCGAGATTATCTGGGCGAGATGACGTCACGCGAGGGCTTGCCTAAAATCACAGAAACTTTTCCTCTGCTGCTCCGTCGGCTGCTGCAGAGCTCCGGCCATCCCTGCCCCTGCCGCCACCAGCCTCCTGCCGCTGCTGCCCTCGCAAGCTCCCCTCATTCCCTCTCCTTTGCCTTTCCTGGCTATTTCTTCTCCTGTTTTTCTCCCTGAAAGCCACGATTTAACCCTTGGCAGCCAGTAGTGTGCTTGCAGGTAACAGCGGGAGCCGAGTCAGAGCGGAGGAGAACGAGCAGGATGAAAGCGGAGCTGGTTATTCCCCAAAGATGCTGTGGGGCTCTGCTGCAGACAGCGGCCGTTTTCCTTAATGAGCTTTCGGTAAAAAGAGAAGCACTGCATAAGGGCAGCTGGGCATTTTTTGGCTTTAAGGGGCACTAGCAATTCAAACTGGACTCTGAAATTAACTTTGTAAACCTCAGATGAGTATAAATGTTTGTATGTTTGAAAAAACATTGTGGTGCAGGAAGTTATTTTTAACCTTTTGTTACCTGAAACTTTGATGCGATGAGAGACAGAAAGTGCAGCTGATGCTGACAGAAATTTATCCTTTATAATTCTCTTTCTGGTCAAAACTGAAGATAGATGTGGAAGAGCAGAGGGTCAACTAATTTGGATTTGAAAATGCACTTGCCTTTTAATAATTCGTGCAAGCACCATTGTCATAGGCATGTTTGTTTCCTAAATGCAGAGCAAGCTTCCCTCATCCACTTAAGCAACTCTTACCTCATGTAGAAATCAAGAGTGAGCGGCTGTGTGCATACGTGTGTGGCAGCCAAAAACTGATGTAAATGACTCCTTTTTTTTTTTTTTCCTGAGCTCTTGCTAAATGCCAGTGAAGGGTGTGGAGGGGATGCTGCAGTCACCCTGTCCTTCTCTCCGTGCCACGGCAAGGACTCAAAGGGAAGATGTGTGAGTTGTTCTTTACCACAGACAGACTGTTTTATTTGAGCAAAATTCACTCAGCCCAAGAATTAAACCTACCTCCTTTTTGCTGCTCTCTTGTGCAATCTGGCCATAAAGCTGACAGGGCCACCAGTGCACAACAGCTTTGGTGCTGCAAAGATTAGAAGATACCTGCTCCTTTGCCTTCCCTCCATCCCGCAGGCCATTCTGAGCAAAAAGCCGATGCATTGGAGTATCACAGAGCTTTGGCTTCTTGGAAATACAAGGGTGGAGTCTATGGGGAGCAACAGTTCATGTCCTTTCAGAGTTCAGGTATTTTCTGTCTGTGTGTGTGCTTGGGGAAAAAAAAAAAAAAGGTGGCACAAAAATATCATCCTAAAGATAAATACATCAGTGGCTTCTGGATTCAGCCTACCACTGAAACATAGGCATTGGCCTTTTTGCTCACCCTATCCCTAGAGCATGAACACATCTCTTATCATGTTGCTTCATTAATATTTAATCCTTTGAGAGTGAAGACATCTCTTTTACTTTGTGAAACACCATGTGCTTGTGGAAATAATAAACTTGTAAGAATGGAGCAAGAAGTAATGTAGGAGCTTGCCGTCATTTTAAAAAGTGGATGTGGGCATTCAGGAGCATTTTGGTTTGGGATGAGATGTAGGATGCTGAATTATTTTGGCATTTCTGAAAAAGTAGCTTGTATCCTCAACTAGGCATACCCTGTGAAAGCAGAGGGGAGTTTGTGCAAGCACAAGCTGAGGAGCAAGTGTGGCATGAAGCCCCAGAGTCAGGGTGCTTTTTGTGGGTGGGCAAAGGAGCGATGGGAAGAAGCTGATTTCCCCGGGGACTGGGCTGCAGGGTGCCCAGCTGTCTGCTTCCATCTCAGCACCCTGGCTCTGTTGAATTGCAGGGGAACTTTTCCACTGGAAGACAGTATTTTCACCTCTGTGGCTGTTCTGCTAGCTTGTGCATACAGGCACCCGTGTAGAGACAGATGCGGGGTCATTGGGAGGAGGCACCCTGCGCACTGGTCCAACTTTTCATTCTTCCAAGCCGTAGCTTCACAAGGATGTGGTGTTAGGGCTGGTGGGGTGGCAGGGGGTGGATATCCTTTTGGTTACACAGTAGTGTCTCTACTTGACCAGTCCTTGAAAAGCGCGACCTGAAATCAGCTTCCAGGGGCTCTTCTGCACCCTGGGCAATGGCAGCCTGAGTGTGAAGCGCATCTTTGGCCAAGGTCATTGCCTCGCGTTGAGAAAGCAGCAGTTTGTGCAACAGCACATGGGTTGCTGTTGGCTGTTTTGCTGTCAGGTTGCACAGGCTTCTGGGCTCTTCCTAGGCACCACGGTGGCATTCCTCTCCCGATTGCCAGTTTTTAATCATGCCTTGATGAGCCACAGTTCTTTACGTTGGTGTGTTTTTTCCTCCTAGTTTTTCTGAGGTGGACACTATATGTGTGTGTCCCTTGCAACCTAGAAATCTTTAAAAAATTTCTTCCTTAAAAGCAGTGAATAAAATTTATGTGGGCACAGCTTCCATATTCTGCTGCTCCCTCAAACGGAAGCAGTCTGGTTGTCCATAATCTGTTAAGGGAAGCACTGTAGGCAGGCTACAGTAGTTTGTTATTTCCATGCTGGTAGATGTTGCCTTTTAATGGGGCTCAGGGTAGGCAGGAGATCGCTGCGTGTAACTCATTGCGTGATTAGGGGTCTTGATTACTGCATTTTCTGTAACGCCTAACGTAACTGGCCTTTCCCCTGACCCCCCTGCTGAAAATGCAGTGAGCATTCATGTCCAGTATATCTACTGCTCCTTAAAAAGTCAAACATGGTCACATTCCCATTGGTCTCAGCAGAGAAAGGTCTGGCTGAGTATTTATTTCTCAAATTTATGCTCTGCGTTTGCCGTCAGTCTCCTCTCCACAGCCATCTATAGTGGTACTGGGAATAAAAGCATGTTTTGTACTTTTTTCTTCCTTTATGTCATTGCGCAGTCTCTGCCCCTTGCTCAAGAGTCTATCCCAAGCCCTTTTCATCTGCCTTTGATCTGCTGATTCCTAGTGATAAATATAGAGATAAAAAGGGGGAAAAAATTTTAAGGGAAAGGCTGTAGTATGTCTGCCTTCATGACTGTGTTAGCAGTGGCAGGCTGGTACCCCTGGTGCATTTAGGAGTCCAGGGATGGGGGACAGACAGATGGGGAACGCAGAGATCCTTCTCTGCAAAGGTGTTGTCAGTACAGAGCTGGAGATGTTGGAGGGTACGGAGCTGGGGTTTCTTTCTTTGCTTCGAGGGTAAGCTTTATTAGTGTTTATGGAGCTTTCCGTAGCTTTGAGAATGATTTTTGTAGTACAGGGTCCGCTGGGACTGCACAAGGCAAGATGACATAAAACACTTTTTTGGAAAGCTTAATCAAGAGAGACCTTAGATGCTTTTTCTTTTAATGGAAATAGACAGAGGTTAAAACATATTATTTCAAAATTTAAATTAGCATCAGCTAAAATGTACAATAAACTTTTCAGTGACTCGGACTGTATCAATGTGTGAGCTATTTGTGTAACCATGTACCCGCATACTGCTACCCAATACTTTTTTTTTTTTTGCCAACTTTATTGTCAGCCCTCTTGAGCCTTGTCCTGGGCTGGAGTACAAAGGTTTTGCATTTACTCTGTGTCTACATAGCACCTAGCACAGTGCTGCCCCATCCCTGACCAAAGCGTCCCAGAACTGCTGCTACTACAAGCTGTGCTGTTCCCGTTCATGTCCTGGCGTCACATCTGCTGGGGCTGGGTTTGCTGGGGGAGGCGGTGCAGCCCGGTGGGGTGCTCTGCAGGGACACCCAGATTAGCGTTTTTGCAAGCCAGCAGAAGGAACGGGACACAGCAGGGCTGTGATTGCACCCAGGCTAATTCAAGGAGAAAATTGTGTCACTTCATGTGCAGGGTTTGCCAGTGTGGTTGTTACTGCTTTCAGATCCAAAGTAGCAACAGTACCTGATACTGCCTTTTGCTGTGTGCCTTGTACTGTGTGCTCCAGTTGCAAGTCTTGTTGACTTTTGTGAGGACATCTTACCCTTTGGTTGCCACGAGTCTTACTTATGGACCAGGACCAAGGTGGAAGGACTCCAAAACCAATATGACCTCTGTTTGGCTAGAGAAGGGACCCAGATCCTGCAGAGCAGACAGGCCGTGAAGTGACGAAATGATGGGCAGATCTTGCATCTGCTGAGCGGTCCTTGACCTTTGGTGGGAAGAGCTGGTATTGAGTAGGGAAGAAGAGAGGGTGATGCAAGGTAACGGTTTACCTCATGCCAGGGAACCTGGGGCTTTGCAGAGTACGCGTGGTGGTTTATGCACTACACAGCATGCAGGGGAATGATGATGAATACGTCTCTGAGGACCTGGGGAGCCTGGCTTCAAGCTGAATGCAGCCATAGGCACCTCGTACAAGTCAGGCATCAGTCAGTCAGGCGCAGTTCTTCGGAAAGTGTCTGAGTCCCACAGTTTCAATGGAAATCAGGGACCTGTGTCGTCTTTGAAAATTGCTCTTTATGCTTCAGTCCGTCAGCTGTAAAATGGGGAAGGATTCCTTTCTGGGGATATTCAAAGTTGTTTTTTTACCATGTCACAAAGGTGGTCCTGAGGTGGTAAGACCCGTACGATAACTACATTAAAA
The DNA here is from genome assembly GCF_963924245.1 of Chroicocephalus ridibundus. Taxonomy (NCBI): domain Eukaryota; kingdom Metazoa; phylum Chordata; class Aves; order Charadriiformes; family Laridae; genus Chroicocephalus; species Chroicocephalus ridibundus. Next base: position 25,444,810 of record NC_086288.1, read on the forward strand.
CAGTACAGAAAACATAATGGTGTTTATGGTATTCCTGTGCAGCTGTACACTTGTACTAGCACTGAAGAATACTTTATTCTTGCCAAGGATGTAGGGCAAAGTTTGTCTCCTTGATTGTGGTAACTGAGGAGTAAGAAGAGCGGCTGTAATATCGGAGGCAAGGCAGTTTGTTGTTGGTATCATGGGATTAAACTGCAAAATTCCAGACCATTCTTAATTGCAAATTTATGGAGGGAACTGTCCTTGAAACAGTCCAATAAAACTTTAGGCTATTCAACGTCTTCTGATGATTACTTATAAATAGAATTTAAAAAATTTGTTGGTAATTAGTTTCAGCATATGAAGCCTGCAAACTGAGTGAAAAATGAATTGGACATCATCCATTATTATGATCTCCTCAAATTGAATGCATTGTTTTTGATATCTGATGGCCTCAATTACCCCTGGACATAAAACTTAAGGTTCGTCAAGAGCATTATTAAGGACAAATATCTGCCCTCTATGTCTTGAGCCTTCAGTAGTATAACTACACCTGGAAAGAGCAATCCCAGCAAGTGCCAATTAACATTTTAAGGGCAAGAAACAACGGGTCAAGTTCATCTCAGTAAAAACACCAGAATGATATTATTGAGGAGTCTGATCTTCTGGCTAATAAAATTGTCTGTTTCTCTTTTTTTTTCTTCCTTCTTTTATTTTTTATTTTGAACCATTAGGAGGTACTTAAGATGACAGTAAAATCCCCCGAGTATAAACAAAAGCAAGATGCCAAAATTGTTGCACTGTCCCATTCAGATAATGGGTTTATTAACAAATCTTTACAAAGTCTGGCTTTTTACTTATGTAATTTTCCTTTTAGCTTTAATTGGGAACTTTCTTTTTAGGTCTTCTGTTGTGTATCTGCTGAATGTGGTTCCTCTGTAAACATTAATGAGAATTTTCTGGTTTCCAACATACAAAATCTCCAGGCATCTGAAAGTCCTGGATTTTCTTCCTTTTTGTTCTCCCTGGAGGGGCTGGCTGTCCAGCTCCTTTTCCACTTCTTTGCAGGTCACAACCAAGAGAGGCAGCGGTTACTAGCAAGAAATTCTGTGGACACATTACATTGCAATTCCTTAGTTCCTGTTTCTTCATCCTGCTTGGCTTGACAGCCAAGCGGAGAACTCCAAGCTGTTTTGTACACCTTTCTGGCTTTCTGGCTCTCCTCTCCCAGGTGTGGACGGTCCTGGCCCTTGTGCAGGGACATCTCCATGCTCATGGGCGGCTGACGCAAACCCGGCAAAACCCGATGGTGATTTCACTGCATTTCCTAGGTAAAAGCTGAAGTGCTAAGTGGCGCTGCTGATGAGAGTGCACAGCATTGGTTGCAGATGCTTGATGAAACAGGTTGTTTAACATGTAGAAATATTTCGAGATGCGTAATGTTTTCTTTACATTATCTTGTGAGGGCATTGCCCTGTTACGTTTTTTTTCATAAGATATTGCTGTTGGCCACTGTCTGAAACAAGATACTGACCTAGTTCAACCTTTGATCTGACCTTATCACTCCCGTGTGCTTAAATACCCTTTTTTGATCACAAGCCTGATAAAGAAAATACTATTTTTGGTACCAGTCACGCCAGAACTGTCTGGAAGTGATATTCCCTCTTGCAATAGCTGTGTGTACACAGACCATCAGTTTATTTTGTTAAATCATTATTTGTTGTTTCACAACTCTGTAAATACTGTGGGGTTAAATCCATTATTTTTAAATCTTACTTGGATTGACAGTTCATGCTGAAAATGCCCAGCAGTCCTACATACTGCGGCATTTCTAGGGGTCTGATTCTAGGTGAGATTCCCCCTGTCAAGGCATTGCCCATGGATGATATGAACAATTTTTTTTGCCCCTAACAGCTCGTGGGTTTAGTTTAAGACTGGTAGAATGCCAGGCAGACAAAATTCTTATTTTTTAAAAGGTTTAGATAAATTATTGCTTGGACTGTGAGAGCCAGATCTGTACAGCTACATTGCTGCTGTCTCTGTGACGTAGTGGCGAGTTTTGCATCTGTCCCAGTGGAGGGAGGAAGGCTATAGACAGCCAAACGTCATGGGTAAAAATAATGTTACGGCACTGAAAGGAATCCTCAGTTAATGTGTCCTTGTTCACTAACTTCTAATATCACATCTGAAATGTATTTTTTTTCATTTTTAATAATTTCCCATAAGCTTTCCAGCATTTTCCAAGAGCTCCCCTCCTACGTCAGTGCTTACATCATGGAAAAATTTCAAAATTTAATTTGAAAGGTACGATCTACAGCAGGTATTCCTATTGGAACACTTAGAGCCAGACTGGCACAAGGCTGTTGTATCCAGGATGCTCGTGCTTGTTAGGGAATGAAAGAAAACACTTTACTGAAAGAAACATTTTGAAAACCGGGCCCTAGATGTTCATGAGAGGTGGTCCTTGTGTAATGGTACCCTCGTATAAAAGTAGTAGTTACAGTGCATGCCTTTCACAGATTCCTCCACGTAAGTCTTTTGATCCTGCTCTGGAGGTTTGCATGTCCAGAATCCGTGCATTTGGTGATTACAGACAGTTTATATTACTGTTCACTCACTCAGTCCTTTGAGCACCCTGCAGACACTGGTGATGGGATTTGTCTGACCACACATAGACGCCTGCTATGTAAGGTGTCTGAGTCAGCTCATCCTGAAACAGGGAGCCGAGAGAGATAAGTTGCATCCTAAAACCACTCCCTTCTCTGCACTGAATATAGAGAGACTCCATGGAGCTAATTGGACCATAGTTATCTCCAACCATCCTCCTTCCTTTCTCTCCCACCATGCATTTTCTTCTTTTTCCAGACATCTATTGGATTTTTCCTTTTTATTACCTTTACCCCCTCCCTGTTTCATTTTCTGTATATCTTTTTGCCATTTAGGAACAGTCAAGCTGGCAGGGTGGGTGGCTGGAGAAGCCCTGTATGCTTGCATAGAACAGTCTGCGCAGTGGGAAGCGGCTGGTGTGTGTTTTGGTGCTGGGCTGGTGGAGCTGGGCAGCGCAGGCCTGTCCCCGAGCTGTCTCTGGATGAGCAGAGTTATCTCAGAGATGAACAGAAAAAGTACCGCGTTGGGGTAGTCCCATGGCCACCTTCTGATGAAGTCGCTTGGTCCTTGACTTCTGGCATAGGGCAGTAACAAAAGAAGAAGAGTGCTTGCTTGTAGCTTTTCTCAGGCCCCCATCATATCCTGGTGTAAAAGGGGCCTCTCTTTTAAAAGCCACTTTCCAGTCACTAGCTGAAAAAATCCTAAATAAAGTCTACAGTAAAACTTCTGTTGGCTTCAATGTAAGAGATTTAGTTCCTCAACTTATATGTGTTGGCTAAGTGTAATGGAGCGTCTGGTATGTAAAATGATTATGACAATTCACATATTTTGAAATGGTCATTACTGTAAATGGAATAATTGGAAAAGATACTAGAAGAATATGAAGAGAAAAGAGATTGTGCCTACATTTAGGAAAAAATACACACCAGGCTGATAATATGGGCAATGAAAAGAGATAGTGTCTGCATTTATGAAAAAATACACACCAGGCTGGTAATAGCACGCCCTTGATCGAGAAGAGAAATGGATTAGGATAACAAAAAAGATCTGTTAGCATCTATCGGGTATCAGCTTTGAAGCTGGGAATGCAGATTTTGACTTCAGGCTTTCGAAATGCTCTTCCTGCCTTAGCAGTCCCTGTGACTTCAGCTGTTGTGGTGTCATGGAGCATCTTCCCTAATGAAATGCCGGTGGCTTCAGGGTAGGCAGGCAAAATATGCAAGATACTGAGGGTGGTTCTTTTGGTTTATCTCGATGAACTCTTGCGAATACAGTGAGCAGTTTTGAATTGCTTCAAATAAAATGGCATATACAATTGAGGGAGGCTTTTGACAGACCACAAGTATCTTGCCTACAGTCTTTTTTTACGATTATGTTCCAGCATTTTGTCTTCATAGGCTGTGTCCTGATGATCTTAGTTATGATCCATATTTATTGCTGGCAGAGAGTAGGCCTCTTTCCAATAACTAGATGGTGGTGTATCTGTTCACAGGACATGAATTTGGCTTCAGACATATTTAACCCATTGCGTTGTTTAAGTTTTCTAGAATGCATCTTGACTCGGTGAAATTTCAAGTAGCTCTTGTGTTGTTAACATAACTGTGTTTCTTGAAAGAGGGACACTTGTGTTCCCTGTACTACCATGGAGAGTTAGGGTATTTTAGTACCTTTTTGCCTTTTGTTAAGGTCTAGACTGCATCCCACAATTGTGCTCTTGATGAGTTGAATGCTTTAATGACAGGAAGCTCTATAATGTAACTTTTCTAGTAACAGGAGGGATGCCTTGAAAGTGGTGGGTCTGCACAGCTACCAGGACTGCTCCAAGAGCTGCATGAAGCCTTTGCAACTGTAAATCTTGCCAGATTAGAATGACCAATTCCACTGACTTTCAGCTGAGGTCTGTCTTCTTAGCTTCCATGTCCTATATAGCATTGAAAGAAAGCAAGACTTTGATTCCCAGCACTTTTGAGAGCCTCCCATCGCACGTACAGTAAGCCAAAGCACATCAGCCATATGCTTGGTACCATCATGTATATTCCTCAGCTGCTGGATGGAATTCTGCCCCTTGAATGTCAGCCAGCCTGTGAGGCAACAGGGACAGCCTCCCTGTCACCTTGCACAAGGTGTGTGATCTCAATGTGGGTTGCCTTGGGTTTGCTGGCACTGGAGGAGCTTCGCAGGGCTGAATTTTTGCCCCGTGCCACGCAGATGCAGCCACCGCTAGAGTTCGGTGAACCAGCTGCCTGTGCCAAGGCTGCCTGTCATGACTTCTCTGGGGGCCGTGACCTCCCGCAGCAGAGCAGAGGGGACCAGCGGAGGCAGTAAATCGTTAAACTGCTCCAGCTGCCTTTCCCAGAGGCTGCCTGCATGGCCTTCCTGAAAGCAGTCCCGGAGACAGCACGACGTGGAGATGATGTGTCCTTTGGTGTTTAGTACCCATGAGAGCATGTGTGCTGAGGTGCTGCTGGCTCGTGTGCCCAAAATGTCACACCCATGCGGTCTGAGCAGTTTCCTTCTAGCTGCATGAGTGGGGACAAATGCTCTAAGTTGTGGATTAGACAAGCATCCCTCTCTAACTGGAACTCACAGTCTGCTATGAAAATGCCTTGTGGTCTGGCCCCTAGACTATCCTGCTCAACCTGCTTCATTCAAAGAGTGTGTAAGGCACCCATCTGGAGAACTACATACTTTCAAGGACCATCACTATTAAAATTAGCATCTGGGATTTGTCCAAGTCAGTGGAGACATGCCTGGAACTTGAATGGGAAGAGGATGTAAATTTTTGTGCATGAGTACATGAGGTGGCTCTAGCATTAGCTGTAGCTTTGATTCAGACAGAGATATGAGCGCTGCTGAAGGTGGAATAAGCCTCCATCCTGTGGGCTTCCTGCAGGAATACTGATGAAGAGGATGTAAATGCAGGATGTGGCCACGGAGTAAATGGTAATATGTGGGGGATCACTAAAAAGCACGAAGACTAAACTGAAAAGGGCTTGTTTCCCAGCGATTGGCTTACGTGCAGTCCTCCCTGCGCAAGCGCCTCTCTTCCAGAATAAAACTACCCATCTCCAGTTGCTGAACCAGTTAATGTGGGCAGGGGCTTAGGCTGCCTTCTGCCATGCTGTGGGGGACTGGCTGTATGCTGGAGAAAGCCTCACAGAACAGAACGGGGAAAGAAAAGTCAGTTCCAGTCAGGGTGTGTTGACTCATAGAAGACATTTTGAAGGATATGGATATATGTTAAGCAGGTATTAAATAGCTCTTGCTTTATAAATATCATCTACAAAAGCAAGTATCCTCTTCAGGGCGCCAGAGTGTATGAGAATATGAGTTAATTAGAGCCTGCATTTTCAAAGTGGTAGAAAAACAGGATTTAGATCAGAAAAACCTCAAATAAGTTTGCTGACGACTTGAAATCTGGTGACTTTTGTAATACTTCCTGGCGCTGTACCTTGCTTTTTCTTCCCACTGCTTTCTGCAGCTGTGTCCAGTGGACCCGGCGTAGTTGTTTGTGATTTGTGTGACCCGAGAGAGGAGAGGTTGAGACCTGCCGTCCGATGGCCGCTTGCAGAGGGGGAGGTCCGCGGGCTCACGGGGGCACATTGCAGTGGAACTCCAAGGCACCAAGTCACTTGTTTTGCAGAGAAATGCAGGCTGGCAGGAGGATGAGCCAGAACACAGGGTAATTTGTAAGCAGGCTCACTGGAGCATTTCATGGCCTGCGAAGTGACTGGGCTAATCCTGAAAGCCTGCGGCCTTTATCATGACACCTGACACAGCAGCACGGATGGTGTCCTCTGCTTTACCAGATTCCCATGCTCATGTCTCAATCTTTCTAAAACATGGCACAGATTTTTTCCCTTCCCAGATTTAAGGGGCTGGGGGGGGGAGGGATGACGATGGAAGAAGTCCACATTAAAGCCTTCCCCAAAGCAGTATGAAAATGCAGAGCCCCTTTTGCAAAAGGGAGGGTGCCATGGCACTGGGACGATGTGTCGTCCAGTTTCTCGGGCATGTGACTTTGTCTGCAGCAAGAACAACCTTGTAGTGCGTTCAGAAATGCTCGCCTGACTAACATATTGCTTGCATTTGCTGACTCACTCTTGCACTGCCTTTTTCTTTCTTGTTCCCTGGATGTGTTGATTTTTATCTCTGTTACTAGGGCTGTGCCCCAGACACTGTATAATCAGAGTGTTTGTGTTTGGCTCCCGTGGCGGTGGGAGGTATCTACATTTGGATACAGGCGTTAATATAATTCACCCACAAGTGAGTAATAGGAACGAAATACAGGGGTCTGAACCCCCCCACGTGGGAGGGATGGCTGTGAACTGCTTCTCCTGGGGCAAGGCCATCCCCAGCAGCCCTGCCTGGGACTTTGCACCACCAGCTGCATTCGTTCTTGCTGTCTGTTCAGGTCCTGCCCCCCAAAAGTGATTTTGACTGATTGATTCAAATTCAGCCTCATGCTTTCACCTGTAGAAGACACTGACACAGGCAGCCTGTATCTGAAAGCTCTTTCAGGGCGGGGGCCATATGTGGCATTGCTGAGAACCATGGCGGAGCTGCCAGGGCCCCGCTGTCCTGCTTTTCCAGGACTGTGAGTGATCAAAGGCCCTGCTTACCACCCGCCCTGGTTGTAAGATGCTCCTGGAAGGGCTTCTTCTGGCTCCTCCTCTCTGGGTGAGCTGCAGCAGCCCTGCACCCTCGAAGCCCTGATGGCTTTCCCACTTTGATCTTTCACCCAGAGCCATTAGGCGTCTGTGTCTCTTGCCACTTCAAAGGGTGTCTGTTGTTCTTGATGTGCAATGCTGGTGTACTTCTGGAGGTACGGCTCATTTCCTGCATATCTTCCCAAATACCAGCGGTACTCTGGTCTTAAGCAAGGCTCCTAAAAGCTTTGAGGAGCCAGGTTAGTATGCAAGGACAATTATGTCTTCAGGTTTTTCCCCTTCACAGCCCAGGCTCCTAGATTTTGTCTAGAGGTATCCCAGATGGTTGTGACGATCTTGTCTTCTCAATCTCTTCTGAGCAGATCACCATTTATTTTTCTTGTCTGGCTTGCTTAGGGCTAGTTTGAAGACCATCTCATTAAGTTGCCTTCACATAACGCTCTTTTCTCTTTTTTTAATCAGATGATGTCCAATGTTTTCCCAGCAGTCCTCATGCAAGGAATGACATTGCATGGCTAATTACCAGGGAACTAAATTAGCAGACAGCTTCTTCCCTTGCGGTTCAAAGAGCGTTACATATGCATTCCCAGGAGATCGTACCACACAGCATCACCTTGCAGCAGCATTGCTGTGAATGAAGCGTGCTTTCCCCCTCCGTGCCTTTTCCTGCTCATCAGTTTTGTGTCAGACTGGGAGCAGACAGACAGCGCTCCCCAACGTCACCAAGCAGAATCCAGCAGTGATGGTGCCTTCGAAACCCTCCCGGCGTTGAAACTACGTCCCCCGCGCGCCAGTTCTGCACAGCGGTGGCAGCTGAACAGAGGCACCCTTCGAATGCCTGGTAGCCTGGTAGCTTTTCTTGAAGAAACTTCAACCTGGAAAGGGCTGCCTTTTCGGTTCTTTTAAGGCACAATTGATTTTTCTTCAGGCTAAACAGTATTTATGTCATTTCTTATGGCAGGCTTCAGTATTCCAGGTTCAGCAAGATCAGTGATATTTAGCAGTTGCAAACAGAAATTCTACATTTGAAAATTTTGGCATTTTTGATTGTGACTTTTGTAAGTGCTGGAGGGCTTTAAACATGCGGCTTCTCTGTTGTCTTCTCCTGTCAGCGGTTTCTTCATAGTGGAAATGACTGTCAGCATCTTGAACTAAGCTCTGAAAGCCCTCTGGGCATTTCAGTGGCAATACTAAGGACTTGTGACCACCTTTACTCACTTTTGGATTTACATTTTTGTCATTGTTTCTGAATACATTACTGGACCAAATATCTATGCCAACAGTATGAGGAGGGTGTGTGCTTGTACTCTCCTCACTTACTTTTATTGATTCTCAAATGCAGTACCTGGCACCTTGGACCCATGCAGGGAGGACTAAATGATGAGCAAAGCTGTTGCTTTCCATTAAATTAGTCCGTCTTCACTGTCCCAGCTTCCTCTGAGTTTGCGTTGTATTTACTGTCAAAAGGCATCTGGCATCATCCATTTGTAAATCATAAATTTAGATTTATTTTACCCAAGTAAACAGAAACCAGTCCCAGAACAGACAATAATATGAGAGCTTTAAAACAGATGCCTTATCTTTATTGGTAAGTGGTAGCACATACTCTGTTGAGATCTGCTCTACTAAAATATTTCTTCATTTCTGTCACCTAAGGTGAGCAATAAGCGTTTTCTTCAGCATGGTACTCTGTCACAGGATGGGGTGAAGAGCGTTTCTGGAGCAGATGAACTCATCTCCACCTCCAGACTGCAGTACCTGGTCCCGGTAACATTTTTATGTTCTCTCATGCAGCTGCATGATGAATTTCTGGGATGAATAGCTGCTTCAGTGCAGAGTTTAAAATGGAAACCGAGTCTTTGCCACTCAGCTTTCAAATTCCCTGGTTTGGAGAGTTGAGGGAGGAGGCTTTGTTTCCTTGCCAGAGTTCCCTTGTGGGCTGGAAACCCTAAGCCTGCTCCCACCCTGCTTGACCCCTGAACTGCTGGCCCCACAGCTTCATACCATATCCCTTCCCTGGCCCAAAGCTGGCCACTTGGCTTTTTAAGATAAGGGAAGAGATTTATGGCTCTGGAAGATGCTGTGGTCAGAGTCAAGGAAATATCCATATGTTAGTTATATGGATAGTTAGGCCAGATTTTCCAGCTGTTTATTTTACAAGCATGTTAGGACATCGTAATGCAGTTAGAGGTTATTAAGTCTAAGTTGCTAAGTTAATTTTAATGACTTTAATAGACCTTTAGCATTCATGTTTAATCCAGTACTACTTACTGGGCTACATGGTACGTTGATACTTTTTAAAGCTTCAGACTTGGCAGCTCTCTGAAACAGAGTAGCTGTATTTCCCAGATACTTGGATGAATTTCTTTCTGCTGTTGTTAACCAACGTAGACTTCAGCTCTGCATTTGCACTAAAATTTAAAACCATCTGTAGAAGGGAGCCTGATGCTGTAGTTGTAAGCAGCATCACTGGCTGACATTGAAAAGGGTGCCTATATGCGTCTGCCAGGCGGAGGCTGGGTGGAAGACTTGATGGAGAGAAACAAATTTGGTTTGGTTCAAATGAGGCATAAAACATTGTAGCAGCCAAGGAGGTCTGAGAAGCTGCCCAACAGACCATATGACCTTGTTCAGTGACATGAAGCCTAGCTCAGGATGCTTCCAGCCCTCTTCAGATTCCTGAGGAGAAACGTGTTGCGCGTTACAGCACAACAGAATAAGTATCAGCCACCCCTTTTCCTGTGGTTTTTTTTTTTTTTTTAACATCTTTTCTTTTGGCATAAGAGTGCTTCTCCAGCAATTTTAAGTTTCAAAGTTTCTGGACTACATTAACGTTTAATCTGCCCTCTACTACCTGGCAATTTCTATCCTGATTTGCAGTGATTAAAAATTAATCTAGCTAGGATTTGGTGGTACTCCAGGATTCAGGCATTTTGATCTTGTAAGTCAGGTTTTAAACTAAATGCACATTACAAGTACATCTGCTTTATTTAAAAAACAGAATCAGTGTTTCATCTTTAAAGTAAAGATTATTCATGATTTCCTGATTTATTCAGAATTGCAGGTGTATCACTGCAGCTGTCAGAGGGCATCTTTCAACTGGTTATTCATCTCTTTGGAGGGATACCTTTTGTGGTTGGTATTACAAACATGGACAAAAGGAGCTTTTAAGTCTCTACCTGTGGCTGCTACATTTTTGCTGTTGTGTTTTGGGAAGCAAACCCAGCCCTGCCATGCTTTGCTGAGGCAAAGTGTCCACTAATGCTGTAGGACAAGTTTTCTTTACCAGGAGCAGCCGTAAAAGAGTGCTAACTTGAAAAGAGAAAAGATTCAAAGCCATCTAAAGACTTGATTCTTTTACAGAGATAATCCTTATGCGATTTTCCTAAATATTTTTTCAGGTTTTTCTCTCTCTTGTTTTCTTAAGTGTACGTTGACACTAAATGCCTGCTGACCTTCCTCGGATCAGCTTTCATCGTCTAATAACGTGAGGTAATGTGTGCAAATCCTGGGATTTACATATTTGACTGATTTATGAGTAAATACCTCCCCGTCTCTGTTTAAATCTGCTTGAGTCTAAAGAGATGCTGGTGTGGGTACTCCAGAGCTGTATTGCAGTCATATTGCAGGTACTTGCACATGACAGACTTTGTTCATTAACTTCCCCATTTATGACAAAATAATTTTGCACCAAGTGGAAGTGACAGTTCGAGTATTTTCCATCAGATCTGTGCAGTTTTTGTGGAAGTTGTGCTAAACCTGTTCTTCTGCAATTATTAATATAATTCTGTTGCTTTTACCATAATTAGTATGCCTCTAAATTCTTCCTGGCAGTTTATTCATTCATGAAGAGCTACAGCATTTTCACTGGTTAAATTCAGTGGTTAAGGTGTGTATGATGAGACCTGTCTAACCAGAGCTGGAGTCCTCGGTTCCTGGTGTCGGTGCTCTATCCATATGTCTTTCTTGGCTTGCTCCTTGCCTTTTTCAGGTTATGGTCTGTTTGGCTTAAAACATCTTTTGATCCTTGGCTTGTAAACAAAAGCAATAAACACTCCTGTAGAGTGTCCAGGGCTTTGCGGAGAGAGGTGTTCAGTTGTGCCATTAGGTAACTGTTTTGTGAAATAGCTTATCCCAGTAGAGCTTGAAATGTATTTAAATCGTCATCCTATTTCTAACCCAAGTTAGGTAAATAACTACGTTTGTATTTGGACTCCTCCCCAAAGGTTAGTGCAATAGGTTGCAGTCACGCTAATGACAAACATTGTTTTATCGCCCTTGAGTAGAAAATGGTACTATACTTGAGAAGCACCAATGCAGTGGCTCAATTTTATGGCCCTGCTCAAAAGCAAATGCAATGGACGTTGCTTTGTAGAGGCTTACTGCACCCACAGTCACTGACACTGTAGGGATAAACCCCCGTTTCCACTTCGCTATGTGCTGTGTGTATTCTGTGTTCTACAGCATCATATTTTATTCAATACCAGAGACCTGCACTGTGGTCCTGCGTGAGGTGGTACCCTTTCTCTGAGTTCTGGAAGCTGCTTCCAGTTCACTTCAGGATGAAGGTCAAGCAAATCTGCACGCACAAAGTGAAAGATTCAGGCCCATGTTTCAACTCTATTAGAGTTTTTGAATATTTCTTTGATTCTTATTCATCTCTTACAGCGAATGTGAACTCTATCTAAAATCCCAACGTGCTGTACATTTTAAAGTTCAGATAAGTTCATTTCACTGAATTCAGAGAAGATTTCAAACCTTTCAGGGTTACACTTTCCAAGTGAAATGTAGAACAACCACTGTTGCTGTTCTTTTCTATATAATTTTATTCTGTAACTTCTCCAGCAACATGTTGGGACAGTACATTTTTGGTGTCACTGGGGTAGCCATCCTAAGTCTGATAAGAGAATAATTTGCGAGACCTAAAACAATTCTTAAACCTGTGCCATTGTAGCAACGTGGGCTGTAATATAGCAAAAGTTTTCAGCATTTCACTTTGATGCTTTTCTGCAGGTAGATTCATAAATCAGGACCAAGTTTTAAGTCAAATAAGTAGGAAGTGAAGCGTAAAGTGAAGCTTCCAGAAGCAAAAAGCACAAGACCATTTCAGGTTTTAATGAGATGTGAAATGTTCTCACCTTGCAGAAAAAGCTCTCCAAAGAAAGATCACCATTGTCTTTAGGTTATTCTGTGGGTATAGTAGCACTTTCTCTACTAACAGCTAATCTCTAGTACAATTACCATTCAGTTATAAAATAATAATTTTACTTGAGACACCAAGGCGTTCTTCTCTTATTTAGTACTTCTTTTTGCTCTCCAGGGATGGGACCATAATAGCTGTCCTAACCATACAATAGACATAGCTGACCAAATATAGATGCAGTACTCTTTCCCCAAAGCAAAGGTTTTCCTACAGATCCAATAAGGTAAAATCAGATAGCCAAGTCCCTGAGAGCACTGAAACTTCAACATGTGACATATGGGATTCTGGATGCTCTGCATGGGACTTCACATGAGAGTTAAGTGTAGGCACAGACTTAGCTCTGTATTTAAATGGTAAATTTTTAGAATGTGATAAAATCATATCTTAGCTTTTACATAAGTTATTCCTCAGTAACAACTGGTAGTGCAGTAACCTGCAGAGGCTGACGTGGCCAGACTGGAGTACCCAATACAGCATAACAATAATGTTCTTTACTGCCTAACGGTAGAAGAACAATGGACAACCCCAGCTGCAAACTCATGTAGACACTGGTGCTCTTTCCCCAGTCCCATGCCTGCAGAACCGTGCAGAGACCCGTCTCTTCTTCTCTGCACTTCAGTGTCTATGTGGGGAGAGAAAATTCACAGGTTTGTGATGTTTTTAGAGTCAATCACAGTTTGTCAATCACAAAAGGCAAATTTTGAACTCATTTTAGAAGATTATAATGAATGAGTCAGCTGGCTCTGTACTTTTTAATTGTTGTTAAGATGATTACTTATTTCTATATTAGATTTAGTTCAATTCAGTATAGTTTAGGCAGCTAAAATAGCTGGGGAATAAGCAGCAAGACTGAAGAATGAGTCCAGGAAAAAAATATCACCAAAACCTCCTGGTCAACATCTCAAAGGCTTAGAAAATCAGCTTCTTTGCAAGGGGCTTCAGGCTGCCATTTACTGCAAGGCCAGGAGAAATTTGCTGGATTCTGTCTCATCTTTTTGGATCACTCCTCGTGACTCCCAGGTGTCTGGAATCTACCTGCAGAAAAGCAACAAAGTGAAATGCTGAGAACTTTGCGATGTTCCAGCCCACATTGCTACAATGGGACAGGTTTAAGAATTGTTTTAGGTCCCCCAAATTAAGTTCTTATCAGACTTATGGCTAAACCTAAATGTGCTTAATGCTGAGTAGAAAAGGGCCTTGTATATTGAAGCTTCTTTCTCTGAGTCGAGGACAGAGAGAATTTGAAAGAGAAGAGGAAGACAGTCTTTCAGGCATAGTCTGGATCTCTCTTTGCAGACCTGATTAACCTGGGCAGCACTTAGCAATTACGGTGTTAGCCTTTATAGGGTCCCTTCAATGCTGGGTTTCATGTAAACAGGAAACAATTAGAGAAGAAATGTGGTGCTCTATTTCCATTGCATTTCCTGTGCAAAACTGTGGGCTGAGCCATTTGGGAATTTCCCCCTTAATTGCACCCTTGGTTGTGTGAGGTGTGTTGAATGACTTTACATGATGCCCCCACACACACCTGCTTGGAACGGATTCAGGCAACCTGCCTTGTGTAATGAAAGGTATTTCGGCTCAGTATGCTACCTAAAAATACTGAGGGCTGGATCCTCGGTTGGGCAAGAGGAGTTGCAGAGAGACTGTGCCCGTCTTGCCAGCTGCAGGAGGGAGGCGGGACGGGACGGGCTGGGCGCCGTCCTCCTGGCAGGCATTCCCAGAGAAGGATCCACGTGATTACGGCTTGTGCTGGCTGCAGGTAGTCACACGGCGTGGTTGGGGAACCCGAGCTGCCCGCCCCAACCCTTTGGTCATACAGGATGCTGTGTGTGTGTGTCGCAGAAATAAACACGACTGTGTGTAATGCGCTGAGCAATGGGGGATGAGCTGCTCTGCTCGCCTCGGGGCTCCCTCTTTTTTGCCGTGTCGCGGTAGTAATGATGTAGCTACAAAGCAGAAGAAAAGACCACCTGAGGCAGGCAAGTCCTTGGAAAGTTTAATAAATGCCAGTGAAATGAAACTAGGACATCAAGATATCCATAAACCCTTGAAAACTGAAGGAATTTGTGCATAATTAATAGCAGTAACCAAAGCAGAAGAGCAGCTGAACATCGGTCTCAGCTTTCTTTTGGCAACTGCTTGTTATGTCCATTTTCTTGACCGAAAAGAAGTAAAACCAGAGGCAGGTTTAAATCAAACTCTACTCAAGGTGCCACTGGTAAGTTTTATCACTGGTGAAAATCTCAGAATTGCATTGTACTTTCATTTGGCCTGAGAGATGCATTAGTTCTGAGGCATCTGATAGAGGAATTTGTCTGCATGGCTCTCTTCAGTCCCTCTGTAAGCCTGCAATTAAAAATTATAGGTTTTTGTAATACTTGCTGGATTATTCATCTGGATTATTCAGCATACGTAGCTGTGGCATATGTATGTATGCATGCATACATGTAAACTTCTGAAAGGCAATTTTTGTCGAGAAACACTGAAACAACACAGTAGGGGGATTATTGCCAAAAAATGCTTTGTAAGCCACAGAAAGGGAAAGAACAAATAAATGCCATGTTCTAACTCAAAATCAATTTTTTTTTCTCTTTGTTTGGCTGCTGATACGTCTGCTCTTTGACAAGGTGATTCTTCTCAGTATTATTGAGATATGTGTGTGAAGATATCGTGGTTGGGCTTAGAAGTTTCTTTGTGACTTGCCACATTGCTTCTGCCCCATAAATTTTCATTAAGAAGCGTTTTATGATCATCCAACATGAAATGTGAGATTGGATTGATATATCCACAGCTACAGAAAAAGATGCCTTTCAAATCTATGTGCGTGGTGCAGAATTCATTTTTTACATAGTTGAATTGGAGGGATGGTAGTTAAATTACAGCCTAGAATAATAACAGGAAAGTGAACAATTACATTTATGCATCTAACATTTTGGAAATTCAATTTCTTATATGTATTTGCTGAATAAATGTCACCTTGCTGGAACTTGCACAACCGGGTGATGTGTTCACTTGCACAATCAAGAGCAATTCAAACATGCAAGAGGACAAAGATAAAATTGGTTTTGTAATGATAAAGCCAAAGGCCTTTATTTTTGTGCAATTAAAATTTCACCTCAAAATTGCATAGTGAGTTGTTTGCACAGCATTTCCTTTGATTCTTCAGCCGTCTTACCCGCAGAAAGATATGTGAAAGATGTGTTAGGCACGTGCTGAGCTGCAGTTTGTATGGAGCCCTTTTGGGCCTTGGTGCTTACTTCTGTTGAGGTGGTGGTTAAGGTCTTAGGCTGTGTTTTTAGTTGTGGCCATCCTAAGTTTTTCGTCTTCGGTATTTCTTCCCAAGGGCTGAGAATGACCTCCAGTAAAACATTTGTGGGTAGCTTAACTGTTTTTCAGTTCATCTTGTGCCGCTCAGCCGGTGAGTGCTTTGGTATTTGTTTTTTATAGCCAAAAAGCAAGAAATGCCAGCTTTTCTTCATGTTTTTAGTCTTTGGTAAAGTGCCTTGTAGAGAAACCAAGCACACACAGCCATTGTTTGTGGGCTTTAATGGTACATACAGGGGTGCGTGGAGGTCCCGTGATTTCAAACAGCATTTTTTTGAGGATGTGCCTGTGCATTGGATGTTAATATTTTAGGCAAGTCAGGTATTTCCTTCCACAGAACATGCTCGAGTCGATGTCCAAAGAGGCAAACATGGAAGAAAGGCAAATTATTGTTTTGGATATTGCAAAAAACAGTATGCATATTTCCAGCATTGACTGTAATTGGGAAGATTGGAGAAGTTGTGAAAGAGCTCGCATATTATTCAAGGGCACTGAAGATGCCCTCTGAGGAAAAATGTAAGCATTTATCTGGTGATTTTTATCCAAAATCGGCATGTTAGCACCAGAAAGGAAAGAAAATACTGAGCACTAAAGAGCTCTTCCGTCTTGAAAAGGGAGGCTGAACAAGCATCTGTGCCGGAGAGGTGAAGTCCTATGTGCAGCAACTGTGACTAGTAATAAGTCTGATTATGCATTGAAGGAAATTCATAAGGGGATTGGTGCATTTGTATCGCTGGATTTTTTCCTCTCAAGAGCACATATCTCCCTGGAAAATATGCTTTAGCCAAACCCAGCTTCTTGAGCCCAATGTAGGAGTTCCTAGACTAAATGTGAAGACTTGAGATACTCAGAAGGTCAGATTAGGTGATGGTCCCTTCTGGCCTTTAAGCTGTGAATAAATGACTAATTTTGAGCCCGAAGTTTTGTCTTCATAACTCTAATATATACATGCACCAATCAGTTTAGTAAACAAGTGGAAAGCTACATAATGAGAGCACTGTAAAATGTTTTGGCACCTTGGAAGAACCCTTTCTAGAAGTGTTTCCTGTCAGTTCTTCTTCAGGTGGTCACATCTTTAGAAGAAACATGTATTTTTGTAAGTCCCTACCTAGAAGCCTTTAATGTTGAGTTTCTGTAATTCCTTGAAGGAAACAAGGTAAAAAAATCGTATTAACCGAACTGCCATGTACAGTTTTTCATTCGTAGTATTTCATACTGTATCAGCGTTGCTGGTGACATCTCTGGAAGATAAGGCTCATTGCCACGTAAACAGCTGGTGGAGACAAGCTGCATCTCTTTCTTTGCTCTTGCTCACTGTCGTTCATGGGATCAGCTTAAGCGTATGTTTAATCTGTTAACTATGTAGTTTCATTACATGCTATGGATGTAGCAATACTTATGGATAAAATTGCCTTGCATTTCCCACTGGGTTGTCATGTTCATTTACTTATACCTTTGCCCAAATTAATCAGGCAGAAGATGAAGCTCTGAAAATGAGGAATCAAAAGATACTGTGGCCATAGAGCTCTGGTAATGGATAGCAAACTGGTTTTTTTTCCTGAAAGCAAAACATGGTGGCAGTGGGTAAAGCCAAAGGATGACATGTTTTTGATCAAATACTGCTCAGAGCTGCCACTTGGGTTTCAGAAGCCAAATTTTAAGATAAGATAGAACTGAATCCTTGAAAAGAAAATGATTAAGCCCTTGTGAAATAAGTTTGCATCAACATGCAATTTTCTGCCTGGTAGCTTGAACTGAATTGAGTGCTTCCTAGTTTCTTTTCCATAAGGCACCAGTTCCCAAGTTTAATGATAGCAATTTAAAGTCATGTTTGCTGATTCCTTTGTGGGCAAACACAGAAGAAGTAGGCTGGGGGCATGACGTCTGAATGCTGTCTGCCATCACAGGAGTGATAAGCTGAGTCTGAGAAAATAGTTTTGGGGTTTTTTTCCAATTAAATGCCCTCTCCTCCCACTGCTTCCCAATATCAGTATATATACAGGGTGTATATACAGCGTATATGCATTCCTTTTGCACAGCGCAAGAGACAGAAGTGGTTCAGATAGTAAATCCTGCGAGCTTATCTAAATATGTCTGTTAATAAAAAGCCCATTATTGGCCTGTTCTGGAGCAAAGGCAGGAAAGCTTATGGCAGGCAGAGGCGAGGAACCTGCCTCTTATATAAAAGACGATGCCACAGTCAGGCTCAGCCCCGGGCTGTCCCCACTGGTGCTCTGATCTAGCAGCAAGTGACCTCATGCTCTCTGCAGGGACGCGGTGACTCAGTAGCAGACAGATCCCATAGAAACACCGTCGTGCTGATTGGCGAGCGGTCAAACACAGCAGCCAGCAGCAGGGATTTGAGCACAGTGTCTGCTCTTGAGAAGATGAATCAGAGGCAAAGAAAAAAAAACAAACCCTAAATTGCCGCAAATTAAAAAAAAAAAAAGACACAACCCACACAACAACCTTAGCACAACATTGATTTGCTTATTGGGATGATGTCTGTCTCTCTCTGCCTCTCTTTCTAGTAATCTCATCCACTATTATTTGATATATCTAATTTTCGAAAGACTAGCGTTTTTTTTAATAGGAAGCTAACAAAATCGCTATGTTATTTAGTCAATTGTTGTGGAAGCAGGCTGCTTATTTTAGTTTATTGTAGGAGTGAAATATGCAGTTAGGTCAGCAGAGACTAGCTAAGCCTTGTAAAGCTGCTTACATTGTATTAGAGAACCTGTAAAGTAAGGGGAGGCTCATTATTTCTTCTTCAAAGTTATTTCAGGAACGTCACTGTGAAGTGCAGAAGATCTCACTTTAGAAGAATCCCAAATACTACAAAAAAAAAAAGAAAAGAAATTATCACTGCAAACAGCAAAAAGGTCTGTCAATAGGAAAACAGTGCCATAGCTTGCTGTTTGAAGAAAAATATAATTACAGAATAAAATGCCCCATTTCTAGAGAATCAAAGTGTAGTATTCAAGCAGTACTATTAAAAGTGCACCTTTTTCCTGTTGAGTCTCTGAATTCAGACAGATTCAGTTTTGCTAGGTTGAGGTAATCCTTCTGTCACCTTTGCCTTGTATTATCAATATGCTTCGGAAGCTGCCATCAGGTCTGTTTGGATTAAGTATTAAAGTTGATGAGCAAATAATTTGAGTGCAGTGTTATTTAAGATAGCGACACTGACTGACGGCGTGGCTTCCTAGATAAAAAGTACTAGCCATTCATCAAGATGCAGTAGTCAAAGCTTTTTTGGTTTGAGCCTTTTTTAGCATCGAGGGTTTTACCAGGAGAGGCTGTGCCAGAGTGGGTGCAATCAGGGCTTTACTCAAGGACCACAGGGGTGACTTTGTATCTCAACTGGAGATGGTCAAGGGAAAGCACAGAGCAGCTGGGTTGTTACTGAAGGGTTTGGAGGGTTCTTAACTGATTAATGAATTGTTTGTTTGGATCTTACGTGCAACATTTGTTACTCTGCTGCACATGTTTATGTGAAAGCTGGAAATGTAGGAAAAAGACTGCTGCTGAGTGGGCAAACAACCGTGACCTTAAGGCTGCAGGATGTAATGTGACAGTTTCCTTTGAATCGTGCATGAAGTGAGATGCTAAACTTTGCAGACCTACCGCTATCTCAAGGATTTCAAAGTGACTAATGGCTATAATACCTCCCCAGCGGGTTCCTAGTCAGAAACACCTTCTGAGAGTCTGGTTTGCAAAAGGTACTGAGCAGCTCCCCTCCAAAAACCAGACTCACTGCAAAGAGCTTGGCATCTGAAAAATGCAGGCACATACAGTCACTGTCCCCTGTGAAATCTAAGACAATGCTGCTCAGTAACTTCCTTTTTAACTGTTTCATGATTGTCAAGTGCTGATGCAAACATGTGTACATGTATGTGTGTACACCTAAATATGTGACAGCTGCCCAGTTAGATAAGTGACTGATTGTCATCCAAGCTGTGACCCTTTAAAAAAAAATAAAAAAGAATAAGCTAGAATTACTCTCTTATATGGTGTGACTTTCAAAAAAATGAACACAAACCTGAAACCTAAGTCTTGATCATTATTTTAAAAATTTTATGGAAGACCAGCTCCCTACAAGCATTTCATTTATCCTGCATCTGCACACATGGATATTTGAAGACCGCAGTCCATTTGGAAGACGGCTCCCATTGTAGTGTCAAATCCACACAGGCCTGGGTGCCACTCAACAGTTTTAATTTCATTTCCCATGGCCAAGAAAATTGGTGAGGGTTTGTGGGATCTCTGGCCAGTGATCCCTTGCAGAAGGTAAGCTAGTCCAAAGAAAACTATATTCATGGGAGGATAAGGAAGGGGAAAGCTAAGGTAAGCCATGCAATTGCATTTATTGCATATATTGCCTATATTTATTGCATTTATTGCATATATTGCCTGTTAGTTTCAAAACCAATGCTTCGGGTGGTCTTGTTGAGGATTCGTTACGTGGCTGTGTTGTGACTCAGTGCAAAGGCAGGAGTTAGATGGCAATGCAAAGGAGTATGGTGCCGGAGGTATCATCCTCTCAGTGAGACAAGTAACCTCAGTGCAGTCATAAGAGAAGGGCTGCCAGCTTGAGTGCGGTGTTAGAATTTCTGTTTGAGTAATTATGTTGTGCCTACCCTTCCTAAAGTTCCCCATGAAAACTTAATCGGTCCCAGTTCCTCTGAGCAAATAATTTTTTTGCGTGTCCCGTTTTACTGTCTGTGAAGAGGTAGCCATAATTTATAAGGTTTGCAGTGGTGTGCTGTCAGGGTGAATTTATTAATTTTGGGATGTGCTTTTGTGTGGGCTGAATTATATCACTACCCAAACAGAAGAGCATCGTTTTTCAAAAGAGTGGATGCAGTATGTGTTGGCCACTACAGAAAGTCACATGTAACCTTTTCGTTTGCTGGAGTGGTGATAGTGAACAATATCCCAGGAGTAACATGGTTCACCTCTGAAATGCTTTTCTGAACCTATTGAGTAACTGGCTAATACTTAGAAACACCAAGTATGATCTTTTATGGGGTTTAGTATTTATTTATTTTTCCAGTTCTCTTTAGAAGTGTGCTGAAAGCAAACAACCTGCGGCAGTGAGTCAGAGAGGCTAATTGTATCTCGCACAAAAAATCCACAAGCTTTTTCAACTCACATTATTTCTCTTCTGCCTTCATTGAATTCATTGCTGGTGAAAGGTGCTGGGTGAACAGTCCTAACAACAGAAATCTTCGGACCGCAGCTATGTAAAATTAGCACACTGCAGTGACCTTTCTCCGCTTTGCTTTTCTGCCAGGAGCAAATTGTGAGACTGTTTCTTGCTAGGCATGGCCTTAATGCTACCAACTCGTCTCGCAGCACAGATTATCAAATAGTCTTCAGGTAGTAATGACCTTTGGTTATGGTGAACATGGGCCAGATCAGAACTAACAAACTGTAAAAGGATCTATATCCCATTACCAAACCACTATCCGGTCTTGCTCATTAACATTTTAGTGGCAAAAGTTCAAATGAGTAATTTCATTAATAGTCATGAAACTAATTACATTGAAGTGCATCTGTCAGTAGTAAAGGCAACTGACTTCTGTGCTTCTGAATAAATTTAGTCTGCATTAGGAAATGTTATTCTGCCTCTAAATGAGAGAAATACATTGCAAATCATGAAGCGGTATTAAAAAGGAGAATGCAGATGTATCCTAAATGTGATGTGCTTGATGCTGCAGTTCCTTAATGCAATCAATTAATGAAATGAATAATCAGAAGTGTGTCTGAGTAGAGGAGGGGTCTTGGGCAATATTTTATGCCTTATTCCCTCCCTCAGACACTGAAAAGTCTGCAAGATAAGTAAGGTTGGGGGGCAGGAGGGTTGTCATTGACTTGGATAAAATCAAACTCAACAGGGTATCAAGATTAATTTGGATATGTAGAAATGAGACATGAGTATACTGAGGAGATCTGATCAGAGCCCAGAAGGTATCTATTCAAGTGATTTCCCTGAGAATTTGGCGTCTGATTATCGCTGAGGACATGGTCAAATTTTCCTTGCTCAAGATCACAGGGAAGTTTGTGGTCGAGCAGCGCTAGTTTCCCAAGCACTAATCTGGCAGCCCAACATTGCAATGGCTCCAGTTTGCTGAGAGTGTGTGAATTTGTTCACCACACCACTACTGTGCCCAGTATAAGCATGTCAGGTCAGGTCTGGTCTCACATCCGCCATGAGGACTGTTACTTGCCACTGCTGTCATCCCTCCTGTCCCATGTCTTCTGATCCTGTATGTGCTTCACAAGATGCTGTGGAGGCACACACTTGGAGGTGCCTGCTGCCTTTAAGAATGAAAAACAAAGTAATTCTCATCACGTGGTCATTTATGGTCCAGGAGGTGTTCAGTAGGGCCAGTGAAACAGCCTGTTCCTCTGCTTGCGTGCAGGTAACTGGGGGAGCAGCTCCATGCAAGACCCAGGAATAGGCGTAGGCTAAAAGTGGTTTGCAGACAAGTCTCAAGGGTTTCCAAACCATTAAGCTGTTCTCCTACAGTCACAGATTGAGAGTTGGCTGGATTGACCCCAAAGAGAGAGTTCTTTGCTAAGGAACATCCAAGCGCACCCTATTTATACTTGTAGACCCTATGAGAAATTGCTCTGCAGTCTAAGATATGTTTATCTCTTTCCTAGGGTGATTGAATGGAGGAGGAGAGAGAAAGGGGAAGAAGTCATAGATCAGTTTCTGCTAACTCTTGCCATTGGACAGCATTCCCCCACAGAAGGGACTCAGAAGCAAAGATAGGAAAGTGTCCGGCTCCATTTTTGTACCACGGTCTCCTGCCTGTAAAATGGCACGGTCCTTTTCTGGAGAGAAGTGAAAACATTAGAGAGTGTGAACAGTAACATGGTTACACAGGTATTTAAGGTAGATGAACCAGTTTGTATAGTAATTATGGCCTGAAGTCAGCTGCATTTACAAACAGCCCGCTGTTAGGAAAAGTACTGTATATCAGTATATAGTAAAAGTAACTGCTAGTTATGACTGTGAATCTATCCGTATTAACATGTCTTTATGCGTCTCATAGTGCTGTGGCATTCTGCACAGGTATGATAAGTTGGGGAAAAAGGTAGTTTTCCCTCTTGGCTTTGCTATCTATTATTTTTGTGTCGTTAACAGGCTCTAGCAAACACAGTTGTGTTACAGACACATTGCAGACACATTCTTAAACTCCAAAGTTTAAGAAGACAAGGCAGACATTGAAAATATCGTAATATAGATTCGGTTTGCATCTGGGCAACTACACTGAAATACTTCGTGTGACCTACAGTGAAGTTAATGAGGTGGTGCTTACATATGTATCCAACGAGCTGGTGTCGCAAACCAAAGATGAAGCTTAGTTACTTTTGCGCCTAGTAAGTTCTGGGTTTATTTCTGTTCTTCAAACATAACTCAAGAGTCTTGTTGCAAGAGAAACCTGCACTAGAGTCACTATAATGAAGGAGTTACTCAATGTGGATTTGCAGCGCAGACAGCCTGGCACCAGTGCAAATACGGTCTTGTAGAACTGCCACGAATGCCAATGAAATGAATTGTAATGGGCTCAGATAAGTTGGACAGGCCAAAAATTAATAGAAAGAGGCAAATTGGGTTTTTTTCTTTAGTAGAGAGTGCCTTGCTTTTACTTTGTGTGGAACGTTCCTCAGCAGCCTGGGGTCTTCTCAGCTTGTCTCGAGAGGAAGCTAAGCTGTAGCAGGACCAGGGGTGACACCACTCCCATGCAGCAAGTGGGAGTCACACAAACATGATCTCCAGGAAGCAGGAACGCCAGCCTGCAGTGATATCTGTCCCCTTCTCGTTCCCTGCTAATGACTGGCGTAAGAATGCAGGGGTTGTAAATGGCTTGAACTGACCAAAGCAGGAACACAGTCAGATGTGTAGTTCCCCTCTTCAGATACCTTTGTTTAACTCATTCTTGGAAGCTGGACCGTGTGAATTTTTTAGATGAGGAATAGCGTTTTCAAATGTTTCTTTTTCACTTAGTAAGCAATATAGATATGGTCAACACACCCACTTAGGAAGGGGCAGTCTTGCCAACCAAGTCAGCAAAGAAGAGTATTGAACACTTTAGAGATACCGCAGGGAGTCCTGGGGGAGTGGAACTGACTTGTTCAACCCACCTCTGCCTGTGAAGAGGTCACACAGAAGGAGAGATCATTGAAAGCTCATCTGTCCCATAAGAAAGGTTGCTTAATCAAGAAAAAATATTGGGAGAGGGACTTGGGGGAGTAAGAAATGAAATAAGATTGTTAAAGCTGTTGATTTTTGCTGAGTTAGGGATGGCAAATGACAAAATTTATATCCACCAACTAACAAGCAACTTTTCCAAAGTGCTCTGAAATTGTAGGGAATTTTCCATTAATGCTTCTGAGCTCTGGACCAGACCTAAGCACTTCTCTGGCAGTAAGAGAGAGGTGCAATCTCTCCTACCTTCTGTGCAGTTTCACCATGTATTTTGGCAGCGTTTGGCCACCTCACTCTGTTATTTCCCACCAGGCCTGCGCAGATAAAGAGGACAGGATAGAACTATGTTTGTTATTTGACAGGCAGTGGAGCAGCTTTGCCTGCAGCGTTTATGTTTGGCTTGGAGTTGCTGAGCTGTGTTTCCCAGCTGTAGAAATAGGTGCTTTCTGCCCGGCTTATGCCCTGAGCAAGGGTTCTTCCCTCCCCTCTCTGCCCAATGAGTTGCGGTAAGCTATGCTACTGCTATTTTTTCTTGATACATGTATGGTCACAGATAGACAATTACATGGAAAAGCACAGACGGTGCTTCTTCTGTGTGTGACTTTACAACTGGGAGCAAACACCAGCTTGGCCACCCTGTTGGCTTCCCTTGCACGCGCGGGTTGATCAGTGCTGGTTCTCTCCGCACCACCTCAGACGTGACCTGGGCTGACCTGACCTGGAGTTGAGAGAGTGACTCAGTTAATTCCCCTTCAGCCCTTTTGACGGCTGCTGCAGCGATGACTGAGGCTGCCAAGTGCCATCGGTGCAGTGCTGTCCTTTAGGAGGTCCCTTGGGAAGGGGGTTGAGACTACCAAAGACTTACCAGCATCAGCTGGTAAAAACTTCTAGTTACTGAGGCTTCCAGCTCAGATAAATACTGTTGTCTCTAAGAGCCAGGCTCCCTTTCTCTCTCCTCTCTGCGCACACAGTGTAGGACCAAACCCTGAAATCTTTACTTTCTTCTCTGGTGATGCATAACGAATGCCACTGATCCAAATGAAGCCAAGCAAAAATGTGCTCTTATTACCAGTGACATATTTACTAGAGATGGGCTAGCAAATAGTTTACTGTGTAGTTCCCAGAAATACACTGTCGTCAGCCAAATCAATGCACTGATGCAGCAAAGCATTTCAGCGAAATAAATGAAAAGAAAGAAGAGGAATCCGTGGATGGGCACAGCTCGGTGAGGTTTTCCAAGTGAGGTGTTTCAACATTTCGCTCTGAGTTGCCTTCCAAAACAGAGCCCTTAACACCGTTTGTGTAGCTGCAGGGGTGCGGAGTGCTGAGCAAAGCCGGGCTTGGCTTGGGGCGATGCAGGAGCCTGATCTCGGGTAAACTGCAGCGTCTTCCTCGTCCTGTGTCCTCCTGGTCCTGCTGACAAGGGGACAAACACATGGGGGAAGGGAAGTGCAGGTCAGTAAAAAGACTACTGCTGTGAGTCAGCCCCAAAGGAATGTTGATTTTAATTTATATGGTTTGGGTTGAGCTACTAGCGTTAATCGGTGCAGCCAAAACCCCTGGGTCTGCAGGGCATGGTACCTTGCCAGGGACCATTTTTGGGATCCCCACTGCCCCCGCTGCCAGAGCAGCTGCAGCCGCTCCAGCCCATCCCAAGGTCCAGAGTAATGATACATGTCCCAGGCCTCCTCCCAGCTCCTGGGCACTGTGTCAGAGTGGTTTAGACAGCCCTGGTCTTCAGGGGCTCTGGGGACAGAGACCAGCCTTCGCCGCTGGGGCTACAGGGATGCAGAAGGGATGCAGGAAAGGATGTAGCTCCTGGGCTGGGTTGACAGTCACTATATGGCTGTGCAAGGGCAGACTTAAATCTCTCTGTCCCTTAATGCTTGCAAACTTACTTTTCCTTTCCTTCTTTCCTTCTCTGAATTTCTCTTCCTTGCTGATAACTCTGCAGCTTTCCTCAGGATGCGGTTTGCAGGAAGGTGCCTGTGCAGAGGACGGCTGTACATTGTGGTTTGTGTGCTGTCATGCTGGGCAGGAGTCTCACATAGAGTTTCACTGGGTACATTTTGCCCAACAAGTCCCAGCCGTGCAGCCGGCGGGGGGCAGAGGTGAGACTTCTCTGCCACCTCAGGGCGTCGCACCCAGCCATACCAAGCACCGTGGAGCCTCTCCTCTCCCGGCTCTGTGTTCCCTGTGACCACTTTCAGTACAGTCGTGCTGGAAGTGATGGGGTGCAGGCAGAAGTGCCCAAGCCCAGTTTTATTGTGTAAGGGACCTGCAGGGTCATGCAGCTCCTCACCCGGTCTTTAATTCCCCCCCACACTCCAAACTTGCCAAGCCCCATCTTTAAAGCAGGTGAACCTTTTTGCACTTGGAAAGCAGAGTCTCCCAGAGTTTGGATGTCCTAATGGTTGCAAGTCGTCTTCCTGTCTACGTGTAGCGATGGTGGCTGGCGTCTGTGGGTTTGTTCTGGTGCCAAGAAAAGTGGAGAGATTATATACCTTCTTCACCTTCCTCCTTGCGTGAGAGCAAACTCAACCTGCCAGGGTTTTTTAATAGACATGCAGCAGGGAAGACTTGCGCAAGCCTATATAAGGCATCAAAAGATCTTTTTTTTTTTTTTTTTTTTAAAATCTGAAGCATATGTGGTTAGCACACGCTGAGGATCAAGATAGTCTTTCAGACCTTGCGAGGTCAGCCACCCGCTGTGTTTGTTGTGATAGATTTGCCCCGGCCTACGTGCTAGAGGCTGTTTCTCACTGTTATTTTGTTAGTGGTTATCATTTAATATGAATGCAGATATCCTCAATCATTTAAGACACTCGCTTATTCCCCCTCTCCCTCCCAAATTAAACAAGGCTGAAAAGTAAGACTGTATTTAAGCAGAGGCAGCAAAGTCTTTTCCCTCTTAAAAATGGAAATGGCTTGTGTAAGGCAGCTAAAGAACATTTCTCCATTGCTCTATTGGATAACTGCAGCCAGTAAATTCAGAAAGGCCCAGCGTTGGCAGCGTTTTTTATTATTAAAGTAGAAATTTCTTGTTCCCAAGGAGCTCCCAAACTCTTGCTCATTGCCACCTCAATACATCCATAGGTTTTAGGAGGTCTCATAGAAACAGTTCATTTTCTTGAGCCTTCTGGGAAAGGTGTCGGCCTAGCAGAGGCTGTGAGCACCAAATTTAGCCAAATCATTTGAATATAGCTTTATTCGAAGTTTGCAGTCTTTCCGTGAATGCAAATGTAGCAGCGCTGTTGGGTAAGTTTCAATTACGAGGCCACATTCTCACACTCTTTCCTGTTTGGAGAGTGAACCCATTTTCTTTAATTATTATTTAACAGGATCATTTAGCGTGTTACCCGTAGTAGTATTATCAGGGTTATTCGGTTTTTATCAGTACTGTTGGTATTATTTAACAGGAGTGAGTGGGAAGTAGAAGTGGGATTTATTCTTCCCGCCATCCAAGCAAACAAGAGCATTTCTGAGAAGTGAATGAAATGTGTTACAGTGCTGTAGGGAGTTTGGTGTCTATCAGCACAATCTTTAAATACACAGAAGAAACAAACACAAGCTGATTTAAGTAATAAGGGCTGGTACTGTTGTGACTGAAGTCTAGTTAGGTCCATCATCTGGTTTGTAGCCACATAGCACCCTTGTTTTATTTAGGGCAAAAGCTGCCAGAGATGGGGCAGGATGGGTGGAGTGGAGGCCATAGCACGGATCCTGCATTTTCCAGAAATGTAGATGAGAAGCTCAAAGCTGTATTTATAAGAATTCAGCCCCCAAAAGAACAACATTCTGTAACTGTAGGTCTGGTAAGTCTTTGAACGAGTCACCAGTGTTACGTGAGATTGCCAAGTATCTAAGGCAGGGAGATGTTGATTCTTGTTGCTGGTGTGCTTCATAGCTAGAGGGACTAAAACATAAACCGTAGGCTGAAAACAAATAATTCGCAATGAATCACAAAACTGCATGTGTTTTTTCTTGCTAGCCTCTGCTCGGGTGAGGGACACAGGAGCTCTGCTGGGGTTGCTGGTCGGGGCGCTGGAGCGGCAGGGGCTCTGTGCCGGTCGGCTGCTGCGCTGCCAACGGGGATGAAACTGCTGAACTGAAAGGCACTTTGAACATGGACTTTGCGCCTTCTTGTTAAAAGACAGAGGGCTCGGATGTTTATCATCAGAGACCTTACTCTGCCGCTCCTCCCTCTGCACGTGCAGTCACCTCAGTGAAGCAGGCTAGTGAAAAGGAGCATAACGAAGGGCCATGTTGGAGATTTCCACGTGAGCCGGTGGACCCTTGCACCGTGCTACTGCGTGGAGAGAGCAGCTCGGAGCCCGAAAGCAGCAAATCGGAGGTTGTACGCGAGACCATTGCTGCTGGCTCTCAGCACGGGTACGGGTTGGCCCCAACACAGCAGTGCTGCCACCAAGATGCAGGCAAACACAGGGGCACACGTCTGTGTTTGTAAGTCACCATTGGTAGAGGTCAAGATCTCCAAAATATTTTTGTTTTCAGGGGGCCACAGTCCCAGTGAGCCAGAGAAATTAAAATAAAGTAGAAAAAACTTTGGAATGGGGAGGGAGGGAGGGGAATCACTGGCATAGGTCCCTAAAATATGAGTAAACTCCTTCCCCTTGGCGTTTTGAATTCAAGACTGGCTGCCTTTTGTAAAACTTGCTGGAGTGAAATCTTGGTCCAGAGCAATTGTGAAACTCTCTGATCTGCATTTATAGTGTGCTTACACTTGTGAATCTCAAAGTGGGCTACAGCTAAAAGAAAAGAAAAACCAACCAAACCCGAAAGCAGTAAACATTAGCAAACTGCCATTTGCTCTAGGGGATCGTGAAAGTGGAGAAACTTGTTGAACACAGCAGCGTTACAACTTTTTCTCTGGGCACTTAGGTTAGCTGGGTGGCAAATATGCAGTTGTGTTGATCATTACCGACCTCAAAGAGGTAGCATTTGCCTTTCCCAAGGAGAGACTCTTGTAAAAGCAAGCTGTTGTTCATGTGTACTTAATGCACAGAAACTGGAGTTCCCAGCTTGTGGAGATGGCGGTGGGTGCTTGGATCGCACTGGTTTTAGCAAGAAGGCATCGAGATTGCCCCGTCTCAGCATGTGTGAGTTTTGTGACGGGGCCACCGGGTGCAGGGGCAGCGAGGGTGCCGGGTGCCTGGGCGGTTTTTTGGTTCAGCTGCTGGCACGGGCTGCGGTCGAGCGCTGCAAAGCGCTGGAGCACTGCAGGGCATCCTCTGGGAAAAAAGTATCTTTGGGAAGATCACTTTCTTCCCCCTCTCTGTTGCCCACCAGATCCTGTACACAGGTGCCAAGGGACTCCTGTGTTCCCTTTGCAAATGAAAGAAGAAACAGAGCACCATAGCATCCTTGAAGGAGATACTGACGTAAACAGGTCCGTGTGTAATTATGACATCTGGTTATAGCTTGACAGAGACAGCAGGCAGATGCAAGAGCCAGATTTATCGGTGGTCTTCCAACAGCTGCATGAAAGAAAGTGGTAAGAATAGGTGATGAGAATAGAAGGTGTTCTACTGTACTAACTGGGTGATATAGAAATTAATTTAGGAGTAGCCTGGCTTTCTACTAGAACAGACTTTTTACTTCTTCGTAGGCCAGCCATAAGTTAGCAAACCTGCCATGGAGAGAAGTTTGAGCAAAACCCACAGGTTACGGAGGTAATCAGTGGTGGACAATCCAATTATGAAAAAGAATAGCAAAAGGAATATGTTTGGAGATGTAAAACAAATTTTGGTTTTGCGACCTTTGGGAAAAAACAAAGGTCAGATAATTGATTTAATTTCTCTACCTTCATGGGAGCCTACTTTCTCTTTTAAAAAAGTCAGAAACAGTATCCCTGACACGCTATCAGGCTTCCCTATACGTTTGCAGTAAGCTGGTACTCCTTTTTGCCCCCTAACAACCCTGGCCATTAAATTCTGACTGTTGTATTTGAATTGCTTAAAAATTTATTTATTTCTTCCCTTTGCTCTGTTTGTCTGTCTGTCCAGAAGAGCTGAATGTCAATTACTGCTCGCTGCTGGTGAATGCTCCTTTTCCTTCTTGCGGTGTCATGTATGCAGCTGCTTCCATCGCAGTCCAGATTCATTGCCGTGTTTGTCCGTGGCGTCTTTCCTTTTGGCATCTCCTGTCTTTTAACAGGTCCCCTGTGACCAAGATTTAGCAGAGACTAGGACAGGCAACTCTCTGTGTGTATGTAACACTTTAATGTTACACTTGCTAATCCTTTAGTAACCTGGGCTCTTTATACTGCGATGGAAAGTGAAATACTGCTAAGCAGTTTAGTATCCCGTCTAATTAGGTGAGGGGGTGGCTAAGGCCAGGATGCGTTCAGCTGAGCACTCGTGTCTGGAAGCAGAAAAGAGAGACCCAGACCCTTTGGTCTGGGAGAGCTGGCGGGTCGTGCCACCTCGAGAGAGACACGAGGGTGCCTGTGCCAGGCGTGAAGCTGTAGGCAGAGGTGGAAGGCCAGAAGAAGCCGTCACAAACGTATTGTTGACAGAATAGAGATAAGCTACATTAATGCCGTGTACTTTGTACTGCCTTGTGCCACTCCTGCTGGTTTATTCCTATTGTTCCAGGCTGGTTCAGGACTGCAAGTGGGATGTCTGCAGGAAACGCCTGAAAAACAGCCAGGCTGTGATATTTACTTGAGGAATGGGTGCTGGTGATTGTACAGTGTTTGCTACGTTCCTCTCTCCCATCTTCATTTCCACGACAAGTTTAGCAATGTCATCCTGCCTCTTAAATTTTGTCCGGATCGGATCCTGAAAACTCTGACAGTAATTAGAAAATTACTTCTACCGGTTTATCGCATGAAGTATTTCTCATGGTGTTTTATGTTCTCTCCTCAAATAATTTTAGCTGGATTCAGACCAGTTTGCCTCTTCCTTTGTCTTTGAAGGGGTCTGCCTTAAGGGTACTGCCTTGACTGATTTCAAGTAGAGCGATTCTGGATTTAAGGCAGAAGCTATAGGTCATTGCCAACGACATGAGAATAGTGAGGGATTGGAAGTACTGGGAAATTTATTAGCAGTCTGGGGGCTGAAGCCTCCACTGGGAATGAAAACCATAAAATTCTTACGTAAGTAGTGGCGAGGTTTAGTGCATGAAAATGCCATTTGAGAATGATAACGTAGCATCGAGCGAGCAGCGAAGCTGCTGTAAGGAAGTAGCAACGTGTCAACCTGCCTCCTCGCTGCTCCCAGATGCTCCCTGTCGCAAGTTTCGAGCACTGCTGAAACACCTTTGTATTTGTCCTGACCTGCTTCCCAGTTGATTAAGATGGAAAATGGCTGTTTGGCAGGGCTCTTCGCTTTAGAGAGGT
Organism: Chroicocephalus ridibundus; assembly: GCF_963924245.1. Lineage (NCBI taxonomy): Eukaryota > Metazoa > Chordata > Aves > Charadriiformes > Laridae > Chroicocephalus > Chroicocephalus ridibundus. The sequence continues at coordinate 25,476,183 of NC_086288.1, forward strand.
GGTTGAAAAGGTTATGGCAAGATTGCCCCATTTTTTGTCCTGGATTTTGCTAGTTTCCTATCGGTCAAGAGTTAGGTCCAGGTTCGCTGCAGCATTTCCATTAGCATCCTTTGTCACTTGATCTTTCGGGCACTAGGCGAAGGTCAGATGTCCTTGAAGATTTTATTAGATACATCAAGTAGTCCTTGACATCATGTATCAAAAAGTGCTGTGGGACCAGTCAGAGCAGGCAGCTGTTCTCCAGATGACCTGATTTTTCTTTGCTAAGGGTGGCCAGAAAATATTCTTTCATTTGCTTCTATACCAAAAGGTCCTTTTTTATGAGCTACATTCGCTCCCTTCTCTTCCACAGGGTATGCGAACATTTACAGGGTTTGAAAGCAAGACATTTTATTCAGCGCTTCCATTACTGCGGTGTCACTGGTACCAGTATCCCCTTCCAATCAGACCTAGGCCACAGAATGGCATTGCTGGCTTGCTTCAGTCTGTCTATATGGTTTTAGGTCTTTAGATGGGGAGGAGAAGGGTGGTAAGTGTATATTCTGATTTATTATGCTTTTCAGCATAATATTCAGCATAAATTTTTCTCAGTTTGGTTTCCTCCAGGATAATTTGTTTTTTCCCGGTACTGAAAGAGTTATGAAGTGATCCTTTCCATAAGGTGGTCACCAAGCCCTGGCTGTAAGGGCTTATTTGTACGTGACTTTTGTCTGCCCTGTTTCTAAGGTTGCCCTCTGCTCCACGGGAGAACCTTGCATGTCTTTTTTTGGCTGGGAACGCTCTCAGGAAAACCAGAACGGTTTTTGTTTGTTTGTGTTTTGCAATCCCCTGGCAGTTGTAGCAACATCATTTTCTGAGGTCGTATTGCAGAAGGCTGGATGGGAGCAACGTCTGCTGGAATGTCTTTTAGGGCGGATAGACAGAAAAACAACACACTGCTTGCTTGCAGTCCCTGCATTTTCCGTGTTTCATTTTGAATAACAGCTTTTTTTCCTACGTAAATATTTTTTGAGATCCAACAGACGTTATTTCCAAGACTGTTTACAAGTTGCATTTGCAGTGGTGGAGAGACCTGACCGTGCCACTCCGGTGCATAGCCTTTCCTGCAGAGGTAGCGGCAAAGGTAGCTTTAGTAAAGTGTTCTTATTGATGTGCTACTTGTAGTGCTGTGTTTTGTCCTGTTAAGTAAATAAATATCTATCCCCATAGCAGTGAAGAAAACAGCACTTGTCTATATAAATAACATTTGTGAATTGCTTCAGGGATCTTCCTGGATCTGAAGGCTTTAGGTTGATGTACTCCTTTAAGTGTAAACTTACTCAATGTCATAACCATTGATTGATTTGATCAGATAAAGCAGATCAAATGAGTAAGGCAATGCAGAGATCTAGTTATTTTCATGCTGTGCCTGTATGACATGCGTCCACTAGCGTCTTCATTAACTGCTTTCAGGTGACACATGGGTACAAACAGAATGACTTCAGCTGGGAGAGATGTAGGTTAGTAGTCCCCAAGTTCAGTTGCGATTGTGTTTACTAGCTCCAGGTTTTTACTGTGGAGGCCAGAGGTTTAAATTTACATTGATGAAATTAAAAGTGAAAGTACTGTAGCTTTTCATCAGAACTGCGGTGCCTGTGACCTACATTAGCTTCCCTGCTCTCTGCCATCTCTCCACCGACTGCCTGAAAGCCCCAGCAGAGCCTGGAGAAACCCGTGGTGGGTCCAAGGGGACACCAGGACACTCTGTCACTTATTATAACCCCAAGTCTTTGTATTAAGAGCTAGGTATGTTGTCAGAGTGCTACATGGATTTAGCAGAGGCTCCCAGTAGAGAAGCAGTTTCTCTGACTACACCGACCTGCTGTGGAGACTATTAACAGGGATAGGGATGGTCATCATTTTGCCGGTAGGCTCCTATGATTCTTTATGGGGCTAGACTCAATTCTTAGCTCTGGTGACGTAAATCTTGGGGGGGAGTTGTGCAAAAATGGTTGTTACTTATGATCAGTGTCAGTAACAGTGAGGTCAGATGCTGGGTCCATCCCTGGGAAGGAGTGGAGGTATTGGAGATGGGGTGACGCAGGCTTTGGCACAGGCTGAACAGCATCAGCTGGGCAGGACGGTACGATGGGGATCACCCCGTAGTCCATCCCACTGGGCTGCAACTTCCATGGCTGTCTGTGCGAGGTGGATACTTAGGGATGAATGTCATCACTGCAAGCACACTAGTATCACCTGCCGTCTCCACTGGGTGGGTCCCCATTCAAAGCATAATTTAAAAGTGGAGGAAATCCAGGGCAGAGACAGAGATGAAGCTGTTTTGCCTTCAGTGATAACAAAATTTTGGCAAGCTGGTTTCAAAAGCCGAAGTTTTGGAGGTTGTTTTGTGTTTTTTTTCTGAAGCGCTTTCCATTTGAAGGGGTAATTTTCTCTTGTGACATTGCTTATATTTGGGATTTTGTCATCTCACGGGTTTTTAAGAGTTTATGATTTGTTCCATTAAATCTATATGAGGCTTATAAAGACCCAGGGACTTCATATACTTCAGAGCTGAGTTTGCCTCTTCTATCTGAAAAAAAAATTGTCCCTGAATTTTAACTTCATTTTCTCTCCCTTACACTTCTCTTACATTTTCCCACTACAAAGAGAAAGCAAGAACAATTTGCTGCTGCTCTTTTCATCCCTAGTTGCACACATTTTAGTTTATGGCTAATACTCTGTAACACGTATATTCTACACGTGTGCATGAGTGTGGCAAACTGCTGGCAAACACATTTCAACAAAATAAACGCCACCATCAGGGAGGTGCAGGACATGAGCCGCCTTCCTCTGTGCCTCCACGTGGCCGAGCCCTTGTTTCTTGTCTCTGTAATTTTAGGGCTGTTGCCTGCCCTGGCAACCGCATGACCTGGGGGGTGCTTTCCTGCTCCTAGGTCTGATTGAATGCGATGTGGGGGGCAGCTCGGGTGGGCACACAGCCCCTTGCTCCCCAGGGAGGCTGCCCATGTAGGTTGGCTGGTGGGGAACTGGGGCTGTCTCCAGCCAGGCCTCCAGCTGGACCGCAGTGGGCTGACATACCGCAAAAACATAGTTCCTCTGCACTTCAGAGGTAGCTGCCCCTGCAGCTCTCACCCTTCCCACTCCAACCTGGGCTTCAGGCTGTGCCTCGGCTCAGCTGTTAGCACTCATGGAGCAAGGAGAGCACACGCAAGTCCATCTCCTCCTCCATCCTTTTCAGCCAAGTCAAGCTTGGGACAGTCCCTCCAGCAGCCTCCCAACGCCATGGTCCCTTCCTTTCCATGGGTTGAGGAGTTGGGCCCATGGTACAGGTGCTGTCTGTCAGTAGCGCCATGAATTGGGTGATGGGAACAGGACCCCAGAGAAAAGGCAGATGTGGGGGAATAGCAGTCCCTGGTTGGGATTTTGTTGCCGGGGCACTGACTGCTCCTCTCTGGCTCCCAGCAGGGAGAGGGGTGCCTGGGGGGCTGCCCTGGCCCCGGGGTTGGGGGGGCATAGGCCTGTGATTGTGTGGCAGTACCTGTCACGAGGTGGCTGAAATGGTCTTTTGAGAGACAGGCTTTAGAAATCAAGGGATCAGATGATTGCTGTGAGATACATCCCTGTTTACTCTCTGATGGCCTGTTACGTCAAAGACCATCATCAGTGAGTCACATACCCGTGTGTGTGACTGGCGTCGTTGCGGCTCTAAATATAAATATCAAAGGCTATTGAGCAGTAGCAATAAATCAGACTATGTTAGCATGTGTATATCTGACAGGTCTTCCTCTTCTGCATGTCCTTCTCTCTCTGTTATTAAGGCTGGTACAGTCAGTGGCAAACACCTGCAGAAACCCAAGTAAAAGCCAGGAGTACGCATTATATTTTCATATGCAGATCTGGCATACCCACACATTGGATCTCTTCTTGCTGTTTCTGTCAAAATTATATCTGGGAAGAGGGAGAGAAAGGTTTGCTTTGACAGTATTTCTGAGGTAGAAACACTGAGAGACTGAGAAGCGTTTTCACACCCTTTTTTATGCATACAGAATGTGTGATTTTTAAATAAGCACCAGAGAGAAGGTAACTTTGCCAAGGCTATCCGCCATTGCTTGTGAGCCGTGGACACGGGTATGCTGTGTGATTTACACTGGTTCAGGTTAAAGCACTTTAATTAGACTCTCAAGTTAAGAGTTTCAATTATAAACACAAGTGGTTGCTGTTTTCTGTTGAAAGATGGGAGAAACAAGTAAGGAAAGTGCCTTATCTTTCATCTTATCAAGCATCCTGGTTTTATTTTTTTTTTTTCAGTAAAATCTATTTTTTAAAGTCAATAAAATGGTGAGGAAGAAGGCCAGAAGAAAAATACTGAGAGCCTGAAATTGCCTGTTTTCTTGCCAGAAGCACTCTGCTCTGGCAACTGCAGTGTTGTGTATTTTTACCTGTTGTGCTCCCTTTACGGCATATGCAGAAGTAGTAATAAATTTAAGAATGAGCTCTGATAAAAAAAGTTTTTAAAACTCTATAGAATGTAAATAGAAGAGGATAATGCTGGTTCACTTTACTACTCCCCTACTGAATGCTGTTATGGGGATAATCCTCTACTACATGATAGAGGATAGTTAAAAGACAAGGTTGTCCTTTGTGCATTTCTATAAGAAATGGATATTATTATTCTATGGAAATACTAAATTTCACAGCCTATATCTGTATCTGTTTCAGTTTACTCATTAACATCAGAGAACTCTACAATAATGACTCAGGCTGCTATTTTCAGGGGCAAAAATGACAAGAGTGCGTCTGGGCTACACCACCTCCTTCAGCGGCACTGCAGCGTTCAGGGCTATTTCGCTTTGCCTCACAGACGCCGGGATGTCTCACGCTGCTGTGCGTGAGGCTCACCCTCAGGCTTTGGCCCCTTCTTTTAGACTGCTGTGGTAATTTCTATACTTTCAGTATTTTATAAATAATGCACTTCTGGGGGAGTCGGGAGTTCTTACTCCTTAGCCATCTGTTTACCATTGCTTTCCTCTTTGGGTTGTTTGCTGCCCCTTTCCATGGTGTGTTTTCCTGCCTGGGGTTGGATGACTAATCTCTCCCTGCCGCCCCTTGGTGCCTGAGTGGGCTTTCCTGCGTGGGACTCCTTCCTGGTGGGGTGGATTCCCTCTGTCTTCCATTATCAGCCCCAATTCCTGGCTCCCTCTTCTCAGTTATACTTCTTTTCCTTTTCTGCTTTTCTGTCTCCATTCCTCTGCCGTAGGACAGAACTAATAAAGGATTTCAGTTTCTAAAAAGCACATCAGTGCACAGACCTTCATCCATCCTCGATAAAACCCATCACCTCTCCTTGGTTTACACCGTGCAGAGGTATGGAGATAAAACCCATCACCTCTCTTCGGTTCACACCGTGCAGAGGGACAAGCAGAATCCGTGGACTGTGGTCCAGGGGATGATAATATCTCATGTCCCTGCTGTGGGGTTTTTGCAGGAGAGTGACCAAAGCTCTGTGTTCAGCATGGGTAGCCTGAGCCCATTGGTGTGCCCATGGCTGCAAGAAGCATCCCTCCAGAGGCTTAAGCAGAGAAAGGGCTTCAAGCCTCCTTCCCTTCCATGCTGTGCCAGCTTCACATTCATCTCTTGGCCGCCAGGTCCCCTCATTTGCTGCCATGTTTACCATTCATCGTTTCTCCTCTGTTTCTCCCATCATGTCAGCTGCTTCTGCCTGTCCCCTTGCCTCGTGATAAGGCCACCTGTGTGCTAGCATCCTGGAAGATCCGCTTCATATCTTCAGCCTGTAGCCCCAAACTCTTGCCTCCATTTCTCGTAGTAACCCCCAGCCTGAGCAGAGCATCTTATAGGTTCTCCCGAAAACTCCCCTGCCTCCCTTTTGGGGGAAAGAGCTGGCAACTTTCAACAGGGAAACATGGAGTTGTATTCAGTAGAGATGGTACTTAGTCCCTGAAGTCTGAAAATGTAGGAAGGTGGGAGACAACTGTGAGAAACAGAAATGCCAGAAAAATGTGGAGGATTTGGCAGCTCCGTCTTTATGTCTACTGTGTTACCCTGCAGAACAGAATTGGAGACAAACATATGAATGCACTAACGTTGAAATTATTGGACGCACGTCTGCTACTGAATTACTTTGGGGGATTTTTAATTTCTTTTAGTTTCAAGGTTAATTTTTTGTCATCGTTCTGCTCTATTTAGTTTCTCTTCAGGTAATAGTAATGAAAAGTTACAGGGCTCCAGAACAACTCCAGAACTCTGTCTTTAAAAATGTTCATTTGATATTAGCCTCCTTCAGCTAAAACCATATCAGGTATCATTGAATGCTGTCGGATTGCCATTGCTTTGTGTCACCAGCCCAGGAACTGGACTGTAGTCATGAACCTTTCAGGGAAATCCATCATAAAAACACTGGTAGGAAGCTGGTTAATACCAGTCTAATGCAGTTAAACAGATTATCTCAAGAGTACATACCTCTGCAACCCCTTTATAACTATATCACCTGGACTACCCAGTCCTTTTAACTATTATTATGCTGCAAAGAGGGGAAAAGTCAAAATTCCTTGGATGCAAGAAGTTATCAAAAGTTGTCAGCAGGTGTCAAAACAGAGATGATTTCAAAATCAGCCTAATCGTTATTCATTATTGTGCTAACCTCTGACAGCAGATAATACTACTGCGTCCCTCCTTGTCTGAAGCTGCTTACAGCTGCTCTCTGCAGTTCGCATCATGCATGCAGTCAAATCTCGTGTCTGCCACCGCCGATACAAAGCTATATACTGCGGGAATACCATTTAACATCGCTGCGAATAATGCTGAACTCATTACAAAGCTGTTAAAATTGACCTAAAATTTATCTGTTCTAATTAGTATAATGTAACTATTGACCTCAATAGACTGACTGAACTCAGAAAAAATAGTTTCAGTAATAAGAAGCAAAACGACATGTTACTTGGTGTAAATATATAGAGTATTTTGCCCAGGAAGAAGGGAGTCAAACAGAGCACAGTCCTGAGCTGCTACCTCATTCAGACTCGTCTTTTTTTCTTGAATTGGAACTGAAGTCAAACCATTACTTTCAACTCTTGGCTGTATTTGATCCAGAACTGAACTGTTTCCTGCCTGCCTGCCTTGCTGCAAAGTACCTCTTGCTACTGCTCTTAAATCCCGGCCTCCTCCCATGCCAGCCCACGTAGCCCGCATCCTGTTGGCGGCTGAGTGGCAGCACTGTGTTGCAGTCTTTTCCACTGCGCCAAGATGTCATCCTGCGCTGCTCGAGATGCCATCCTGCGCTGCTCTCAGTTGCATTGGAGGTCCATGCATGGACCTTTCCCACCTCTGGCATGAGGAACTCCCACTGCAGTGCCGTGAGGTGGGGGATTTGCACCTCCCTTGTGGCGTGGGGCTGCAGGCTCCCTCCTTTGGGGCTCCTGCATGTGACCTGGCTCGAGTGGCCATACGTGCGTATGCATATCTCCATACCCCATTGTGTACATTGCCGTCTGCACTGAGCTCTGTAAGCCCAGACTTCTGTAGGACTGAAGGGGCAGAAGCATGCAGAGCAGATGTCTCTCCTGATGCCCTCGGGCAGCCGCGACAGCGCTGCAGCCTGTGGTACGGCCCATCACACTCCCTCTGCCTTCCCTCGCCGTGCGCAGGTCGGCAATGGGCTGCTCTGCACACCCCTGCTGAAGAGGCTGCAGAGGGAAGGAGATGGGAACACGGTCCAACCTCACACTGAGAGTCTGCTTCTGTCCCCTAACCCATAAATCTGGTCTTAGCAGTTAGGCGATTCGGTATGAGCAAGTTTGACGTGGTTCATCCCCACCCAAACTGGTTAACAAATATTTACTGGCCTCTAGCCAAGCTAGACTGCAATTATACTGTCAAATGTGGTCATTCTGCCCCTTCCCTGACTATTCAAGACCATAGATGTGAAAATTAATGGTTTTTTTTCTTTATTATGAGATGAATAAGGGCTGAGGCTTTGTGGTTTTCAAAACCTGGTTATGATAAACATTGCCATGGCAATTAGACCATCTCAATGTGCAAGGTGACAGGGCGGTGGCTCTGTGGTCATCATGGTCATCCTGGGGCTTGTTGCCAGTGCTGATGCTAAAGGTCACCCAGGGGCCTGCAGGCCCCAGGTCCTCCTTTCTCAGTGCAGAGCAGCAGTCGAATTTTCATGCAGTTACCCGTGTTTTGCAACACGGAGCTCTAAACACGTCAGTAGAAACAGAGGAGTTTCTAAGTGGGCAGCAAATAGTGTGCTGCTGCACGCATACTGATATGCCTCTGTCTCTTTGGACTTCACTTTTACTTAGCTTTCAAACTCATATAAAACTCATTTATCTCCAGCAAAGGCTGCATGTGCTTTCTTCGAACCTCCAATCAGATGTGCTGCTGCAGCTTTTCTTATTTTTTTGCGAACCTCATGGGAAGACGCTTGTCCATCGTGGAGCTCATGATGCATGTACCAGTTGCCTTGTACCGGGTGCAGACATGCACTGTGCTGCACGTATTGCTTGGCCTTCAGGACCGTGCTGCGCTGCACATATCCCGTGCCATGGGGTACCCCCAGGTGGCTAATTGTAGCGGAAGAGCCTGGAGGTGGCACCTACTGGGCATCAGCAGTGACACCAAGAGCATGTCCCTGACTTTATCTTGAGGTGAAGCAGTATACTTTCATATAAACACCCAATTAAAAATTCTATAAAAACTGTAAAGACCACAGTGCGGGTGAACCTCACTCCTGACGGGAGGTCTGGGCAGCGTGCCATCCCCTGGTCGCACATCTATCTGGCGCTGCATTGTCTCAGGGTTCCAGTGTCAGAAGGAACGTAAGATCTTGTAGCTTGCTGACACCTCTTCTGGGATATTAATGAAGTAGTTAACTTTCTGGAGAGTGTTTGTCTTTCTCTTTTGGGGTCCAAAAAGGACCGGCACCTCTTGGTGCAAAGCCACAGTCCGCTGATACTTGTGCATACAATTATAGACTTTGTAGAGAAAAATCTGTTCCTAAATATACGCCCATCCAGTTAGGCCACCATTAGTGCTGTACATCATTAAGTCTTAGTGTAATATTGTGCTGTGTGGGAAGGAATCCCAGGCTGAGTCTATTTTTGACCTCTACTGGTTGATTTACAATGAGTTATAGTAGCGGAGTTCAAATGTTTGCTGATTATTGCTGAGCTGGACTACTATCAGACAGTTTTAAAAATAAAACTTGCAATTCTAAGAGTATCATTGAAATTCCATAACAGAGCCCTGCTTGACCTTTCAGCAAATCCACTGGATTTCCTGCACTGGCCCTTGCAGGCAGGGCTTGTGCAATAGGGCAACGCCGTCCAGCCTGGCGGCTACTTAATGGGGCTCTTGACCTCTCCTTGCTGGTTCTCCACTTTTCATGAGGCTCTTTATGTTGTGTTGCAGTGCTCAAGATCTTTGAGTGCCTTCTTGGAGGAGACAATGGGAAACTGAATCGCCAGGTAGCAAGGAGCCTGCAGGAAACAAAAATTGATATGAAAAAGATAAATGAGCCACAAAATGTGATGGTCAAGGAACTTGAACCACAGCTGGTTCAAGTATCAACCATGTTGTGCTTGCAGAAGTGTGTCTGGTCTCTCCAATATCTGTTCTTTTCCTCACGCAAGTTCAGCCTTCAGAAACTGGGGAAGAACGGGAGCCAAATTTGGCTGTCCTTTTTCAGAAATTCCTCAGGGTCGGTTTTGCCGGCACCTGGCCGGGTCCGTGTGTGCAGGCATGTAGGTTCACACACTAACGATAATCTCAGCTGGGCTGCAGGAATGTCTTCAAAAGAGTTTCCTTTCAAGGAAGCGCACAAGCTTGTGGCAGTTATGTCCAGATGCGACTCTGCTGTGTATCTAATACTAATTTAATACTTGACAGGTTGTTTTTTGTTTTGTTTTGCAGGAAGAAATCATTCCTATTTTCAGCACTGTATGCTGCCTTTATATTTGGTGGTCGGCACCTAATGAACAAACGAGCAAAATTTGAACTGAGGAAACCACTAGTGCTCTGGTCCCTGAGCCTTGCTGTCTTCAGGTAGGCATTTCTTCACACCGACTGCCTTTGACAGTAGTGCATGAAGAGGGTTTGGGGTTCTTCACATACAACAGCACTGCTAATGCGACAACAGACTCACCCAGAAATGGCATTTCTTTAGTTCTGCTGTTCAGGGTTATGTCCTGATCCATTCCTCACCATTGAAAAGATCCCCTTTGACTTGCTAGATCATACGGCGTTTGAAGAGGAGAGAAATCGGTAGCCCTCTTGAAGAACACAGGTGAAAATAAAGTGAGAACATCAGAAAAAGCACTTATCATTGCAATAAATTTACCATGCAAGCTACAAATGGAAATAAACACATTAAGATTTTAGTCTTGTTCTCGCTTACTAGTTAGTATTACGTTTATGTGGGTGCATATATGATGCATTTAGTCAAGACTGATGTCCATTACAGTGAGGTAAACCTGAAGTCACTGCTTTGCTGACAGGTAAATCAGGCCACTGTAACTGAAATCAGAATCTGGCTTCTGGTTGTTCCATTGCAAAGAGCTTGTGAATGCTGCAGAAGGGGGGCTCCACAGGGAAAGGCTATTTTTTAGTGATGCACATCTCTCTAGCTGTGTGTTGACTATCACCGCGTATGGGTCATGTTCAGATTCTTGATAGTTGCTGAAGTCAGGAGTAAAACTGACCAACCTGAATTCCACTTTATCTCCTTAATATGCTAATTTTTAACGAGGCTGAAGAGAAACGAATGAATGAACAAGTGCTTGTAAAAATAGTCCTTACAAACACACAAACTTTTGTTACAATCTATTAATAACGTGTTGTACACAGAAGACCTGAGGATTATCCTTAATTCCCTGTCCTTCAGTGCCTATTGGGAGTATGTTATAGTTCACTCAACAGCATAGAAACCATTTGCAAAATGTTGTCAAATACCGATACCTGTATCTTTTTCTAATATCATTATATAATTACTGATAATATTAGTTCTCAAGTACATAAAACAGGTTTGCTTACTGAGCACCTGTGAATGGTGCATGGTTTTTCACAGGATGGGAATAGGTTGAGCTGAGAGTTTCCAAAATTTTTCTATCACATTGACACTTTTTAAAACTTTTGCAGGGGAATATAATTTGTATTTCTAAGTTGTCTTATCCAGCTAGGACATGCTAACAGAACAACTTCATGTTGGCTTGATTTTAATAGTTCACTGGTACCTTTGAAAGAAAAAGTCCCTAGCGCAGACAAAACTTTGAGCAGTCTGGATAACTTTGAGAGCAAGTTCTAACACTGGAAATTTATAATTTTCATCTGACTGACTGCATTTGGTGCTGTACTTCTGGCTGTGTGACTAACATGGTTTTGCTGTTAGGGTCCTGTAAGCAATTGTCATAGTTTGTTCTAGAGATGATTGAATTTCAGCAGCTGTTGAATTGGTTCCTAGGTGGCATGTCATTTGTGGATCACTTTGTAAAGTAATTTGTAGCCAGCAGGATCCCAAAATGCATATTGCAATTGGACTTTCTTATTGAATGTAGCCGCTAGAAACTAGATGATTTGTGCAGAGCATTTGTAGTTTAATTCCCAGCCTGAGGCGGGGAAGCGTGATTTCAGAACTGTCCTTTGCAGAAGGTATCTAGGATGAATTTTAAAATCACATTATTTTAAGATAGGTCTGTGGCTGACATTCACAGTGTGGGGCTTTTAAGGAATTTCACTAATTAATTTCCTCACAAAATCATAAACCGTGCACCGGTCGATACACACTACCCTGTGAAAGTGCTGTCTAGATGGACTTTGACATCAAGATGTCTGTTTCTTGCTAATTGGAGTTTCCCATCGTAATCACATGAAATAGCATGGCCAGCGTGAGCTGCTGCATGATGCTGGGTGAAATCTAAAAGTGGACTTCATATTTTTGAAGCCTCAAGTTGCCAGGATGAACCTGCCGCAGTGACCCCCTCGAGCTGTGCCCCACAGTGCTGGCACTTGAGGTGAGCTCTGCTCGTGCAGATGAGAGGCAGTGGCCAGAAGGGCACAGTTTGAGAGGGATTCATCACTGCAGGGTTTGCTTCCTCCGTCAGCTCAAATAGCACCGCTCAGGCACAAGTGTTCCCCGAGCGCTGCAGAGCTCAGCCTTTCCTCTGCTCATCGGGAAATGAGGCAGCAGGCTGGAGGGGAGGGATGAATGGGAGTGTGAGATGTTTGGATTACACAGAAGCACTGAGCATTTAAGCTCCTGGATTCTCTAGTGGGGACCAGTTGATTATGAAAATTGTGCAGCTATGCTTAGAAAGCTTTGCTCTTCTGAGACGCTGAGTAGTAGGCAGAAGAGTGAAGTAGGGAAGGGGAAAAACGACCCAAAATGTTTGCATTAAGGCAGAGCATGAAACCTCTGTAGCTTCCATAGTAACATACAATCCCATCCAAAACCAACCCAAACACAAAACCACTTGACTTCTTGCCTGGAAAACTGAGGAAATGCAGAATATTCATTATAACCTGAGATGAAGACTTATAAAAAGCGTTACTTGGAACAATCCGTTTCCTGGTGTTTCACCACCACTGTCCTTTCTAGGGCCATCAGTCACTCCCAGCCTTATTGACTCTCTTAGGAAACTGCACCAGACTTTGAATGCTGTAAACTTCCCAAGTAATTTGAATTTTTTTTTTTTTCCTGGCTGCTTGCATAACTAGGTGTTCCATTTACATGTGCTTGGCCTGAAAGACATTTCTGCTTCCTCTGAAGGTCAGTTCAGATAGATTTAGATGCCAGCGTTCTGCCTGTAGACGTATCATGGATCCAGGAAAATGCTCCTTAACTTCAAAAAGACTTCCTCTTTGGCTTGCTGGGATGCTAAAATGCTATGGTTTTTATAATACCTTGTAGATATTCTAAGTAATGTATTCATCTGCCGTGAGTGGTTGTACTGAGGAAGAAAAACCTGCCTGGAGAGCCCTCAGTATTCTGCCTCAAGGTCACTGTGAAGCTTTTTTCCGGAGTCCTCGTTTATCTCCCTTCTAGCACTCCTACCATTTTACCTGATTCAGATATCCTCAGAAATAGTAACACTTAGCAGAGGCTGGAAAGATGTGTTTTGGGCTTAAAAAAAAAGGAAATTGCCTGCCAGGCAATGACATGGTCCTTCTTCAGAATGTATCCCGTTCGCCTCCTTCTTGCCAAGATCATTTAAATGTGGTAGGAGCTACAGTAGGAAACTTGCCACGCTTATAAATAAACAAAACAGCTACACCACCCTACTGAGCTTGCTGAGCATTCAGGAGCTCGGTCACGAATGAGTTTTGTGTCAACACTGGCAGCCAGCAGGATTTCTGAGGCAGAAAAGCAGCTTTATTTCCCTTTGGAAGCATCGACTAGTTTTGAACATTTTGTCTCTGGAATAAGGTTACCCCGTCTCGGTGAAACTTCGGTAGGAGCACCGACAGTAAATCTTGCTTTTCACTTGGAAACCTCTGTGAAAACATGATCTGAAATCTTTTGCTGAGAAATTATTTTGGGATATTTTTCTTGGGCTGTTGGGTTGGGTTTTTTTTTACTCCCTAGCAGGTTTGTTGAATTGTTTCAAGCATTGGAGATTTATGGTTGCCTGAAATGTTTTCAGTCTTCTCTTTTGTTTTGTTTTCTACACTTTCAGTGTTTTCGCCCAGCCTAGTTATGTACTGAGGGCCTGGGGGAGCAGCTCTCTGCTGCTCCGTCTCAACGGGAACCCACTGTTAGGAAGCTGACACAAAAGTTCATTTTTCAGTCTCGTAAGACCCCGAGGAAACTGTTGCTGATTCATGTACACATCAAAGTGACAGGCAGCCCTGAATTTCTGAATATCCACAAAAAACAATATCCGGATAAAAATCCACAAAAACACATCGAATCTGAGTTGCCAGTTTTATATTCATGCCACTTTGACCATAAAGTTAGGGTCGTTCATTGAATTTTTTACGTGGAGTAGATCAAAAGTATCATGCTGGCATCTCTAGGAATCAGCAAAGCTCAGACCAGGACTCTCACCGAAGGATACTAAGTCATTAATTCATGTTTTCATTACATCTCAGCTGGATTTTTGTAATCCCTTTTATAGGCCGTAGAGTCTGTGTATAGGTAGCATTGCTATCAAGGAGCTTAAACATGTATTTCTTCGCCTCGTCTTCACACAAGACAGCAGCACGGCCCTGTTTTCGCTTGCTCTCCATCCGTAAGGGGCTGCCAAGAGAACTCTCGGTGCCAAGGCACTAACTAATACTAGTAAAAGGTGGTTTTCCCCGGGAAGACGGAGGGAATACTGTCGCATCGATACGGGAGACGCAGAAGCTAAAACATCCAACGAGATGCAGTCATTTGTAGGCAGAGGCTAAGCCTGACCGTGACTGGTGCAGTGAGAGGATGGATTGCTCTTTGTCTCGCCAAACCACACAACCATAACGCAATTGTCATCACCTGAGATCACTTAGATTCTAATCCAAATTCAGCTATGTTTTGTAGCAGTGGTGGAAGTCAGCTGTCAATACAGGGTTTCCAAATGTCTTTTACCTGGGAAACACTTTCTCTCAAAGTGGTAGAAATGGTATCAAAGGTAGCTGGAAGGTCACTAGCTGCTCGCCACAAAGCTAACTGGAGCCTCAAAAGCGAAGTATCCCAGCAGCAACAGGCCTTATATTTGAAAGGCAAAAACCAAAGAGGCTAACTGGAAGAAGGTGACTCACTTTTTGCTTTTATGAGACTGGTATAATGGATTCGTTACTGCAAGCACAGCAGCATTTTATAGAAGGGTTGGCACTTGTTCTGCAAAGGGCTCCTGAGAAGGCAGCCCGAAATACGTCTTTATGGGAGGAACTCAGTCCTGAGCTGAACCGAATGGAAAAGGCTGAACGCAAGTTTAAAGAAAGGATTTCAATTGCTTGGATTTGTGACTGTGAAATATATTCTAGTTACTGTGTTTATAGGTAGGAAAACTGATGCAAAACAGTTCAAATATACGCCCCATCTCAAGACCTGCCATTCACAGATGCTTGCCATGCAGATTCAAACACAACTTAATTTCAGATGTTGCTGAGCAACCCATCAAAATCTTAAAATACTCTGAAATTTTATAAAGGTCCTGACACTACATTCAAAGAGAAAATGAATTACTGAAAAGAACAATATTTGCCAAATAACATTAAAATTAATAAGCAGCATTTAAGGTGAATTACTAATCTTCTCTTTTATAAACTTAAAAGCAAGCTAATTCCATGTGATACATTCCCTATATTTGTAAAGCATTAATGCATATTCTTAGTAGGACATTTCTTAGAAGGCAAATTAGTAAAATGATTAATATATACCTATTTAACAATCTATTTCTCTAGGACCACGTTCATCTTTATGTACTTAGCTGATTTTCTTACATAAGGGATATTGAAAACATCTTTTTAATTACCATTTTGCAGCAATAGTTGAGAGTTGGGTGAACAGTAGAAATTTGAAATGACTGTAGAGAAGACAAAACTCCCTTCGATGAGACTTAACAGTTTAAGAAGAAACATTTCTTTTCTGTAGGCTGAACTGTAATCCCAATAGGGAAATACAAACAGTGCTATGGAGGGTGAATGTATACATTGCAAAACAAATGCTAGCTGGCATTAAAAAAACAGTGTAGAGGTGATAAAAATATATAGACTGGGAGCAATAAAGTACTGTCAAGAAGATGTATGTCCAATATGTACCTTATTTATTCTAAGAAGAGCATCTCATGACAAATATCTTTATTCACAGAATTGTAATTGATACCACGTGACAAAATACTGTGCCCATCCTCTTCTGAAATGTCACCTCTTCATTCACTCCCCTGTTACTGCTGCGGACTCTGTTGTGTCCATCAAAGTCATTTTGAACGTGAACTGATTTTACTGTTTTACCTAATCAGGCCTAATTAAAAGTAAACCAAGGATTCACTGTGAGACCTGGCTGATGCTACTTTACAGGAGAGATGGATAGGACTGGGTAAAAATTCCTACAAAAAACCTCTTTTTTCAGTGCTAAGCTGGGCCTCCTTACTTTAAAAATTTATTTTTTTCACTCTGACCGTTTGCTTGCTTGTTTGTCTTTTGCTGGAAAACTGAACATCGTAGCAAAGTGCATTGACTACATTATTTGGAAAGCAGCTGTTGCGTCATTTTGCCCCTGTTCCCTCCCCACTCCCACAGTCAGTGAGAGTGTTGACACTCAGTTTGCCACCTTGAATTGTACCTTACTCATGAGATCACCCTGTCCCAGCCCGCGGGAGCCCTCGCAGGCCAGCGCTCAGCGTGAATGTCGTACTCAAAGCAGAGCCCCTGGGAGTTAGACTTTTCCTCTCCGTTTTAAATGGGAAGCAGACTGAAAAGTGTACTTGAGGAATAAAGAACATCTGTCTGGTGGCTTAAGAAGGGAACTGTACTAGAGAAAAAGAAGATAATTTATTCAAAAGAAATCAAACCTCCCGTCTGTCCCCCTGTGGCGGCTCTTCTGCATTTTACTCATCTGCAGTACTTGGTTCATGGTAAAAGGTGTCCCCCCCATGCAGAAATCCCTGGGGAACAGAAATCTCTGTGTATTTTCTTCTGAGTACGCCCCCAACAGCTTGTGCTTGTTGGAGACAGTGCGAACAGAACGCTGAGAGGTGCAAACTCGCCTGGCCTGTCGGATCCAACAGTGCATCTGTGGACGAGCCTGTTCATGAGCGCTGCCAAAGCGAGCCCCGCTCGCAGGCAGGGTCGCTTACAGGTGTCCAGCCCTGGTTTAGTGAAGTCACGGGGCCGTGGTGAGTTTAACTCCTTCTAAACAAATGTGCAGCCTCCTGCCGGTGCCATTCAGCATCTTACCTAGGCTGCCAAATAAATAAAATATATTTATTATTTACCAACTGTAGGCAAGTCCCTGAGACCTGAACTTCCCTAGATGCTTGCAGGAGTACTGCCCGGGGGGGTGGGGGGGAGAGTGAAAAAGGAAGGTAGATCAGGGGCTCCAGGCCGGTAATTGCCATTAAATTTATGGATCTGGGCAGCTCATTACAGCTGTATTATAACTTTTAGCTTCTTTAAGCCTTCTTTATTCTGTCAAATGCTAGTCTTTTCCTGTAACTTAGATTTTGCTTACTTTGTTATCTGCCTGTTTTACAGCTTTAGTGATGTCTAGCTCCATTGGCTAGCTTGATTCTCTGCTTAATCTTTTACTTTATTACTTTTTGGCTTTATTTGCTTAGGATAATTTTAAGCTCCTGATACATACATTTCAATGCTATACATGACAGTTACTCTACGAATTTGATACATTTGATCCTGTAAGTATCTTTAACTTATCCTGCAGAAATAGATATGACACTTTTTTTTGGATTATCATTTAAATCACTGCAATATTACCGTTATTCTAAAATTTTCTTGAGATAATGTTAGATGCTGAGAATAATTTCATTAATGACACAGGAACAAGTGCAAATGCCCCTGAAGCATTCATTAAGGATTGCTTAAGCGTTACGCTGTGCTTATGAATCCTCATGGGCTACTTTAGAAATCCTTAGATGGATTCCTTAATACTTATGAGATTTTGCACCAAACACAGGGCTTAAGTTGAAAATTGTTTGGTTTTTTTTCTTTTTAGTAAGTTAGCCACGGTCCAAACTTGCTGAGGTAAATATCTAAGAACTAGTAAATGTTTCTTGACAGAAAAATATCTCACCGAGTATAGAGCCTTCACAGGGTGCCAGGGATCTTCAGCTGCAACAAAAGTCCAATTATTGTTTAGTGATGGAAGAGTGAGTTATTGCTCAAGAAATAACAGCTTTCATCAAGAAATATTGTTCCTGAAAGTTCCTAGCCTCCACGTGCCAGATAATCAGGGAGCAGCGTCTGGTAACAGCACACTGAGGAGGGCAAGACCGGATGGTAGGTAATTACTATTGATTAGCTTGTAACTGATTCTTTGGAAGTCAGATGAGGTGCAGGGATGCATGGTTAGAGCTGAAAAATTATTTTTCATTCATTGAAAGAAAACAGTTACATGTTTTTCAGCAGTGCGTGGTTGCATGGGTGTCCCTGTAAGCAGTCTGTGCTGTTCTCTCCTGTTCCTAGGGCAATGATTGAGTGCAACTGCCCTTCAGCCTGACCGTTGCTCCTTGTTTCTCTCTACCAAAACCCAGCGGGCCTCGTGTAGCCACCGAGCGCTCTGTGCGAGTATAACCCTTTTTACCTCCACCAGTTATCATCTCCTCTGCTGCAAAGCCTACTTGCAGGAATCTAGCCCTGCCCTTTGTTTTTCTGCTCTGCTCTATACATGGTGGAGGTTCTTCCACCGGCTCACGGAGCTTCGCTTCATTGATTATTTTTGTACTTTGCTCCTCGGGATTGGCTGAATATAGCTAATCTCAATCATAAAGAAGGCAGGTGTGGGGGATCAAATTGCATTTCCTGGAGAGGGAATTGAGGCTTCGTGAGGAGGGACTGGAAGACAGGAGCTGAGGTAGATTGATTTTTATCCACACATATAAATAAGCCTTCCGAGTAGCAGTTGCAGCAATTGGCAGAAGTGTCGAGCTTGCCACTTTAGCTAGGCAGAATCAGATGGGTTTTACTCTGCTGTTGTGTTAATGTGATTAAAATCCTCAGATGGCAGTGTCCATTGATCCAGAGCCCTGCAGAGATGTCACTGTTCGGGTATGCTTAATGAGGTCCCTGGAGAGGGAAGGAAATAAGTTAAGCCTGGTTTTCTTTCCAGTTTTGTCAATAATAAGGACAAAGAAATGGTTTTGGGAGCCAGGTGAGTTGTGACTCAGAAATCGGCCAACGAGAGGGAAGGGCTGAAGGGAGTGGCCCCACATGAGGGATTTATTGCTGAGGAGAAAAAAAAGACTGATGCAAGGAGCACAGTATCTGCCCTCACTTGAAAACCACAGAGCGAGCTGTCACTTTAATATACCTCATTTCCCTCCCCAAAATTTATCACACGGGAAAGTAATAACCACCCAGGCATGTATGCATATGCTTATGGGTATATAAACCTGCACAAATGATATATTATTTCTTAGAGCCATGTAAAATATTTGCACAATTTTTAAATCACTCTGAGCTGGCCTGGCTTCAGGTTTTGGTCCCAACTGAAAACCCAAGTGATTTGCATTGAAAAGCTTGCTGGGGAGACATCTGGATCAGATACAGTAGAACGGTCTGAAAAGCAGGGCTTGTGTGTTTGCTTCAGTGATGGGAGGCTTTTTTTAGAGATGGAAGGGGAATTCTCTCAAATTTTGCTTTGGGATTTTGATAGGACAGAACCCAAACCTCAAAGTATGTGTGAACTTATGCAACGAAAAGTCTTCTGCCAAAAAGAGTGATAAAACCTGCAAAGATCAGCACAACTTTTGCTCACACACATGGTATTGAGACCTAGAGCACCGCATTATAAAACACTTCCAGTACTGCTGACCACCAGGTTTTAGGGTAAGTGAGCGCCACACAGAGAAAAGCGTATGTTATTCCTCATCTCCCCCTTTTCTTACCTTTTTCTTTACAATACTGTGGCTTGGACTCCACCCTGAATGGAACTCCATCACCTTCTAGGGGGGCAAGGGAGGACTCTGCGGGTGAGCTGCGAGACCCATCTGTTCTCCTTCAGGAGGTGGGCAGGGGGAGAGGCTGAGGAGCAGCAAGAGGTTAGAAGGAAGGTTTTGCTGTTGGGGCTTGTTAAATTCTTGGTGTTCTCGTGTCGTGCCCTCGCAGAGATGGTAACTGTTTGAGCAAGTATGTTTTGGAGGCCTCTAATTCTGTTATGCAGAGCAGTGGATTAGATAGATAGAGAGAATATGTAACAAGCATATATAATGGGAATGGTACTTAATACAGCGTTGGTATGGTTCCTGTTCCTTTCTCAACCGTGTCCCAAGTGTATTTCCAAGCTTTGAATCAACGCTGGGATTTTCTGTCACGCTCTGAAGAAACCATATTTGAATCAACATCCAGCAGAGAGAGGCAAACTTGTGTCTTAAATGCCTTTTCAATGGCTTCCCAGGGCAGAGTAGCTGCTCTGAGCACGGTGCCACATTATGAACTTCGTAGGGCCAAGGCTGGCCGGAAAGACTCCTGCCTTCCTTGGCCTTCATTTTGCCGGCTGTTGCTGAGAGCAGTGAAACCGTGTTGTTAAAAAACAGGTGGAGGAAGGACTGTTTTAGCTGCATCGTTCGCCAGTCCCATTAAGCAGCATGGCCACGCAACCAGTCAAATCGGCGCAGCTGGGCAGGACGGTGGTGGGGGAGCTCCAGGGCGGGAGGACCAGCGGAGCTCGCTGTGGGATGCGTGGATATGGGAGCTCAAAGCAGAGGGGCCACAGAGATTGCCCATCGCTAGTTATCACCTACACCTCCTCAAAAAAAACCAGAACGTTTTCAAATAATGCATACCCTCATCTGGAGAGGTAAAATTGCAAGTGGGAACAAAAACGTTAGTCATTTCAAGCTTTCAGGGGGTTTGGAAGCTAAGGCATTTCTTAGTCTAAAACATTCCTGAAAATTGTGCTCTTAATTACAATAGTTTAGTCATTGTGAAGAATATAGATACCTTATGACCTTTCAGACACATGGGCTGAAGAGGATGAGTACTGTGTTCTTTTTAAAGAATGAGATTAACATTAAGTGCTCTTACAAGACTGTTTTGTTAATTTTTTTAAACGTGCTTTTAAAGGTGTTCAGTTAGCATGGGAAAAAGGTACGTCATGGGACCAAGGCGCTTTCCCCATAATTTTTTCTTGTTCCTACTCATTATGAGAGAATAAATAATGGTCCCAAATAATGTTATCAATAGGCTAGGCCTTGGAGGACACAAGTGCACAAGGGAGTTACTGTGCTTTCAATTATCTGCCAGCAACTGAATGGTGGTACCTGAGCACGGGGTTCTCTAAACACAGTTACAAAGGGCTAAAACACGGTAGCAGTAACCTCCTTCTCTGATATTACAGTTTTAACACTAAAATATAGTTTTACATTAAAATTGCCATAGACAGAATAAGCACATAAATAGTTACCATTATTCATCAGCACCAGGGAAGACTCGGTAACATGTTTTCATATCTGTGCCCATAGTTTTGTTAAAGGAAAATACGGGAAAATGATAGCTAGTGTGTGATCAATTTTTTTCCCCCCAGTGAAACACAAACAATGCAGAGCAGAAAGGAGTTCAACTTAGGTGCGCGGGAATGTCATGGTAGTCCTAAATCCCAAACATACAAGACCCAAGTATTCAGTCCTCTGCAAGACTGATTTTGAAATAATGAGATTTTTTCTTTTTACAGCAAGAGTTTAGGTTCCTGGTTTTGTCGATGGTTGACTCGCTGGTTATGTGTTCAGGCTTTTTCTTCATCAACGTGGGTAGATAGAAGAAGCCTTTTAAAATGAACTTCCCACAGAATCAGTTGCTGCTGAATGGGATTAAAGAACTGCATTTCTTTAGTTTTATCAACGGAGGGCATTAGTAAAGGAAAACAGGAGGTTTTTAAGAACATTGCCATTGAATTTTCCACCTCACTAGTGTGTTTTTTTGTACTTGCCCATGTCACAAGGAGTTAGGCGTTTAAAGCCACCCCCCCATCATGGATTCTGACCCATACGTGATTTTACTCTGGAGTTCACTGGTGCGAGAAAGGGGATCAGCAGGGAGCATTAATAGAAACCAGCCACAATAATGAGAACAACTGCAAAAATTCCATGAGGGAGAAAAATCCAAATATTTTCTCCTATGGCAGGGTCGGCTACTGGGGTCTGGTCCTACGCAAATTCAGGGAGTGGGACAGTGGATGGGAGATAGAAGCAGGGATGCTTGTAAAACTCACTCTGTAAGTTCACGTTCTTTGTGGCTTGTGTCCACCTGTGTCAGGTCAGATCCACACTGGTGTTTGCCTAATACGTCCAGGGAAAACAGAGGGAAAGCAAGAGTCTGGCTGAGTCTGTGGAAGGCACGCATTGCTGTTATCTGGTCTTCTGGCTGGGTGGGGAAGTTTTCAGCTGTTTGTGTTTCTAGGACAGCACAGCTTTGTAAACTTGCACTGTGTCTCTCTGCACATCACTCTGTATTTTTAGGTCTTGAAAGCACGCTGCCAAAATACCAGATGTGCCGACGATGAAAATGTGATGTTAGGAGGCATAACAACAGCTTTTACGTCTGTTAACTATTTGTCTTTAAAAATATAGGTGTACCTTGGGTAATTACGATAGAGGGCTTGGGGCCTTGAAGGTTTAGAGAGTAACTTTAAAAATGAAAAGAAAATCTATAGTATGTCAAAGGACTCTCTGAAGAAAATTCCTCCTGCTGGAGTGTGTTTACTGTTAATTCAATAATACTGTTTTCACTCATACAGAGTGAGGTCAGAGCTCTTTCTGCTTACATCAAATGGACCTCGTGGGTAGGGCACTGAACCACAACTCAGGATGCTGCACATCATTTCTCATCCTGGCTCAGATGCAGGTTTTTGACAGGACACTTAAATTTCAGTTTGCCTCACCTCTGTCTTTGCAAGGGGTCTTATGCTTAGATACTTTACGAGGCTGTCGCAAGAGTAAAAGCCATTAAGGACTGTGAAATACTCACAAATACAATGCCAAGGGCCTTGGAGATGCCAACACAGACAGAAGAAGTCTGAAGGAAGTTAGGTCTGAACCTGAAGACACCCCAGCCTACGAACAGCTTTGTACTTAGCAGTTCTTCACACAGGGACGTCTGACCTAAAGCAGTTGCTGGCCTGAATGTTGTTGAAGCATTGGTAATTCCGGGACAGCCCAAGCTGGAGGTAATAGGTCACTTGGCTGTTGGAAAGCAGGCAAGACCAAAATTTGGTACAGCAGCGGGAAGGTCTGCTCTGTTGAGAGAGAATGGAGGTGTCACAGGGGGATTCGATGAGGAGACAGGGTCTTCTGGGGAGGTACCTGGATCAGTTGTGGGAGGTAAAACAGGGAAGTGCTTTACAAGTGTTTTATAAGAACAGTCTTTCTGCAGGATGGGGTCTCCCTCTCTTGATCACTAACCTTGGGGTTGCTTGAAAGCACTTCAGAAATGTTGAAGGATGATGGAACATCAGCCTAATAACATTAATTTTCTTTGCCATTTCTTACAAAAAAACCAGTTAGGCTAAGTTCATCAGCTGCAATTTGAACAAGTGTCTCTCTAGGATTTCAAGGTAGCTCACCATTAAGAAGTCCCCTCTTCTAAATGCTTGTAAAATGCCTCATAAATTTAGAGTTAAGAGAGACCAAATCCGTAGTCAGTACTATTCTTTTTCGAACTTTTTGATCACTTAGATGAGTACCATGTTGCTGTGTATCTTTCACTGACCAAGAGACCAATTCATTTAATTTGGAAAATGTAACCCTCAGTTCCACAAACCTAACAAAATATTTTTAATAACCAGGTGCAGACTTACAAAGCTGGTTCTTCTAGTCAGTTATTAATATACATGAATATTTCATATAGGCTGTCCTTCTGTCACATTGACCATTTAGGATGTTGGGTGCCAGATCCTTTTCTAGGCTGCTTTTCTGTGAAATTAGAGGACACGTCATACTGCGCTGACTCAGCCACATCTCTCATTAACTCCTTGAGAGCAAAATAAGAGCCATTAATTCCATGTAGGTCACTGAACAACAGCCAAATGATCTCTTTCAGTCATTGCCCACATTTCATTTGTTCTTAATGATTGGTTTGTTAGGGTATGGTTTCCCACTGTACAGTAAAAACATTCGGATTTTGCAATCAAAGATAAGCCTAAAGCAACCTCATAGTTTCTACACCTGTTTAAATACAAGAAGATCCAGGATTTTATGGAATTGCATTTGGATAAAATCAAGGCAAACTAGGACAGGAGTCACATCTGACAAGGTTTAGATAGTCTGCGAACCTCTTAGTGAAACTATATATTCAAATTTTCATAGGCATAATTGACTCTTCCTCTCTTTTGGAGAATTTACTCCATCTGGAAGATCCAACTGTTTCTTAATATTGCACCATCATGTATTGCACATTGACTAGTGAAGGTAGTACTGCTCCTCCCTTCCCTGTGCAAAGCCAGCCAGATGTGGATGAACGTGCACATCATTGGGAAAAAAAAAAAAAACAAAACCAAACACAAAAGGAGTTAAGAGGTGATTCATTTTTTTAAAAAAGAAGGGGAGGAACAGCTGCAATGAAATCGGGCCAGTCCACAAATACTCAAGAGCAGCTTGGGTGTCAGAAACCCGGGCAAAGCAACTGTGAATTCTGGTGGGTTGTGCTGCTCCTTTGCTACGTTCCTGCACACGTCCACCCCCCAGAAAGTGGGGCCCACATTCGCTCTCTGTGATACCCTGTGAACACGTGCCCACGGCCTCTAAAGTTTAAGGAAACTTAATTAGCCAGGAAACATATTTCTCACTCGCCCTTTGCTTCCGTATGCTGGAAGGTTGGTGTGTGACGGCAGCTCTCGCCAGTCCCCTCCCCGCGGTGGAATGAATGCCGTCTCTGTCGGGCAGGCTAGGGGAGGTTACGCTCATGGTTTTAATTCTTCTCCCAGCCTTGAAACAGTCTGGCATGTCTACCCACAAAACGATTTTGGAACAATAGGCTTTAAATAAGCACCCAGGTACCAGTAAAAGTCAGTAGGCTGTTGGTCCATAATTCTGGTCAGCACAAACCAGACCCTAATATCCTTTCCTCATTTGGCACCACCCAGATAACCATTTTAATCTGGACATCCCCTTTCTTTTTGTCTCAACTTTAAAAAGAAACTACCCTCACTACAGCCATATCTTGGAAGAAATGGAAAAAATGCAGTTTCATATTTTTTTTACAGATTTTGAGGCCAGACTCCCATAAACCTCCTGATTTAGCTACTAAAATTTTGCTTGAACGTCTTGTCTTTTTGACAGAAAGGTTAGCAATTTCCCAGAGTACTCGGCTCCTGTGGGACCTGAAGCCACTGCAAAATGAAAGCGCAGATTTTAGCTGGGGAGCAGGCTAACGGTTCGTAAAATCTTCTGTCTTTCCCACTGGTTTGATAGTATAGTCACTGCAGCAATAGCAAAGCAGCAAGCACACTGTGATCTGACTACCTCAGCTGCCCACGTGGATAATGGTTTCGGTAAATCTTCATATAATACAGCTGTATATATAGTGTGTGGCTGCCGTACAAATGCATGTTCCCAGAACTCCTGCCCTGTTTGCTAGGTAGGACCTATCTTCATGTGCTTCCTCCCTGGAAAGGGACATTTCCCAACACTGGTCTGACAACTTTATCTGAAATCACCTTGGAAAAAATCATTCTGTGGCAAGCTTGGAAAAAAACTTTCCTTCTGCTGGTTTGTGAGGCAAGCGGCCCCTTCAACGCTTGCCTCCGACGATGTCTCTGTGTCTTTTTAGTCAGCAAAACCTAGTGTTCCTTCTCACATGGCCATAGCAGGGTTTTGTGGGAGACGGATGGAAATCTCCTGCAAACAGTTTCGTTTTCGTCAACAAAATCCATCGGTTTCTTAAGAAAGCTGTCACCTAGCCCTGTCCCTGCTGTGTCACCCGCTTGGTGCCTGTCATCGATGGACTGGTTCTCTGGGACCACGTTCCATGAGACCGCAGAAGGTGAGAGTGATTTGAAAGAAGCTTGCCCTTGCCAGGTGGAGAAAATGATGTCTGAAAATGTGGAGCAAATGTCTGAAAGATGCGAGACATCCCTTCACATGGAGATGCACCCACCTTGGTACATGCTGCTTGATCATACCAGGAGTTTCTGAGTTTCTTTACTGATCTGGGGGCAACTGCCCTGTTGGGAAGTTGAGACCTGTCTGCTGAAGGTGGCTTGAGATGCATTTCTTCTCAAGAAACTTAGTTCAGAGAGTTGTTTCTCTTACAGATGCTTTCTTTGTGCATTTCACCAGTATCAGGTCGCATTTTACGTGTTTGCTGCTGCTTGGCTAAGTACAGAAATACTCTGTTGCCCTTTTACAGTAGCTGCTTTCTCTAGGCATGCTCTCGGACCACCCTGTCACTCTGACCTCTCTGACCAAGGGGTCGTCCCGCACCCCGGTGCATCCCGCACGCCTGTGCCACAGCATCAGCGCCGCAGCTTCTTCCTCTTTCCTGAGGACCTCGGGTTTTAAATCAGCAGGGCACAGAAAGGCCATTTTATTGTGTTAGGAGAGCAGCTCTTCAGCAGCAGAACGGAAACTTGATCTGACCACTGAAATCCTCCTGCTGAACAGAACAGGAAGGTGAAGGTGGTTTGATTTGTCACGAAGGAAGGTGTAGGATGCTCCACGTTCTTCACCTGCTGACCTTTAAACAGTTCTTTGTAATTCGAGGGTGCTCCCTCTGTAAATATTCTGCCTGCTAAAATGAAAAAAAACCCGCTTCCCTTCTTTCTCACCGTTACAGTACAAGCAGGGTGCAGCCTGAGGGCTGTGACTCCACACGTAAGGTGATCTCGGCTGCTCTCCCAGGACCACCATGTGGCTTTCACGGAGGAGAACCATGCCCTCTCTGCCACCTCCCTGTGATCCCGGGGCACAGACTCACCAGCTGCGACTCCTGTGAGTCGCCATGTAAGCACGTCGGGGCAGAATTAAGATTTCTTCTCTCCTCCAGCCAGGCCCCAGGCTGGAAGCTGGAGCTGGACCCGTGGGAGCTCCATCTGGTTGCCCAGCTGGCCTGCTGCCGGACTAGGCCAGCACAGCCACGGCAGAGGATAGTCCGACACCTCAGAGACTGGTCAAACCAGTTGGGCACGGGTGGTTTGGGGCAGCGTTGAACAGGCTGTGGGGCTGGGTAAGGAGGGCTCTGCTTGAAGTCCCTAAGCAGCCCTTAATTTTGCGCAGCGCAGCTGGGTCTTGCCGTCTGCAGGCTCCATGCTGCTCTCTGCTGGTGCTGGGTACGCAGGATGGCATGCTTCCGAAAATAAAGATATTCCACTTTTCACAAGTAGCTTGTAGCTAACATATTTTACATTCCCCTTAAGCCATAGTCAAGACTCTTATCCTCTTCGATGCCATTTTTACCTAGTTCTGCAGATACGCTTTGCATGGTGTGTTTGCTTAGTTTAAAGATTTATTTAAGACACAAACCAGAGCAGAGAATTTCCACTCTGTGATTATGACAGCCCTAAAGTCCTTTAGGAAATGTTGCTATATTCTGTGCTGAACTGTTATTTCATTTTTATTTTTTTATGTGGAAGTCACATTCCCTGCTCGGTTCTGCAGTGTTGATCCTGGAGTGGGATGTCCAGAGGTGTCGGGAGCCAAGCGCGGCGATGGATCTGCATAGAAAGCAGCCCTAGCAAAAATGGGCAGTGTCTTCCTCGCTGCGAGGAGGAGCTGAGCCCGCCACACCAGCAGCTGGGGCTGAACTGAAGTCCTGAGCTACCTGCTGCCCTCTCAGGCCTTTGAGAAACAAGTCCTTCACTCCTTCCTGGGAAGCAGGATGGAGGGAACAGAAAGCAGTAACGGGCTTCGGCCACTAACACCGGCTTTCTCTTCCCATCAGCTAACGCCCCAGCCCTCAGTTTCCCTCCTTAATGCTGCGCCTGACCCACGCATGGGATGTGTTTTGAGGCCCTCGTTTGAAAACAAAGTTTGTGAGGGAAAAGTGTTAGTTTTTATTTTACTCAGGGATACACTTTGATCGTATCATGGACGGTATAATATCAGTTGGGCATTTGTTAATCTACCAGAGAAGTCACTGCCTGAAGGGAGGAGAATGTAGGACATTTTGAGTCTGAATAGATGAGAAAGCTGCATTAGCCGGTGCAGTTTGTTTCTGATCGGTCTCTCTAGTTGGAAAAGGCTGTAATTGTACAGTAATTCACTGCTACCTTATTTCTAAAATCCCTGCAGATGATTCCCACCAGACAGACTGCTTTGGTAAGCAGTTCATTTCAATACCTCACAAAAGCTACAGCAGAGAGCAGGGCGAGAACAAAATGAAGCAGAAGTGATTTACTGAGCAAGCAATGTCATCACTCTGCTGCGCATCGTGTCTTTGCAAGATAGAAATTTGTTGGTTGATCTTACCTCACAGAACAAACAAGATTAGGTGGCAGAGGCACAAAAAGCAGTCCTGTCTCTCTGGGTCCAAGGCACATTTGCAGGCGTGCATTAGGTCTTTTGCTGTCTCCGGGGGTGTGTGCTTGTTGGCACGGTGGTGTTTTGGCATGCAGCACATCTCACAAACAGCTACCTGCTCATGGCGTCTCCTTAGGTAATTGAATCAGTTACTTCCAGCTTACATCCAGTTACCTTCCTTCCTCCTTATTTTAAGCCTTCCCTTGGGAATTATGTGAAAATGTAACTTGGTTTTTACTGATAAAAAATTCAGATTGGTCTAAGGCGCACCATTTACAGCAGTAGCCGGAGTCACTTCTTCTAGAGTCATGAAACTAGAGGAAGCCACCGTGCTGTGAAATTATAGAAAAGTAAGTGTGTGAGTGTGCGTGTGCGTGTGCATGCACTCCAAGGAGAGCTCTGCGGTAGTTGCTAAACAAAAAGACAGGAAGAACTACATCATCATAATCTCAAGGACAGCAAAGTGAAACTCGGTAATCCCCACAGGGCAAATACTCTTTGCCTCTCTTATCAGCCCAGATTAAATCCCTGGGGTCCATACTCAATCACGTACAGTTAAGCCAACGTTTGCCTGCTCCTCAAGCAGGCGCTTTTCTCGTCTGAGTTTGTGTTCGTGGCACAGAATTCTCTTTGGGTTTAAAACTTTAATAATAAATCATATTTTAGGAAAGCAGTACAGCTTCTGTACAAGGAAAGGCGTATTGCTTGCAGCTATTTGATTTCATGATTTAAAATTTCCTTTTTGCCCCCCCATTTTAATGTCAGCACTGAGGTATTTGCTAATGGGAGAACCAGCATATCATTAGATACTCGTCCTGATCTTCCTCCACCCAGTTTTGTCACCACCCAAAGCACAGGAGCAAGCCACAGCCTGCCCTGGCTAGCTTGAGGAGTTCCCTGCCTCAGGAAGTGATCAGATCACATCTCTGTCAGGATGTCTTGTCTTTTTGGGAATGAGAAATGCAGCTCCTGAGAAAAAAAAACAAAAAAAAAGGGCATGTGTTAAGTGCCAGAGAGAAGACACAGAACGAGTTGCACCTTGTTTCAAAACTCCTCCAACAGGCTTTGGCACTCTCTGATGAGTTAAAAGGACCAACCCCCGAAAGAGACCTGAGAAAAGCGTGCTGAGAGCGCATTTCTGGGAGGGAACAACCCTGCACGGAGAGGGTGCGGAGGTGCTAAGAATACCGCACTCTTTCTTCTGCATGCAGGGGTGGATGAACATGAGAGACTGCAACGGGCTGTCTTGCCTAGGCCTGGGAATATGTGCGTTGCTTTGGGCAGTGCTAATGGGAAACCCAGACTCGGCTGAACTCCTCAGTACACCTGCTCCACAGCAGGATGGGGTTTTATTTGCACATAGCACAAGAGGACTCATGTGGCAGCAGAGCCCACGAGCCAATACCGCCATACAAGTAGCAGATAATAAGCGGCGCTTCTTAAGTGCTCACCGTTGTCTGAATTTCCTGATGGCCCAGTGAAACCTCAGGCATCAAAATGTGATGGTGCGGGAGCCAGGACATAACACCCACCTCTCCCCAGGCGTGACCTGGCTGTAGAGCCCTGTCTGTGGTGCCACTGGCAGCGTGGTGCTCCTCTTGGTTGCGCAGTGCATGCGGTAGACAGGGGAGAGCAAGGTGCATGGCTCCTTAGCAGCAGGCAGGTTTGACTGGGTATATCAATGCTGCAGATTTGGAAATCTAACTGCTTTGTGCAAAAAACATGAAAACTTATGTTAACAGCTTTTATGCTCAGCAGGTTTACTCGAGCCATCTAGTCTGACCAAGTAAGAACTGCCACAGACATCAATTTTTGAGGCTGCCTTGGTGATTTTAAAATACGTTTTTTAATACTGACTTTACAAGACAAGGACGAGTAACAGAGAATCTATAACGTCTGATTAACCATTCCTTATTTCACACACTTTGCATAAATGGTAGCTTGCATTGCCCACGTGTCTACCCATCAGTTTTAGGTGGCTTGGTTTGCCTGCTGCCATGTGATAATCATGAAAGACACCAAGGCAGAGCAGAAACCAGAGGATTCATGAGTAGGACAAGGTCGCAAAGAAGTTGTGGAGGAGGAGATATGTTGTGAGGGGAGATAAGATGGAGCTGGGTAGAGGCACAGGGATATGTGACGTAGGCATAAAGTAAGATATACTCAACGCCAAAGGAGATTGGGAGATTCTTTGCTCCATTTTTCTGAAAGCTGCTTGTTCCACCCAGTATTCATCACAACTTCTGAAGGGCCAACAAGCTACAATGGTAGACAATGGGCAAGCATGTTCTCGCCATAAAACAGTGAAGCAATTCCTTTTGCAGAGTTCCTCGATGCTGAGACAAGCCCTTGTTCCTTACATCAGCTTTTGTTATCTGAACCTATCCCCTTTGTAATTGCACTAATTAATACCATTGCAAATCTCTTGATGTTTCTCATTTACAGAACACTCTTACCTTGTGTCTCACTGTGATGAGGTGAGGGTGAACCTGCTGTTTATGTCTTGATTCAAGTAGTCAGTTCCTCTGTTGGCAATGTCCTGTTAAGAGATGAAGTATGAAGTCAGCATGTCCACCAAAACACCAGCCCTGCCCGAGAACCCCCACCCAAATCTGTGTGCCCCACCAGGGTTTGTCTGTGCTCAGAGCCCTGTGGGGGTAACAAACACAGGGAGAGACAAGAGAAAACTCTGAGGAAATCAGAAGAGGGAATTGGTCCTGATTATGTTGATGATGGCTCTTTATCAGCTCATTTCTTGTAGTCTCCCACCTATCGGCATCAAAACTCTGCATGTTGTTTCCAGCTGAAGTAGATGTCTTCCTGAAAACTGAAGGATCTTTCCTGTAGTAATGAAATAAAAAACATTGACGTTACTGTTCCAGACTTTCACCAGGAGATACGGCTGCAGTCCAGTTTACAAATCTGGGTTCAGAATAACCTCCTAGAAGCCAGCAGAGTTGCTCCACCTTTAAGGCTGTCTCAAACTGAGTATTTCAGCGCATTTATGGCTGCCTTCTCATAATGATTGGAAGTGATGGCATGTAGATTTCCAAGTGTCCACTCAACTTTCTTAATTTTCTCTTTTTGTTTTAAAGTATATTCGGTGCTGTTCGAACTGGTGCTTATATGCTGTACATTTTGATGACCAAAGGCCTGAAGCAGTCAGTGTGTGACCAGAGTTTTTACATTGGACCTGTCAGCAAATTCTGGGCATATGCATTTGTGCTAAGCAAAGCACCCGAACTAGGTGAGTACCCACTCTGCCTTTCTCTCGCTATACATATTTAGAGCAGAAACGTCTGTGCAGGAAGCACAAGAAGCGTCTCAGTGCTGTCGAAACCCTGTTTTAGTCTTAGAAAATCTGAGTGAACAAAACCAACCCCAAACTCTGCAGGTTTTTGTCTCTAGAGATTTAAGTCCAGCTTGGCTGAAGTTAGAGCAATGTGCAGTTGGATAAGACCATTCCCAGCTCAGGAATAAACTACAGTGATTATACACAGCAGGGCAGTCGGGGTAAGAGCAGTCTGGTCCATACCTCTTCCTTAGCTACTCGTAGGCAAATACAAATAGCGTAACCAGCCGTCACTCAGCCTGTGGGTGCAGAAGTGAAGGGTGGGCTACAGCAGCTGTGTCAGCAAGAAGCTTTGAGTCAGGTTCTGCCTTGGTTTCTGCAGCATTCATCCATAAATACACATGTAGGCGTACAATTATGAACAGTAACATGCTTCCTCCCTAAACATTGAAAGCTGTGGCTGGCTGCTTCCTCCAAATAGAAACCAATTTCCCATAATATCTGTAGCTTTTCCAGCCCTGATTCTTATAAACTCCTGTCTCTCCAGCAACTTTTTTGCTAAGGATACTTATGATATACATGCCAAAGCCAGTCTGCGGGTGTTGTCATCCCGTGGCTTATTAGTGTAAGAAAAGATTGTTTTAATGGGAAGGAGGAGGCAGCAATTTAGCAGCCCTCCAGCTTTCATTTCAGAGGATGCACTTACTAAACCTCAAAGGGCTGCAGCACTCGTGTTCAGATGTACAGCAAAAAGAAGTCTTTACCTTTCAGCAGAGAATTTGATTCAGTAAATTACGGGATAGCAATTAATCGGCATAAAAACTGGAAAGAGACAGACACCAGTTGCCTTGCTGTGTCAGAGTCCCACCCATGATTTCCTGATGCTTAAATTAGTGCAAAACCACAGAAATTTATTTGCTAAAACTGGAAAACATCAGCTAGAACTGCACGGCAACAATAAATTGAATCTATGCTTGCTTATTAAAATGTGAGTGAACATCTTGCAGCTAATGAAGTAAACAGTAGCATTACAGCTTATTACAGACCTTGTGCAGACGGTGCAGTTTGGGTCCCACCCATCACTAATATTCATGATTTGGATTTCCTGGGATACATATGCATAGAAGTAAGTTCCTAGATGCAAATCTCAGGGATCTTTTTGGAAACACCGTGTCTATAACAATAGAAAACAAGTAACATACACGTCTCTCTCTTCTCTAATTGAGATGCTCGGTGCAATCATGAGATGCAGAAGGAAGAAAGCAGCAGGAAAGAGGAATAAAATTTACTTTTCTACAGTAGCAACATGAATTTGCAGAAAAGGATGTGCATTTCAACATAAACCAAATTTCTTTCTAGAAGCACTTTTTCCGGCAATTATGTTACATAGCTTTCAGTATTGTAGGTTGCATATGCAATAGCTTTTTGCATAGCGCCTCAGAAAGCTCTACGGAGTTTAACTGGGTTGTTTGCAGGTAGGCATTTGAATCGGAGGACTCTGTGCGGCTGCTTCCCTATCAAGCTACGTTTCTCTTCTAGTCACAGTATATAATGGACAGTCTCACAGTCAGAGATGATGCACGTACATCCACCTACCTCCCCTCAGACTTTCATGGATTATGTTTGCAGCAAAGGGCTACCAAGTAGACCTATGGAGGTTTCAAACAGGGGTTATCCACACAGGAAGATTTGGATACGTTGGTTTTGCAAAGATTGCATAAAGATTAGGAGGCAAGCTGTCTCTCGGATCAGACAGCCTCTCAAATCTTGAGTTGAGGTGGTTTTTCATAGAATCCTAGAATCATAGAATGGTTCGGGTCAGAAGGGACCTTAAAGGTCATCTAGTTCCAACCCCCCCTGCCATGGGCTTGGACACCTCCCACTAGACCAGGCTGCTCAGAGCCCCATCCAGCCTGGCCTTGAAACGTCCTTGAAATGGTCTTCATGCTCCAAAATAGTGTATTCTCCAGCAGCAACAGCAAAGGGGAGAGAGGACTGCAGTAATTATGTTTCATGTTCAATGTGTTTCTCATTTCCTCCCCTCCTTTTTTTTTTTTTTGTTTTTTTTTTGTTACAGGTGATACAATATTCATTATTCTTAGGAAACAGAAGCTCATCTTCTTACACTGGTACCATCACATTACTGTGTTACTTTATTCTTGGTATTCCTACAAGGACATGGTGGCTGGCGGTGGCTGGTTCATGACCATGAACTATGGAGTACACGCCGTTATGTACTCGTACTATGCCTTGCGGGCTGCTGGCTTCAGAGTCTCACGCAAGTTTGCCATGTTCATCACCTTGTCGCAGATCACTCAGATGTTGATCGGTTGCGTGATCAATTACCTGGTCTTCTCCTGGATGCAGCAGGGCCAGTGCCATTCCCACGTGCAGAACATCATCTGGTCCTCTCTCATGTACCTCAGCTACTTTGTGCTCTTCTGCCATTTTTTCTTTGAGGCCTATATTGGCAAAACCAGAAAAGAAAGGAAGGTTGACTAGTGGTAGAAACGAGAAGCCATAGCTCAGGGTCATCAAGAAAAACAAAATTATAAGAAAAGAAAATGGCACAAGGAAACACATATATGTATGGTGCAGCTAAAACTTGGCAGCTTAGGGAAAGTTAGCTTGGTTTAACCCAGTAAGTTTATGATCCTATCATGGTGAGGACTCACTGAATTCTACTCTATCTCAAAGGACTGCTGATGAAAGACAACTTCCTTCTTGTACCTGTCTGCTCTAGAAAAGAAAGGAGAAAAGAAAGAAGAGAAAAAAGAAAAGAAAAAAGGGAAGAAAAAAGAGAAGAAAAGAGAAAAGGAATAAAGTTGAGGGAAAAAGAAAGTACGTTACATAAGCAGTGTGTTTCCCCAGGGTGGAGGAGAGACTTTTATTTCCAAAAAAAAAAGTTCCTAAATCCTTTCTAATAATTTTTCAGCATTAAACTTGAACAAAACAAAGCAGAGAGGTGACAAAAAATACCTGTCTATGACAACAGTAAGATTGAAAAATTAAAATCTTTTCCATAGAAGGTCGGTACCTTTAGCCAAAACGAAACCCAAAAGGATGTTTCCTGAATGGGAAGTGGCTGAACTGCACACTGTGGTCACGAACGGAAAAGAGAAGAGATTGATTTCTCTGCTATGTACTCTGCTGGAGGAGCAGATCTGGGACGCAGAGTTGCCTCCCTCAGAAGGCGGAAAGGAGCAGTATTTTTACAAGAGTTTAATGTGAAAAGATGCACTGTTGCAATACATATCTCAGAGAGTGCATTTTCCAAGTGCATTTTTCAGTTAAACGCAAGGAATTTCTGCAGCAGGATAAGTCATAGAGGGTTAAATCAATCACTATTTGCAAAATTACCAGGGGCTAATAGCAGAGGGATGTTCAGGAAGGAGAGGGAGACAACTCCCCTCGTGTGATTTTTAGGAATTATCCGTTAATCTCAATTTAACCCGCAGCAACACTGAATTACATGGGAGAAATCGGAAGAAATGCTAGTTAGCGAGAAGAGAGTGATACATCTGCCCACTGTTTCCAGAACAGAGCCCTGTGGCACAATAGGGATTCTGTGTCTGTGTGGACACAAGGATACCTGCCTGGGTGGGAAGAGGCGGCAGGACTGCGCGACATTGGGTAACACTGTGCTTCTGCATCTGCCTCCCGGGCGGTGCAAAGATGTTCAAAGTGCCCTCCTCTGGTCATGTGGAGATACTACTACAAAACATACTTGGAATAGGTTTTTCTGGAGATTTGTATAGAAAAAAAAATTAGTCTAAACGGAGTAATTTTGCTGCAACAGCTTAACTCTAAAGTCCAGAGAGAATGATCTTTCATGAAATATATCTCTGTCTCTGCAGAATCTGTACTGTAACATCAGACTGACCACTTAAGAAGACCCTCTTTCTTCTCTGAAGTCAGCTACAGATATAAGGAGAAACGTATTTCACTCTGAACCTTAGAGAGTTAGTTGAGAACAGCCATATTCTTTCAAAGAGAAGTAGATTGCATTATCTGTGATATTCCAGTCCTTACAAAGCCAAATAAAATGTGTAAAAGTTCCTAGTATTTCAAAGACGCAAGTATGTAAACTTGATGTTAAATGTGTTAATGTAGTATTCTAAATTGTATCAGTTAGGTAGTTTAACTAAACAATTAGAAGAACTAGATCAACAAAATAGGGACTGCTGTTCTGCATAGGATATACACACACCTATAACTACACCCATAGACACATTCTGTGAATTGTCAACGAGAAAAAAAAGCCCAGTGGCAGAGAATCACGTTTCCTGGCTAATGCAAAAGATTGTCATTATCTTTCTTGCTTTAATTTGAGATTGTACAGTACAAAGGGTATTTTTTTTTAATTATCATTTCTAGCTTTAATTGTGCTGTCATTCATGAAACAGAGCTGCTTTAGTATCCTGTTAAGAGATGACAAGGGCTTTCGGTGTCTCATTATATACAAAAGAAAAACAAATAAAGTTACATTCCATGTTATGTCAATGGTCTTACAAATCAAAAAGCCTTTGCAGGCTAAAATCATAATTATAACAAGCAGAAAACGAGTTTACATTTGTGTTACTTAAGTTATTGATGTGCTGACGTTATTTTATGGTACACAACAAATAGCAAAATGTGATATGCAGTAATGAAGCTATGATATTCATGAATAGGACTACTGTATACATGGAAATATTAGACAAAACCAATTAAATGTGTAAACCATTTTGTTATACAGCTTGGGAGTAGATAATTATAATGCTGAATAAGCCTTTTTCCTCATGCTTAATTTTGCCCTGGCTAAGAAGCAAGTTAAGAAGATCAGTTTAGCGTGGAAAAGGCAAAATTAGAGTTGGCTGCAATTAGTTGAGAAGCATTGGTAGAAGCCCACCATGGTGCCATTTAGAGCCTCAGTCCCGTGTGTCTTAGGTCTCTCGAATAAAGCAAGAGGGGGTGGAAGCGGTCCGGTGTCTGGAGCTGAAGCTGGAGCAGAAATCTTGGACCCTGTGAAGTCAGTGGGGGCTTTGCTCTGCTTTGAACAGAGCCGGTGTGTCTGACTGCCTTTTATCTGGGCAGAGGGAAAGGACCCGCACACATCTCCTGCTGATTTGAGGCTAATGACCCGAAGGCCCCTTAAACTTTATCAATAAGAAGTGACACCGCACCACAGCCTAAGCTTAACACAGGCGGAAAACAGAGCGGGTTGCAACCAACCTACCGCGTTTTGTACGCCGTTTTCCCTAATTGCATAACAGAAGAACCCCCATGTCTGCGCGTGCTGGATGGCAAGGCTGGCAATGCCGACACTGACTTCAGCGGAGCAAGAATTTCACCCGCTCTTACCCCCATCCTCCCAAACCTTTGCACCATTCCCAGTGCCTGCTCCCGACGTTCCCGGGGCCGGGCAGGTGAGAGCTGCCTTCCTTGCTGCCTGGGAGGAACCAGCCCCAGCCACCTCCTCAAAAGGTGTGCCCCCGCCGGGCAGGGGGAGCGCGGCGCTGAATTCAGTGGGCGTCCTGGCGGGCGACGGGGCTGCAGGCAGGAATACGTGTAGGGAAGGGGTGGCAAGATCAGGCACGCGAGGGACAGTGGCGAATTAGGGTATGTTTATCGTCACGCTGGAAATTGGCTGTCACACTGCCGTTTGCTTCAGGAGATGACGCATCACACACGCATTTATACAGGTCCTGTGGCCCTGCTACACCATTGGGCTTTTCCTCTGAGATTTTCCACTAGAATCAAAGGTGGTAACTGTCATTAAAGAAACTGAGGATGAGACCAAAACCAGCTTACACTGTTTTTCTTTTTTTTCTTTTTCCTTCCTAAAACATGCACACGTGATATTTAGACATCACATTTAACCCACTCACATGTACTTAAACACTGAGCCAGTCAACCCTAATGTTATGACACCTCAAAAATACTCCAGCTGTTCAACCTACAAGCCACAAGATAGAAACACAGCTAATTGGGTCTTATTTATTTTCCTCATTTTGAGCCTTGGGGTCACACTTTCAAATTTTTCTGCCCACTCGCAGAACCCTTTTTTTCCTAATTATTTTAAATGAAGTTGTAATCCTGTTGGATTCTTATGCGCCATGGGGCACTCAAACTTTATATAAATTACCAAGCATTATGGGACCTCTGACAACCACCACAGATGCTTGAAATGCTGTTATTCACTATTAAAGTCAGGAAAGTTACACTGGGGTTAAGGTCAGTCTGCCAGGGCCGAAGTCTGTGTTTTATGTTTTGATGCATTAATCCGATGTACTGAAATAAAACCAGAAAGGTCGGTATGGATTTGTGCTTAGGCAGCTGCGAGCAGAATTTGGCTCTTCCTGAACGCTACTTCTGTGTAGTGAACACTTTAAGGAAAATATTTTCAACTAGTTAGTGGAAGAAGAAAAACTTGGGTAATTTTGGAGCCTCGTAAATTGTGCCTGTGATGAGAAGGAAACCCCTCGTGCTTAGAGACCTTCTGTAACTCGGAGTCACAAATGATTTATGTCTGGGCTCACTGATAACACCCAACTAAACGTGTCTGGCTCCAACAGAGACCTCTCACCAGAATCTCACAGTAAACTAATACAAGCTTTTACTTACAAGATAAGGGCGAAAGCACGCAAAAGGAATCAGTCAAAAGAGCCAAAAGAGCTAGTGGGAATAAAGTATTGAGCACAAGTTGCAGGAGAGACAAGGAGGGAGAAGATCTATTCCATACCCAGGAGAAAGTATTTCCAGGCTGAACGCTTGCTCCTTCCGAAGATGCAGCAAGGCAAAGCGGGAGGAGGCTGGGCTGCGCAGTGCTGGCTGCCCAGGACGGGCTGGCTGCTGGAATCAGGCTTCCTGCGGAAGTTAATTACGCAGTGGCTCCCCGAGTGCGAGCGTGGGTCTGTGGATTGGTTTGGTGGCGCATCTGTGGTCTAATAACTTGTGAACTTCAAGGCCTGGGTGTATTTCATTTTTCCTTTCCTGAAAGTAAAAACCTGGGACAACGTTTTAGTTGCGAGCAATGGTACCTCAGGGATCAATATTCAGGTGGTTTTCAGGCAACAAAGAGCATAAAACACCAATTGTCGTGACTGTAAACAGCAGCCTTTGTAAGCAGTGCCAGATATAAGGTATTAGCGCAGTAATATTTCTAGTAGTTGTAGTCCATCCTGTACTTCAGAACCAGTAACAGAAGTATAATGTGTTTGTAGGCAAATCCTAAATACAGGCATACTTCAAGTAATAAAAATGGCCTTGATCGAGGAAGAAATCAAAGCAAATTGCAGACAACACTGCGTAAGTTCAAGGACTTGGTCCAATGCCTGCTGAAAGTGAGATCGTTGGTGAGATGACCGGTGACTTCAGTGAGCTTTGCGTCAGCCCCCTGTGGCCCAGGCGCAGAGAGCGATGCAAGACCTGGATCCCCTTCTTCTTTACTTAGTGGTGACATGAGCCACGCGGGGCATCGCTCAGGCACTGACACGGGTCTCTGGTCATATTTTCCAGCCTCGCGTCAATGAGCCCTCTAAAAGGGAAGAATCGTTAGTAGAGTTCTACTGTTTTATTTCAATACGTTTTCCATTCCATTTATTTTACCAAAAGCAATCCAAAGGACAAGTCCCCGATCCTGCTGTCGTAAACGCCCTGTTGCGGTCAGTGCAGCTGTACGTGGGCACAGAAACGTTTTGCTTACAGGGGTGAAGGCGGGATCGGTGCCTTGTTACAGGCTTAATTTCTAGCAGAGCAAACACCACGGGGTAGGATTTGATTTCTTAAATTAAACCAACTGTACCAACACAAATAAGATCGGATCTGCACAAGAACTCGACAGCTAAGGGGAACCAGGGCCCTCCCCAGTACGTCATAAAGCTCAATAAAATGCTGCATGAAGTGGGGTTAGAGTGTATTTCCCAATGGGTATAAAAATAATACTCCCCTGAAACAGTGACCTTCCTGAGAAGTCTCACTTCTGTCCAGTCCTGGACAGCTTCAAACAGGCCTGTCTGCTGAAAAAACACAGCTCTGATTGACTTATCTGCTTTCTCAAAAGAGCCACTACATGCTTTAGGCTTTTTGGAGCCTTAAAGCTCAAGTTAGATTTATATTCAGAAAAAAACAACCTTAAATATGTGTACAGTAACTAGGAGAGAATAGTATGAGAAATATCTTTATTTTACCATT
Source organism: Chroicocephalus ridibundus (assembly GCF_963924245.1). Classification (NCBI taxonomy): domain Eukaryota; kingdom Metazoa; phylum Chordata; class Aves; order Charadriiformes; family Laridae; genus Chroicocephalus; species Chroicocephalus ridibundus. The sequence goes on from NC_086288.1 coordinate 25,515,774, forward strand.
TTCAAATGGCTATTTCACTACATAAAAGGAAGTTTTTATTTTTATTTTTTTGGGGTATATTGATATTCCAAATAAAATTTTAACTTTTGGTTCAAAATGAAGTCTGTCTCTGTGTTTTATTGATCTATAACATCCATTTCGTTCTCTATGCTACCAACAAGCCCAGCTATTGAAAGAGAGAAGCGCTTCTCCAGCTGTGAGACTACAGCGTGGCTACTCCGTCTTTCATATTTTTGTGTACCATGTAGAAGCATTATATGGGGTTTTTCCTTTGTGTGTATGTGTGCACATGCATCTGTATGATACAACTGCGTATCGTACAGATAATTGGTGCTTGGATGTCCTGTTTCTACACGCTTGCACTTTGGAAATCCTAATCTCTGCATCTCTGTCAAGAAACAAAATCCCTGTCCATCGTGATACCTTCTGAGTGGGGGGGACCGTGCAAATGCAGCAGCGCTCGCCAGCGAGCCCAGCCGGCACTGTCGTACAGCTCCCGATGGCACTGCCTGCTCCACACCGTTTCTGCACCAGCCTTTTTCTGAACGGTCATGTGTCCTTTGGTCCCCCAACATCACTTTTACCCATCCCTCTGCCTGCGGCACGACTGAGGCAGGCCGGCACCCATGCTAAATGATGGGCAGAGCCATCCCCACTCCGCACAGCAAGAGCATGTCATGGTTTGCTTCCCTCTTGATATCTTGTAGTTAAACCAAAGCAGTCTATAAAGGGCAATAAAAGCTTTGGTGTCCCATATACCCAAATCGATAAGGTGACTTGCATCTATCGCAGGACTAACCAAAGGCTGAGGCCGGACGCAAAGCGTAAGTGTTTGGGCTGTAGCATATCCCTGCTGAAACCCCACCGCTCTCCCCCGGAAAGGTTTCCAGCCCCACAACAGGTTTCTGAGCAAAGGCAACATGAGCAGGGGGTGGAGGGAGGAGGGTAAAGCAGAGTGGGAAGCCCACGATGGGCAGGCATGGGACTGTGAGAGACCCTGATGACCTTCCTGAGGACTGGTTTGGGAGCCAGCCCAAGGAACAGCCTGGAAGCAGAGCAGCAAGAAGAGGGAATTGGATATGTGGACCGGGAAGTGCTGCCTACCGTCTTCAGTATTATCACAGGGAGAGTGGAAGAGCAAACGTAGCAAAGCAGAGGGGGATTTCCAAGGTAAGTGCAGCTCTGCTGTTGGGAAGAACTCTTACAATAGCTGGGGAGAAAAAAAATAGGATGTGGGCAGTATAGGATTGTTTCAGGCTTATGTCGGAAGTTACATTTCCTTGGCTCCTCTACCCACCTCTCTATGCTTCTGACAGCTACCCATGACCCAGGCTGGGTTACAGCCATATTTGAGGCAGGAGTGGAGATACAGCATGTAAATCCTTATTAAGATTCTGTGGAAAGCAAAGGGGTACAGCTTTTGTGGACGTACTACACACTCTGCCAGCACCTTTGGCGGGGCTATGGATAGGGCGGGTCATCCTTTATAGCCCAAGCAGAAATGAGGTCCCCTTTCTAGTTTCGTCTGTCAAGCTGCCATGACTTGCAATGACCTTGTGCTGAAAGTCCCCAGCAGAACCGGACATCCTGACGACCCACCAAACACGGGCTGCTGCTTACCCAGAATGACGGTATCGGGACAAAAGAAATTGCATTATGCTTGTCCTTTAGCACTGCGTGGCCAGGCAGGTATCCATCACCACGTGGCTCTAGCAGCACTCTGCTTGTTGCCATCCTGGCAGATGCCAGGCACAAATGACCGAAGCTGGCTCAGTGCAGGAGCCCAGCCACAGCGGACGGTAGCCACGGGACTGTAGCTGCCACTCTTCTGCCTGCTTGCCCGGGAACACTGCACAGCCTTACCTTCAGTTACACTCCATCCCTCCTGCATAGCCATTGTCTCCAAGACAAAGCTGACGGTAAGCCTCATGCAGGCAAACACAGATTTCACAGTGATGCTGGGCTTGGCCATGGAATTTCTTGAGGCTTTGCAACATTGCTTAGTGTTAAAATGCCGAATAAACATTCTTCGTCCGTTCTCCTCCAAGCAGCTTGGTGCCCTCTGTGCTCCCTCAGAGTGATGTGCCCACAAAATCCCTTCTGGAATAAACCACACAAATGCCTTCAGCTGCGCCTGCTCTGGCACCTTCCAGCCCTTTGGAGGCATGAGGGCTTGGCGGGGAGCAAACCCTTGCTGCTGCTCTGTAACAAGCTCACCAGAGAAGGCTTAAACAGAGTTAGTTATAACGTCTTTCACAACGAAGGAATAGGCTGCATTGCCTAAATTACTGATCTGGGGAAGAGGGGTGATGCCAGATGGACTCTGCTGGGTCACGGTGCTCTGTCTTGCCTCTCATCTACACCGCTCTTCAGCTTTCCTCTCTGCTTTACGCAATGACCCTGAAGACAGCCCTGGGCCCTGCTGCTTCCTGGAATTTGATGATCTGCCTGTTCAGCCCAGGCTGAATTCCACTGCTTCACTCAAAAGATTTGTCCTTGTTCCTGAGGTGCCCTGGGCTAGCCACGAAGGAGGACCATAGCATCCACTTGTGCGAGTACCAGCTTCAGCCCCCATCCCGCTATCGCCAGCTGCAGCTCCTTGAATTCCGTTTGCAATTCACTGCTCGAATCCTTTCTGCCACTGCAATCGCTGTAATTCTTCACGGCCCAGCAGTGCACCGCAGCTGCTTCCACCCAGCGCCGCCAGCGCCTCCACCGACCCACAGGGCAGATGACGAAGAAAATGACACTAAGCTTTTCCACAATCTATTTTGCACCTCCAACAGGAAAGAAATTGCAGACCGTGGTGGCACCTGTTCAGATCATGCTGGTTTAGGGATGTTAATGCTGTTCGCTATTAATAGAAATACTGCATTTCCATGCAAAATTATTAATGAAGTACCAACACTTAACAGTGTCAGCCGCAGTGTCAAATGATGCAGAAATTGTTTTACCGGTTAAAAATGAGCCGTGTGGCTTCTTGCATATTTTACATCGAACTCGCCTAACCATAGAAATGGTAGTAGGTGAAGTTATAATAAAGGAAACGGTAATAGAAAATATCGATTTTGGAATGTGTTATATTGAATAATTTATTTTTGCTTAAAGAACCTTAAAGGTCACACGTAAAGGATTTTTTGGGGGCCAGTAATTTTTCCTTTTAAATTTTACTAGAAATACCAGGGATCCTAGATTTGGTCAGTACAACGCTGGCACTTACATCCAAATGGTGGCACTGGAACTGCTGCAGGCATTTAAATGCTTTTTCCCAAGTATTCATTAGACAGACGGCTAAATACAGTTAACAGACTTTGCTGTTCACCTCTTCTGCTTTCGCACTAAAGCTTTTCTTTCAACATGGCTTTATCTATGTAAGATAAACTGAGCACACGTAGGCTGATGGCCATTCAGGGTATCTGTCTGGAAGATAGGTAAGGTCACAGCTCTTTGGGGGAGCGCTGTTTGCTTGGGAACCTTTTTTCTGTTGTATAAGAGAGGCTAGGTCCAGGGACATAAAAGCAGCTCAGGCCTGTTATCACTTTAGAGGGTTATACATTTCATGAATGCAATTCTGTGCCTACCGACACTTGTAGACGTTTTGTCTGGAAGGAGGTTACATCACTTCAAGCATAGCTCATGTAACTGTTGCTTCAGGTAGAGCTTTTGCAAGCCTCAACTAAACCTCACCTCGTTTGCCCCACATCTGGCAACCAGCAAGCTGCTAGCACGGGGCCTGGAGCCACACAAAAAAGCTAGAGAAAGCGCAGCCGCAGGAGGTGTGCTGGGGCTAGCATCCCACAGGTGTGAGAAATACCCACCCCAGGGACTCCCTTGCTCCATCTGTGGGCAGCGACTCCCCCACAGGGGGGATGCAGGTCCCTCCCAGGGAGCCTGGAGAAGACTTAGCGAGCCTTGGTCAGGGGGTTCATCACAAGGTGTGGTCTGGAGGCTGCTCTTGGTGGGACTTCTGCCCCTCGGCTCAACCCATGCAGCTGGTTTTTTAGGTTGGCAGAAGAGGACCTTGACCCACCCATGCAGAAAGACTGAAGCTATAAGATGCCATTCAAGTGTGTGTCTGCTAATGCTGGTAGTTTGTTGAGGATAGTCTAGATGCTCATATTCTTCACAGGGCTTATTTAAAACAGAAAAGGAGGGTACATGCAGACAACTTGGCTTCTCAGAGACATCTGCTCATTTTAGCTGATGGGGCATTCAAGAGAAAACTGGGAAAATTACAAAGACTCCAGCCTAAGGTCTTGGCTAGAGCTGAGTTCCTCCATGAACTCCCATCCCACTTTCTACCACTGCAGCCAGCCTTGTCAGTGCAAAACCATCCGCTGCGATACTTCTTGTGGGGCAGGAGAAAAATTTGTGTGACTTAAACACGGTTAAGTGTTTACACCCAAGTGTCCTTACACCCAAGGAACAAACTTCCAGAATATCTGCTCCTATGCAATATATGTCTCTTCAAGAGGATACCTTTGAGCTGATATTTTCTCTGCTTGATCCTAGACTGGTTTGAATTAAATCAGGCAAAACCTGTTCCTTCAAGTGAAAGAAGAATACGGAAAATGAGATGTGGCAGTTGGCCAGGGTTATTGCATGCAGAGTATAATGTCGGTGGCTTGTATGGATTTGCATACAGAGGCTGGGAACATCTGAACGGCTCAGTGCGAGCAGATCAGATAGAACTTCCTGGTAGACAACTATCAAGAACCCACACAGCCTTGGCGCCAGGTTGCTTTCCTCCCTGCAGCTGTAAGCACCGTCAGCCTTCCTTTCCTAAATTGCCCATCGCTGCTGTCGTACGAGGTGGTGGGCAACATGTGGTAGCACTTGAGCACCCAGGGGCTGCTCGCTTCTTGCTCTGCCTTGACAAAACCTCACTTGCTCCCTGCTGTGCAGCCTCGAGATGTGGCCTCTCGCTGTGCATCGGTGAGTGAGGCAAAGGGCTCTGCTCTAAGCAGAAGAAATGATTCCGTTGTAGCGGTGAAGGAGGTGGCTGCTGTGTACTGTCCCGCAGAGCAGCAGGAGCACTGGCGGCAGGTCCTGCGCGCTGCCTGTGGGACTGACAGGGGCTCTGGGACACGGCTCGGAGAAAGAAAACTTGGCAGGGAAATATTGCACAGGAGCCTCAGAAACAAAGACAGGAGAGAAGCACACAGGTTACACCTGGCTTTGTGTCTGTTACTTTGAGAACGTGCTTCTCCCAGCCTAGTTCCTCTATAATGTACTGGCAAGGTCTGAAAAAGGGCAAAAAAGGAGAGAGGAAATGAGGATTTTTTCTGAACTTACTTGCTGCCCGATGAAATAGTAAGAAGGTCGTCACCTGGAGTTGATTCACAGTTCCAAGGAGATGCAGGTGCAGAAGCTGCTCACGGTCACTTGGTCGTCACCAGGGGTTTTGAAATGGGGCACCTGCATCTCCAAAGCAAGTGCCCGGGCTCTCATATCCTCTCTGCTGTGAGGAGTCAGAAAAGGTGAGTCTGAGGCACGTCCCGAAACAAAACACAGAAATGAAATTACTAAGAATAACAACAGCAAAGGCTTTGCATGTGCAGTAGCCTGCAGAGCTGTGACGGTGGCATTGCAATGTACTGAACTAGTTCACTTCCCAAACTCTGGATGTAGGATTACTTATATCCATGGCTTAATGACTCTGAGATGCTGGTCAGTTGTGAACGCATTGCTAGCCACAATATGTTTGTTAATACATTATTTTTTCTTTTTTTCTTCCAGATAACACTGAGCTCAAGTGCAGTGAGAGATGAGCTCTCAACACTGATGGCCGCATTTATATCAGTTTACCAAATCCAGTTATCTTTACCCTCATAATGATAATTAGACAGGTTAAACTTTTCAGACTTTCTAGTTTTTACCAAAATTGCCTAGATAAGACAGGCACTATCTGGGTAAGGGAATGGTTGTAATTCTATGGGTCTCCAGAGGTTAAACTATTTATTTAACTTTTCCCTCAAGGTTCTGCTCAGGTATCTGCAAGCTACCTCTTTATTTCATCATTTGTTACTCCTTTTGTTGGCATGCTCCATTTAATGTCTTTTACTGGTTCCAAAAAGTTAGATAATACTGTCCACTGACTTTCATAATTCTTTACAGGAGCTGCAAGCGTGAAACTTCCCATCCTGATTGCAGTTTGGTTGGGCTATTCCAAGTCACACTTCCCTGTACCCGCTGACGTTGATGGCAGTAGTCATAAATTGTGCAATAGTACAAATAGTCCTTCATGAATTCATAGTGACTGTTTATCCTGTTAAGTAATACGTGCCTTACGGGGATTATAACTCTGTAGAGGGAGGAATAGTTAGAATGATAAAGTCAAGTTAAACTATATAATTTTAACTTTAGAAAGCAGCGGTCATTAAAGAGTGACTCATCAGTTCTTTCTTTAAGCATCTTCCTCAGTTGCAGCTTGAGCCGGGTGCTGTTATAATCATTATTAACTGGGAAAACTTCCAAAGCCAATATATAGGAAGACCCAGAAGAAAATATTTTGGTATTTTAATTAAAGCTAGTCTCTCCATTGGCCATGTAAATGGTGGAATGGGAGCCAATCTTTTCCTTAAAAAAAAGATATTTCACCAGCAGGACTTACTTATGAATCCTAAACTTTGGAGTAACTATTGCATCAGCTCTTCTTAAACTTGTTTTCAAGGACACAAAATGAAAATCTTGATGTCATAATTAGAGGATAGTACGTAATTACAGCATTCTTCTGACCTACTCTCTAAGCACGAACCCTCTTCTAACAAAGTTCTTGCCACTCATCACTTAACTCATGTTTCACTTGAACATGGCTATCCTCACCCAGCCCAACAGCTCTTCATTTGGAGGTCACCTAGAAGACATGCACAAGAAATGCCTCGAAGAACCTCTCCTAGTTTATGAGAGACCGTACTGGTATTACCAGTCTCTGCTCTGCAGTGCAAAATTAGCACAGATGCCCAGTCCACGTGCAGGCTTTCTACTGACCTGCCTTCCTCTCTTCCTTCCAGTCCTTCCAAAAATGGCATTTGAGAGGCAAAGGCCCTGGATATGTGGCAATCTGCATGTTCATGTGCTGAGCAAAAGCGAGAACGGTCTCTGCAATGGGCTGCAATCCCACGTCTGGATTGCACCTGACTGATCAGCGACCTTTGCTCTTCACAAGTTCTTTCTCTCCAGAGATGGTATTTTTGGGGAATGAGGGGGTATTTAACTTCCTTCTGCCAGCTGGACCATTTTTTTCCCTGTTAAATTTTTCTGGAATCTACCATTACAGGCAAAATACTTCACAGCAAGCTTGGATCCTAAACTACTAGGTTTTCAACTTTCTGGGACTGAACTCTAAGGGAAGCTTAGTTTTGTTCTTGTGCCAACTCTTCTTCCCATTTCTCTGGCACCAGGATTTAAAGGAAACTTTGAAAAAATTATCTTTGTTTAAAGTTGAAGGGAAAACAATCTCTGTCCCTGCTTGGGACAGGCTTTATTCCCATGCAGGAAGTCATCAGGTAGCTGATAGGATTTCCTTGCCAAAAGAGAGCGTGAGTGGGTGAGGACCTAGCAAGTGTGGTGACAGACCAGTTGACAAAGGCATTTACTTCAGACACAGAGTGTGTGGAAGAAGTTGGCCTCCAAGGCTCTTTTTCTGAGATGCTTTCCAACTGAGAAATACCGTGCCCTTTCCAGCGCCAGCTTCCTTTTCACCGCACGGCGTGAAGGTGCAGCCTCAGTGCCAGCCTCCCACCCCCTGCCAGCAGTGCGGGGACGAGCAGGTCAACACCAATCCATGCTTTGGCATTCAAAGAGCCTTGCTTCTCACCGCCAAGGCAATGCATGCCGGGGGTCAGTCCATTGAACCTCAAGCAGAGCCCATGTTGCTGAGCCCCGGAGCAAAGAGGAGCAGCAGCAGCCGGGGCAGCTCGTAGCAGCGAGGATGGCTGCGGGCTGGAAAAGCAGCCCTCGGTTTCGGCAGCCAGTGCTTTTTCTTCCTAGAAATACATTTCCATACCAAAATCTTGGCTGAAAGCGGAGGGCGCCGATCCTAAAATCACAGTGTGCTGACGGGTTTGGTGGCGCAGCTCGGGAGAAGGGGAAGTGGTCGCTCCAGCCAAACTCCCAAGGCAGTTATTTCGGAGGGCCAGGGTTGCTACTACAGGGGGAAATTAATAGCTTGGGCAGGTCAGCCTGCAAGAGGAGGCCAAGAAAGCCAGTGCACAAGCTCCTGGAGGAGGTATCAAAAGGGCTCTAATTTGGCTGCCCTGATGTCATTTCATACTCTGTCTCATGATACTCAATTACAGGACAGAGGAAGCAATAGTTCCGCAGGCTCTGGAAAGGGATTGTTGTATGTTTGCCTTTGGAGGATCTTTCCAGGCTGTAAAGGGATATTCCTCTGGAAAGCTAGCACTGACAGAAGAAAGCATGTGAATACTCACTGGGGACATGGCAGGGAGGAAGGCGTGTTTTCTCTTATATATTCCTTATCTTCCTTCACACGTAAGCCTATTTGAGGTTTTCTGGACAGAAGAAACAGTTTCCTGGAAAGAAAAGGAAGCAAATTTCCATTAGGAGCACTGTGTTATAGTGAGCCTGTACGGTGGAGGGTGTGGATGAGGTGTAATTCTGAGCACGCTTCCACCATGCAGCATGGCACACTCTGATCCGTGAGCAAAGCCTACCGTCAGGTAATGTGCAAAAGCTGGGAGAGAAAACAACTGGGAGAGTACCTGACTGCTGAAAGCTGCATAGCTTCCAGAGGAAAAATACCTATTTGACAACCCTCTCTGGCAGTCTAATAAGGGGAAAAAACCTCCCATTCCCCAAAATTCCTGCTTTCTAGACAGGAGAGCTGAAATCAGGTGGGAGTTAGGAAGTTGGACTGCAAACGAGTGCATAACAAGTATATGTGACAACACATGTATCATTGGAAGGAAGTGACACTCTGTGGCTTTCTTTAATCATCCAAGTATGTAGCCCATAAGAAGAAGACATCAGACATTTTGTGAGGGAAAGAATCCTTATTTTATCTTGCTCTGGAAATTAAAAATGAAAACCAATGGATGCTGTGCGCTACAATTCTGCACTCCTCCCTTACGTTGTCTGCCTGGCAGTGCAGGGCAGGCAGCCGCAGGCTGTGAGGCACGGGGACTGGGCAGAACTTAAGGTGTATCATAGAATCATGGAATGGTTTAGGTTGGAGGGGATGTTGAAGATCATCCAGTTCCAACCCCCTGCCATGGGCAGGGACACCTCCCACTAGACCAGGCTGCTCAAAGCCCCATCCAGCCTGGCCTTGAACACTTCCAGGGATGGGGCATCCACAACTTCTCTGGGCAACCTGTTCCAGTGCCTCACCACCCTCACAGTGAAAAATTCCTTCCTAAGATCCAATCTAATTCTACCCTCTTTCAGTTTAAAACTGTTACCCCTCGTCCTGTACGCTACACTCCCTGTACACTTGTGTGAGTAAAAGCCATAGGCTTCCTTGCTTTCCTATGATCCCTTGAAATAAGGGTTAGGCAAGTGGTGAGGGAGGGAATTGCTTTGGCAACATGCAGGCTACCTGCTTCAGAAGGAAGGCAGGAGGTTGCAGGGCACAGCTCCCACCTCCGTACCGACACGGGCGCTGGCAGGCACAGCCCTGCTGCAGGAAGGTGACCTGCCCCGGAGCCAGCCTGCACGGCGTGCACAGCGCCCGCCCTGCTCTGTCATAGCAGCGTGGTGGGTCATGCCATCTAATGCTGTGAAATGCAGAAGACATCCCAACAGCAATTTGGATGCTCCGTGGGACACCAACCTGAGTGCAGACACCCTGATAAAAGCAATGTGGGCCTGGACAGCTGCCCTGTTTTTCTTTTGCATTAGTGGAAAGGAAGATTCCTGAGTTTGCTAATGCGCCTGCTTCACTAGCTAGTAAAACATCAGTCTCTTGAATGAAAATTTACGGCCTGCAAATTTAAAAAAAAAAAAGCCATGTTTCTCCTCCTGCCTGCAGACATTTCTCAATGGAGTTCTCAGAAATTCTCCTGGAAGAATGGTTAACTAAACTGATTTTCCTCTCTAAATCCTCACGTGGCAGGACAAGGTGACTGGCACTAAACACGACAAATCCAGAGAAGGAGAACCGAGTAAGCGCTGGCTCAGTGCCGCTTGCCCTACAGCTTCCCTAAGCGCTTTTCAGTTCCATTTTTTTACAGGCATTAAATAGCTGCTTCCTGCTGGGTAGTTAAAATTTGTTACTTGGTAGAGAACAGAGTTTGCAATGGAGCAGCTCACTGGATGGCCCGGTGGATCTGGTTTTCCTGTGTAAATGACCATACTTCATGTTTGTGCTGCCATAAATATGTTTTGTATATAAAAGGGAAGGACTGTGCATGCAGAAGCTATGAAGAAATTCTGCTCTGCTCGCTCTCTCTTCAATTAGTAGCCTGGAGGTTTGGCTGACTGATGAGTAATGCCTTTTTTGACCGAGTCTGATAAGAATCAAGCAGAGTGGGGTCTGGCAGCAGCCTTTCCCACACCTCTGGGAAAGCCCTGCCTGACAGCCGTGCTGTCTCGCTCCTGCTGTCCTCCTGCTTGGTCACACCTAGCAGCCCAGTGTTGCCTTTGGCAGGCGGAGCAGACAGACTGGAGTACCAGGAATTTCTCCCAGCCGGTGCCTCTCAGAGGCTGGGTCACCCAGCAGGGCGCTGGAGGTGGGAAGTGTCCCTAGTGCCCCCTGCCAGCACCCTTCCACTAGGGAAAAGGGCAGTAGGACATGGACGCGAGTGTTGGCTGATTGTACATAAGGGAATGGACGAAACCATGCTCCAGAGATGATCATGGTTCTATGATTTCTTTGGCAGCGTTTGGAGCACCAGCAGAAAAACTGCAAGCCGGGGAAACTTGTGTCAGCTTGGAGCTGAGAGCGCAGTGGAAATGTCCTCAGCTGATATGCTGGTGTGTCAGGGTCAGGTCCCTCTATGACTCCGACTAAGACTGTGAATTTCAGTTGCATATCCTTGCTCCCACCTGTTGTCCCTTTCATTGTAGCTGCCTTCTCACTCCTCCTGCCCATTGCCCCAGGCAAGCAGGCCAGGAGGAGATTGCACATACATGGTAGATGGGTCAGCCCAGTGTTTGGTTCTCTTCTCTCATCTGATGGTCCCTGATGGTTCTCTTCTCTCATTTCAGGTCCCAGATGTCACTCGTGCTTTTGGGTTAGTCCTCAGCACCTACGAAATACAAACAAGTATGAGCTAGCCCCAGGGGTTTCTCTATATTAAATGTGATGTGTATGTGATTTGGGGGAGTGTATAATAGGGCAGGAGGTGCTCACGTAAGCTTGTAGTTTAGCAAGTCAGTGCAACCTGCTAATAGCATCCCTATAGCTAGGCAAGGCTGGCAAATTTTTTGCTCATGCTGCATAAATAATACAGGCCAGCCAGTGAGTCAGTGGGGAACCACTCACCCAATGCAAATGGGCAAAGATGACAGCATCCCCCTGAGAAGATTCAGAAGATTATACTGGGGCAAAAAGGTTCCTAGACCACAGTTTCTTCCCGTTCATTAGGGATGAAATGCTCCAGTGTCACTTTTTCTCCTAAAAGTTTTTTCCCTTGAAGCAAAACTTCTTGATATTTCATAGATTAGTATTACATACCGCTGTTAATAATGTCTCGGGAAAATTTGTCCTTGAAGGAGCTACCCAGAAAGCCAGCAGCTCAAGGAGACGGACCAGCCCATAGGAAATGGTAAAGACAGAAGTGGGGCTAACCCTCTAGGAGTGTAACCCTGCTCACCCAGAGTCAAGACAGATGCACCAAGACTGGAATAAAAGTGGAGAGGGGCGGTGTGAAGAGCAAACAGAGGCTCTACCTAGAAGTGGCCTTCAAGTGTGCATGAGTTCATCTCACAGCGTGGGACCAACTACCACAAATTGCTATCCAGTGATTCACATCCCTTTCCACATCGTACCTCTACTCTCTTCTTCCCTTTTCCTTCTGAAGCGCTGGGAAATTGCTAGCAGGGCTTCCTAGGGAAGGAGAGAGGGGCATTCCTTTTTTTTTTTTTCCTGGTAGTTTTTTCTTTTTTTTTTAAGAAATAGTGAAAGAAACCAACCCCAACAACAATCGTAAATGTGTTTGAGGAGAAGCTCTTTGGAGAAATTAGTCTGCAGAGGTGTTACAGGAACTTGACTCTAATGCTGTGAAATTGCTCTATTTGCCAATCCTTTTGTTCAGCACTTGTCTATTCTAGGCTAATGGGTTTGTAAGTTTTTTCATTCTGCCGAAGAGAGAAAGGAAGCAGGTTGCTTTAATACCTGCGCTGTCTGTGGATGTTATTTTTTTCCTTTTAATTTGAGTTACAGTGTAGGAGGACAAACTCCGATCACAGGACTAGCAGTTAGAGTTTGATTCAGCAGTTTAAATTAACTGAGAAAATAAATTACTACACTAATGTAAAATGTGGTAAGGGAGAACAAGAATTAATACATGATTGTAAGTGATTAATGAAAAAAAAGGAAGGAAGGAGGGAGGGAGGGAGGGAGGGAGGGAGGGAGGGAGGGAGGGAGGGAGGGAGGGAGGGAGGGAGGAAAAGAGGTATTTGTTTCTCTCAGTTTAGGAAGAGCTTTTTGTGCTGTTGGCAGAGGCAAGCAGTTCTGCAACGCAGTAAGGAATTTTAGCAGGATCAAGTCACTTTTTCCTGAATTAAGGGAGTAATCTTTGATCCTTCCCTCCCCAGAAAGGACCAATACAAGCCAGGTGAACTGTCTACAGAGTAGCATGACTGGTATGCTTTGCTGTTAGGAGAACCCAATGCATACGGCAATACATCAGCCAAGAGACCAACCTCTTGAGACATTAAACACTTGGTTTCTGCAGGTCTAGGCTTTGCCACTAGAAGAACCGTCATAATCAAATTTCTGTGCTTCAGCTTACAGTGCCAGGAGACCTTTCAGCATTTTCTTTCCTTCTCATTTTCCTTTTTCTCCTTTCTGAGGAGTCTTTGTTTGTATCGCACAGCTTGCGAAGTTAAGGCCAGAAAAAAGTAGAGCGAATCAATCATTTCTCCACCTTTAATGAAGTGATCAAAGAAAGAAGGAATACACACTCTCAAAGTGAAGTGGATGCTCAGAGGTTTCAACAAGACTGACTCTTGTTTGGGAAATAGAATAGAAACCACTATTTTACTTTCATATGATGCAGTTAGTTATTTTCCAGGAATCTGACATAAAGTACACTGAAACAAATATATCTTTCCTAATAGCTTGACTACTCCATGGAATTTCAGCAGCTATATTTTTTAAAATGCTATGTTATTGATTCAATGCATAGCTTAAAATGACAATGCTAAAAAATGAGGAAAGAATCCTTATTCTAAGACATCACTCAGACTGTAAAGATCTTGCAAATGGAGCAAGATCAAAGAGCATCACTAGAATTAAGTTAATAGCATTAACTATGATATTTGTGTGTAAACCACAACAAATTAGATGGGGTTTGTTTGCCCATGCCCCAAAACCCTTCTGCAGGCATAAACCAGCATTGCTCATCCTTCTATTTTTAATCCAGAGAAGAAGAGTGGAGAAGAGGAGGAGATGTGACTCCTAGGCCTACCTACTAACCTGCTAATACCCCACGCGTACGGGCTATTGCGGCATACTGGTGTAGGAGCTTAATGGGAGATCTGGGACAGTGGTAACGGGCTTCCCCTTGATTTTAATCCAGCCAGGCAGTACATCCGCAGCAATGCTACAGGGCAGGACAGCACCAGCTCAGGCAGGCTCTGAGCAAGTATTTGACAGTTGAAGTTCTTGCTTCTCCAGTTTCTCTGCTCTCATTGCCAGGCTGGTAGAATTTTAGTCTGTAGGGTCTTTCTGGCCCTAGGCACGCTCTGCCCAGAAAACCTTGAGGTGATGAAGATGTTTTCTGCATGCCTGCATAGTAAACCTCTGTGTTGAATTAGCATTTCCAAGCCTCACCTAAGCTGCACAGCTGGTTGGGCTCTGCCACGAGATGGTCAGGTCTTTGGTTGCCCAGTGCCCAAAAGCAGGCTATCTGGTCTTATGTCAAATTTTGTTGGTAGGCTATTCTGATCGTCATATAGCAGGAATGCTTTGAACATATTTCCCCCCCCTTGTCAGTGTACCAAGCCATAATGCAAGCTGAGCTCTTCTGTTAATTCACTGTGGTATATTTTTTTCCCTTAGAGTATCAAACCACAAAAACAGCTTATACGAAATCTTGGCAGAGTTACTGCCATTTATCCAAACACAGCAACTCTTCAGTGTGATAAAGAACAAACAAGGACCAGTGGTTTGACGCTATTCCTAAGTTACAGAGAACAACTCAATCATTAGCTTTTTATGTATCAGCTGAGACTTGACTTTTTTCTCCCTTTACCTTAATTCTTTATAAACACGTCCTGGGGATAGGTGGAAATTTTGCAGAGGCAGCGATAGTTTTTAATATATTACAATGGCTTTCAGTTGAAAAGATTGAACACAGTGGGACATCTTGTTCTGTGCTGTTGAGTAATTTCAAAACCGTGAAATACCGCTCGCGGAACTTCTTCTGAGTCGTGCCAACCACAGAGCAGCTCCTTCTCTGGAGATGAATAGGAAACTAATCCTGTTTTCAAACATACACACGCACATATATGCAAGTTGCAATGCTATTTTTCATTTCGTTGGATGTACAAAGGTTTTTCTTTTGGGGAATTTTTTCACTACTCACAGTCACGTTGTCATTTGCTAAAACAAAATCATGTTTCTTGATCATAGTCTTGATTATTCATAAAACAGAAAGCCCCAACAATTTCAGTGACGCTGGTTTAGCAAAACTGCCGTTTTGAGGAAGGTCATTCTGAAAGTCTTGTTCTGAAGCAGACAGGTGGTTTGACCTTTTCAAGCTCATCTATGATATTTCAAGGCACCCGCAGAATGAGCGGAGGATTTATAGCCCACACTGTTTCAAGGTTAGGCATAGGGTAGCGGTAAGAGGAGAGAAGAATTGCAGTGTATTGCAGAGCAAAGCTGCGGTGTGGTGTTTCCATCACTGAAAGTATTGAGGAACATATTAGGAAGATATAATATGATAACAGAATGCAATATTATTATAAAGGTAATTGGCCTTATTCTGGAGCAGAAAGAACCAGGCAAACTATTAGATAGCCTTTCAGCCCTGCGTTTCTTCTGTGATTTTTATTGCAACCCACAATGGGTTTTCCTGGCATGTTTTTCCAAGCTAGAGCTATACAAAGCATTTGCTGAGAAACATAAAACTCATGATTACCAAGTCGCATGCTTGGTAATAAAGCTGCGAAAGTTCACTTTCTAAAAATGAACAGATGGGTTTCATTCCAGAGGATCAGATATGACCAAGAAAGCATACTTAACTTGCAGAAAACGGCCAAAAGAAACCCTCAAGCAGCTACTAGGCAAAATGGTATTAAAAGCATAATCAACCTATATGTCATATATAAAATCAATAACAAATTATAGTAGAAAAACAGTAACTCTCTAAAAAGCAACTGGTATTTCTCCAGTAGTCACCCTGGGCCAGTGTTGGTGGCAGAATTTATATGGATTTTCAATAGCAAGTGTTAATGTATTCTGTGCTAGGTATAAGATTTTGGTTCTATTTTTTTAACGTAATTGGGGGATCTCATGTCTTCCTACTAAGGTTCACTACGGAGACAAAGGATTAAACCACTACCACAATTTAGACAGCCCAGGAATACACCTGAAGGATACGCTACGATATTAAATTACAATGCATGGCCTTTGTGCACCACTGAAAACTTGCTATATTTAAATAATGCGCTTAATAAGTAAAGCTTGTCCACTTACTTACTTGCACAGGAAGTTTTGGAGTTTTGCTACTTGCTATTGGACATGCCTGAAAATGAAGAAAAAATTTGAGTCAGAAAAGAGAAGCTGGGAGAAGCGCTGTCAGATTTGGATCACTTGAACAAACTATGCTGTGCTAACTTGTTATTCTTTGTGGCTGTGCTATAATTCATACAAAAATGGATTCCACTCTGTCACAGGGAGTCAGACACTTGGAAGGAAGAAAGGAGTGACAAAAAATTCAAATTGCTCAAGCACTTTTCCCAAGCAAGCACATTCCGTCTTGGTTCGGACATCGTATCCTTTCTCAACTCCGGAAGCAGCTTCACCGATTTCACCTGCATTCCCTTGTATAAACCTCGCTGCTTTGCAGAATCCTGGGTCCAAACCCTCAGATAGTTCCCTGGATTTTTCCATCAGTAAATGGACTTCCTGATTAAAATTTTTGCCAAACTGGTAATAAATACAATGCACAGAAATGTTTAGGAAAAAATGATCATTCTGAAAGTGAGTTGCAAGGGGAGGTTCTCATGGAATGCAGATTTTACCTTCCTATCAACTCTTCCATTGCAGCAGTCATGGCCTTCCTACGACGCTCTTTGAAAGGCTTTAAGGATGTCCCACATCTTTCTCCTTCTTTTCCCCCCAGTTTGTTGCTTAAATACATTTTTCTTCACACTTGTCTGTTAAATCATACTTTCCTTCTTGATGAATGTTATTTGACAATACCCTATTTGAGGAGGCAGTGCCAAGAAATGTGCAGGTTGCAAACCAGTTCAAATGAAAAGGCTGCATTTACAGAAAAAAAAAACAAAACAAAACAAAAACCAAAACCTGCATGTACAAAAAAATGAACACAATTAAGATGTTGAGATGAGTCTGCCCAGAATGCTTACCGGTGTATATGCAGCAGTATATGTTAGAAGACAAATGGCATGCAAGCAGCAGATTAAGATATACATTGCACAGGGACATACAAAGCCAGTGGGAATCACATCTGCATTTCAATAGCCAAGGTCGCTCCACAGTAGAAGGCACCCTAGCTGAACTGTCATCTCTCACTCTGAATCTAAAATGTTCTATACCAAACTTTCGATCACACTGGGAATATCCGAAAATATATTAATTTTTTTGGTCACGCCTCTACATGAAATAAAATATTCAACTTTTTTTTTTATTTAGCAGTGGGTGAATTTCTAAAGGCCAGCCGTGCCCAAGGAAGAGCTTGCCTGTGGCTCTGCACAGAGATTAGCTGACTAGAGGAGCAGCCAGGAGCTGCATGTCTATGGCTATTTGCAGGTCTGTTACATGATTTAGGGATGTATAAATAAAATCTGAAGAAGGCAATGTACACACAGTGGGGTATTGTGGTCAAAAACACCATCATAAGCTTATCTTATCCACGAGGCCCTGCTTGCTCAAATGACCAATTTTCATTTCATGGATTTTTAATTTTCCATGTGCAGGCAACTAAGTTAAAAATCAAACAAGACATTTCAGAGCAATAAATAAAGATTATTCTGTGATAGAGGGTCAATTCTAGGTGCCGCAAAAATTTAATTCTAAAACCTTTTGAGGTTCTAGATGATTACTTCCTCCAAGATCACAGCACCGCTGCTGCATTTCAGCATGAGCATATTTTATTGCAGTTATTGAAACATTCTGTGATTCAGAAGGTGGAGTGACAACAGGGGAACGTTTTGTTATCAGACATATCAATACTGTATCAGTCATCTTGAGATGACTGGCCCAGGCACAAATAAGAAATTCCAAATGTCTCCTGCATCACAAATCTAATCTAATAAACCCCTCACTGTGTTTACATACTAAGTGCTGTAAGGGAATTCTGGTCAGACTGCTGTTTCCTGCTGCAGGAGCACTTGCACCTGGGTGTTGGTAACTGCACACATAAAACTGTCTCTCCTCTGTGTAAAAGCCCCCTCTGCTGGACCAGCCTGACATGGAAGCAATGCATAAAACTAACAGATCACACACCCTCCCCCCTCAAAAATTGGACAAGTCGGTGAAGCAATTCTTCACCAGCTGCCCCTTCAGTAGGGAGCCCTTTTCCTGACCGATGCAATATGAGTCACAGAAGTGGCCAGGTTTTCTAAAACGCAGCGTGCTTTGATGAACACGTACCTTATCTATCCCACGCATGAGGTAAGCAGAAGGCCTTTTCTCCAAATTTTGGAGGACTCCCAAGTTTCAGGCTGTTTCCTGATGTCTCGCTCGTGCCAAGGAGGTTCTGATGTGGCCAAGGGAGACGCCATTCCCCAAGACACGTCTTGTATTACCAATCCTTTCATCTTTGTGGAGATGATCCTCCGAATACTGAGGAATGTCTAAACTGGGAGAGATGTCAGGAAGTTGGAGAACAAAGCCAATGTGTTCCAGTGAATCGAGCACACTGCTCTGCCACCTTGAAATCACTCAAAGTCAGAGAAGACCTAGAGTAAAAGTAAAGATGATTATTTTCCTAAACATGACGTTAATGTATCACTTACTCTGTTCAGAGAGAGATACTGAGAAATAGATCTGTAGCACTCCAGCCTCCTTGCTCCAGTGTAGCTTGGTGTTGTGTGTGTCCCCTTCACCCAAGAGCCTCTGAAGCCAAAACACCTCCCCGGTTACATTGGATAGGTTCCCATGGCTATCTGATTGTTTAGACAAGCTCTACCATTACAGGTTGCCTTCTTTCAGCTGGATCTTGACTCCAAGGAGAGCTTCCCTATCACCCCTTCTCCTTGCTCGGGCTCCCAGTATCTAAGCTGCACCCAGGGATGACTGTCCAGGCGCTCAATAATGCATTAGGACATCAGTTAATACAGCTGCTGTCTACAGCAGGGGTAGCTTTTAACATGCAAGAAGTGGAAGACGTGTGGGTGCTTGCTGAACAAAACTGGATGCTGTTACCACCTGACTTTGCAGTAAACCGAGTTGTGCTATACTGTCTGTGTGAATTGTCCTGTCAGGCCCTGCTGCTTAAGCAGTTAACGATGGTACAAACATGTAAATTCAGTGTCTAGCCTGGCCATAACAAAGTCATTTATACAACCTACGTGAGGTTCTTCCTGATGGCTGGTGAGAGGAGCTTCATGTTTCAGAACTAACAAATTGCATTATCTTCACAATGCAACGTTTTATAAAACATGCTGAAAATTACATTTAAGACAAGCCTGTTAAGTGAGAGACAGTGATGCAGCCACTCACTCTGACTTTATAGAGACTAAACAAGACAGTGACTCAAATAAACACGGGGACTATTGTTAGTTTGCAATAAATGTCTCCTACGCGTGGCTTGCTGGAGATGTGTGACAGCATCTCACAAAAACAAGCATTCCCAGTGAGCAAAGGGAAGAACTGTAGTGGAAAGGTCAACAAACTATTGGAAGGTGAGAGTAAAAAGCAGCTGAAAGGAGAAAGCAGCCCCATAATTTTGTGAGGACTTAAGTGAAAAGAATGTGAGGCAAGGTACACAAGGAAAGGCTTACAACTATAGTTTTGCATATGGAGTCATTAGCAGAGGAAGAAATTTAACCAACACTTTTAGTGCAGGTAAAAAAGGCAGAGGGACATCATGATGTGGAAGAGAGAGACTCATCAGTGTAGAAGAGATGGCACAGCTTCACAGAAGAGCATCACAGGGCTGGAGGAGGAGCGGTCCATATAGCTGTCCAAACTGTTCGCTGTGAACCATTGCACCTGGAAAGCAATGAAAATAATGTCCCTTTACTTTGGCAAGCACATTGTAACTCAGCATATTAATGTGAGCTCTCAAATGATTTATTTTCTGGAATGTTTTCCACGTGGGCAAACTGTGAGGTAACGAGACTCAACTTTCTGCCTAAAACATGTTTCTGTCACAGTGGGCAAATGGTACTTATTCTTTCTCTTCCTGACTCCACCACCTGTAAAATGAGAATAATAGTACTATCCTGCTTTATCAGACCTCCACGAGGATAAATACTCTGAGATTGCGAGTGCTCAGGTACAGCGGTATCCCGAAAGAGGTGAATACAGAGCACTCCTGCCAGGCCTTCTGCTCCAAAAATGACGATCCTACCCCTCTGAGACAAAAGAAGAGACACTGTTTTCTTCTTTGCTGTTGTAGTCACCATCTGTCCCTGCTGGCCAACCTCAGAACCCAGGTGGAAATCAAACAGATCAGTAAAACCCACTTCAAAGTGTACTTTTAAAGTTCACCAACTTTGTGACCAAAAAACCCTCACAAGTCATGGTCAGGAGTGTTAGCTAACACGATGTTTCCCAAGTTCCTTCTTTAAACTCCTTGAAATGGGAGACAAAAGAAAAATCAGGCAGAAGAGGGTATGACCAAAGCTTTCACAACTCAACTCCTTGACCTCCAAAGCATTTGCTGAAGCCTGAAACAGTACAGCTAACTTTACCCTTTTGCCTTCTCCTTCTCCCTATGCACTCTACAAATTTGTCTCTTTCATTCCCTCCAAGCAATTTCTTGCTTGGACCGTGGCCGCATCAAAGGGATCTCATCCTAAGTTGTTATCTCCATTCAGCCATGTGGAAAATGCTCTTTTTCACTTCTGAGCTGTCACCTATTTGAATTTTAAACCTCGCAGTTATGACTCTGTAATTTTTGATCAGTTTAAATTCTGTCCTTCATCCACAACTGGAGCTGGAACAACTCATTCTCAACAGATAATGCATCCCATGACGTAAGAGTCTCTTTCCAACTGCCGAATATTTGTGACCAGTTGTAATTTCCTCAAATGTATTTCTTGTTCTACCACTGCTGAAAGAATTATTTTGTTTTGTAAAGTTTTAGTTATAAACACCATCCTGCAAACATCTGTGTAACTGTTTAATTTACCAATTATTTCAATAAATACATGTATAATTATCTACCAAGTCAGCTTGTAAACAAATACTTAATGTTCCAGTCTGAGGCTTGCTCAGCTATTATTGGTCACACTTGGGACTGGTTCCAGCCCTTGGCTGGGAGAGCAAAAATAGCTGTGTAGCTTATATACATTTCTGTTTCACTGAATACTTTTGCGTTAGTGTTTGAATTTAACTCTTCTCAGATATTTTCCCAATAAAGTTTTTTACCAGAGGAGAGACAAAACCAGACATAAAACTAGCTGCCAAAGTTCACTCAAACTTTAATTCGTGGCAAACATATTTTTGCAATAGCATATGGCTATACACCCTCCGCCAGCAATAAGGCCTCTCATTGATGATGCTAAGGTCAAAATCTTTGCGATTAAATTACAGTGTTTACACCAGGCTCCTTCAGAGAGAATAGGAATTCTTGTTAACAGGTTCATAAACCTGTGTGAAAAGATTAACCCTGTCATCCAGGCATATATGTTATTACTGAATATGTGTGCTTTTAGAACGTGGTCTGTGTTTAGAACACAGATCTGTGTCTACTGTTATGTGCTGAATGCACGTTGGGGTCACTGTTTCTCCGTATATTAGTGGATATATATTAGATCCCAGACACCTATCAGCATTATACTTTAATACAGCTTTTATTCTACTGGGTCAGGTTGAACAGCTCCTGGATTCCTTATTATATCAAGTAGTGCGCAGAACTAACACATGAAGAAACCAGCTCTCCACGTTAGCATGCTACAGAACTTGCCTTTGCACTTACCTGAAGTGACAGCCCCTCTGGGTATACGCTCGTCGCTCTCCTTTATTGAAATGCTACAGCTTCTTTTCTTTAAATGTACTTACTCTTGAATGGAAGACTAAACAATGGCTGTTACATCCTTTAATCTGTGCAAAACCTCATATCTAAAGGGTTTAGTCAAAAAAATGGAGATGTTAGCACTGAGTACAAATGCCCAAAACCAAACCCCAGTACACAATTCTCTTCCAAATAAAAATTCCACGGCATGCCTCCAATGGAGTTTAGAGCCCAATTTCCTGGCCTCTCTGCAAGATACTCTCACACTGAAAACTTGAGAGACATGGATCCCCTTGACAAACTAAACAGCTGGTTTTGTCAGAGTTACAGTTAACTCCTGGTTGTCCATGGAAAGATTATCCAGGTTGTGGCTCAGTGGGTTTTTTTTTCCAAAAGAAGCTTTTGGCCACTACTCAGAGCCCAGCATTTGCATCAGTCACCATGCTGCCTCTTGCTCTTTATAGAGGCTCTTGATATCTACCAAAATGTCTTCACAAGCTTTTTAAAGGTGAGTGTATGTAACCTGTAGATAGCCCAATTTTACATGGTATGTATTATCTGTTTTCACTTCACCCAGTTCATTTCCTATTAGCCCATAGGATTAAGAACTCGCTGTGGCCAAACACTTTTTGAATGTTTTGAACATGAATTTTCAAATTTTCCTGGAGGAAAAAGAACTTTCTAAACCAAGCTACCCATATCCTTTTTTTTTTTTCTTCTCTCCAGTTACACGTTTCCATACAGAAATTAAATCAGTTCTTTATCTCTTCACCTTCATACCTGCCACGTTAAAACAATAGCTCTAGTTTCTATTCCTCTTGTGCACGTTTCATCAAATTTCTTCCCAGTTGATAGTTTGGAGAGAATATAACACCAAAAAAAAATAAATGCTGTAGATACCTCCTTTCCCAAAACGGAAAAAAGTCTGCACGAATTCCCAAACGTATTCAAGGCTGTTGCTATGCATTCTCTCAAATATATGTCAAATTGTCAAATTCTCCCAACACATCCCCAGAAGGTTTGATAAGAGCTAAGGGAGAAACATTGCATAAGTTTTTAAGGTACATGAATTAGTTCACATCTCTTTGTTTAATGGCACTGTCTGGCAGCAGTACCATCTGGGCTTGTAATAATACCTTATTTTACAGCTTCAAAAGAGAAGTTCCCTGGTTTTGCAATCTGCATTTGTGCATTTTGACAAATGCATAAATGATGCTAGTTCTCAATACCAGGAAAACTTATTGCTTGGGAAAAAGGAAAGAGAAAACAAGGGAGAAAAACAGTGTGGAGTGTAAAGCCAATGGGAAAGTCACCTGAGATGCCACTACCTTTACGGTGAGCCATCTGGCTGCGGCCTCAGAGCAATGGTTCTCATGCTCTAGCTGTGTTCCAGATGCAAAAATTAGAGCGATAATGCAGGAACCAGAGACAGGATCTAGAAAAGAAATAGACACTTTCTCAATAACAGTGGTTTACACATCATTTCCCCTCTGATTCACTGAGTTCATGGAAAACCACCTGCTGGAAGAGAGCCTGTACCATTCCCTTGCGGAACACTCACCCGCAGGATGTGATGCCACCATGCTTCCCTTATCAGGTCCCTTGAGCTTCCTCAGATACACTTCAAGGAGATGAAAAAAAGTCATAGGCCTGGAAGACCACAGTCAGATTCAGCGAGTTGCTGCTGACTATGCTCATGCTCCCTGGCACACGTGCCACTTGCTTGGCCCAGGGTCATATTGCCCTGATGATCCACTCAGGCACCTGGTGGAGACTGCCACAGCTCCCTTCTCTCCTGTGCACTTAGGTTTCCATCACTTGGAAACAAGGGTGCCAGCAGCATGGATGCATGCAGGTCTCATTGAGCAATTGCGACAGGTTTAGCCAAGGCAAGCAGGAGACCAGTGATCACAGTTTACACAGAATTCCTCGTATCATGAGTGACTTTTTTGCTACTCTATTTGTGGAAGCTCCAGCCCAACCAGAAACTACTGAAAGCAATGAAAATCATAGAATCCTAGAATCATAGAATGTGTTGGGTTGGAAGTGACCTTTAAAGGTCATCTAGTCCAACCCCCCTGCAGTAAGCAGGGACATCTTTAACTAGATCAGGTTGCTCAGAGCCTCATCAAGCCTGGCCTTGAACGTCTCCAGGGATGGGGCCTCCACCACCTCTCTGGGCAACCTGTTCCAGTGTCTCACCACCCTCATTGTAAAGAACTTCTTCCTAATGTCTAATCTAAATCTACCCTGCTCTAGTTTAAAACCATGGCCCCTCATCTTATCACCACATGCCCTTGCAAACAGCCCCTCACCAGCTTTCTTGTAGGCCCCCTTCAGGTACTGAAGGCCGCTATAAGGTCTCCCCAGAGCCTTCTCTTCTCCAGGCTGAACAACCCCAACTCTCTCAGCCTGTCAAAATGCACCATGAAATCTGCAGAAGCAGCAAGATCTTTGAAAGTGTTTGGGAACAGTAAGGTGGATTGAGAGCTGGCTGTGTGACAGGACTCAGAGGGTTGTGATTAATGGAGCAGGGTCAAGTTGGAGGCCTGTAACCAGTGGTGTCCCCCAGGGATCAATACTTGGACCAGTATTGTTTAACGTATTCATCAACGACCTGGATGAGGGGACAGAGTGTATCCTCAGCAAGTTCTCTGATGATACCAAACTGGGTGGGGTGGCTGACACCCCAGAGGGCCGTGCTGCCACCCGGCGTGACCTAGACAGGCTGGAGAGCTGGGCAGGGAAGAACCTAATGAGGTTCAACAAGGAAAAGTGTAGGCTCCTGCACCTGGGGAGGAAGAATGTCAGGCACCAGTATAGGTTAGGGGTGGACCTGCTGGAAAGCAACTCTGAAGAAAAAGATCTGGGGGTCTCGGTAGACAGTAAATTACCCATGAGGGAGCAATGTGCCCTTGTTGCCAAGAAGGCCAATGGCATTCTAGGCTGCATAGGGAAGAGTGTGGCCAGCAGGTCAAGGGGGGGTCATTCTCCCCCTCTACTCTGCACTGGTGAGGCCACAACTGGAATACTGTGTCCAGCTCTGGGCTCCCCAGTTTGAGAGGGACAGGGAACTACTGGAGAGAGTCCAGCGAAGGGCAATAAAGATGATTGAGGGATTGGAGCATCTCCCTTATGAGGAAAGGCTGAGAGAGCTGGGACTCTTTAGCCTAGAGAAGGGAAGGCTGAGGGGAGACCTTATTCATGTTTACAAGTATCTAAAGGGTGGGTTTAAGGAGGATGGAGCCAGACTCTTTTCAGTGGTTCCCAGTAACAGGACGAGGGGTAACGGGCACAAGCTGGAACACAGGAAGTTCCGATCAAATATGAGAAAAAAAATTCTTTATGGTGAGGGTGACAGAGCACTGGAACTAGGCAATCCTGCTGTAGCAGGGGAGTTGGACTAGATGATCTCTAGAGGTCCCTTCCAACTCTGAAAAATTCTGTGATTCCGTGATTCTACTTTAGGTGTGACAGCACTGAGGACAAGGAGAGAAGGACAGAGGAGGGTTAACGTTGATAGGATCCCTGAGTGTGCTGTTGAGCCACAGGCACGTTTTAGAAGCCACCCAGCTTTGGTCAATGCAGCCACAAAGAAGCGCATGTTCTGTGGGTGGATGTTAGTGCCTTTCTGCACTCACAGTAATAACTCATTCTCTCCATGCCTCAGGTGCCCTGCTCATAAATGTGAATAATTTTTCTCTCCAGCCAGGATTCATTAATATCAGTAAAGCACTAAAGAGTTTGGATAGAAGTGTTTTCTCTATAAATATAGGCCAATAAAATTGCACACTGAGGTACCATTCCTTTAAGAAATGTAACTGAAATACATTTAGTGAAGCCAACAGGTTTCTGGGAGATCCATACGCTTCCAGAAATTTCAAAAGGGCTCAGAGAGCAAAGGCTATGAGCTGGCTCTGCTCCATTAATGTAAGCCCTGCTCCATTAATTTTGGTCTCACTTTAATCAGGCAAGATGCAATTTTTCCAAGACAGCACTGGACATGTAATCCAAAATTTTCCTTTCTGAATATTAACAATAACAGTCCCTTTTGCCAGAAGCCCTTTACAAATGCACACTACAGGAAACAGCACCAATACATTAAAAAGGGCTGTTAGACATGTCATAATACTGGAATCATGGAATCATAGAATGATTTAGGTTGGAGGGGATGTTGAAGATCATCCAGTTCCAACCCCCCTGCCATGGGCAGGGACACCTCCCACCAGACCACGTTGCTCAAAGCCCCATCCAGCCTGGCCTTGAACACTTCCAGGGATGGGGAATCTGCAGCTCCCCTGGGCAACCTGTTCCAGTGCCTCACCACCCTCACAGTAAAGAATTCCTTCCTAATATCTAATCTAAATCTCCCCTCTTTCAGTTTAAAACTGTTACCCCTCATCCTATCACTACACTCCCTCATAAAGAGTCCCTCCCCATCTTTCTTGTAGGCCCCCTTCAGATACTGGAAGGCTGCTCTAACATCTCCCTGGAGCCTTCTCTTTTCCAGGCTGAACAACCCCGACTATCTCAGTCTGTCTTCATGGGAGACATACTCCAGCCCTCTGACCATCATCGTGGCCCTCCTCTGGACTTGATCCAACAGGTCCATGTCCTTCTTGTGCTGAGGACTCCAGAGCTGGATGCAGTACTCCAGGTGGGTTCTCACCAGAGCAGAGCAGAAGGGGAGAATCACCTCCCTCGACCTGCTGGCCACACTTCTTTTGATGCAGGCCAGGATACAGCTGGCTTTCTGGGCTGCAAGTGCACATTGACAGGTCCTGTTGAGCTTCTCATCAACCAACACCCCCAAGTCCTTCTCCTCAGGGCCATTCCTCCCTGGCCTGCAAAGCAGCGCTGTAGACTTGTGTGCTGACCAAAGTCAGACAGCAACTCGCGGGACCTGCTAAATACCCTCACGTGGTCTGTCAGCCCCTGGAGCAGGGAGGAGGCCACAGCACAGCATTGCTAGCCCATGAGACATGGTCCCAGAGGAAGGGAAAACCCTTGCCTGAGCCTCAAACTCAGCAAGTAGGGCAGGATGTGGCTGTGTCCCCCTGGTACCCTGTCCCTCTGTTCCATATTTACAGGTGAAGATGTCCCTGGGAGCTAAAAGTTCGAGGTGCCCCCATGTGCTTAAAGTAGTGGAGGAGCCCCTGGTTCCCTCCAAGTTGCCCAGGGCATCGCTGCAGGATGGGAGACCCCTGAGTCTGCAGCAAAGCAGAATTCGAAATTCAAACCCTCTGAGACCACACACAGCCTCCCTGAAGCTTTGCCACTCTAACATAAAGATCCTTTTCCTAATGCAAAATACAATTATAAACAGGCTAAACCAAACAAAGCTCAAGTGTATCCTTCTCTCCTCTGGGGAGAGGGTAAGAGCAAGGGTTTCTACCTTCTCTCAACAGACAGACACGTTTGGGCAGTTAAATGGGTTAATGCACATGGTTGAACCACAGGTACCATCCACATGGGAAAAGTGAAGCTAAAGCTTTTAGCCTAAACTTCGGCAAAGGGATTTGTCCTGTCAATGAAAACTTTGTCAAATGTGTCCTACTGTTTTTCCTCAGTCCTCCGTTTCACTGCCAACTGAGCATCATTTTAAAGCAATGCATAAAGTATTGGTACAATCTCTGGTTGGGACTCTGCATTGAACACAAACACATGGAGCTACAGATAATTATTTTTTTAAAAAGTAGAAATTATTTAAATAACTGAAATGATAGCCCATCAAGATCAAGGGCCAAATCGCCTTTGATTTTAACAGGAACTGGCCTTCACGACATGATATGTATTAATCCATGATAAACGCACATGTTTTAAGGAGAGAAATTAGCTCAAGTAGGAACAGCTTAACTTGGATGTCTAAAGAGTCCTTAAATATGGGTCCCCAGATCCCTATTTTGTGGGTTCACACATTATAGCACTGTGATATTTCCCTTACCTCTGATTTATCTTATGAGAGTCAGTGGTAGTGCAGAACTGTGGGCTTTTGGGGTGGGGGGTTGTCAGTGTTTTTTAATTAAATCTAAATAAGCTTTAATTGAAGTGCAATCTAGGAATGTCTAGCAAAAGCATTGAAATATCCTCACTCATAAACAACTCAAGCTGCACCAAATTCAGATCTTCAAATTAAACCCTGAAAGATTCCTGGGCTGCAGAGCAGATCCCAAGCTCAAAGGTACATTTTCTGTGCACCAGCCGACACCACTTACTACCAGCACCCCAAAGCCCTGCACACGATTTCAGAAGTGAGCCCAAATCCTCACGCAGGTTCGGCAATGTGGCACCCCAATCACAGAAGGATCAAATTGTGTCCCTTGGTCCATCTCCAGAAGTAATGACATTAGGTGAGTTGCACAAACCCTTCTTGAACAGGTAGACTGAACAAGATAAATATACACAAAATTGAAGTATTTTAACTGGGTTTTACGCTTTTGCTTATTAAAAAAATAATAATCAGTGCTTATGCAAGCAGTTTGACATCCCCTACTGTATCTTCTTTCCCAAACCAGCAGGACAGAATTTGATATAAAACTCAAGAAAGAAGTCTCATTTTCTCTTGCTTATGGCAGAGCTACATTGTTGTACTTTTGTTCCATTTCACTGTTTGCATTTTCATTTCCTGACAGTGACTTTTTCTGAATATACAAACATGCAGGCTGGCTGTTTAGAAAAGCAAAATTAAATACTAAATTTTGTCTTTCTCTTTTTCCCACTCTGTCTTCTCAATAAACCAAACCAAACCCCTCAGCTCAAGGCTCTGATCTTGCCCGAAGCACCACCCAAGAAACTGCTGGCAGAGCTGAATACCTACATACACCTCTCCAAGCCTGGGGACTGAGCCCTCTCTGACTCCCAGTCTTCTACGGTTTGACATGGCACTAACCGTAGGGGACGGGGCGGATGACAAATGGAGGGTGACAGGAGCCCCGCTGGGTCACTCCGCTGGGGGCTGCGCTCTGCTGCCAGCAGGATGCTCAGCCGCTACTGTGCGGAGGGCCCTGGGAGAGCTGTTTCTGCCGGCGAGGAGTCTCCCCGCTGAACCATGCTCGGCTCTTCACAGGGCCTCTCATGTAATACTAGAAAGTGCTTGTCAGCCTTCGCCTTTCTCAAAGCATTTCGTGTCCCACACTTTCCTTCAGGACGTTTCTTACTCCTTGCCGCTGGTGGGAGGTGCAGCCCCATCACTTCAAGAGGCTGTTTACCAGACACCATGGGGCAGACTAGAGGAAAGTCATGAAAAATGGATTTTTGTAGCTCAAAAGTGGGTCTGTCCAACTAAAGCCTGACAGTAGATTTCCCTACTAGAGAGCACAAGAGCTCTTAGTTGCAAATGTATATGCAATGTGACACCGTGCTCACCTGTGTTTTTCCTCCAATTCGCTCTTTTCAGCTGCCACAGATCTTTGTAAAGCAGGGAGGAGGCAGGGGTCAGACCTGTGGGTACCATTCTGGTGTAACGGGTCCAAATCTGGTCAACAGGACTTACCCATTCGCAGCAGGTCTAAACCAACACAAGGAAACTCAGCCTGCCTCTGGCTGCACTTCATATGATCTATAGATACACATTATATGTGGTTAATCATGCTTACAAGAGCTTCATATTCATTATTCATGAAATATATGGTTTTTTATCTATTACATCTTTACTATCTGCAATTATTCCCCAGGGCACAATAGATAGTGAGTCAGCAGGCACAGATTTAATTATCAGTTTTGACTGTAAGATGATGATGTTTATTGATATCACTATCAGACAGACACTGAAATGAAGCAGATGTTAATCTGAGGTTAAGCTCCAGGAGGCGCCTAGCAGTCTGACCAAAGGGACTGATGTTCATCAGATAATAAAAGAGGAGACCTCCCTCCCTCTGGAGGCCTGCAAAGAGCTCACAGAAGTACTGCCTTGTTTTGCAAATTCCTCCTCGCACCATTTTCAATCCATTCAACAAGCGGCTTGCCCCTTAATGCAGAGCTTTCAGTGGGGTCTAGCAGACTGTTTAACCTAACATCCTATTTTGCTTACACAGGAACTTTATGGTTGAGTTTGGTTTACTTTTCCCCAGCACATCCTAAAGGGTGGTGCCAGAGATGTCAAAAACAGAAGCAGTCACAAAGTTGCTGTGGCATCACAGTCGTGAGCAGAAAGCCTGTCACTGATTCCCATCGCCACAACGTCTGCCTCAGGTAAATCCACAGCAAGGCAAAATGCTGCTCTCCAGTTCAAATGATACAACGTAAAGGAAAGGGACCTTCAGTGGAGAAGGAGAGGATGATGAAATAACCAGCTTTCTCCATTTCTCAGTCTGCTGTCACTTTCTAGTGTTGAGAGCAATGATGTGACAGCCTATATACTAATAAAAAATATGCTGGCAGCTGACAGTGAAATATATTAACGTTTAACGTTATAACTTGCAACAGCACCAGCGAGCTGGTGCAAGTGATCATTCAGATGGGTAATATTCCTAGCTATTTCAGCGGTACACTTTTTTCCTAACAAGAACGTGTCTGACAGTTTCAGTGGAAAATGAGTGGAAACGCCGCCCCCCTGTTCTATTTTCTAGATAAACATTAGTGCTGCATCCTACAGCAACACGGTACACATTTATGTTTATTATTAACATTTGTGGGTCAGCTAGGGCATTTTTAAGCCATACCTTGTTGCTGCAGCATCCACCCTCTTCTGATCTGCTCCTGACCCAGCAATGGCCTGGCCCAGCCCCTCGCCCAGCCTGCTTCACCAACAAAGGTGATCTTGCTCTGGCCCTGGCTGGGGTAGACCCGGGCAAGTCTCTGGGCAGAGCACTGCAGGGCATGGCATGAGTAGGCTTTGCACAGGAGGGGAGTCTCACGCAGCCAAAGATCTGGCTGTCTCAAGAGGTACAGGCAAAGCAAACAAACGAGACACAGATAAAGCACCACACTGTCCAACGTTAAAGAGCAATTAAGTGGCAAACCTGGGACAAGAACAGGAAGTTGCTGGATTATGTTGATTCATGCAGTCCCTTAGTCCTTATTTTCTCTGTTAAGGTCAAAGTCAGAAAGAGTTTGACAGAACATGAAGATCCCCTCCTTGAGGTCCTGCTCTTACCACTACCTCCAGCTCAACACCTGGACACAGGACCCTCAAAAAGTTGATGTTGGTATATGTTTAAAATTATGTAAAAGGGTTGTTTTTAACTACTAGGAAGAAAGATTTAATACCACTAGAGACTGGCAGAGTTAATGAGGTGGGGGAGCAATGATCCTTTTTTTCCAATTAAAAAGAGAAAAAGAAGAGAGACCAACCTTTGGATTTCAACATGCGAGAGCAGATCATTTGCAAGAGAGCCACGCTCAATCTCTGTGCCTAGCTGAAGGGAATTTGTGGTTTCATTTTGAGCCCTTTTGGACTGTTTTTCATGTCAAAATTACATATTTGCTATAATTTGTCTCTCTTCCAAGATTTACTGAAACAAAGGAAACATTTGAATGAGATTTGAGACAACTTCTTTCTCACCCGTCAGGAAGGTAATCCCCAACCTTCAGATAAATGTGGGCATGTGGTTTCCAGTATTCTCACTCCATATGTCTTCACAAACACCAAATAGATCTAACATAAGAGGACGTGTTTTTTTCCCCGTAGATCAAAAGGTTACAGTGATGGACCTTGCCCAGGATGATCCAGACTTTCATGCATATAATGCCTTCATTTGCACTCCCTATAGAAATACAGACTCCCTGGCACGGAAATCAGGAGACAGGTTGAAGGTACCCAACCCATTCCAGCACTTTCGATCTCAGCCATATCAACTGTTAAGTGGAAGAAAAGCGTAATGACCAATTTAGGAATTGAGCCTTATAGGTGAACAACTGTGACATTTTGACCTAACTCTGAAATGAGGAAGACACGTCATAGTGGTGTTTTGTCCTGACTCACATTCCCAAAGAAAAATGGCGTTTGATGCTTTGTGTCAGCTCTCTTCCTCCAATATTTCGGAGTAAACACTATAGAGTCAACATTATTGCTCTTAAATCTGCTGCTTACATGGTACCCTGCTTGTGGGTTTGAAATCTGCCTTCACGTGCTCATCTTCATACTGCATTTGGGGAAACATCAATGACAGCAGAGGGAGCGGCTCCTGCAAAAGAGCAAAAAAGAAAGGAGGTCATAGAAAGCCGGGATGGGTCCAGCCCTTGCCTTACCCCAGAAGCAACAGTTTCCTCTGCTATAAAATGCAGCATAAGGTGAAAACTTGAGGCACCAAGTTCAAGCAGCCTTGATGCAACCAAAGCCTTCTTATTTCCTACACGGGCCACTGGGTCTGGCACTGGCATGACCAGGTCAAGCAGGGGGAACAGCAACTGGACCGACAGCTGCCAGGTCGGCTCCTCCACTTATTGGCTGGGAGCGCGTCTCAATGCTTTTGCTTTTCTTGTTACATGTTTGGATATCTTCCCAGAGCAGGGAGACAGGGGGAAAAAGAAAAAAAAGAAAAGGTGCTTTACATGGGATTTTCCCATTGGAGAAGGATGTGGATGTGCAATAAATTCTTTCCAAGAAAGCAAACATTGAGCTAGGCAAGATTTTCTTCGAAATCCCATTGACACACCGATGCGACATTTAGCATGTAATATAGAAAAGCCTGTATGACACACCGTGGTGTTTCTTTCTGCCATAAATGGACAGAAGTTATACATAATGCAAAGCCATAAATGCTGACAGACTTTTGCAAGAATGTTTACATTTATTTTTCATAGCCCCGAGAAATCGATCTGTAAAGACATCCCATAAGAGACTGCATTTGGCCCTGAAATATTGTCCTGTGAGACTGTGTTTCTCTCTTCCATCTGACACTTTTTACAGAGGGCATCAGGATATGGATTTACACCTCAGCTGTGTCATGAGCAAAGAATTGCTATTGTTTTAATATGCTACGCTGGGACATTTAAACATCGATATTGTCAGGTACTACTTTACAATTCCCATTAGATTTGTTGTAAAGCGCACATTTCTGAAATAAAATATTGCTGTATTCACCCATAAAACTCCATGTTATAACAGTACCGAGCATCTGGTTTTAATCAGAAGTCAGGAAATTCACAGTTCGAGCTGCAACTCCATCCTTTCCTAAACTCATTGTGTTTAACTTCTGCAACTCAGCTGTGAAGAGGTTCTGCAGAAGTCTCATGGCCCCTACTGGAAGCTAAGCACAGCAGGCAAACAGCAGGTCTGGAGTTAGGTGATGGCAGGGGCAACTCCACTTTTTGAGGCTTCCTGACGGAGCAACTCGGACAGCGGTTGTAAAGCAGGACAAAAAGACAACGCAGACCATCATTGCCAATAGTTTACACAATGGTGTTAGTGTTGCAAAGCAGGCACGTTTGTACTCAACTTTCAAATCCAAGTCCTGTCTGAAAATGGTTTAATACTTTCTAAGATTCTGTTTAAATTAATTTAACACTTCCTTTCGCTAAAACCACAGTAGGGATTTCGCTGGTAAAATACAATCAGGATTGAACACCAAAATAATTTTTTAGGGTAACTCTATTCTAAATCTCTTTGTTCATGAGTGAAGAAAAAATCTATAAGTGAATGTAACACACATAAAGTGTCTGAATTAATGTTGGACAGGCAGTTTGGAATGCAACATGTAATAATTTTCAATTGATCAGCTTTTGCTAGTAAATAAATGGATTTTCATTTGTGGGGGGTTTTTATGAGTGTTCTACTGTATATCTAGCATTCACTCATTCATTTAAATCTTTTTTTTTTTTGAGGCTTTTCTCTGCTCCTATGGCTGATGCAAGCCCTCAGCTAGAAGTCCGATTAAAAATTAGGCCCCAAAATCCTTCCCAAGAAAATAAATGGAGTTTCAAAATATAGGAAGAAAGTTTAATGAATGCAAACACTCTTAAAATAAAAAAATAAATGAGAGTTTAACAAAACCAGGGGCTCCAGCTGCATTCACCAAATACTTAAAGGAAACCTTGACAGGTTCCTTTCAGCTATGATCCTATACATTCACATGACTCTTCCCTGAAGCTTACGCAAATCCTTGTGATGTGCAAAGTTCTGCAATAAAAAACTTTTCAGAAAGTCCTGAAGAAAAAAAAAATTCCCAAACATACAAAAACCCCCAAACAAACAAAAACCAACAAAAAAACCCAACAAGCTGTAAATCTCATACCCTGCAGGACCAGAGCTGTGACTGGAAATCTTGCATACATTTACCCGGCCTCTCACATTCCACAACACTGATTATATATGTTCAGCAAGAGGGAGATGCTACTGCAAACTTACTATCTCTTCTCTATCCAGCAGCCAAGATGACAAATCATACACTCACAATTATATTTACCTTTTAAAGGTTTAAAGAAAAATGTATCCTACAGCTCCGAGTTATCAGTAGATGGAGACCACTTTCATCTAACATCTGAATTACTGAAGCAATTCACTGCTGTGTCCTTTTCACCTGAGAGGATGGAAAACGTTAAATTAAGTTACACGTTTCTGGGAATATCTAAAGTTCCTAATTGAGAAAGTGTCAACTGATATTGCTTCTTAGCCATGGTGGTGAAGAAGACAAATGATCTTCCTACATAAACCTGTGTGTTTCACTGGGGCTAGGTGGTCACTCGGTGAGGTAGACAGTATATGGTGTGTAGATACAGTTCGGGTAGGTAACT
Organism: Chroicocephalus ridibundus; assembly: GCF_963924245.1. Lineage (NCBI taxonomy): Eukaryota > Metazoa > Chordata > Aves > Charadriiformes > Laridae > Chroicocephalus > Chroicocephalus ridibundus. Next base: position 25,549,952 of record NC_086288.1, read on the forward strand.
ACAAAAGAGTGTGGATATTTGATCTACATTATCTATTAGCTTGAGTGCAACAGTGGGCACATGTGTAAAGCACAATGCAGTGTGAATACAGGTTGCAGAGTGGCTTGATCGCCGCCCTGCCCAGAGCTACTGAACTGAACCCACAGAGGTAGCACAGACCACATTCATCCACAGGCTGGGGCGAGTGAGACTCTGTACCCTTGGAAAGAGCTTAGTTCCTCTGAACACTACATTCAGCTTCATGATATTTCTTGGATACATCCATCGTCCATTAGTTTAATAACATACTCTGTTCTATTAAATCCTTAATCTAATTCACTATGTGCTGATGCAAAGACAGAAACACACAAACATGCATACAAAAGAACCTCAAAACATTACACCAGAAATGGTAGTTTCATGCATGGAAATAATAGAAGGAGACGTCTGCAAAGAAGAGTTTACATTAATTTATGTTTTATGAGAGATGATCTAGACTTGTCTTCAGGAAGGCCTGTTCTGATGAACAATTGCCTTTAACCACTGTATTTTCATTCCCTCTCCCTCTTTTAGACCATTTGCAGAATAAATAAACTCCCTATTTCATTCTTATTTTTATGATGAGGAGATTTGAAACCTGCCCGCCATTGTCATTTAAGATGTTTCCCATACTTCTCGGCATTTGTTTGGCTTTTATGTTTTTGAAGCAGCAGACTGTGGATGCTTGTTATCTATGCACAGGATGCAGGATAAATGCAAACATTTAGTACTGTACTAAACATGACCCTTTGATTTTGCAGATGGCAAGCAGAGGAATACTACCTGGGTTACAAAGCCATCTACACGCAAGGCTGAATGACCTGTGATAGAACAATGGATGGTGAAAAAAAGTAGCAAAAACCAAACCAGAAGAAAAAACACACATTAAACTGGAAAAAGGTGAAACGTGAAATCTATCCCTTTTCTATAAACACATGTGGAAAGAATAACACCTAGCCTTTTTATTCTTGGCTTCTTTTTCCCCCCTCCTTTACATTCCAAGAGAAGATCTGCCAACTTTTGGCCGTATCCGTTTCTGTTCTGTTGTTTGCCAGTATTAGTGCACTCTAGCACACATTCTTTCCTAAGACTTCAAAACGAGTCATTTGTTAGGTCTAACTGTTTAAAGAACCCAGCCACCCTTCCCTCCTTTCCTCATAGCAAGCTGGGTGGTACACAGAACATTCGCATACCCCAGCTTACACACTACGGGTTTGGCTGAAATCTTTAATTGAAAAGACTCTTGAACCAGACTTCACACGGCATGCCTGGTGTTATTGTAGATCAGAAGACCTCGCACCCGTACATTCGAATGCTTCTAATGTTCCTTTCATCCTAAAATATACACTGAGGCAAACATACCTGTGTTTTGCTTATTGAAGCCTCCTGATGCAGAGCTTCAGTACTTCTGTTCTGTAAAGCATTTCTAAAATCACAGATCTGGATCTGCTTATCATTACACATACAAACAGAGGGTGAATTCACCTCTACACAAAATGTTAGCACAGTTTAACTGGTTTAGGATTTAAGTTGAACTCTATGACGAACAAACTGTAGACAAAGGGATGAGTTTTACCAAGAAAGATTCAGGAACATCACACAAAAATAAAATATTGAGTGAGTTAGGGCATACAGTACCCACTCTTTGCATGTAATAATGTGAGAACGGGGTTAGATTCAGATCTGGTGTAAAACAGTCAACATTAACAACTGTGCTAAAGCTGCATCCACTTCAAACAGGTCTTCATTTGTCCCTGGAGCAGCAAGAAACGTAAGTCTCAATCAGCTTGATTCCAAGTCCGTCAATTTTAATGTTAGCTTAGTTTATAAGAAAAGCCCTTCTGTGGGAATTCCTTTCAAAGATCAAAAAACACACCACACTGAGAGCTATTAGAGTACAGGTAAGAATTCTTGTGTTTTTCTCTCTCTCTTTCTTTCCATCTCTTTTTTAGTTCAAGTGGGGACGAAGCTTGCAAGGACCTGCTGAGTTATTTGCCTGATGCCACCCCATGAGTAGTGGAGCGAGGAACAGAGCCAAGAGCTCCTGACTGCTCAGTACCACTCTCTAGTGTAGCAGCATCCTCAGCCATAAAGCTCTGAATTTGCATTCTGAGGGGATGTTATATGGGATGCAGAAGAAGAGTAGGGAACCACTGGCTGAAGACTTTAGGTTCGGTTTGTTATTACTTCCAGCCACAGGGCAGAGCAGATCCAACTGCCTCTGCATTTGGTGGTGTTCAGCTCTGGGGTCATGGTTCACTCACTACTATGAAAATGGGCTCATAGTGTGTTCTGATGTACTTCCTGCCATTGATACAGATTATTATGTATGAGAAAGGAGAAAAGAACTACTATGACTGTAATATATAATAAGTAGTAGGGGGTGCCTTGTTATATATCTCAGTCTCCTGGAGGTGGTGTTTAGCACATTTCTGCATTTAGGCAAACAAAACTCTCTTAGATATCAAAAATTATTGTACAGTGATTAAGGATACTGACAAAGCCCCAAAACAGACAGTTAATGCCATGTTTAGGCCCTCGTTTAGGAGATTTTGCAGAGAAGAGTGTTACTTACAACTAACTGCTGTCCACCATTGGAGAAATGAGGAAAGATACTATAATCTTATGCAATCCCAGTTTTGGTCTGTTCCCTTGACCTGGATTAACCTTTTTCCTTTTATCTGTATTTTAATTCCAAACACCTCACTTGAATGCGACTGTATCCTGGTCTCTGCTAAAACCTTTAATGAGCAACACTAAGGTCAGCAGAAATAAGTTTGAACTCTATTATTATTTCATACAAATACAGTAGGGATCCTTGAGTCTCCCATAGTTATTAGTGATTTTGGTCTCCAGTGAGATGTTCACCATCTGGCTGTATTTAGTTTATTGATTTCTTTTTTAAATGGTTGCCTTTCAAGAGCCATTTAAAATACACGTTTCTTCTTCTTCTTAACTTACTATCTACAGGCAAACACACTGCACAAAGGTTGCACAGAATTGGGCCAAATTTTCTTTTGCAAACAAGAAGTAAACAGCAAAATGGCCACTAAAATCTAAATCTAAATATTTCTGTTTCTTTCTTGAGTGAAAAAATTGATAAATTTATGTACAGCACACTTTCACTACGTTTACATTAGGACTAAGTAGTGTTAATAGACGAATGAAATATCAACTCTGCGTTCCCTCAATTTATTACATCACACTCAAAGGTATTGTTTTGTGCAATCAATATTAACAAAGGTCATGTCCATTAAAATGTGCACACTGTTCTGTAGACTGAATACAGCACGTAAAACTTGTTGGCCTTAATCGGTAAAAAGCCCAGAGCTGCACAAAAATTGCTGGGTCTACAAGCTACAAAGCTATTAAACCAGTTTTTTTAAAAAATAAATCTTTTTTTTATATGGGCATGAGTGGCTAATTATGTTATAAATTATTAAGCATTCTTTTCATTGTTTGCAACGTATTAATACCTAGGGGACTTATTAATGGACCAGGACTCCAGCTGCTCTTTTCCAGTAGCTGCCCACATGAAAGTGAGAAATTCCCTTACATGGTGTCTTTGACTTCCTTTCAAAACCATTCCAAATCAGTTTGGATAAAGGCCATGTGGGTACGGCCAATATTGCTACACGGCCTGAAAACTGGCTGTCAGACAGGACCCCATAACAAGCACATGGTGAGGGTCTGACCAATGGTGCCAGATTAGGGGTAACATGGGCAAGACTATCTGTGAACTGAAGCTCCTGGAAGGCATGTGGCATAAAGCTGGGTGCTTGGAAAGGTAACGGTGTCATGCAGCAGTGCTTGTGAGCAATAACAACGGTCTAGGACTCAGGTGTTATTAAAATTCATCTCTGAGACATATCGTAACTTCTTACCTGGAAAAAAGGCAGCTGTCAGACTACAGGGCCTTGATCTACGAAGTGTAGAAATTCCTTCTGGGCTTTGGTTTAGTTTCTGTTTCTATCCAATAGAAGGGAAGAGTCAGAACCATCCCCACCAAAAAGAAAGTAGGCAGGGAGAAGACATTTTGGTTCCAACACCTAGGCTTGAGGAGGAAGATGTGACAGTGACCAGGGTCTCAAAACAAAAGTGCCTCTGCAACTTTATAGATGATTATTGCTGCAGTTGCCTCAAAAGTCAAGTTCTAAAGCCCTGAAATTGCAGAATATTGAGGGCCCTTAAGGCTGGTTAGAAGGGACTAGGGCTTTTCACTAGCCTGAATCTAGTCCACCTCAGTACTGCGGAGTGCCTGAAAGTTAATCCCATGATGAATGGTCTTCACAAAGTTGGCTGTTCCTGGTCCACATCAAAACTGGCATTAAACAGCAGTCTCAATAAAAGATCAGAGGAACGTGAGCCAACTTAGGCTATCACCCTTGCAGATTGTGTTTGGGGTGCATTCCTGGGGCTCTGGGGGAGGCTTCTAATGCCACTAACATCTTTCCTTTTCACATGCACAGAGATAAAGATGGCAAGTTATCAGGGAGCGAAGCAATAACACCAAGTGTGTCCTGAAGACTAACTGAACAGCGTAGGCATCACCCTCAAACAACGTGAGATAAAATGACTCCCAATAAGACAAAAATACAATATATGTTAACAAGGCAGAGGCTTCCCTTAATCCCATTCCGAATAATTTTTTACTTTTTGCCTAGATTTTTTTAAAAAATATTTTCATTCTGAAAGACATTACCAGGATGGAAAATTTTTGCCTGAACAGATAAACTTCTGCAAAGCTGCAAATGACTGCAAAAGGAACTTAAAATGATGTGTATCGTGCTTCCGTATGACTAGGAACCATTGCATTGCCTATATTTAACTTGTTTACAATGAAAATATAGCTTTAGAGAATTGAAACGTCAGTTTCAATGAAGTCAGGATTTAATAAATTAAACAAACTCATTTTCTCCCTTGCTCTTTATAATTTCCCAATATTTTTCTCACTTTGGACTTGTCAAGCTTTTCCCCCCTACGTTTCCAAATTCCTCTTTTACGGCTTAATATAACACATTAATTTTATTTTTAAAATTCAGAGTATACCAGTAGGATTTGAGGTCAATACTAAGTTAGCTACATACCCAGAAAGCCTTATAATTTTAAAAGTTTTGGGGGACTTTTTTCATACCTGAAAAAAAGTTTAGTCAAAAAAACTGAGGATTCTCCAGGTTTCAACCATTTGACTTCAACTGATCTGCACGCAAAGCCTGAAAATAACATCTTGGACACCGGTTTGAAAGTATGTCGTGAAGCCATAGATAATATTTCTAGACAAACAAGTAGCAACATTCATAACAGAGCCACTAAAATGCGCACAAAAAGGAGTATATGTCTTCTACTGGTTTATGGGAATGTATAACTAAAATAATAAATAAAAACTTACTGTATTCAAGCTGGGATCTACCTGTGAGCTGCAGAAGGTAATCCTCATTAGTATAGATTTTCTGAGCGGGGAAAGAAAAACCCATGATATCTGCCCGTGCTGCACCAACCCATTACATACTGCGGCTGTATGAAACCGATGGAGCTGTCAACAAACATGACATGGGTTAAATGAAACCAGAATTTTGCATTCTCTTCTTTTAAAATAAGAGGGACGCCAGGGATCTTTTTGAGTTTTATTTTATAAATCAATAGCTTTATAAACATACAAATAAAACAAATATATTATATTTGTGTTGAAATATCATCTCAAGGTTTTACACTAAAGATTATTTTGAGTTTAGAGCTTAGTTTAGGAAACATTTAAAACTCAAAACACCCTAATTACAAAAACATATCAGCTCGATTTTCCTATCTTACTCTGTAAAGAACACTATCAAATTTAAAATTAGATCTCTAGACTGAAGGAAAGCAAAGAAAAAAAAAGGCGGGGGGGTGTGGAATATGAAACTAATTTGTAAGGAGTCTGAAACACCTTTGTTTAGACAAGATTCGAAGTTACAAATCTTTATTTCCTTTGAGCAGGGATAATTCCTACTAAAAGATGACTGTCATTCAATGCAACACTTTGATTTTAAGCACACAAACATATTTCACCAGAGATAATCAAAGTGCAGGAATCAGTGTCGTTTTACTTTCTAGCTCTCATAGAAATAAAATGCTTTACTGAATCAGGGCCTTTCTAGCTGGACTATCTTCCCATCAAAATACATGAGGTCAATGATGAACTGTGAAAGACCAACGAATCCAAACTAGATATTTTAACAACGTTAATGAAATTTAACTATGCTGAACTTAAAATAAAATCTACCAAATACTAATGGTTCAAACCCAGTGGCTGCCCTCTCCTGAACACAGTTTAGTATGCCAACTCTGCTCAACTACTTCTCTTTCCATGGAAGCACCCTTGCTGCCATTCACACACGAGAACGAGTCTTTGTTGCTACTGGTTCCAACTAACCTCTGTAAATGCCCATTTCGCAAGTTTATTCTGAATTCAGAACTGATGTGATTAGAAAACAAACTAACTCAGCAATTCAAAACCACTAGAAAAATCACTTTAGAAGATAAACAAATAAGCGACAACTCTCTACACAACAGAGCATTATCTTTATTGTAATTCAGACACCTTGGGCTCAACATTCTTACTGTTTACACCAACATAAATCAGAACTGACTCCACAAATTTACTGCAGCGTGTAACCGTTTTGAACGAGAGGTAAAAGCCTTTCAATACTCTTTCCCATCATTGGGGAATCACAGACCTGGTAACCAAATGACAACATCCCATACCTTTTCCTGGCAGGATTCTAAAAAACCACAAAGCAGGATGGTAAGCACACAAATTAATAATGTTTGCCACTATTATCCAGCTAATGAATTACAAAGAACACTAGTGGTGGGCACTGTAGCAGGGTTTAAAGAAGGTGCCTGGTGGTTATAGTAGTAGGCTTTAAAGACAGAGGACTGAAAGATGCCCTACAACTAAAACTTTATTACTAATATAGCTGATTTCCAGATATCTTCCCAAACTTTCTGAGAACAGCCTTAGGGAGTCAAGAGCACCAGTGAAAATGACTTGAGATGATAAACAACTAAGTTACAACTCTGTATAGAACAGAGCTTTGTAAGTGAGTTAGTTCTTAGTAAATAACTGGAAGGGAACTGTAGCTGTGAGAAAGCCAGTTACAAGAAAAATTGATGTTGTTTTCCAATTGATCCCATGCGGCACAAATCAGCTATGTGGAAGTCCATCCAAACTGAGGTGATTTTTCATTTGTTTATCCGACTCCTCCTATTCTTTTGGAGCAGCAACTGGCTTGACTTCTTTCCTCACACCAAGTCCTACATAATGCTCCAGGTTTTGCTGCCAGCCACGCTTCTGTGAGGCAAGGACACCTCCAGCACACGCTTCCTTGCAGGGCTGAAAGCGGACTCAGGTCCACTGCCCCAGTCCAGAAACAATCCTGTAATGCTCTGAAGGACCAGTGTAGACTGGAAAATTTAATAGAAGAATCACCTTTCCCCTCAAATGTTACCTCTCACTTAACACCATATGGTCACAAACAATCCTCCATCCCACCAAACCTGGGAAATGCAAGACCCCATTTGGTGCTCACTCACAGAAGCAGATACAAGAACATCTCTGGTGAAGTCCAAGAAGTTACAGTGGCCTGACAGCAGTGCTAGGGAGAGGCTTAAAGTGTCTCTGAACAATATTTTAATAAAAAAATTTGGTTTTAACTCATTTTCCTGCATCATCTTCCATTCCAGTTTCTCTGCGGTTGTGCCTGTTGTCCATTTGCCAGGCAGTTTTCTGGACTCAGTGTGTGCTCGTGTAAAGACCACTACTTGCAATAAACTCCATTAGAAAGTACTTATCTCTGACAAATCACCTTCTAGTCTGTTTTCTCCTCAGTGTCCTTTTAGCAGGCAGTTAATGAAGTTCGCAGCGGTGCCCCTTAAAGTGATACTTATAGAGTACTCATTGCTAATACATTGCTCGCAGTAATTCTTCCAAGCAGAGATGACAGGGGAGGAGTGCCAAGGACTTCTCTGTTCTGTTTTGTTTTTCCTAAAGCAGATTTTAATGAAAAATGAGGGTTGCTTCAGTGTTTCATGAGTTCCCATTCTCTATTGACTTCCTCCTTTTCCCACTCAATCCCGGGCTGCTTCTAGTCTGGCTGCATCAGCAGGCTAGCTGGGGCGAGCTCGCAGGGTTCCCTTTCCAGCAGGGGCTTGGGAGGGGTGCTCCAGGGAGCCTGGGGAGGGCCCTTCGCCGCTCCCATGGGCTGACGCAATTTCTCACCAACAGGAACCTCTTGTTGACAGCCTTGTTCTTTCTCCTCTTCTGCCGAAGTCTCTGCTGCTTTGTCATATGTTATAGGCTGTTCTTCCACTGGAGAAAATGGATATGTATTACTGAAAGCCATTTGAGAAGCTTCACAAGAACTAAGCCAAAAGAAAGCTAACGGCAGCTTTGAGAGAGGAAAGCTATGAAAGGAAGCACAGAATTGAGTTCAGAAAATTACAAAACCAATTCATGTCAAAAGAATAAAAAAAAAAAGAGGCAAAGTCAAGAACTTGCTTCAGATTTTAATGACTCATCCTAGGCAAATTTCATGGTTTTCTGTTTTAATATGCAAGAACAGGAAAATGCATGCCTGTGACAGTAAGACCACCTTCCCGGCTCCAGAGTCAAAAGATTTTAGAATTATTCACCAGCATGATGTAAGAACTTCCCATAACATGTTAGAAAAGACATCAGATTATTTACCAGTCTTCTTGTCTAAAATGGTTGAACCACTTTTACTAATAATTTTCAACTAGGAGAAAAATCACACACCTGTCATGAGAAATTTCTGTTCCAATAGCTGCATCTGATAAAACTATAAATGAAAACAGAGCCTCCTAATTGGAAACATCAGGCTTCCTTCACTGGATGATACAGTTCTACACATGTTCACAATATTAGTCCAGTGAAGTAAATGTGAGGCATATTTTCCAGTGATGAATAAAGTGATTTCCCAACGAATGTCTAAGGACAGGATGGGCAATTTTGAAAATCTTGCAAGTTGCCTGCCCATTCAAGTACCCTCAAACATCTGTCTTTGCATATTTTAAATGACTGATACAAACTGGGTTCTCTAGTAACTTCTGTAGTTAGGAGGTATATAAGGTAAACAAGACAAATGGTTAAGGATAACGGTCTTTCCCCATCATTTCTCACCACCTGAGCAATTAGGAGATTCAATTGCCATCTATAAGGCAGCGTTTGCTAAAACTCATAGTGGTCCGTCTGGTAACCTGCGGGCCATGGAACCCCATTGTGTGCGTCTGTGCTGCCTGCTGCCTTTGCACCAGGGATGGGAGGCACATCTCCTTTATTCATCTCATCTTTGTTTAAGCACCAAATGTTCCCCAGGCAAACACCTTGTCTAACACAAAAAGCAGAACTGCAGTTGCTGCTGCAGGGCAAAAGGTTTCTGGGGAGTCCTGGACCCCTCACACCATGTCAGTTATCCTGCCTAAATGAATACGGACTGTCAAAGTAGATCTTTCCACGGATGTACATTCCCCGTCAGTATGATGGGCATAACTTGCTATGGGGCAAACCTGTGAAGTCCTATATAAATGCAAAATTATGATATTATTACTATCATGAGAAGCATCTGGCTTCTTATGTGTAATTGTTGCAGTGTAACTTCTCATGAGTAATCTGCAAAGTGAAGGACTGAATGGTCTCTTCACAGCACTACAGACATGGCTTCTGCTGTGCATGGCAGCTATAAACAGGCCAGAAAGATAATTCTGATTTCTCTGTCTCCTCTATCAGCTGTTGCTCCTGCTGGTACAAAGGTGAGGAGAGATCTAATAAGGAAGGAAATCCTACTCACCATATTCTGAAGGACAGGCAGGATGGGGATCTGTTGTCTCACACTCAATTAGATCAACCGCTTTAGTCTCCAGAGAACTGTTACCCTCCTTAACAACTGCAAACTGCAAATACATACAATATGCACAAAATATACAGACCACAAATTAATAAAAAATGAACCAGTTTTCGGAAACCCAAGAGGCAAACTAGAAGGGCCACACACTCCAACCACAGCAGGGGGAAAAAGGTCATCCTGGCTTCTGGGATGACCCTTCCCCTGCAAATAATTAAACATTTGAGTTGATGACAGCCCCGGTCTTTCTTTGGAAAGTGTGCAGTCCCAGTCTAGTAAAGAACTACCCATTCCCTTGCCTTGCAAATTAACCTTTCCAGATGCAAGAATAAAAGTACATGAAAATCAACCCTCTCCATAGTACTGAGGGCCACTTCTAAAGCATTAGAGAGACCCTCAACCAGACAGCAGGAAACCCTGTCAGACACAGGGAAGGAAGTGAGCCTCCCTTTCTGGCTCTCAGCACCACCTGGGATCTGCAATTCCATCATCCCGTGGTGACAGTGGAAGTGACACCTTGGAAGCAGAAGATGGGACCTTCTGGGGGAACATGCTGAAAAGACCAGGGGGAAAACAGAAAAAACAGAGGCAGAGGAAAGCAATGTGAAGCACTGTGCTGAAACAGTATAGAGAGAAAGAGGGAAACTCAGTAAAAAGGGGATGTTTAAATTGCAGGGAAAGGGAAGAAGAGAAAACAACATGTTCTAACAGAAGGACTGACAGATTCAGTGGTCCAGGTGGAAAATTGGTGGATTTATATGGGTATATCACAGATGCAGCAGGTGTGACTATTTAGGCATCAGTTCATTTACATAAAATCTGTAGGCTTACAGCTGCTAACCCACATGTGACAGACCCCCAGAGGAGATTCAGCTACACATGGTTCTGCAAAATATCTTTGACTGTGCAAAGCAGAGCACTTGCTGGACAAAAAGTCTCAGAATAGCATCAAAATCCAGGCATGTGCAGAAGTTTACCAAGGCTTACATATCCCTAGGACAAACCTGGCCTGGCTTATGGAACTCTAATATGAATGTGAAAAAATACCCAGGCATACCCTCAGCTAAATGTAGCCTCACTTGGCAGAATAGAAGTAAAGGGAAAAGTGAATGACACTCGGACAATCTATATGTATAGTTTCAGTATCACAATACCTAGTATCTGATATGTGTGATAGCATAAAGCCTCGTTATTCTCTACACTAATCTGGATGGGCAAGAATGAAAAAGTCTTTGCGCTCCCTCTCCCCAGCCTCACGAATGAGCAGGAGCACAGGGGGCTGCAAAAGGAGCAAATTTCTTGAGCTTTTTACAGTTACTGCATACACATCATCCAGTTCCCATCTGAAGTCCTTCATTAGGATTATTTATGCTGTGTAAATCAATAGCGCCCAAAAACCCATTCCAGTACCTTAAGAGCTGAGGAGCTATAGAGTTTTCTGTCCCCAATGTAGTATAATCTCTTTTTTCACATAAAGCTCCCCAGTAATCCACTCTAAGTGAACAGTAGAAATGGATAACTTCCTGCTGCTTTTTGGCCACTCCACAGTTTCTAACCTGAGTGCATGCATGCACGAAGCCACAGTGAACTTAACACTCAATGGCTACATCAGCACAGAGAAAATCACATGCATGAAACCACAGGAATCCATTACTGTGTAAGCGGCAAGAATTAGCAACGGGTCAGTGATTTCCTCTTCCAGACTGCAACAAGCCATTTGCAATTAATTACTTTATTAATGTATTTGATGTCTCCCAGTGCAAGAATGCATGGTGAAATTTAACATGAGTGTGTAATAGATGAGTAGGCTGGATTTGTTTTTGTTGATTCAGTTGCTTAGCTGTCTAATTACTCCTATATTCAGCAAAAATGTCATTGACCACTAGCATCAGCTGTGCAGGCAACAGCAGGTGGGGACAGAGCTGATGAGCTGCAGGCCTCCTAGAGCACCGCTCCCAGGCAACAAGCTGTTCCCAGCCCCAACAAATGTTTCCCATTTTCCCAGCCTCAGATATTTTGCAAGCTGTGGTTTTTGTCTCTGCTGTGAACAAATGATAACGTCGCTGCAGTTCAGCACATTTGCTGTCCAGTACCTGGAGGAACAAAGTGCTGGCAATAAAAGGTCCCCAGGAGTATGCAGTTGACCAGCTAAGGAACAATATGTCATAACCAGGGTCAAGTCAATTCAGTACTCCCAACATATATTTGATAATGTGTTTCAGTGGCTACCCACTCACAAATCCTGCCAGATGCTCAATCTAAACCATTTGTGAAGCCTTCCTTGGGTTGATTAAAAATCCTTGGATTTGCACTGTAAATATTCCATGATATTCAACCCCTCAAACAGACTCCCAAGTAGAACAAACTCATCTCTTTCTGGACTCAAAGATTTGGAGCAGAGTCAAACTTCAGGCCATTTGAAGTCAAATTCTTCTGTGACCACGACTACTATGCACATGGTTCTTGTACCTTCCCAGCTATAGTTGGGTGTGGAAGGCTTTAAAACCTTGCAGTAATACCTACACCGGAAAAACATGTGTGCCATTACCCCAGTAAAAAGGTATGTGCTTCGCTAGAGTTTATCGCCAATCCCGTACAAGTATAAACACTTCCATTAGTCTTTTCCACTGGCATACCTGTGCTTGTTTTGAAGAGCGTACGCTGCTGAGCTAATGTGATGCTACCTGGACAAGTGTGGTGATACCTGCATTACAGCAGCTAACTCAGAGCTGGATGATACGTGTCTGCGGACAAGCTCTCAGGGGAAGTCACGCCATTCTGAGAAAGGAGTCTCAGCCTGGGCACAGAGGTAGCCACAGATGCCAATTATGTCACTTTTGCCAACTTCAAGTTTCAATTGCTGTCACCCAGCAGTGTAATGTTGTTTTAATGGCAGCTAGAATCAGGTCCTTAGATCAGATCTTAAGGGGCCAAATTCTCTGATGCAACTTCAAAAATGACAACAGAAACAGGCCAGTACAACCAGATGATGATGGCATTTCTACCTACACCAGTGCAAAATTTGTATTTTATATTCCCTCCCAAACTGCCTGATAACACCCTGGTTGTTTTTCTTTACAAGGCAGCAGCCTCTAATACAAAGACATTTAATTTCATCAACGCCCAAAATAAAGTTCAACCTCTCATGTAGCACACACAATACTTGGCTTCCAAGAAGCCTTTTTTACTGAGGGCATACTTTCCTGTGAAAATAACTCTGTGATATGCCATGTCATCACATTGCCATTTCCTTAATTTAGAACACAGTTCCCCAACTGTTGTGTTCAAAGCTAACAATAACACTGGCTAATGGTTGCAATACATCCAGGCAGCTGTGAACTTTGAGGGATAACAATGAGGTAAGATGAACTAGGGTTCACAGCAAAGCACTTGATGACTCTAGCAGTTATTTAATATATTTAAGATGTGAATTATTTGATGGATAATCTCAAGTGGATCCCTAACACTCTTTGATCCTTCCTGCTTCCCTCTCCACTCCGCATTAATATACTTACCCGAGACTTGCTGCTAGTAGGTGTCACGTTCTCATTGTCAGCGCGGCTGCTCGCGTCTCTTACCACTTCTGCATAGAGATTCTTCTTATACAAGTTTTGACTTCTGCAACAGAACAAAAGCTGAAACAAATTGTTTTGCTTTGGGAGGAACAGATGCTGCTTCCTTTCACACATTATTCTATAGGTATTTGCAGAAGGGACACAATACATTCCTGTTATTAAAAATTTAGGTTTCAGCCAATAAAATGAACAGCATTTGTGGGTGAAGCTCAGAAATAAAAATCTGGCTGTATTTTTATACACCATTGATAGTTACAATTATGAAAGTCACTTCTGCATTCATCTACATCATGTATGAAAAACAACAATTGCAGAAATTACTATGAAATAAACAAACTGAAAGCCTCAAAAAGCTTGGAACTAAGACATTTCCAGGAATAAGCATGATCAACAGAATTAATTCAAGGGGGAAAAAGCCAAGAGTACAACCTGGAGTTGGAAAAGGAATAATCAGCTCTAAGTGGCTAGATCCATAAATTCAAAAGTTGCTATTTTTGCAGTTAAACAGCAATCACTTAAAAGGCAGTATTAAAAGCCCATATAGGCCCCAACATAGAAAACATGGTCACAAGAAAAAGAGCCCATTTACACTGCTTGAGATCCAAATCAGAGACATGATTGAGATCTTAGACATCATCTAAGAAAATCACTGTTACACTCTTCAAATTACAGAAGCCTCATTCATTTTAAATTAAATTTAATATACGTGTACCAAAGCAAATAGGAATTTTCCTTTTATTTCTACAACACATTCATATCCTAACTGGGAAAGTGCACCTTCCATGATTATCGTATGTTGCTCCCTTCATGAAAATCCAATGTAAATAAAATTTGCTTTTTGCCAGAAATGAGAAAGAACTGTCTCCACCATGGATTTTCTCCCCATATTCTCTATAACACATTCCTGTGTATTCAAACATTCTTTAAAAAAGTAATTGTCTCCAGTAGAGGATAAGACTGGGACTGTTAATATGAAATCAAATAGGTGTCAGATCTGAGGGCATATCCACAGAGCAGAATGCTGAGAAACTGAGAAATAAGGTAAAATAGTCCATTTTTACTTTTCCTGACACTGTGGCAAGGCTGCTGTTCATGTTTTGTCACCCAGATGTGCCCGTTCTTCATTACAGGGCATAGTGCTGACAAAACCTGAGACTGTTACTCAAGGGTTAGAAAATCCATTGCACAGAGCTCACACACGGGCACGGTCCTCACCGGGGTGCTCTGCTACTAGTTCCACATTTACTTTACAGCATGCAGAGTAACAGATGCCAGATGGGCTTGACGAGCACGGGAGTCTTCGTGGGAGACTGAGCACAAGCAGACGAGGCAGTGAAATCTAGTTGACCGAGCATGGGCAAGAGGCCAAGGATTTCTCAATCCTAATCCCAGTCCTACTGTGGATTTTTGCACGGTCTTGGCCAATTGAGGAGGAGGGATTGTGGGTGTTAAATCTGCGATTCAGATAAAATTTTTTTTTTGTTGGAAAAGAGTTATTTCCTTGCTTCCCAAGAAAGATAGGGAACTTGGCATACTATACAGTCAGGCTACATAAACATAACATTAAGAATAACACAATGCTCTTCGGTGGACTACAGTCATTGAACAAACCAACACAATACTCTGGTATTCTTGGCCTCCAGTTTACACATTTTTCAAATTGGCAGGCGTAGATCTCCAACCTCATTTTCTCCAATTAAAAGGAGACAGGCGTCTCCATTTTAAAGGGGAAGGAACAGGACTATTACAGACTTAATTGGTACATTTCAAAATACAGTAGGTTATGTGAAAAAGCAGTACAGCAATTTCAACCCAAATACTGGTTTCCACACTGCAGTTAAATAGGCATTTTAGGTCAATGGTTTCATTTTGATCTAGTTATGCTAGTAATAACTGCAGTACAAATCAAGTCAAGCATGTAATTGAAAACTTGCTGTTGAGGTAAATAGTTATATTGATCAAAAGCATTTGGCAAGAAAGAAACGTAAATCATGGAGAAATGACAAAAAAGAGAGGAAGGGAAGAGAATAAATATCTTCACACCTTAAAACCAGCCGTATTCTGGCTATTTTTCATGATGGTTTATATGGCACATATGGGAAACATAACAATTTCACGAGTTGTCTATTCTGAATGTATCATTCCACTGATTAGCTTCTGAATCCCAGGTCATGAGAACAAACCAGGTCCAGCCTTCATTCTGGACCTCTACCATTACTTAGTAGAAAATAAGAAATGTGGCAGCTTCTCTACTTTTATGGACTAAATATGCTAGGAACCATTGAATAAGAATGGAAAACAATAGCTTCCATAGTTAACTTCTTTTGTACCTTAACTTTTTATGCCTAGGAGGGTCTATTTTTAAAATCAACCTAAGCCACAAAACAAAACCCCTGCACACAGAGGGCAGGTCGGCATGCAGCAGAAGACTCTTGGTTTGGCTCCTGTCTGGCTTTTTGTTTGGTTACTTTTAAATACAAATATGCACATAAACAAGAGCCTCTGAGAACAGTTATCTGCCAAAGTCATGGCCAAAAGACTAACTTACTAAATGCTGACAACTTTCCAGTCCAAGGAACATCGATGACATCTAATTTCATATCAGACTGGGTTCTTAAATAGTGACTGGAGGGATTCTTTTTGCCACGAGAAGAATTTCAAACCTGTACAATTCATTACAGCCATGGAAAATGCCAGGGAGTACTTTTACAACAGATGTGCCTTAGGCTCACATCATCTGATTTTACTCTTTCTACTGCCAGGAAAACTGCTTTCATGTTCATTGCTGGAAGGAGGCATCACTGCGGAAGTTTGCTATTGGAAGGTTACGCTGCTTTTCTCAATGACAAGGAAACTTTCAGGTGTCACTCAACACTGAAAGGGAAGCAAAACCAAACTAAGGGGATAGCTAGCAGAGAAGAGCCAAACCCTACCATGACAGTTTCAGACATCTACAGCTCTTAAGAAACCAAGGAAGAAGAGAATAGCATGCTCCTAAACTCTCTCATCGATACAAACTATGGCTCCCCTACAAACCTTATTAGGTCTATTCCTCATCCCCCCTAGACACGCGTCACTCACTAACACCAATGAGAGTACTAGAGGCAAGGGACATGCCAGAACTTTCTGAATTATTCATAGATCCAATTACTGAAAAGCAAAGGAGTAGCAAGGATGATACAGCGCTTTCCACCAGCTGAGGAACAGCTCTCGTGCTTTGCCATGAGCCCTCTGTGAAAGTCAGCAGCACCTCATTCCCTGTGCCACACATTCACCGCGCGTGTTTGGAAGCGCTACCTGTGGCAGTAGGCAGCCAGGGATCCCAGCAGCAGCAGGAGGACCAGCACTGCTGCGCACACTGTGATGGTGATGTTCCGCATCTTCACCCGCTCGGCGTGCTGCTGCTCCCACCACTCCAGATCGCTGAACTGGCACCGCTCCCCGACATAGCCCGTCACACAGCTGCCGAAAGGAAGCAAGCACGCTTTGTAACAGGCAGCAGAGGAAAAAGCCCAGATCATCACTTCAGTCACCTTGTGTATTCATTTACCATTGGCACCTGCTACGGAAATATCTGGTTGAGTTTAGTAGTGGTGAAGACAAAATGACTTTAAAGGAATGGCTGTCAAAATCTGTAGAATTCAATATTAAAAGACCTTTTTACTGTAAAGCTATAGAATTATACAGCGAGTTTATAATTTCCAGATTCTAATGAGTAAAGAATAGAAAAAATAATTTTCTCTTAAACCGTGCTGTGTGTTTAGTGTTTCTCTAAGGTTTTCCATTTAACTGTTTCCAGCAGCAAGCTTCCCTTTCTTTGAAATAGGCAATATAATATTTACTTGTATTTTCACAGTGATTTGGTTAAGGGAATCAGATTTTAATCTGAATCCTGACTTTAAAATAAAAACCCCTCGTATGGGTTAGAAATATCTTCATAAGTTGGTTTTAACACAAGCTTCTTCCATGGGCAGTTTTTGTTTATTTGTTTGTTTTTACCACTGTAAAACCCAACACGGAAATATCTTACCAGTGCATGAAAGCTTCAAATCAAAATTACTAGAACATGTGAAATACATCAAAAAGAATCCCAGCCTAGTATTACTGTCCAAAGAGAGACATAAAAAAAGAAATAATAAACATAAAAAATGAAAAGTCTACTCAATTCATAACAATCTCTCAGCAACGTAGGCTCAAATCCTGCTCACAATTTTTAACCAGTCTAGTTTTACTCAAATCAAAAGAGCTAGTCAAATGAGCAAAAGAAGCAGGATTTGACCTGCAGCAGCTTTTACCTAATGTCCTGAAAACGTTATATCAGCATTCATTATTAAATCAGGCACAAACACTCTCATTCTGTCACAAATTAGAATGCATATATGTTGGAAGGCAGAAAATTGCTGGTTTTTTTAATGTGAGAGCACATTAATTTCCAAAAAAGGCTAGAAGATCTACTTTCTAGTGTAAAAGTTTTTATTAATTCAAATACAAACCACCTTTGGTATGTCATTTTTGCTAGATATTTTTGCTAGGTAACTTTTTTCCATGACTTCGTTTTGGTATTTAACTTATTACAGACTACATGAATGAATGCTGCCATCTAGTGAGAATTCAGCAATGTGAGAATTCAGCAAGGTCCACATAAAAACCCTGACCCCCCAAAATACGGCTAAACACAGTTGCTCCTTAATTTTTAAAACGGCTTCCACTTCCAGCACTGAAGAATACATACATTTGGATTCTTATTATGCACTAACGCCTAACAAATGAAAGAGAAAAAGACGTGATCCAATTTGAAAGTTGTGCAGTTGTAGACTCTTCAGTTTCGATAGGAGAAACTCAATGAGGTGAAAAAAGATAGTTTTCAGTGCCTCTAAAACTTACACTAAGAACTTA
This sequence comes from Chroicocephalus ridibundus, assembly GCF_963924245.1. Lineage (NCBI taxonomy): Eukaryota > Metazoa > Chordata > Aves > Charadriiformes > Laridae > Chroicocephalus > Chroicocephalus ridibundus. The sequence goes on from NC_086288.1 coordinate 25,568,340, forward strand.
TAACAAATACCAGACATGGCCATGAGCCCACCTCCTGTAATGGCTTTGCCCAAGGGCTTTGCAAGCTTAGGAAATGCGCAGCACAAAGCATCCACTTCATTCCCATGTATGTATATGAGATACGTATCCTCTGCAGACACAGAGGTCTGTAGGCAGGGGAGACCACTCATATTTAAAAACAAGAAAGCCTAGGGTTTGACAGCGCTTGCAGGAATGGCCTGGTACAGAGGTTGCTGCAGTGCAGTACAAGGAAGATCTGGGGAAATGGTGGGTCAAAGAAACCCTTCAGCACAAAGCTTGCTCTCCTCACTCCCAGGTTATACCAGGGCCACCCAAGTTCCTGAGACACAGAGGGAGATTTGCCTGCTATGGAACAGCATCCATCCCCTGCACAGGTCCTCGCTTACCAGGTGAGACCCCAGGGGAGGAGGCAGGCATTGGATTTGTCCCACTGTAAACACTTATACATTTGATTTCGAAGAAAGATATAACACAGATTGAAATATAATCGAGTTACACAATTAGGCTCCAGCACTAATGGTTTTGAAGAAATGATTACCCCATGGAACTAGGTTGTCACATTGACCAGGCCTAGGCCAACTTCTGAAAATATGAGATTCTTTTTGCTTTTATCAGTGACTGCATTTGGGGAACCAGGAATTAGGCTTCCCAAAAATATTGACAGGAGGAAGGAGGTCTCATTTTTGAGGTCTCATTGCTACTCTCCCTGTTTGTAAGAGGACCATCATGTCATACCCTTTCTGCCAGGCACCAAGACTCTACAAACTGTAAGGGCAGATGCTGACACCAGATTTCTCCTCCCTGGTCCCAGTCAGAGAAGCCAAAACAGAGATGTCCTCTTCCATCCCAGTGAGTACTACACATAACAGCAAGGCCAACAGGGAGGTATAAGTCAGCATAACATGTACAGGAGAGACAGCAGGCACCTCTTTCATAAAGCCATGAGCACTAAGTCACTTAACAACTTATCTCACATTTCCAAAGCAAAGAATCAAGTGCTTAGGGAACAAATCCAACCCTACTATTAATTGCAATGAGTGTGAATGGAGTGACCACTTAGAGAAACTCACAGTGATCACTTACAGAAAAGCGCAGAGTCTAATGATAATTGCTAGAATGAGTGATGAACAGATAGTTTAGGACAAATGCCTCACTGTCTTCAATCAGCTGAGCCCTAAGGATACCATTCATCAGCACAGATGATACACATTTCTGTACTTACTTGCAGGCATAGTCTTGTAGATCAGAAACATAATTGCACACTCCGCCATGGAGGCAGTATGACTCATACGAAGGAGGGCATCCCACAGAATCACCTTGCACAGGGTGCGTAGAGTATTCATTGCTGACAACAGGGGGGGACACAGTAGATTCTGAAACAAAGGATTTCACAAGGACATCTCAAAACTTCTGGCTGCATTGACAATGTGATCTTACGAAAGACTTACAGAACTTCAAGATAGATAACTAGGCAAAAATCTCTAATTTTGACCAATTACTTGCATTTTACCTCTTTGTTTAAGTTGCTTATCAAATTTAGGCACACAGAACTTTAGATCAAAATACTAAATATGCTTGATTCTAGATTTGCAATGAAAGACTCACAGAGATTGGCTGCATTCTGTCTATTTAGATGTGTGAGTACAGCTCTGAAGAAAAACTGCACTGGCTTTCTAGTTACTTATGCTTAAATGATTTTTACAACATATGCAGCTTTAGGGTAAGGTAAATCTCTACCATGCATAAAGTACCAGAGTCAGGTGTACAGGTGAAAGATGACTGCATTTCACACACTTGGATCTCAGACTGAGAAGTTTTCACGTGCAACTTGTCATTCGTATGCAGATTATTTCTACTCTGCTACCATCCAGTTGTTTGCATCTATGTGGGACTGCAGATCAGATTTTTTACTGTTTCAAGCGAGCTCGGGTACAGATAACAGCATCCCTGGGGAAGGAGGGAACTCTATTGACCCAATTCTTCAAAGGGTTCTGTAGCCTGCTCTGAATCACACACAGTGTCACCTACACAGATATCCAAACTAGTTAGTTTTAAAGGTAGTTCTAATATCTCTGCACAGCACGACCTACAGTGCAGACATGCCCTTACAGAAAAGGAGCGCTTTCTTGCCTATTTTGATGCTACAGCAAATCTATATGTCAGAACCAAACACCTACACATGGCAAGGAATTTCTAGCTGTATAGCTTAGCACAAATGCACCTAATCGCTCTTATACATTTATGGGATCAGTTTTATGACTCACACCAGTTTTATTGCAACATGACCTTCAATGACATTTGTTTTTTAAAATTTCATTTGCAGGAGAATAGCCATGGCAAAGAGCCTGACTGGAAAGGGATGAGTGATTTTGGTGAACTCCAGGTGTGACTGCATTCTCTAAAGAAAATTTCAGCTTGCTAAAAGAGCATATTAGGCAAAGTAGTAATGCAGTGTGTTAACACACATGAATACATGGCATCAGACTTACAACTGATGGACCTAGAAGGCATTACTTCCAAGTCTTGTGTCATTTAAAATCATCATTCCCTGAGTGACATCCGAAACTACTGAAAGCTTCAGTAAGTGAAAAGGAGGTGGGAATCCTGATAGATCTATTTAAAAAAGCCATAATTTCCTTCTGTTTTTTGGCAGGAACAGATCTGTGACAATCACATGGTGTCCCTCCATCATCAGACAGTCACTTGACCTGGAGTAAAATTCACCCCAATGACAAGGGCTGACACAGAGAATAAGACGATGAGTCACTCCGCTCCACATTTTCACGGGATGCTGCTGTCACATTGAGGCACTGAAATGAGGGTCTCATAGTCACTAGTGCTGAACCTTCAGCAACTCCCTTCACTAAACTGGTAACCAGGTTTTCTAAAGAGCTTCAGAGCCCTTTTGAAAAATTAGCCACTGGATCTGAAAGACTAGTTTATTCTGAAGAATAAAATGGGACTGAAATTATGTGCAGCTCTTGTGCTAGCCTTCTGCAGAGGGAAAGAAGGCACAGAGACTGTGAAAAATGACACAGACTGAAATCACCTCCAAAAATGTTACCTCCAAGGAGCAAAACTTCAGCTGTTGATTGTAAAGGTCACTAGATAGATGTGTCATTACATTTAGACAGTACAAATTCGCATTGAACCTTGATGTAGGTATTTCCAAACTAAACTCAGATCTGGTCTCCTTAGTACACCTCAAAACAGCCTCCTAAAGCAATGCTAATTGGATCAACAAGCTGCCCAGTACATCACTGTACAGGGTTTCCTTAATTTCTAGGTATAACAATTTATCCAAGAGCACAGTTCTTAGTTAAGGGCCACTTGATTTTAATTGCTCACTCCATTTACTCACTGCAACCGACGCCAGTCCCAGAAGCATCATCAGCATGTGAGCAAGTGAAGTTTCCTTCTGTATTTGTGCAGGTTACGTTCTCTCCACAGGTGTGGGACCCCGTCTTGCACTCATCAATATCTGTCACCCAAACAGTCTGCAGTTAGAAGAACGAAATGCCTCAGAGCATCGGTTAAAAGGGCAGCAGTTGCAGCATTGCAGTCTCCTGACAGTGGGGAAAAACACCAAAGACCTTCCCCCTGCAAATATGCCTTCATGGAAAACACAATGGAAGAGCAACCGGGGTACTTTCTATGCCAACTAATCACAGGCTCCCCAGCCTCTCAGGGAGTGCTAGGCTGCTGTAGAAGCTCTCCGCAGGGAGAAGGAAATGCTTCCCCATGAAATGTACAGTAGAGTACATAGAGCACAGTAGAGTCGAAGAGAAGACTTATTTGTACTATATATATTCTCCTGGCATTGTTAATGATAGCTTGCACCCTGGATGAGTACTAGGGTACTCCCAGTTGGCATTCTTGCACTAAGACAGCAGAAGGGTTCAGGAGTAGGGAGGTGCCCACCCCTGTATCACCACCTGGTCCAGCCTAGACAAAAAAATTTGGATAGAAGAGTCTAGAAACCTACAGGTTCATCCAGTTTGTGTAAACACTTAAATGAAGTAAGCCTCTGAATTACTATGAAGAGACTCCCTGATTACAAGAGTTTCCAGGCTCAGAGCCTGTGTTAGGCTCATATATGCCTCTCACGCACACCCTCTGCCTGCCTCCACACCTTCTGCAGCACAGCCCATGGCGGCAGCTCCTGCCAGGCTGGCACTCACCCCCCAGGGCTGCCACCGGCATAGTGGGTACTAAGCGCCTAAGCTACCCCCCTCAAAGGTGAGAACTTTGAAAGGATTCACATACCAGAGTGAGGGAGCCTCTAATTCATTTTATGAACTGCCAGCAGAATGCATGTGCCAGATCTACTTCAGGGAAACAAAATCACAGCTCTATCATCTCAATTTGTTTGACATTATTGCTTAAACTACTGGGACTTTTTCTACAGTAAAATTAAAAGGAACTGGCCCAAACCAGAAAATCCAGTACTCTAGTACTGAACAGTACTGACAGTACTCTAGTACTCAAAATAGAAAATTCAGAGCAGTTTTGAAAGCAAAAATACATGAACAGAACTGTTGCAGCATATTTCAAGAAGCGTGATTCCAACAACACAATACGAACTCATCTTGTACCGCCTCTGAATCTACTGACAAATTTTTGGACACTGTGCATGCATGCAGGCATCTAAAACTGACGTACAAAATCACTTACTTAACAGTTTCTGGGTTTTTATAGTACATTTCAAGTCATCAAACACAAAATTAGTTTCAATTCTGTTTACATCATAACAAGATCACATCACTTGTAAAACGTTGTGAAAACATATCTTACCGTGTTGTGGACTTAAAAGACGTCAGAAAGATAATGGACTGGTTTTCAATAATAGTGGTATGTACCACAATCACTCCCAGGGCTGCTTGGGGACGTGTCTTGTAGGTGGTGCTGGGACAGCAAGAGGAGCTTGTGACTTCTGTCTGCACTTCCAAACTTCCTCAAAGACATGAGCTCTGGATCTCTAACCACCGTAGGCAGAATGCCTTCTCAAACCTCCTGCCTCTGACACTTTCCACACCCTGCCCCTAATAATGATATTGTTCTTAATTTTAATGTCAGCCTTATCTGTGTCGAAGAACCAAAGTCCAGTAAAGACTATTGTAAGAATTGGGTCAAATTTAAGGGGCTTTGAATTAGGCTATAAAGGAGAAAGGAAAAAGAAAAGGACAAAAGAGTAGCCAAGACTCTCATAAAGCTCTGAACAAACTGTGCGCTAGTCAAATACGGGGGGGAATAAGCTTCCTGCTCCTTCATATTTATTGCTAAATGGATTTAAAAAATTAAGAAATGAAAGGAATGAACTAAAGACCTGGCATTAGAGCTGGATGGGAAAATCAGTGGGTCTGATTATTAACAAGACTCTAAATGTACTCAAGTTGCCAGTGTCAACACCTTGAACCTCATGCCTATTAAACCGACCTGGAATTATTTGATGAGTATTATGACACACTCAATACCTGCTTTCGTTTATATTCATGGCAACGATTTTCAATAAAGCTCTACTGCTTCACCTCTGTCTCCCTCCTCCCCTTCACTCTTCCTCTCTCTCTTCTGCTGTAGCTACTAAAGACAGTGCAAACACTGAGAGCAGATATCCACTGACAACTACAGGCTTTGCATATTGATCAGTTGCTGAGGTTGCTACACTTCAAACAGGAGGGAAAGAATCAAAAAGGAAGAAATGATAAATGTCAACTGTCTGGTGGAGCCACTGTTAGGATCCATGCCCCAACCTATTCTCCAAAAAGAACCAGAGCAGCTCATTTGACAGCTTCACAGCTTGATGCAAGGCTAGCCTGAATCATAAGACATGTCTCTTGCTCATTCACCCTGCCTCAGCCTTCCAGACACAGCACAGCCCTCACACATGCCCGTACCATAGCAATGGACTCCGTCTCCAGTGTAGCCCTCCAGGCACTTACAGACGTAGCCTCCTTCCGTATTGATACAGCCTGAAACGTTTCGATTACAGCGGTCCATATTTACAGCACACTCATCAACATCTGTGAGATAAAACAAGGAGATGGAACACATGGGTCAAGAAACCTTCAGGTAAATCAATAAAAAGAAATGTCTATATCAGGAATCTCCCTCAGACTATGCTGTCATTTGTCATTTGTGCATCTGAAGCAAATGGGAAGAGAAGGGCTTTGTGGTCTTTTCTTGGTATGAAATTTGATGTGGATGTTCTAAAGAGTCTAAGACAGTCATCCGGCTACTTTCAACTGGAGACCTAGAGGTTCCATAAATACCACTTGCTTCAAAATAATCCTGTTTGGAGGGAATGATTCTATTCAAAACTAGCCTTATAGAATAAAGTGCTTTCATTTATATTGTATGCAAATCCAAAAATGTAAAGACGACTTTCAGCAATGTGTTGTCTGATGGTTAGAGTCTTTCTAGTGTTAGAAAGAAACAAGAGCAGCACTTTTTATATAAACATTTGTCCTGGTTTGAGGTAAAACAGAACCAATTTTCTGTTCAGTAATTTTACTTCTTAGCTAGGCCTCTTCTAACTCTCTGAAATTAACAGCATGTTGTGTTGAAAATGGTTCGTTCTCAGAGTGATAAGACCAATGTTTACGGTTTGTGCCAAGGAACAGTATGCAGAGAGGCTCTTGCTTATACTTATTGCTATAACAACCAAGGTCAGCTAATTTCGTTATTTGCCCTGTTGGAGGGTCGGAAACAGAAAAGTGTAGAGGGATCCCACCTGCAGGGAGGAGCGGACAGGACAGGTGACCAAAAATTGACCAACAGGGGTATTCCATCCCATCTGCCCCATGCTCAGTATAAATGATGAGGGATCAAAGGGTCAACTCTTTTTCTTCAATGGCCGACATCCAAGGAGGACCCTGCCTCTTCATCTGCCTTTGATCCCGATCTGTGTGTTCCTGACTTCATCTGTGGAATCCAGTTCCCACCCATCACTGAATCCAGTCTGAGACTTCCCCAGTGCCTGCTGGTGACATCATCCTGGGAGCCTGATACGGTTTTGTATATACTGTATCTATTTCACAGAATCCCAGAATCACAGAATGGTTCAGGTTGGAAGGGACCTTAAAGAACTATTTCATTAAAGTAGTTTAGTTTCTTCTAAACTCGTAAATCTCTTTATCTCTCCTCCTCCTCTCCGTGTACAAGAGGTTGGGGGGGAGCATCTGTCACTGACCATTGGCCAATTTGGCCAAAACCACAACAACATTACATCAGAAATACTAATTTTTAAGAGATTCCTTAATACGCACTTTTAAATTATATATCAACTATGGACTGAGATTTTATAATTAGGCAATTTTTACAAATAAATACATTATGCTTTTATTCCTATTATCCCTATTATTGCTTGTTAATTTTAATAGGATTAACACTCATGCCTCAGGGGAAAATAAGGCATGTGATAATTAGCCATTTCATCTCACATGCTCTCTGCTCATCATCCCTTTCAAAACAAGCAATACCATTGACCTTTCTGTGATGGCTCACGCAGCAGAGCTGCCAACGTGCGAAAAGATAGATTTTCTTCCTCTCCCCCAGTCTAATTTTCCAGAAGATTGTATTAATGTCTTCTATTACCATAACATGATTTCCCCTTCCTGGTAAATCCTTTCAAACACTGGCACATAGCACCATCTTCCAGCAAAACACACTGTGCATTGACATCACATTCTAGTGCAGTGCAGTCATCTTGATCTATAGTACAAAAAAAAAGAAAAAAAAAAACACTAGATGGATTTGGACAGATCCAAGGAGGTACTGTATATATAAAAAAAAAAACAAACACCAACCAACTAACCAATAAACTAATAAGAAAACCAGAACATACAGGCAAATTCTGAAACATAGCTCTCCAGCGTTAATGATGACAAGCCATTACAACCATTAGGGCTGTTGTCTTTGTCTAGATGGAGTTGAAGTGTCATTTAGTATCAGGATTTATGACTACTGTATGTAAAAGCAATTGTACAATTTCTAGTATCACTGAACATATGTAGAATTCAACCGTTTTATTGCAATTTTGTTCAGAGGAACTTAATATACTTATAAAATCTAAGGGAGAGACTTTCACAAGAGTTCAAAATTAGAAATATTTGTCCTGTAGACCTGGATAATATTATTAAGTTTTGTTGACATAAAGAAGGAAAATGGAGACAAACAAAAAAGCTGTCCTACCTCGCATAATTGCATAGACCCATCTTCTTGTAAAGAGAGTTAAGAGCATGAATGCCACAAGTCTTTACGCTGAGCCTTTCTCCCTTTAAGGCCTATGATTTCTTTCTGCTCTGTAAACCTGTTCAGAGCCTCACAGTAAATATAAGGAAGACAATCAGACTCTACCTGATACCATGATTTCAGCCATCAACAAAATGCTGATTTTCTGCTTTTCCCCACTGTCCGTATCCTTGAATATGCCACTGCTTTGTGTGCTCCGGAGCAAGGTCTCTGGTGTTGGCATTGGCACTACCTCCTTGTGCATAGAGACACTTCCTGGAAAAGACAAGAAAAAAGTGACACAGACTATTGAAATCTGCTGAACTAACTTTCTGATTTTCCATCACTCGCCTACTTTCCAAAAATCATGGTGATTTCCTTCTAAAATAAACATCAGTATCCTCCCAGACCAGCCTGTTTCTGGCCTCAAATTATTCCTAAAACCACTTACTGGTGCATTGTCTCCAATACAAAAGACAAGGAATGCCACTTGTTGCTCACGGTACTTCTCAGCACCGCACACATCTCTCTTACTACTAATATGGAAAAAATTACAACGGTCAGACATGCTTTTGTCCCAGGACAACACCCCAGTGTTTTCATTCTTCAGAGAAACCATCATTCATTATGTAGAGCACGGTGAATTATTTTCCAATGCTATCTATCAGGATCCTCAAGGGTTTGGGAACGTTTTTTTCGCAATTGAAGGGTTGTACCTGTTGTTGTGTTGGAATTATTCAGAGCACGACAGGTTTTTCCATCTTGAGTTTTCCCAAATCCTGAATGGCACATGCAACGAGCAACTCCAAAATTGTTTTCACAGATCTGATCACAGCCTCCATTCTCATAAAGGCAAGGATTTGCCCCTAATGCAGAAAAACAGGCAATTTAACAAGCTGCTCCTTCAGTCAACATTTCCTTTTAGCTGTGCAGAGTTGAAGCAGTTGGAAAAAGAATAAGAACTGACAAAAAATAGAACATCCTTCTTTTTTTTTTTTTAAATTAAAAACAGATTCTTATAGTAAAGCATAGACATTATCACCTAGCCTCTGTCAGGAAAGCAGATTTGTATACTCTATCTAATAAATGTATCACCTTTTTTTTTTAATTACCTTTATTATTTCTCCTTTAATATTTACAGTCCTAACACTCCCTGAAAGAAATAGGCATAAGGAAGTGACAAGGGCATAGGGAACCTGTGATTACCTTCTCTCAAACCTGGTCTGTTGAATTATTTTTTTTTCTGCTTACAGGGAGATTGTTCCCAACAGAAAATCTAATTAGTTGATCCAAAACTAATAATTCTTACAAAATCTTTCTCCGTGTCATTTTTTATTATTTGTATGTGTGAGAGGTGATAATAAACTAGGATAAATAGGAATTAAAAGACTATGGTAGCCTTGTGGCAATTGATCAGCATCTATTCTTGGACGTGATCATAAATACACAAATAAATATACGCTGTTAGCATTCCTGGGACACATGCCCAGATGATGCTTTCAATAAATGCCAGTCTCACTATGCAAGGCCTTTTAAAGAGACTATTTCTGAGAAGATAATCCTCTCCCCTAGGACATCTATTCTACTAATCTCAAAGGTCCTTTCCAACCAGAAGATTCTATGATTCTATGATATCAGTGAACAAGGGGAGGCTGGAAGGGAATGACTGCTTAATTTTTGCAGTATACCTGGTTTCGCCAAAGGATGAACTACAACCATTGATGAGGGTCTCAGCATGCTGCCTCGAAGACGTACCCTGTTTTGGCCGGTCTTCTTGTCCACCCTCATTAGTGATGGCCTAGCCCAGTCAGAAAACCAAAGGTGATCCTCAAACACCGCTACATCAAAAGGGTGGCCTACAAAGAAATTAGATTTCTCATTTCCACATCTGGAGAACATACACAAAAAACCATGTAAACAAAAGCAGTATCTGCATAAAGGTCTACTTTTAAGATAGTGGCATAGCCATAGCAACTTCTCCACTTGGATTTCTCATGGGGAGGGATAAGTGTCCATGAATGATGGGCCATGAGCACGTTACTTATGCTCTTAGCAGAGGTGGCTATGACACTTGCCTGGCTCAGTACAGTCTCTATGCTGCTGCTGACCTCCAACCAGATCAAGTCCACAAGATCTTCTACCTCAGACATTATCATTTCTTGAAGCAGCATTGGGACCAGCATTTCAGAAGCAGAGTGCCTCCCTCCTCTGCCAGTAAGTGGACCAGCACAGAGCTGCTGAGGTACACAGCTCCTTTGGCAGTCTTCACGTAAGAAGGAGGAGAGGAGCTCATGGAATGTGTCATCCTGCATAAATGTACTGGAACAGGGCAGCCTGGGAGCTACAGACACTATAGCCATCAACTCATAGTAGGACCCCAAAGCCAGTGTGTGGTCTCTGTGCCAAAAGTACACACAAGTGCAATACAGTGGTCCACATGTACATATAAACACGCACAGACATTCACTAGCCAATTCATCACAGTGGAAAATTGAAGAGAGGAATTAATTTTCCTCACGTCAGCCAACTAGCAGCATTAGTTTGTGACTAGCTAGTCACTGACTGTTAGCCAGCTAACAAACAGTAACAGCTAACACAAACCACAGGATGCAATACATCATCCAGGTAGCTTCATCTCTTTTCACTCATAACAACAGCAACATAGGCACCAGCTTAGACCAGGCACCTAACACATGACTAACAGTAGCTGAGAGAAATCTCACCCCGAGTTCAGAATACAGCAATTTTTCCATGGTAGCACAATATTTTCTCTGCTAGAAAAACACGGATCCCTGGTTTGACGTCCAGAGAGAAGCTCAGCAAATCGGAATCCAAAGGATACTTTTATATATAAGGGCAGACATAAAGACCTCTGCAAAATGATTCTGACTCTTTTTAATATCTCTACCATGACAGAAAATTGTCATTAGTCCATATGGGACTATGCATTCTTTCTATACATTTAGAAAACTCCTGCTTTCAAGATAGCTTTTGGGCAAGCTTTTTGCAATGGAAGGTGAGACCACATACTGTTCTTCCATGGATGTCTACCTGGTTTCAGAGTGGGTGCTTCCTGGCTGAAGCAGGTTTTCTTTGTCCTGGTCTTTACTCATAGTCTGAATATGCACCTCACTTTGTACCACTGCAGTCCTTAACCTCTTAACTTATAAATACATTAAGGATTACAAACAGAAGTATAGTGTCATCAGTGAAAATAGTTGGAAGAGAAAAGTTAATAATCACATGAACCCCTACTGCAACAGTACAAACCTGACCCATTGCATAAACAAAAGGAATGGTTGTGTTGTTCACTGCCTTGAGTGGGTGTTTACAGGCTGTTTTACTTACAGCTGAAAACGGGGTTAGCAGAAGAGCAGAAATAACTTTACCTATTTTGCATGCAGCTATACTGAACGAAGTATATATACAGGGGGCCTACAGGAAGGATGGGGAGGGACTCTTTAGCAGGGAGAGTAATGATACGACACGGGTAACGGCTTCAAACTAAAAGAGCGTAGATTAAGATTGGATATCAGGAAGAAATTCTTTACTGTGAGGGTGGTGAGACACTGGAACAGGTTGCCCAGGGAAGCTGGGGATGCCCCATCCCTGGAAGTGTTCAAGGTCAGGCTGGATGGGGCTTTGAGCAGCCTGGTCTGGTGGGAGGTGTCCCTGCCCACGGCAGGGGGGCTGGAACTAGATCATCTTTAAGGTCCCTTCCAACCCGAACCATTCTGTGATTCTGTGGTTCTATGAATTCTTGGTACAGGGGCACTAGAGGGAGCTGCTGTAATAAGAATTCATGTTACAGCAGAATGCCTGTGAAGAGGTGCCACCTTCCCGTCTGTCCGCCAGTGTTCAGCTGTCCAGGAACAGAAGCTGAATTCTGCTCTCACCAACAGCATTAGCAAAACATTAGGATATCAAGTCTCTTTGCTTCTCTAAATTCACACCCCTACAGGTCTGCACTTTAACTCTTTCACTTCTTTCCATCAGTTGATGTCCTTTTCTCCCACCTCCGAACATCCATATCGCTGTTCCTTTCCCATACCCTATGTTTCTCCGGCACTCCTAGCTCTCCTTCCCTGTTTTTTCCCCGTAAGACACTGTCCCATTCCTTGTGCAGAAACAAAGTGAAACTTTCAACAGGCTTCAAGGTTCTCCTTTGCAGATCAGTTACAAGGTGGAGTGTGCGGCAGAATCTGTGCAGCAGGGGAAAAGATAGGAATGCTAGCAAGTCATTCTGCTCAGCACTTTTGATGTCTTATGAACTGGAGAGCACTGCTTCCTCCAAGACCTCACTCTGCTCACCTCCAAACAAGTGGGAGGGCATCTCGCTTAGGAGATGAACACAAGCCTTCCCAGAGCAGAGACTAGAACAGCAGCTGCTTAACAGAGTAACTGTAAAGACTCTGCCAATGGTAGTCGTGGTATTGAGCCAGGAGTCCTTATTGTGCCCAAGTTTTGCATGCATACCTAAAAATGGTCCCCAGAGAGATATCATGCACAAAGGGAATTGTCCTCTCCAGAAACTAATTTGCCATGCACAAGATTCTTAAACACATGGTTTACTTTCAATGTGGTACAACATCAGTCCCTCATTGCTAATATTTCTGTTCTCTTGCTCCAGAACAACACAGTTAACGTGTCAAACAACAGAAATCTCAGCCATAACAACTACCAGCATATTGCATAAATCATTTTTCTATTCAGTGTCTATTGTGTATTTAGAATCATCGCAGTTCAACACTGTGCAGATGTAGGTTCTTTTCTCAAGGACCTTAGCAGCCAAGATTAATTCTCTTCCAGCTTACATCAATATAACTCACTGGTATAATAAACACAGCAAAACCTGAATTACACTAAGCAGCTGTGCATGGAACAAGCAAACCACATTTTTAACTCTTTCCTTCTTTTGACTTTTCTGTGAAGGCAGAGAAGTTCTCTGTACAATGCAAAGTGTCTGATTAGTAAAAGCGGAGAATGTCGGAAAGGTGTTCTCTTCCTCAAATGAATAAATGAAAGTCAACTGAGTGACAGAATGAAGAACTAAGTGATGCCATTAACCTCAACACAGAGTTGCACTGGATATACGGCACAGCCACTGGCTGGTAATTCACATGCACAGTTACATATGCAGATACACATGTACATTGTCAAGCAGCAGTAGGTAATTATCAACCCCAAAGCCTCACCTACATCATTCTGTGCAAGAATTCGACGACCAGAACCATCCAGGTTTGCACTCTCAACCACCGACTGCTTAGCATCACACCAGTACAACTTGTTGGCTAAGTAGTCGAGAGCTATTCCGCTGGGCCACACCAGACCAGTGCTGGCTATAACCTGGCGATCGATGCCTTCTAATGAAGAGCTGTCAATCCGGGGACTGACCCCCATGTCAGTCCAGAATAATCTCCTTTAGAAAACAAAATGCATACAGAAAGTTAGTAAGTAAATATTTGCCTTCCTCTCCGCAGAGTTCTTTCAAAGCAGAAAGATCATATCAGAGCACTAAAGGCCTGAGGCACATGAGAAAAGGGGTACACTTCAAGCAAAAATATTGGCTGCTGATCTTTTAACGCTTGCCATCGGACTCCAGGTGACTACAGTGGGACTTATGCAGAATCCCCACTCTTTTGTTGGCACAAAACCTTTGAAAAACAACTCCTCCCACCTACGCTAACTGCCAGCTCTTTGCATCTGCTTTTTTGAGTTTTCCACGTGACTGATGATAGCAGCTTAGCAAACCCAGACAACAGAAGATGATGCATTAGCCATCTTCCTGTCTAATCAGGGGTGTAACAATGCATAAACGTAACCAAAATTACCCACCACCCATGGAAAGCAAGGAAGAGTCCTCAGGTTACTTTGTTTTTTAAAAATAAACCAGCATCAGGCCCAGCCTCTTTTCTTCTTTTAATAAAATTGTGATTCTCAGGGTCTCCCTCTAAAGTCCTGAATGCTACCCATTGAGTGCTTACTGGGTTTCAAAGGACAGTGCAAGATGGCCACCTAAAATGGAGATATCCAAAGCCACAAATTACTTCTGAAGTTTGGACTCCAGTCTTCCAACACATCAGCTGCCTTTGTCAGGTTTATGGAGATAACTCACAGGTTCACTTAGCTTTATTTACATGAGCAGTTTTGCTGTAGCCAATAGAGAGATCAGTATTCTCAACAGCCTTAATCGTGTCTCAGATCTCTCTTTAATACTGATTTTACAATTAGGGACCTCGCTATAATGTCTTATGTTTTAGTGACATCTCCTCCTCCTCCCTTTCCCCTTATAGCCCTTGCCACTACCAATAATTCTAATAAACAATCTCCCTAAACCTACTTGTTCTTAAAAGTTTTCCTGCAAAATGTCTCTATCGCGTTCAACCTCTACTGAAAGATTCTTTCAGGTCTTTTATGTACAGAGTGAAGCTAGCAAAACACCCTCCCCAACCCAGCTTCATTCATCGTTAGCTACAGCAGGATATGAGCACAAAAAAAAAAAACCAAACAAAAACCAACCAACTCATTTAAAACCATCCTACTACAGGCATATTGACTGAAATCCATGGGGCTTTGCCACTGATTAAAATGACCAGAATTTTATCAAGAGTTTAAACGTTCAAAACTCCTGTGATCACCTTAACACTAGATAAGAAGATATAAGGTGCATTTAAATCAACACATCTCCACAACAGTAGATTCGTTTTAGTTTCCTCAGAAACTGAAACATGGCCAAAAAAGTCCTTTGTAAGCACCATTTGTTAAAAGCGACTACCTTCTTCGCACTAATAGATATGGAACCATCAAAGTTTGTAGTGTGGTGCTTACAACTCTCAGGGTGACTTCAGTTGGTCACGCTTTTCTTCAGCTTAAACTGCACAGAGTATCTTTAATGCTTCTGGTCTTTTAATAAATCTATATGAGAAATGAACATGCCCCAACTCACAAAAGAAATCCAGCAATAAAACACTGCAGTTCACACAACTCTGCAAGGCAATAACTATCCTAACATGAGACTAATGCACTTTTTGACTTGTCAAAAGAGCAAGGTTGGTATGCTCATTTTTAAGAAGCCTCCCCAAGTATTAGACAATTAACCAGGTTTATCACTCCTTACTTAGCAAATGGGTGAATGGCAATCCCTCGGGGCTGGGAGATATCCTCCCAGATGATCTTTTTTCTTTGCATTCCATTCAGATTGCTCCTTTCGATGCATGCCTTCCTGCAATACACATAGCACTGTTAGGTCCTCCCTGCTATCTTTTTAATTACCTTCTCAGGCAGAAGTTTTTGTATTGCGTTACTTTAGCACAAAACTGTAATAAATAACTTTACAATGACAGGAAGTAATCCTGCTGATATGAGATGTCTAGTTGTTTTATCAGCAATTAATTTATGCTACAACCTCATTATCTAGTCCAGGGCACGATAATAAAATACCTGCTGTTCTGCAGGAGACATGAAGTTCTCCTTTTTTGGGCAAATAATGAGTTGGAAATATGATCACTAATAGATGAATGTTAGTTTTAAAAGGATTCAGGAAGAAAATAAAATCCTAACTGAATGGCATTATCAAATGTATAAAGATATTTTTTTTAATAGTACTTTTATATAGCACTTTTGATCCATAAATTGCGAAGCATTTTACATATTACATCTATTTTACAGGAAAAAATGAAGCTAAGGTTCTTATGATCACTCATAAAATCTATGGGAGAGTCAAGTATAGAATCTACATTGCCAGTCTCTCAATCCAATTTTTTTTCCAGAAAACTGTACTTATTGCTACAAACTTCACCTTGCCAAATAAATATCAGTCTGTACCTGAAAGCAAGTCTGCAGCCTTCCATGCTTACGCAAACCTGCATAGAAAGGCCACACAAAGATGGAAGGAGAAAAATACTCATGCAAATGTGGAATACGAACAGGTAAAGGCAGTAAGTGAGAAGGACATGGCAGATACCAGTTCACAGCTTCACCTTTATCTTGTCTTGTCTTACAGAGACAAGCACCACAATTTCCCATGTCACAAGACACCAGCATATTTATACCGGAGCGCAATTGTGTAGACGAGATTGTAGTTAATAGCAAGGAAGTGCTATTTGACTTATAAAATATGGGTCATACTGAAACATCATGCCCGTTCTTCAAGGAGTCTTCATTATGTGTTCTGATCTGACACTGCCTTTTCACCAAAGGTCGATTATTTTTCTCTCTGCATGTAAGGTTAGGTATCAGCTGAAATGTGAACCCATATTGTCTGCCAGTGGCCACTCCTCTTTTGTCAGAGATAATTGACAAAGACTCTCCATTAGCTTAAGGGGGCACGATTCTAGCTGTCAACAATGCTGACTTCTGTCCAAGATGTATTTGGTGCAATAATACTAATTACTTATATATATATAAAAATAAAGATATACCTATATATACACACATGCAGTGTATGTATAGAAATATGAGTGTATACATATATATATATTCACACGTGCATGTGCACATACACATATGTATACATGCAGTGCATGCTTTAGATTCCTTGTAACTGTGTCCAAATCCTTGCTTCTTGGAACGACAAAGACAAAAATACAATAGCAGATTCAAAGCGAACTTCCAGCATTTCAGTTTTAAAGAAGCTTCCAAATGTATATACTTGAGATTACAGCTACCCAATCAGAATGTGAAGCATTACTGAATTTAGAGTGATAGCTCAGCTATTTCTGTATCACCAGTCATTTATTCCAAATATTTTATGACATGCTTCAACATAAATGCACTGCGGAGCATGTACCCTCTGTCCGTCCAATACAATTTACGGTTAATCCAGTCCACAGCAAGGCCTTCGGGTATATCTATAGCTTCATGAATAACTTTTTCACGATTTGAGCCATCCAGATTAGCTCTTTCTATCCACTTCAAGGCTGTGTGGGCAAAGTAAATCTGTGAAGAAATAACAGATGAGGTGTTATTAGTTCCCATCTCACTTTCTGCTCTATTGCCCTCGTCTAATAGTTCCACTTTTACAACAACTTTTTCATCTTGAAAGTTCCCTGAACTGCTTATTCACGAAAAGCTGCACAGGTAACCTGTGATCCCTGATCAAATAAAAAGGCATTTATCCTTCAACCAGGATGACTTCTACAGGCAGCTTGTGCTTAGCAGTAAATCCTGGTTGCCCTATATACGGCCCTGTGAATATCCTGTGGTTTTGTTTCAGCGAGCAGCTACCTCACATGAAGCACAGCTAAGGAAACAAAAGTAGGAGCAGGCAAAAAGCAGCACGTTATCATTTCACTGTCTGCTCACTTTAAAAAGGGAGGAGTGGGGAGAAGAGAATAGTAGTGTATATGTGTCAAGGAGCTGGGAAGGGAAAAGGAGTTATATAATTCGCTTCTATTTTTTTTCTTATTTGAGCCTGCATATATCTTTATTTTTACCAGATGTCTATTCTGGAAGGCTCTAACATTTTCAGAAGAGGATTCTCAGTTTTGGGTCTAAATAAAAGTTCTCTGCTGGTGGGGAAATTAGGTTTCTGTTTTCCAAGGATGAGGAAAAAGAAATTGTCTTGTATTTGATATGCAGAGGGAGCCAAACACTGTATGGCAGAACTATATACAAAGCAATGCTGAGGCTTTCTTTGCAAATGGTAGTAAAAAACCAAATAACTTTATTTTGATGCTATCCATGAGGTCAAACAAAGCAGCAGTGAGGCCTCTAGCATTAAACCGGCTAATTCAATTACCATGGGAGCACAGAGCGGTGCTGAGCTAATTTACCTTGCCCCTCAGCCCTGTGCCACCAGGACCAGCCTGCTGCAGCCTGGCTGGCCCGCTGCACATCACCTCACCTCCGCGCTGCCAGCCCCACCGTCGGGCAGAGCTCCCTACAGAAGTGGAATGAGAGCGCACAGCCAGTGTCACCGGCACAGCTGATTTATATTCAGCACAGCACAGAACAACTGCTAGTTCCCCGGCAGAGCCCTATTTCAGGAGCAAGTGGCGATGTTCCAGCAGCGCCTGAAACAATCCTCCTGTAACGCAGATCTGGTAACATTCTCATTTGTTTAGCTTGAGATGTTTCCAGCAATTTAACTGAGCTCCTCATCAGCTTTCACTGTACCATCCAGCACCTTTGTGTAACACTTTTACAGTGTAAATAAGTCCCCCCGTGGGAAAAAATAACTATCTGCCACAGAAGGTTTAGCAAAGCACAGCTGAAGTCCTATTCTTCCCAACTCTGCAGGCAAGGAGTAGGGCACTGGGATGTGGCCACATATACAAACAGCTCTTTATTGCAGAGAAGACTCCTGTTTCCAACAGCAATATCTTGTAATACGAGGAATACGTTTCCTAAGAACAATAAACCCAGTGAATGTTCAGCAGTTTTGTTCAATAATGTCAGGACGTAGGAAGTAATTCTTGTTAAGATTACTCCTGCATTTAGTAGGGATTGTGGGATGTAGCTGTACAGAAAAAAAGATACTGTTGTTTTTACAGCTACCCAGTGAAAAAAAAACACACAATATATTTCCAGAAAACCGTACTGAAATCTTAAAGGAGAAAACTATTAATCACACAAAAGTTCTTTGAAATTGAAATCATGCCTGAAGTGAATTTAGAAACCCAAATTCTCTGTGAATTAGCCATGTCAGTGTACAAAGCACATTAAATCAGTAAGTGAAGGATGAAACTCTTCAACTGGTGTTTGGCATCCTGTACCAGTTGTGCTCCTGGACAGGCAACAGAACAACGAGCAGCACAACATGTAATCTGGATCACTGACAGCAGAAAGGTTAAAGCACATGAAAGCCCAATCCATTTGTCCTTGCGACACTTCAAAATCCTCTCACTTTTAATGCCTTACCTTATTTTCCACTGGGTCAGAGTCCAGTGCTAAGACTATTCCCATCTGCCAGTCAAGTAAACTTGCATAATCTGTTCCATCAAAACTGATCTGGCGGATATCTTGGCCATTTGCAAATAACAAAAATGGCTTAGGACCTGTTGATGAAAATTTGCACATACGTTAATTTCACCAGGTTCAAAGTGATCTCTAGTCTGCATCACTACCTAGCTAACACTGTAAGTAAGTAACAGTAGAAGACAAAATGAGGAACAGAAGCTCAAAGAAATGAAGGCTCTTGTCCTACATTCCACTTGCCTCAGAAATGAAAGATAAATGTGAATATTGGTTTTCAACGCCTTGCCCAAGATCAGCCTCAAAATTTGTGAAAAAGGCAGTCACTAGGCCTCCTGCATTTCACTCTGAGTGACTTAGCCTCAAGACAATCTTCCCTCTGCATTTCACAGCATCACCATAAATGCCAGAACACTTGACTTTTGCACCAGAAGCCTTTCACAGTAAAAGCAAGAAAAATGCTGTCATCCAGAAAATAAAGCTTTTCCCTTATTCCTGAAATGAACCACAAACTTCTCGTTCGTCCTCTCTCTCGTGCAATTGCTTGTACCTTGCTGCTCACCAGAGTCTGCCCTTTTCTCAGAAGAAATAGAAGGGTCTGGAATCCAAACATCACATCAAATATGTGGGCTTCCTGGGGCCAATGGGGGAGAAATATCCTTGTAGAGAAGGTCCTTCAACAGACTGTTCCCTGCCCTGTTCTCCAAATGTAGACACCTCAACCCAAATTCTGTAACACTGGGCAGAAACCGCACCCACATTTATATGAAGGCACAAATACCTGAATACTGCAGATAAACCTCTGCAGTACAGGAGCCCAGAGTGAAATGCAGAAGTTGGATAATAGCCTGAATCTTCTGCGAGTGAGACCGAACCCTATACTGGTTCTTGTTCTGGTATATTTCTGAAATAGGTTCCTTTTCCAAACAACTAGTACTTCCCAAGTCTCACAAAGTAACCTAAAACCAGTGCAAAAATGGATCCCAATTACGCAATCCACTTTGAAGGACTCTAAAATGTTTTTGCTTTTATTGGCAGAAATATGCAGGCATACCAGGATACCAACCTATAGCAGTGCAGTGCCTTCTGTCTCGCTGAAGCGTATATCCAGGAAAACAAGCACACTCCCAGGAGGACGGGCTTAAAGAAGAACATATCTGACTACAGCCACCATTATCTGGAGATGTACAACCTTAAACAGAGCATTTGAAAAATTTAATTTTGCCATTCTAAGAAAAAAAAAATACAACAAAATCAGAGGTATAAGCAAGAGAACAATTCACTCTGCTTAGGACTTCTACACTGCAACGCATCTCAGTGACTGACAGATTTACTGAAAGGCCTCCTGCTGAAAGCAGAAGTCTAATGAAAATAAATCAAATCAGTAGTAACTTCTTACAGAGTTTTTCCTGAAAATT
The DNA here is from genome assembly GCF_963924245.1 of Chroicocephalus ridibundus. NCBI lineage: Eukaryota > Metazoa > Chordata > Aves > Charadriiformes > Laridae > Chroicocephalus > Chroicocephalus ridibundus. The sequence goes on from NC_086288.1 coordinate 25,588,922, forward strand.
CGCAACACAAGATGGGTGGTGGGAGAGTGGGATATATGAAGAGGGCTTCAGTGTATTCATTATTTCAGAGAACTCTTTCTCCCATGCAAACGTCATCCCATTTACAACAGATTAACAAATTTTATCAGACTTTGCATTCCATGCAAAAGAACAGCAAACTAATGCCATTCTCTCCCCAGAAGTTAAGCTAGGATGGTGAATTGATGAAATACACTGACTTTCGAATACAACAAACCAAGTTTTCATACAAAAAGAAACTATTCTTTCTTCCTGGGGCTGTACAATGCCATATCTACAATGCCAGCCTGAGCTTACTCTGTGGAGTGTCTGTAGCAAAACAGCAACACTGACTGAATCTATGTATACAGCACAGTCCACAATACGAGAGGGATGTAAAAGGGGAAGGGGAATTTTAAAGATGAAAGGCTGGCATAAATGGAGCTACCTTGACCCCTGAGACTGAAAAGATACAGCTCAAAAGCTACAGTTCCCTGAATTTGGAAAGCTTGCTGGAATGGGGAATGACAGATTAGCAGCTTCAAAAATTCTGACTGCAAAATTATATTTGTGGGTAATTAGATTAAATTACTGTAAATTAGGCTGACTCTGAACCTGGGTTGTGCGATGTCAATAAAGTCACCTTCAGATTTCAAGCCCTAATTTTGTACCTATATAAATTTTAGGCATCTCCTGCAACAAACATCTGGTAGGTGCATTGTTATGTGCTGACAAACAAAAGAATTTGGCCTGCAAACATTGGATGTTGCTGCTTAGAAAAATCTATTAAAAATGAAGATGAATATTGCTCATCTTAGCACTCAAAGAGCCTGACATTCCATTGCCTCTTATCTTGTGCAATCATTTGCAGCTGTGAAAAATCAGAGTAAAATGCCATCATTCTCTTCTGGCTTTCAGTGCTAAGAACAGAGTTTGGCAGTCACTACAGCTAGAAAAATGTTACTTACCCGTGCATGCTTTGCCGTCCACTTTGAGTATGGATCCTTCAGGACAAAAGCAAACAGGCCCTTCAGATGTTTGAAGGCAACCATGGCTACATTCAGTGTTGTTACTTGCACAGGAAATTAGCTCTACAGTAATTTAAAGAGGAAAAAAAAATCTTAAACGATGATAAAAATTTTTACTAATCCCCTCAATAGAGATGTGAACGCTTTCTTAACTAGCAAAAGAAAAAGAAACAAAGAGGGGGAGAAAAAGAGAGGAGAAAGAGAAAAAGAGAAAAAGAAGGAAGACAGGAAAGAAAGAAGAAAACAAAAAGTGCAATGTTGAGAGTACAACAATTCTGTGGTCCTTCTAGGGTTTGTTTTTGGTTTTTTCCGAATTTTTTTCCCACCCTCCCCTAATTATAGCAAAGGAGAAAGCCAAAATTGCTGGGTCCTGAAGCCATTATACTTATCAGCTTTAAATTTTCCAAAATTGTATGAAGAAGTGTTATCAAAATTTAAATAATTTAGAAAGCTTTCTTTTTTACATTTCATCAAAAAATAGATCAGGTTTTAAAAACTACAAGGAAGTTATATTGAAAGAATAAGTATAAAACACGAAGAGAATGAGGAAAAAATACTTTCCTATTACCCCAAGGGTAACAGAGATAGAATCAATGAAGACAGGAGATGAACATTCCAGAGATACAGCTATGTTCTTTAGTGGCAATTTTTGAAGCTGTAGGTGCAAAACCATCTGAGAACCTGGCAATAGCTTTCCTTTGCTTCGCATTATAATTGTTGGAGTGCCAACATTTCTTTGAGTGTTTCTTTAATGCAATTTCACAGGATATCCTCCTTCTACCCTCTGTATTGCAGTGTTGCATCTCTTTGTGCCAATTCTAATGCCATATGGTAACACCCGCTGGAAGACTGGAACTAATGCAGGTTTCCCACAGCTGCTTCTTTGAATCAGCTGCATACACTGGCTTAAATGGTGCGTAGCTCTTGCAAATATTGCTTCTCCAGGGCAACTGTGCTCTGGACTGGATTGTTCTAACCCCTTAAGCACAGTGAAGAGAGTCAAGAAATTGATCTTGTTTCCTATGAAGGCAGGCTGAGAGAGCTGGGGTTGTTCAGCCTGGAGAAGAGAAGGCTCCAGGAAGACTTTATAGCAGCTTTCCAGTATCTGAAGGGGGCCTTTAAGAGAGCCAGAGAAGAAATTTTTACAAGGGCATGTAGTGATAGGATGAGGGGTAATGGCTTCAAACTGCAAGAGGGTAGATTTAGATTGGATATTAGGAAGAACTTTTTCACTATGAGGGTGGTGAGGCACTGGAACAGGTTGCCCAGGGAAGCTGGGGATGCCCCATCCCTGGAAGTGTTCAAGGACAGGCTGGATGGGGCTTTGAGCAACCTGGTCTAGTGGGAGGTGTCCCTGCCCATAGCAGGGGGGTTGGAAATAGGTGATCTTCCACATCCCCTCCAACCGAAACCATTCTATTATTCTATGATTCTTTCTGACTAGAGCTTGTGGCTTTAGATGAAGCACTTTGTACAGGACTTGGAGGACAAAGCATCAAAATGTCTGGTCAGCATGTGGACTTCTCACCTTGCATATATCTCTCTCAAGTTGCGTAGATGGTGATATATCTGCCTTGTGCTGGAGTAGTTAAGGAGTTATACTGTCCATGCTGCATCCCTAGCCTGTGTTAGAAAAACATTATTTTCTATCTAATTTGAGCACCCCAAAATGTAGGCATACAGTTCAAGCTAGTCATCCAGAGTAGGACCGAGTTGCGCACTAAGTGTTGTTTTGCACACCAAAGGTTGTACGAGCTCCCATTAGCCTCTGGCTGCAGGACTCTCATAGATTTTCTGTCACATCTGTCTGCCTTCTGCAGCTGTCACACACACCCTGAACCCCCACATTTGGGTCACTGAATCCTACTCCTGGTTCCCTCTTAATAGAGAGGGAGAAGTGACTCTTGGAGGTCTAAAATAGATTGACTGCTAGAGTCTGTTAGACTCTGATACTCTCTGGTAGTGATATTTAACATACCCTAGGTCCTGATCCTGCCATGATCCAGACTGAAATTATTGGTGTGCACCGGCACTTCTACCTGGGGCATATGCCAATCTTTTATTTCCATGGAAACACGGTAGAATTTTGTTTATGTCTACGTTTCACTTCATTATGGAATAGAAAAGTGACTGAGAATATCCCAAGACATCAAAACATGGATGCATTTCACATTTTATGTTCTCGACTTACATTAGAAAGGCTTCATTCATTTCTAGGCTGAATATACACAGTGCTACATAAAGGGAGAACACAAAAACCTTCACCTAGACTCTTACTGTGACTAAAATATGGTCCTTGAAGCTTACTGACAGACAGGTATTTGTTTTTTCCCTTCACTTCTCTATGTTCTCTACATTTAGTTTATTCACATTTATCCAGCTTCAGAGAGCTTCCTGGATTATGTACCTAAGTTGTATGGATAAGTTCTCTCAGGCATACTTCTTATGCAAAATTTAATTGCTAAAAAAAAAAAACAAACAAACCCAAAACCCCATCAGAAGTGCAGCAGTCCTCCTGAATAAACAACTTTATGAATACTTCTGTGTGTCTTATTCACTGTAAACAGATGTACATACATTTGATTTCATTAATTTAATGCACATTAGCAATGCTATCAACCCTGATCTGAAGAGAAAAAAGATGATGCTGTAAACTGCTCATTCAGAGACTGTGCAAATTGTTACGCAGGTTAGACTGTGAGCCAAATTCAGAGACCACATTTAAAAAGATATAACTGCTTATCCATCCGGAATGTGCCACAGAGACTAATCTGAGCAAAGAGGTCTCTCTGGAGACCTGACTCTTTTTTTTCTGCTTCTGAAGAGGCTCACACTTGATTATTCACGTGTGACTTACGGTTCCTTACAACATCACATCTGAATTTGGTTCACTCAGTTTAAGCTGATCCTACTTATATAATAAGGGATCGGAAGCGAGCAATGCCACACACAAAACTTTCAGCATTTCCAGTGTTAACGGAGGACTCTCTCCAATATCATATGGGAGGCGTTTATGTATTACTGCTACTTACCATGACACGTTTTCCTATCGGGCAGAAGAACAAAACCTCTCGGGCAGGTGCAGTAATAGGAACCAGGGATGTTCACGCAGCCCAAAGTACAGCCGTGATTCCAGAAGCCACATTCATTGATATCTGCCAAAAAAAGCACTTGCTGTGTCAGAATAATGTCATCAACCAGTGTCAGGTAATTAGATTAATGAAACAAACAAACATTCTTGAAAAAGTACTTCTGTTTCCCATTAATTTTACAAAAATATGTTCATCCTAATAAATGATAAAAAGCAAGTTTGCAGACCTCAATCAAATAAGCTTTAAAAACCTTCTAGCAAAACCTATAGAGGCTGCATGTGTCCCGCATATGTGCATAGAGGACTATCAAAAGTATGCCTTCCCATATGGATTCCAGGGCCAATTTTGTGTGCACCCAAAAAATTTACATTAGACACTTTCTTCAGGTAAAAATTATTTTAAAAAATTTGGCTCCACCATGACTTCAGTAAAATTCTCACAACACAGAAATGGTTTAGCAGTAGAAATTCAGAAAGTAATCTTGGTGAACTTCCTGAGAACTGGATGGCTGCTGCTCAGGCACGTCTGTAAGCTAAGAATTTTGATGCCTTTATGTCTTTTCAAATCTGGTCGTGTAGTGAAAAAGATGCTTCTAAAAGTGATATGTTAACTATTATTAATAGCAATGTTAGATTTTTATTAAAACAAACCAGATTAAAACATTTGGAAGCATGTTAAGAATTTGTGCCTTTTTTGAAAGTGGGACTTAAGACAACCATCTTGTTGCAGGATTTTTCAATCTGTCACCTTTGGTGATATATCTGTTTTAATTTTAATTGAAAATTAAATAAGCACCCATAAACGTGTCTACTTATCTGAAGCTCCTTTAACTACTCAGGCTAAGACCAAAATGTCTTGCAAGAACAGCACTTGTGACACTTTCATAGATCTCTCTTTAGACTATTTCAGAACCTGAAAGGACACAAAACTGAAATGGCAAAACTGGAACTTTTAAGACCTCAGAGTGTTTTTTCATACTCAAGATATGAGTAATGTATAGTTTGTTTTCATTGTAAAGTATGTTTTCATCTCATGGAATAAAGCTGCTGGGAGATTCATGTATTACCTTCACAAAATTGTTTATTTCGACTTAAAATAAAGCCACTAGAACATTTACACCGATGAGTCCTTATGTCTGGCCTGCAGATTCTTCTTCTGCACTTTTCTTTGTTCAAACCACAGCTTCCTTTTTCTGGAAGAACAAATACAGTGTAAATGGAACAGAGTTCTTACAATATCAACCTTCATGGAGAAACTGTTTTGAGCAATGATGCTCAGTGATGTGTCTTCTTCTCAACAGCTACTTACTCAACCAGAGGAACTTATTAATAGAAAATAACTTGTATTATTTTCTATTGGTAAAATCAGGCCAAAAAGTCACTATAAAAGCAAAGAGTAAGACTACTTGGAAGACTAAGAGTAGGTCTGTGAGAACGATCATTTCTAGCTCCATGTCAGCACAAGCAGATCTAGAGAGAGCCTGAATTAGGGGACGGTTTGGGTGCATACCTATAGTGACTATGAAAGGGAAAACCCTGTGTAGCAGGCTTCAAACGCCGCCAGTCCTGCACAATATTATAGGTTACCAAGCTCTGTAAAACACCCAGAAAGAAGAGAGCAACAGAGAGACAGCACACACACAAAAGAGAGAGAAGATAGATTTCAAAAAGAGAGAGAGAGAGCATACAAAGACTGGAAATTATTAGCACAAAGCAGTGCTCAAGACTCACATTATTTAACAAAAAAATAGCTAATAGCTGGAGAGATCATAATGACCGTGCATTTCATTTGGACAAAAAGTGTTAGCACAGTCTAGAGAATCTTTGTACGGGGGTGGATCGTGGTTTATGACTTTGAGAAATACAAGCGTTATAAATCTTGAACTCAGATTTAAAACTCAGAAAGTTTCTGATATCCAACAAGATATGCTCAAAATTTCTTCAAAGGAAGCAGAAAAAAGTACCCAACAGGTCCCCGGAAGCCTTCCTACTTCTCATGCTTCACAGGAAAAGAGAAACAGGTATTCAAGTCATAGGAAGGATTTGCAGAGCCTTGTGTCTGTGCTCTTTTAGAGCTGTTGCTTTTGCAGATATGCAACACTCATGGTTTTATTTTTGTCTCCCAAACTATTATTTTTATTTTAATCTTCCTAATCTTCTTCTGGGGTTGCTTGCCCCTTTCCCAAGCTAAGAATAGCTGAACTGCTGCTACTGAATGTGGGTATGCAGCCACCCACACATAACACTGTCTTTGCCCTCTGCTGTCTGTGTAACAGATAAGAAATCATGGGGTCATACCGACAAAGAAATTTGTATGTGAGAAATTTTCTTATGCTATTTCCAATTCACCCTCTAAATTCCAAAAGATGGAAAGCAGCATGATATTTAAGTTCAACATTTAGTCTTCTGCTAGCCACAACACAGAAAATGATGGCCATTTGTTGGAATGACAGATCACATCTATAAAAGACTGAAATAATTTCCCAGACACACACTTCAGCTTGGCTGAAATCATACAATGGTTAGAGTTGGAAGGGACCTTAAAGATCATCAAGTTCCAAACCCCCTGCCATGGGCAGGGACACCTCCCACTTTGAGGCTCTGAGGTTGCTCAAAGCCCCATCCAGCCTGGCCTTGAACACTTCCAGGGATGGGGCATCCAAAACTTCCCTGGGCAACCTGTTCCAGTGTCTCACCACCCTCACAGTAAAGAATTTCTTCCTAATATCTCATCTAAATCTACCCTCTTTCAGTTTAAAGCCCTTACCCCTCATCCTATCACTACAATCCCTGATAAAGAGTCCCTCCCCATCTTTCCTGTAGGCCCCCTTTAGGTACTGGAAGGCTGCTATAAGGTCTCCCTGGCGCCTTCTCTTCTCCAGGCTGAACAACCCCAACTCTCTCAGTCTGTCCTCATAGGAGAGGTCCTCCAGCCCTCTGATCATCTTCACGGCCCTCCTCTGGACCTGCTCCAACAGGTCCATGTCCTTCTTATGTTGGGGGCTCCAGAGCTGGGTGCAGTACTCCAGGTGGGGTCTCATGGGAGCAGAGGGACAGAATCACCTCCCTTAACCTGCTGGCCACACTTCTTTTGACGCAGCCCAGGATGCGGTTGGCTTTCTGGGCCGCAAGTGTGCATTGCCTGCTCATGTTGAGCTTTTCATCCTCCAGCACCCCCAAGTCCTTCTCCTCAGGGCTGCTCTCAATCCATTTTCTGGCCAGCCTGTATTTGTGCTTGGGATTGCTGTGACTGAGGTGCAGGACCTTGCACTTGGCCTTGTTGAATTTCATCAACATTGCACTTCTTTGCATCAAACTGATTAATTCTTCTCTAACAGAAGTTGTATCACTAAATGAAAAATGATGAATGGATGACTAGACGGATATTATCTATGTTATTAAGCATGTTAGCTTTTGAGAGACTTGAATTTTACATAGTTTTAGCTAGCCTCTCTTTTTGTAGAGCCAGTTTTGAATTGGAGACTTAATCTTTGTCCCTCCTCAGGAACATACAGTAGCATTAAATACAGAGCTCATTAGAATGCCAAAAGTGCAAGTACATGCAATCACAAAACAATACAAAACAGAAACAAGTCCACATTCAAGGCTGCATCTTATGCTTATCACTGGTGCTGGATTTTTGCCCCTTGCTTGTACCATTATTGGTCTAATGAGACCTAAGACACATGGGAATTAGAGGAGAACTAACAGAAGGAATAATTTTTCCATCTGGGCAATCTCAAGAAGATATTCTCTTTTAACTGAATAAGTATTAGAACTCGATATTGCCAAGTCAATATGTAAAAAAACAACCAAATTTCAAAACTTAAAGTGAATGGTGATTAAATTATGAATCACAAAGTTTTTAAGGTAATCTTTTCTGGAAGAACAACCATTACAAACCATACTTTCTAGTTTGTTTGGGTTTTGTGAGTTTTTTCCCTCCCATCATCTCGCTTATATGTAAATGGGTGTTCTCAGATAATAGCCTGATGCTGATATTTTACATTGGAAAGAAACACAAAGTAATTCCTCCAAAAAAATATCCTGAGTGTACTGAATATCATTAATCTGGTGAAGAAAATAATTTAAAAAAATTCCAGAGGCAGTCTTTGAGATGTTAGGGTAATTAAGATATTTTATGAGCCATTAATAAAAGCATGAAGAACATTCCAGCAGGCATTATAAATACACATACTGTCATAAAATCTAGGATTAGCTGTCAAAGAGAGCTGAGGTAAATTAGAGGCCATCTTCCAGATACTGCTGTACTAAACTTGTGTGGGGTTGTAGCAAACCTGTAGCTGAATTAACGTTCTTCTCTGTACTTATTGTCCCTGACCAACCCAGGAAAGTCTTATGAAAGAGAATGGGAAGAGGGGACATGAGGAATTTAACTAGTAAAGTAAATAATCCAAATTCCAGTAAAAAATCAAATCATGTCAGTTGGGCACTTCTTGTCAGTTCCCTTTTCATCTGAAGGAACTCACTTGCTATCTGCTTTAAAGAAGGCCTGATAATTCACAGCTGACACTACATTGCAAGATACATTTTCTTAGCTTGTACAGAGCATCCAATTAGTCTAGATATGCTTTTATCTCCAGGTTTCTCTGTTGTAAGATCAGCTATAAATCTCATTTGTACTCCAGGCTCATTAGTCCTCCTTTCAACCCAGCTCTTGCACTGGATAAGCCAAGCAATGTACATGCAAAGTCCAAAAGGTTCATGTGGATTCAGCCTGTTAGGCTTCTTTCTACTCCATCATTTCCCAGACATTTTTACATGAAAGTATCTGGAATAAAAAAAAAGGTCTACTGCTGACATCACTTACTGTCATACAAAAATTTACTAAGCATGTTGGAAATATAAGGGTATATACTGCAAGGCGTTTAAAAACACCGGTAGTTTGTTTATTAATAAAGGTGGGGAAACCCTCTTTCCGGTGAAAAGAGAAACACCAGAAAGCAGCACGTTCTGGTGGAAGAAGTGGAGTTAATCTTCTGAGAGAATAAAAGCTAAGTGCCCATAGTCATTGAAATTATGCTACACAGTCTCACGTAGAGGACATATGTAACACAACCAATTGCCCTTGAGGTTCAAGAGACCACTGTCTACGAACTACCTTTCTTGGTTTCTTCCTCTCCATTTTCATGCGTGTGCAGACATGGTGACAGACAACCAAAGAGGCCTCATGAGACCTTCCAAATCTGTGTTAATAACCCTGAGATGTGTGGATGTGCCAATGTCTGCACCACAAACGTATCCTTCCCAGTTACTCTGTGTGAGAGCACCAAACATGTCAGTTGAAAAAAATGCTTCCATCTGCCAGGATGACTGTTTTCCTCAAAGGAAGCACAGAACAGGTATTGCCATTTGGCCTGGTTGAACTTCATGAGGTTTGCACAGGCTCTCAAGCCTGTCCAGGTCCCTCTGGATGGCATCCCTTCCCTCCAGCATGTCAACCACTCCACACAGCTTGGTGTCATGAGCAAACTTGCTGAGGGTGCACTCAGTCCCACTGTCCATGCTGCCAACAAAGATGTTAAACAGCACCAGTCCCAGTACTGACCCCTGAGAAACGCCACTCATCACTGATCACCACTTGGACATTAAGCCATTGGCCACAACTCTGAGTGTGACCATCCAGCCAATTCCTTATCCATCAAGTGATCCCTCCATCAAATCCATGTCTCTCCAATTTAGACACAAGGATGTGATGCAGCACAGTGTCCAATGCTTTGCACAAGTCCAGGTAGATGATATCAGTTGCCCTTCTCTTATCCACCAACACCATAATGCCATCGTAGAAGGCCACCAAATTTGTCAGGCATGATTTGCCCTTAGGAAGCCATGTTCACTGTCACCAGTCACCAATTTACAGTTTCATTTTTACTCATACTAACAAACACTACTTTCTCCTCATGTCTTTATATCATCTATACCTCTGGAAACTCCTGGCCATCTTCCCTTGGGAGTTCTGCAACCATTGCTCAACACACAAATGCCTCTATGCTGTTTGGTCAGTTGTTCGTATCCAAGCAAGACTGGTGACAAAAGCTAATCCATTAAAGCAAGAATATCCGATGTCTGCTTTCCAGACAACAAGACATTATTTCCCCTGGATACCCCTCACTTCCTACTGCCTCAGCAAGAATCCTCTAGGAGGGTGAGCTATCCATAGTCAACTACCTTCATTTTCTGATCCACAGTGAAAGGTAGTGACATGACCACCTCATACTGTAGGCTGCAATTGATATCAAAGAGACCCAAGGCTCTTATTTCATAGTTATTATGGTAACTTCAAGTCTGTCTAAAACAGGCTGATTCTTATCCAGCCATTTCATAGCAAAGCTGTGATATCCACACTATCACTTGTAGAACATACTATGCACTTAAAATCCTTTAGTGCCATAATAATCAGAGCTGTTTAGATGCTATAAAAACATCTTTGTGTAAATAAGGGGAAAAGAAGGAGAAAAATCACATTTATCTGCATGTGTATTCAGATTAATGAAATGAGCAGTTCATGCTCAGCACTTCCAGCCTGATACTCCAGCTGGAGTTACACACACCAAGTGGAACTGTGGATCACTGAAGTTAAAGGAAACTTTTTCCTTGACTTCAGCAAGGCCTGGAATTTTGCCAAAGAAAATTATTACTGTGAAAATTCAGAGTGTATAACACCATTATTGTCACGCATACAACTATATCATTACAGTTTACTTACCCAAATCGTGAGAATCTGTTCTTGCACCTGGCTGTTTAAATGGATGCACCACCTTTATCTCCGCTGGTGGAAAAAACGATGGCTTCAGGCTAATTGTGACCACAACTTTTCCAGTATACTTGTTGGCTCTCCATATCATACCAGATTTCAACTCTGAATAGTACAGGTGCTCAGCAAAGAGGGACATACCAAGCAATTGATGTCTACAACAGAGAAGAAAACACAGTGTCACATTACCTGATCCCTATATATTTACTCGCTCATACATTTTCTGAGCATCTAGTTCAGTCAAGTTCACTGTAAATAACCTTTCTTTGTATTCTTATATGCATCTTATATTATCTTACATTTATGAGGATCAGATGAGATGCCAGAGACATTCCCAAATACTCCAGCACCCAGAATCCTGCAGATTTGCAAGAAATAGATGCAAAGCAGGTAACAGGCATTTCTCACAGGTTATACAAGCTGTTGTTCAGGACCGACTCAATTGACAGAGAAAGCCTAAGTAACACCCTGCTTCTGGTGAACCCAGCAACCAAAACAGTCACTTGCTTTGTTGACAGGATGTAGGCCAGATAAGTTCCCCCATTTCCCAATTTCCAGTTCCTGCTTTGACACTTCTCACTGTCCCAGGAAATCAGGGTGGAGATGGAGGGGTAGGAGTAGGGCGTTCCTAAAATCCATCTTGCTGCTTCTCTTATCACAGGAATTTAGTTTCCATTCGCTGGTTGGTTATAGCAGCCAGCAGGAACCACAAAAGGGCCCAGTTTTAAATTAGAGGGAAAGCAGAAAAAATACTGAAAGAGGGATTTTTGGCCTCCACTTTCCAGTATATATTACAGGTGAAAAAAGGAGAATCCATATCATCCAGGCTCAAAGGGCCTGTTGATGGCCTAGTGAACACCAGCCAACTCGAGGGAGAAAGGGGAAAAGGGTAAGGAAAAATCCAGTGTGACAGCTGGCAATGTAGGGAGAAACCAGCTTTGTGTTCATCATATGCAAATGGTGTGCTGCATATGTAAATCAGCAGGCCAGCAAAACCCTGTATTTTTCTCGTTTTGCAGCTGGCAATCCCTATTAAACGCATACGCTGACCCAGGCCTACTGACAGACTCTGCAGTGATATAGGGTAACCTTTTCCTGAGCACCTCAGTGAAAACATGCCCACCATGGAGCATCTGTACCACTGCAAAGCACGAATGCCAAATATTAAAGGTATCAAAAAGCAGATGGGTCTAACAGACCCCTCAGCCATGCTCAGCCCCGGCACCGGGGAGCAGACAGTTTTCACCACACCTGCTGATGCTTGCTGGGGAGCTCGAGCACAGGGGGTTATCTGAGCCTCCCCGCCCGGCAGCTAAGGAGGACAACAGGCTTAGAGGAGGATAGCAAAGACCTGATCTAGTTCAGTCTCTTGAGCACAGCTCAGACACCTGAGCTCACCCACTGTGACCTTGGACAAATCATTTAATCTCTTTGCTTTTGGCTTCTCTATCTGCAGAAAAAGGCCACTAATAAACACTCAGAGAGGATTTCTAAGGATTAAGTAGTTATCATTTGCTAAAAGCTTGGAAGATGGAGAGTACTGAGTGGCAGTATTATCCTTACAACAGTGACTTTTTTCCATTTTCCTATCAGTAGTAGTAGATCTACAGTTACAGGCCATTTGCACTACACTTTATACTCCTTATTGTGTTACAAACTGACAAAATAAAAGGCAGAATGAGCAAGCCCCAGGAAATGAGTGTTTTACTTCTGACAAGCTCAGGAAAACTCACCGGACAGAATTTTTGAGCAAATGAACAGCTCTGCCATCATAGTCACACGATCCAATATGGGAAATCTCTTTCCCGTGGTCATGTTGGATCCAGTAGAGCCTTGTGTCCACCAAATCTAGTGAGATGGCCTTTATTTTTTCTGTGGTTCTTAAAACATTTCTCACATCACTTCCACTGAGGGACACTCGGTGTACGCTGGAAATTGTACCGTCTGAAGACCAAAATAATAGCCTGCAAGCGAGAGAGGCACGTTTTGAAAAAGAAAACCCTCAAACCCCACATTTGCAAGATTACATCACTGCTACACACTCCTTGTTTAGTTGCTCTTGTATACAGAATTTTGCAGTCTTACCATACTGCTTTGAGAAACAAAACTAATAATAAAGCAAGGGACTTCCTTAATACATACTCATCAATTTCACGAAAACCCCACATACACCTCCCCTTAACAGAGCTCTGTTAAGAATGGAAATGACAACAAAGCATTGTCTGTTTAACAGAAGCAATATTACCACTAAAGTTTTATTACAGTTGTTTTCTTGTTTTAATAAATATGTTTCTATCAGAGACTGTATGACTATGTTCAGGAAGCAATGAGATACTAGAAATCTCTTTCATGTAGGTCAAGCAGGAATCAGCCCAGCTTAACCATGAAGCACTATTGTCTGCCTCTGCTTTGTTCAGCCATGCAGTCAGAGAAGGAAACTGGAGTAATGTCTCAAATCTACAGGCAACTCCTGCAAACTTGGGGAAAGGCACATTTTTGAGGCAGATACGCATTGCCCTCTGCCCTTGGGGAGGAATCTATCTCCAGAAACCCTAGCTGAACACATCACTTAACTTAAGCACTTAACTTAAAAATACCATTTCTAATACTGTTCTCATTTCTTTCTACCTTCCTGCTGGTTATAGCAGCCAGACTATGTTGTTATTAAATTAAGACACAGTCAAAACACAGCTCCAGTACTCAAGCCAGTTATGCACTGAAGCTACTTATATGTCAAGTTATTTGTGGATCAAAACCCAGATTTACCAACATGACTAAGGTTAACAGTTCTTCCAAAATAGCAAGTTATCCCTCATTCGTGTATATTTTAATTTTTAATGTTTGGGTTTAGATTCTTTGCTTGGGTTTCTTATGCACAAAAATTCCGAGAAGCATCATCATTTTGCCTTGTCTTCACAAAACTACAGAATTTATATGTACAAAACAATGTAGCATGAAGACAGCTTTACTATGTTTGTGTTAATCATTTGTCAAAGGCCTTGGAAGGGATTAGATGCCACTGGCAAGGGACTACACTAAACCAGTAGGAAGAATCAGCCCCTGCCTCACAGCTTTTCCTCACTTTACATAGACTACAGTTATTATATGTTATTAATGTATAGGTGAAAACTTTTCCAAAAGGACAGCCCAATTTTATACTGCCATTTTTAAACACTTTATTAATACCTGCTTGCATTTCTATCACAATTTTTACAGGCAAGGAAATTAAGAAACAAAGATGGTTATGGTCTCTATGCACAACTTTTGCAAATTAGCGTAGGGAGAGGATATGATATGAACAAACAGGAAGACAGAGAAGAATGAAGATTAGAAACTGGCTTGAGTAATTGCCAGCCTTTACTATATTGGCCCTCTATTTTGAACTTTAGTCTTAATCCTTATTTTTCAGCATTTCTAAACACCACTATAAAATTAAGCCAATCTTACAGCAATAGTTTTATTAGCACTACTGAAATAATCCTATTACCGCTAATACTCAGACACATCTTTTGAGAAAAACTCTATTATCAGGGTAACACATTGACCTTCATTACTTAAGAGTTGCATGCTTTTGAAGGAAGACATTGTTTGCATCAGATTTAGTTCATATTTATGCCTGTGCATGTAAAGATACTGGGGGTTTGAATTCACTTCACATTAAAAAAAAAGTCCTCAGAGTTTTCATACAACCAAATTTCCTTAGGGCATAAAAATTATGCTAGACTTCTTGGAGTCTACTTTCTTTACAGTTTATATCTGGCCTCCCTGTAAGCATGAGTACAGCTTTCATGCATGGTGAATCACACCTACGTGAATATATGCAGTTGAGTTTCCCCAAACTTTTGCATAAGTTCAGCAAATATATCCTTAGAATGCCATTTGAAACATGTGTTTTGATGGCATCTGACAATTTGAGGACTTGAGAGTATTTGCAAGATTGGTAAATACTACATTCAAAAGCAAATCAGAAAAAAAAAAATATTGGCCAACGTTCAGGCCTTTAAATCATACGCAAATGACAAGACTCCAAAGAATACTAGGAATACTACTAACATCAGAAGATTGGTTTATGTTTAAACGTAGTAGGAAAGAACATATAAGCCTTTATATTAAAATACTATCACACAGGCCTGAGCAGCTTTACTACAAATCAAAAGTAGCAACAAAAACATGCTTTTGCTGCATGAAACAGAAACGTTTCAAAGCCTCCTCAAGCTTTTATTTTTGTAAGTTTAATGGAAGAGGTTTATGTGTAAAGAGAAATTAGCATGGAGAGACCACTGTGACAATTCATATTGATAACTCTTGGGGAGGCCAAATCTCTTATGTGAGCCTGGTTCTCAGTGTAAATGGCTTGAAGCTGAAAGTGCCTTTATAAAGACCAAATTACTGGTGACACAAAGTAGCAACAGTAGATTCAGAACCAATATTCAGAGCAATTGACAAAGAGACAAGCGAAACAGGAGCAAAACTGTAAGTTTAGGCCTTTTTTTCAGAAAACGTACCAATTTATATTCTAAGTGTGCCATGTTTGGAGCACAAGGGACTCCCAGCATTTGCAGGCATCATTCCCCTTGCTGCCCTGAGAAGTTGCTGTCTTTGAGAAAGGACCAGCAATGCTCTTTCCTCTCAGTTCTCCTCACTAGCAAAATTTTCCCTGATGACCAAGAAGTATAGATTCTGCATTAGACTTCGGTGGGCTTTTCTCACGCACTTCTCTATTTATCTCTTATATGCCTATTAATCTTTTATCCTCTTTTGTCAAAGTTCAAGGAGGTATTGGACTATAGATAATACACTGTGCACAGACTAACCCAGCAACCTATAAATCACAATCAGACTACTTTGCATATTTTGAGTCTATTTCAATGAAATTACTAACCTAGTTAAAATTACCTTTGCTCAGCATCAATGGTAATCCTTGTGGGACGACCAACATCTCTTAGAAGAACTCGGCGTTTCTTCCCATTCATGTCTGTCGTTTCTATGGTCGCTTTCTGTCTGTTGGCCCAGAGAATGTCTTGATTTATCCAGTCAATAGCAAATCCTGAAATGCCTTTGTCTATGTAACATAGTCTCTGCAAAAAAAAAAAAAAAAAAGCTGACAACAAGAAGCATCCTAATGATTATCCTAAACTTGACTTTCAATATAGGGAATAGAGTGCCAGACTGAAGCTTCCTATTTCATTCCTTTGCTTGCTTCATTTTTTCTCAGACCTGTAGATAATTCTCTTTCTTGTTCTTTAATCACTTTCATTTGGTCTTTATACTTACACATACCCCTTCTGAATTGAGTGACACCCTGCAAAAGGGGAAACTGTTCTTCACAAGAAATACATTGGACTAATCTCACAAGAAATACACTGGACTAATCTTTTAGCTACAACTTCTTGCATTTGGCATGCTATGAAGCACCCCGACCTGTACTTTTACAGATGGAAGTCTTCTTAATGCACTGTTGTTGGACCCTGATCCTTAAAAATCAGCGTAAAACACATCAGTGAAGATTCCACGTGGGTACAGGAACACTGGCAATCTCTCTCAAACAAAAGAAGGCTCTCACAGCATTAAAGTTTGGCCACAACAGCCTGTCTGCCCTTCTTAATCAGCCAGATGCAATGAACTGCACAGCTTTCTCTGAACAAAGGATGAAGTGCTAAAAGAAGCATTTATGCAACCATAGAAACCAATAAAAGGTTTGCGAAAAAGTGAGTAGGAATTCAAGCACATTCTTCTCATACCATCTGTGCCAGTTTGAGTTACAGTAATCTGGAAGACAAACTCCCATAATGCCAGGGATTAATTTAAAACTGATAGAAACATTGTTGTCTTCAAAGCTTTACTTTGTCTGAATTTCCTCTCATTCAGTTTTAACTCCCCTTCACTTGATCTACAGAAAATACTAAATGTACTGTGAATGCCAATATAACAGCCTACATTCAGGACAATAACTATTATGACAGCAAAACCTACTTAATAACTTTGAAGTGCTATCAAGTATAAGTAACAGCTGAATTGTACCTAATGAGCAGGTGTTTTCCACAGAGGGTTTTATGCCCATTAATTTGGAGAATGCCAGAGAACTGATTACTTTACCTCTCGTTTTGTGCCATTCAGGTGAATTCTTTGAAGTAGTCGCCTCTCAGAGTCTACCCAATACACTTTCTCTTCTGCATAATGAAAATCCATAAGTGTTGACTGACCGGCATCAGCCACCAATATTTCATGATTGGTCCCTTCGGTGTCAATTCTAAAGATGGCATTTCCATGGCTAAAAAGTAGGAATGGTGCAGGGTCTAGTGTGGAGAGCAAACAAAGAGACCAATTAATAGATAAGCATTGCACTTTTGTTGCATTAAGTTCTCATCAGTATCATACTAGCCAAAGAGAAAGTTCAGGATCTAACCACCTCTCTTATATTTTAATAACTTTCCAGTCATATCACAGAGAACCAATAAGATATAAATGCAATAGTCCTTTCACATTTAATGCTGAAAATTAGGTAAAAAAATCTGAGTCATGAAACTGAGATTGCAGTGGCTGTTACCACTAATCCCAAATCCTACAGCCTAGTCAGGGTTCAGAAGAACCATTGCATGCATGTCAGCAGAGGCTGGAAGAATTATGCCATGGATGTGTCTCCAAGGTGAAGACCACTTCCAGCCATTGCGCTATAGCAAGAATTTATCCCAGAGAGGTGGTCTGGAGTCTCACTTTAACTATCCAAACAGGGAAAGTGAAGATACCAAGGCAGGGCAAAGGAAGAAGCTAGAGACTGCGGAGGTTTCTTGTGATGCAGATGGCTGAAGGAACCCAAAAGACCTGTACTTAAAACTCCTTCAGCTCAAGAGCAACAACTCCTTCCAAAACAAAACCTGTATTCATAATGAGTGAAGGGTAAGAGCCTATCAGTGACCAAACATAAAATATGTTAAAATGACAGACGTTTCAATTATGCCCCAAACTCTAGAAATCCAATTAAGGATGAAAGTGATAAGCAACTAGGATGATCCAAATAGCCTTCATGCAACCTTAAAACCATGACACTGTGATAAGTATGGAAGTACAATTAACAGGACGTAGTGGCTGGGGCTGCAGATTACACTAACCCAGTTTTACCAAGTCCTCTCTGTTATTTTTAGGGTATCACCATAAGTTAAGATTGCCCAAGGAACCCTAACTGCATTTCCAGACCACAATGGTTTTCATTTAAGCAATTTTGATATTACGGATGTCTATCAAGTGTGTAGCAGAAGAAATTAGTTTTTATGTAACTAGTCATATTTTAGCCTGCCTTTTAAAAAGATTTTTTTTTCTAATTAAAGTAAAATAAAATTAAATAAAAATTCTGGGGTATACAGCCTAGTCTTTAATTTACCAGTAAAACAACATTCAAAGAAGAAAGCTCATTGTGGGGGTAATGAGGGGAATTTATAACATGGTTGCCTGAAACAACAGATCATGGCAAACAAGTAATGCTCTAACCAAGTGACTTGGAAATGCAATTATTGATATAGATCCAGCAGAATGACAGCTTTCAAGCCTGTCTAATCACTTGTGTAACTGATCTTCCTGCAATGCAGAGCAACTCTCCATTTATCAGGGATGGATGTCATCAAAGACGGACTATCACCATTTTTCTTGCACATAAACTTTTGAAAATTAAACTGATTTTATTGACCAGTTTTGCAACCTTTTAACTAAACACCTTTACTGTTAGCATGAAACCTGAGGCTTTAAACTCAACAGACATCACTTCTACAAATTTTAATCGGATGTTCCACCTTCATCATGGTTGCAAGATTGATTGATTCAACCCCTTTCACAGTAGAAGAATGAGACCAATTTTGATTTCTCCAAGTAAAGAGCAAGCTAAACAGAAAGATGTGACTGGCACACAAGGTGTAATTTTCTTCTCTTCCGAAGGAAGATGATCAGTACTCTGTTTCTATAATAACAGACTGGTTTGTATCTCAAGTTTTTACGTTATCACCCAGTTACAACAGCTGCTTCTAGGATTCTAGTAACTCCCTTTTTCTGCTGCTATTTGCACTGAGCAACCCCATGTGAGAATATTTAAACTGTGAAGACTTGCTTTACGTAAATGGTAAATGAACGGTGAAGTGTAGCAAGGTTTATTTACCTCAGGAATTTGACAGCTGTACTGCCTGCATTTTTGCCATTTAGTTGACCAAGAGCTTTGGTTTTGTCCTTTCCACTCTCTGAATTTCCTATCAGGCACCTGTGAATGAGGGCTTTAAATGGAATAGGGACTGAAGGACCGAACAAATCTAACTTTGATTGCAGAGGCACCTCAGATTTGGGACTTAATTTAATCAGGGGTTTAATAAACAGGTAAATAACACCTGCATCAAAGAGCTCCCTGTCTTTAAAACATGAGAGTATTTCACTTGGTACACCCCCTACTGAAAGATTTGTACCTAGCATAAGAGTTCCTTATCCATCACAGTAGCTCCTGAGCCATCACTCACTTTCTGCTGGTGCTATAAATGTTAGTAATAATGTTAAAAATAGCTGAAGTCCTCCAGTATTAAGGCAGGACTGTTCTGTGAAAGATACCTGTGCACATAAGTCACTGTGAGGTAAAATGTTTCTTTTCACTTCTCTTCGGTTCAAAAGCGATGAGTTTACAAAACATTTGATTAAAAAAAGAATTTAAAACTCTATTAAAGGGGCTAGAGATGTTTCAGCAGGACTACAAAAAAAAATTCAGCTTGGGTCTTTGTTGAGTCATGTGCTGCTGTCAAGGATGATTCTAGGAGCTGACTGAAGTAATTGTCTTGGTGCCAGTTTGGAAGCTGCACAGAATACTTCTGGTTATGCTCATGGTCCGAAAGGCTACATGCAAAGGGACTCAAGTACATGTCCTACTTCTTAGGTCAGCAACATGCCTTGTCACATCCAATCTCTGCATTAGCAAGATTCCGAGGCAAACTAGTCAGAAAAAGAAAACCTACGCTCCTGGATCAGAAGGGAGCTGCAGCATATCCCAGACAGGAACCAGAACCAGACATTCAGGAAACCAAAGTGGAGAGGTGAGAGGTGAACTTCAGAGCACTCACACCTCATACTCTAGATGAAATATAGGGTTAAACCAATCAATAAAATCTAACTAGATTTTTTTCCCTGGGTAGCATCAGTTGAGGACAAAATGAAGGCTATTCAAAGGTCATAACTGTGAATATTTTCCTATTAATTAGAAGGGCTAAAAACTTTTAAAATTTAAATGCATCTTACGGATTTAAAAATCAATTTATACACTCAGGACAGTGCAAGGGAGAAAAAGAACTCTCAGTAGCATTCATGTTTATTAAGAAACTGCCAATGGGCCAAACCAAAAATAAGGGCTCCCTACTTATAATTTCTGTCCCTAAAAACTGTCCCTAAAACCTAAACACAACAGAAACACATCAACGCCAACACAATGAAAGAGGCAAAGGTAGCAAAATCTTGTGTACTGCCATGTTTTTCTGGAAGTAGTAAGGATGGGATAAGAGAGTTTGCAGTTCCAAGCACACAGAGAGTATATCTACTAAACAGGAAGTCATTGTTTAGTTTTATTTGTTTGTTGTCATATGTTCATTCATTTTCCCACTGCCATACTTTCCATTCTTCACCATCACTCTTCTGTGGCATCCACTTTTGGCCTTGCCACTTACCCACACAGTAGAAGAGGCAGTTTTAACATCAGCGAACCAGAGCACCCCAGTCGCAGTAGGGACCAGATGGGCATGTTTCACTTTGAAAAACAATGCTAACTAAATCTCTAAAGCTCTTTTTTAGTCATTGAAAAAGAAAATGACCTTACCGTTCACATAGCAAGACCGTTTGTCAATATCCAAAGTGTAGCCAGGCAAACAGGAGCAGATGTAGGACCCTGGAACATTGGTACAGGTTTGGCCACAGGTTCCCAAACCACCTTCAAGGCATTCATCAATATCTGAAACATGTTTTTTGAATAGATCAGGAAAATTCAGCTAGCAAAAGCAGCAAAGACCAAAGAGAAAGAATACCCTTGACATAGTTATCTAATGATAAATTGGTCACAAAATTTAATATACCATCATGAAAAAAGGAGAGGAGGATGGCTGTATTGCTTCATGCATTGGTTTCAGAATTATTATTTTGTCCATTGCCATATGCACAGTGATTTATTTATTTTTTAGAAGACCATCCAGGGAAATAACCATTCTCCCTAGTGTCTGGACATTCTGGTCTCTGATTGCCCAAACACAGGGAACAGACTTGTCTCGTACTCCATTTCTGTGATTTGCATTGTTATTTGCTATGCAAATGCTGCCTGCAGCTGCTTCCACAGTAATAATTTTGCCAACAAATTAACAAACTTTGCAAAACAACAAAGCAGCAAACAGACTGCCACAGCACTGAGTTCCACATTGAGCTCATTTTGGTTTGAGTCAACTCTCAAAAATACATACAAAACACTAAAATACCCACTATATTCTGACACCAACAAGCCCAAACCAATGCAACAAGCAAATTAATTAGAAACTTGGCTTTTAATTGGTAGGTGAGGTTAGAGCCTTTAAGAATTACAAGATATTTGATGTATTTATGGTGTTTTATCAGGGTTTGAGGCAGTAACTATTATGTCTAAATGAAGGACTTTATTTTTCAAAAACAGTTTACTGCTGAAGAGCATATTTTACACTAAGGGGGAAAGAAATTAATCCCTTTGGCAGTACCATGGATGATGTCCCATGGATATCCCAGAAAATTTAGATAAATTTCAGTTCCTACTGAAAACAAATGCATCTGATAGTAACTTCCTGAGGTGCTCGACATCTGGCAGTACCAGATCCTGGTATATTTCTTGTATGACCACTGTGAGGGTTGCTCTAAGGAGCATCTTTTCCCTGCCCAAGATCTATTTGACATCAGTGGCTTTTGTTCTGTGTTTTTTCATCTGACTTTGAACATGCAGGAAAAAAAGGAATCAACACAAATTATTTTGATGAGACACATTTGATTAGGTCACTAAAGGACATTGATTCATAACCAAAACTACATATATGTATATTCCAAGTATAGCTCATGACAATTTTTTTTTCTGTGTTCCTGATGAAGAATTTAGGGCAATGGAAGAAGAGCTTCTCCTTGGATAACTTACCTTAGATGATCATTTGAATCAAGTGCAAATTATCACAGTGCTTCAGGAGGTCTCTGAGTGCTAGGTGAGGACTCCTCTAGTTCCAAGAAGGTCAGAAATGGCACCTGATGATAACTACAAGGAACTGCAATTTAACCAACTCACGCCAGCACTTTGAAAGAAACTTTCTCTGTCAGTAACCTAAGGAGAGTGAAGCAACCGGATCGCTGATATCTCATGGGTCTGGGAAACTGTCTCCTCCAACTGCTTTAAAAAAACTACGTGCAGCAGAGTGGTTAGGGGTTTCTTTTGTGTCAGGTATCACAGTTGTTCAAAAAGAATGTCGGTGCTTTTCAGCCATCTAACATGGCAGTACAGACTAGGGAATGTTTCCATATTGTTTTCAGAGTTTTCCCACAATGTTATGTTCCTCCAATGTATGAAACATAATCACAGCACACGCAACTGATTTCTGTTGAACAGATTATGAAAGTAAAGCAGAGGCATTTTCAGCAACTTAATTCCATAAAGCACTCTAATTCTCACCCACAATCTTCTTCAAACAATCAGCTTTCAGGAGCATATTTTCCCACATGTACTAGGGATGTACATGCCATTCTCCACAGCATTAAAGGAGTAACTCCTCCAAATCCCCTCGAGACAGGTTTGACTGGCTTAGAAGTTTCTTAACGGGCTGCAGAAACAGGAGCTCCAGGTTGACAGTTTAAAACTAGCTACTCCTAGCTAACATTGCCTGGCTGTCATTAAAACTAAAGGGCTCTTTGATAAGGTATACAGGAGGGCTTTGGTGACCTCAGCCCACTGTCTCAGCTGCTGTCAGTTTTAGCAGAGATGGGAAGGAGCCTGCAGGCACGAACACTGTTTGTACCTCTCCCGGAGGCACTGGTTTTCAAATGGAGTAACTGGCTGACTGAGCCAGACAGTTAATCTGATCTGGCCACCAGAACAAAATCAGGTGCAAGACTCTGTTGATAAAAGCTGTAACGTAGTTTGTGTTCATCGATACACTTTTATGACAATAGTGGCTTGTTAAATAAATCTGATGTTATTTCTCTAAGGAAATCACAATTATGGGTAATAAAGGCAACTGTGTAGATGTAAGATTGCTAAAGACAGAAGTCATTTGACGAGGCAATGTGAAACACTGATGAAAGAACTATTATTCGGTCACAATAAAGAGCACATTAAATAAGAGAGAGAGGCCCGACCTATAGATTGTTTCTGGAAGACTGCTTACTCTGAAAAGGATTTGTGTTCATACTGAACAGAAAGCTGACCTCTTAGCATGTTACTGGGCAAGAAAATTCAAATCACAACACATCAACACTGGAGAAATGAATCACAGTGGAGAAATAATTTTACTTCAGTATATGGCAGTGGTCAGACTATATTGGCATGCTGTTTGTATTTCTCAGATATAGGTTGTTAAAGAATCCTGAAAAATTTGCAAGTGTATACAACAAGGATAAAAAGCCTGATTTCAGAATAAGGAAAAGTGCCTTTCCGTGAGACACAAAGAGTTCAGTCTGCTCAGATTATCAGAAAGAAGCTTGGGAGAAGGACTGATCACAGTGTATAAGTACCAAAGAAAAAGTACCAGATTTGCTAAAGGACACTATAATCTTTTGAAGGAAAGGTTTAACGAGGACTGATGGCTGAGAACTGAAGCCAGTGAAATCAAATTTAGACATTAAATTCACATTTTAATGGGAAGTATGACTCACTAACGGAACTAGCTACCAACAAAAAAACTGTGGAGATGTGAAAAATATCAGTGGATATTCTCAAATCAAGATCAGTCCGGAAAGACACGTTTTAACCAAGCACAGGTTACTGAGCTATGTACCAAGGCACCTGGACAATGACCTGTTATTTACAGGATGGATTTTCCAGCTTTATATGAGTGTACAAAACTGACTCTCCAAGAAAGAGCGCGCTGATTGATCAGCCTACAAGAATTTACACTGCCTCCCCAGCAATTGTACTTGAAGAGAGGATTTCAGGGTTATCAATCTGCCCATTTGCATCACCACCAAAGTTCACATAATAAAGCATAATCCCACACACACTGAAAAGCAAGCAACTGCCCCAGCTGAAGAAAGGCTATAGTGGAAGAATAACCACCCAATAAAAGACGAGGGGTGCAGCGGAGACAGGCGGCTGGGCCACCGGAGGAACGCCCCTTCCAGCGGTAAACAGGAAGCACCAACAGACACAGCGGTATTGGAAAACACGCCGCAGCGCTGTGAACATTCAGCTTTTATAGCACCAACAATGGAAGAGGGTCCTATACTTAACATGCTCTCTTCTTTGCTTAAAGCACCAAAAAAAACCAAACAAGCCAACCAACCAAAAAAGATTTTAAAAAAGGCTGTTTCTAAAGGTTTAGGAGAACTCAATCATAAAACCATCCATCAGGTGTAACTAGCAGTGCCTTCACCTGCACTCTTAGTGCCAAAGTAAAGCACAGAGTCGCATCCTGCTGTAGCTGTTTTACGTCTCCTGGCAACCGCTTCCCCCAGTGGGAACTTTACCCTGTGAAAGAAATCCGCTTAGTGAACACAAAAGCTGTCTGCAGTGGCCTGACAGCCAGCCCTGAAAGGAAGAATGAGGTTCTGGTCAGTTCTCAAAGGCTTCTTTATGCAGAAAATGCCTTGAGAATCAGCAAAAACGATGAATCATGTCATCATGATGTTGGCAGCTCTCAATGACTTTGCATACAAATATGCTACTTTATTGAGAGTCCTGAGAAATGCTCTGATTGCAGAAGGTGAAGCATTAGTATGCCTGGCAGGGATACAGAGAAACCACTGTGAGCCCGAACTTGCATTTTGTTATGGCCCCAAATACATACATTATATACATAAAATATACATGTGCAGATACACACACTCAAATAACCTCAGTCAAATTTGGTTCCTGTGGAGTTGGACTGGAGATGAATTTAGCCACCACCATAATCTTCTCAACAAGGTTGAACATGAAATTTCACGTTCAGATACTAGAGTGTAGTCAGTTTTGTTTAAAACACAACACAAAATTATCTGCTATTTCCCACCGAGCAAAACAATGATGAGTCTTGCAGTATTAGTCATTGGTGCTGGAGTCTCCCCCTTAGCCCTCTTCAGGATTAAGCTTCATGTGATGTGTGACACCATTTTTGTAATTTCTTGTAACATATTTGCCTCCTTCCTATTTTGATCCAAGTTTTTACAGCTAAAGATAGTATTTGTCCACATTCAGCTGGATCCAATTGCCAGATAATTCAATGGGAATTTTCTCGTGAACTGGTCTGTGGGTTCAGACCTGTGTTCAAAAGTAAGTACTATTTGGTAACAACATTTTCAAGCATCTTTCCCCAAGGCAGTATAGTATGAAGTGAGCTAGCTGGAAGACAGCTACTGAAAATAAGCAGACAAGTATGCGTCCACTGCAGCTCTTCTGAAACACAGAGGGATACAGTGGGTCTCAGCAGCTTTATCCCTATGTCATGACAGGGGAAGACAACACAGTTCCCCATTTTCGCAGAGAAGTTGTGGATGCCCCATCGCTGGAAGTGTTCAAGGCCAGGCTGGATGGGGCTTTGAGCAACCTGGTCTAGTGGGAGGTGTCCCTGCCCATGGCAGCAGGGTTGGAACTAGATGATCTTTAACGTCCCTTCCAACCTAAACCATTCTATGATTCTATGAGTCTATGAAAGTATGGAGGAAAGCTTGAGACACAGAAAGAAGAATCTGACCAAAAGAGCTGACCTACATCGCTGCAGCTACCACCTTCCATTGCAAGGTGTAGCTCTGTAGGAATAAGCAGCATGTTAGCCCTGAAGAAGTGACAAGGTCCGACCAGTTAATATCAGAAGTTAGTAGAGATGTGCAGAATTTAAAAACCTACAATTAAATGAAACTTCATTAATGTGGGCTGTGTTTTGCCTTCTTCAAAAACTTTTTTACAATATTGTTGGGGTTTTTTTAAATAACTATCTTCCTTCACTTTTAAAACTTACAGAGTATTCAGTCAGCCCTTAAGCCAAAGTACATCTCCAGTATCCAGCACAAAATATATTTACCTAGGGTAGCCCAACACTAACAGGCCCTAGTATCTAGTCTAAAACTGACAACGCAAGGGGCTGCTCTAGGGGATTCTTCAGATAGAGAGTGCCATGTTGGACACTTTTTGGTCTCAAGTGGGGAAAGCATCTATGCACCATAAGAGAATAAAAAATGGTGTCGTTAAAGCAGTACTTCAGGAGGGCACAGGCAACCAATTCCAAGAGGCATAAGGCCCATCCCCTGGCATACCATGTAGGCTTACATGGTTGAATATGTTGGAAATCAAAGCTCTCCCAGGACCAACTTCGCACATGTTTTTCCCTTGTAGGAATAGTAACTCCTGTGTAGCCCAGACCATTTTTCTTTACAGACAGAAGGTTCTATGTTTTCACCGGGGTGTAAGAAAGATGAGTTATTTAAAGGTAATTGAGTCCTCAGTCCTGACATCTGCTTAACATAAATTATTAAATCACGATGGCAATGGCAATGTCAAAAATTGAAGAAATGCTTCCATTTCTACCATAACTTGCTAATAAATCAATGTGTTCCTTCACCAGACTAGTTTTGTTCTGACCATGACCTGTTCTCCCATACTTTCTCTCTTATAAACCTTGCTGTTGTGGGACACACAGCCCCTCTGAAAGCCTTCTCCCCTCTCGGCATACCAAGTCAGGATTCAAATAATCTCTCTTGAAGTAACTATATAAAATTATGTGAGATATTTAGGGTTAGATTTCACTATCCTTACACAGGATGAGAAGGTCTTTGATCTTTGAATATCCCTGGAAATAAAAGGAACTAATTAAGAAGTGAGCTATTTAGCAATGTAAGAAGAGCACGACTCAGACTTTCATCTGTAGTGGCAGCATGGAAAACAAATCTACAAAAGCCTACACACTTTCCAGTAAGCGCCGCTCATAACAGTTTGCTAACAGAGAGCAGACACCTTCTCAATTCAGGGTAGTCCTTATGGCTGGCAGGATGCCACCACAGTCACAGGCGATAAAGAATATTTTACAATTGGTATATTTATTACAGCTCACCAAGAATGGCCGCCAAGCCACAGTTCGGCTTGCTGTCATTGTTCACAGTTCAGTGGTATGAGTCACGTCTCCCACTCACCCCTTTTATCCCCACTATTACCTTCAAAGCCTGTCTCCAGCTTCCTACCACTTGCTGCCACTGCACCCTCCATCTGATGCAATTAATGAACTAGAATATCATACATCCGGTCTTCTGGTCAGAACACTCTGTATCCAACACACAGAGGAAAGAACAGGGGAAATCCATTCCACCAAAGCATCCTTCAGTCTTACATTTCATGTCAAAATTTCACCTTTTCTTAATCCCCCATAATCTAGTGGTCTCCAATTAAAAAGATACCCTAGCACATCTCATTTTTCATTTATTCTATGTTATACTGAATTGCTCAGAGTATGTCATAGTAACATTAGCTCTTACACAAATGAAGACTTCTATTACTATTTCTTGGAGAGTTTGCTAAGCTACAGGCTATTCTGTTTTGGTGCTTTACTTAGAGTCCCCTCATTCATACAGCAGCTGAACGTGTCTAATTTTCAACAGAAAAGACATAATGCAGGGCAAGTTATGTCTCCATTGATGGAAGAACGATGTACATCAAGATGTGAAATATGTTAACTGAAATAAAAAATACATCTTTGCAGCTTTTTGAATGTCAATATTTAAAGTGCATTTTGACTCATTAAACAATAGCCAAGCAATTCCCTTCATGTCAGTAGTATTCTCCTATTATAGGTGAGCTCTTAACTGGGCAATCCAGTAATGTAGAAGTCACATTAAATATACCTCCTAACTAGCTGGTGGAAGCTACGTACATACTAGCAAATAGTGTGTATTTGCTAAACCTATAGGAGAGGCTATGTAAAGTGCAACAGTTGCTGAGGATATGATATACACACTGCATATATTTCGGGTTGAGGTTATGGAGAACCAGGTCTAGTTTGGTCCAATGGACCAGATGGCCATCAACAGTGGAGAGGATAGATGCTCTCCTACAGGGACACCTTCTGGTTTAGCTTGGGCTAAAGGGAATCCAGTTTGTGCACTTTGAGAGTGCTCCGCAATGTGAACACAAGCACAGTAAGAGGTGGAAGTATGGATATTCGTTTCAGAAGTATGCTTCTCATTTGAATTCAAGCATCAGTGTGTGAGCACCCTACGTGTGTTTGGCTCTCAGGTCAGGTTCTGAGTCAGTCTTGGGTCAGGTTAATCATTGGTACACAGAAAACGCCTAGCTCCTCCCCTCTCAATACGAAAGCCCTTAACATGCATACTTCTATTTTCTGCTTACAAGATGGTATTTCTTGGCAGAATGCACAGAGGAGGCACCTGTTATTAAATCACTGGAATCATGTCAAGAACTGAGTCAGAGCCTCTGAAGCACAAGCAATCTAAGGCAAAAGCATTAACTCCAAGTATTAGGTTTGTTTGCTTGAATCCTTACAGAGCATTTCCTCATCTCACTGCAAAGCCCGCAACTTCATTGGCTCTGGCTTTCTTAAAAAAAAAATTGGACTTCGAGGCAGCAGGGTAGGGATAAGGGTTCTGTCATTCTTTGTCTTACATTTTGTAAGAAGTAGTAACCTTCATTTTACACGTTCCAAATCACTAGAGGTGATTATACTAACATTAATGTCATACATTTCACACAGACTTTAGTAGTACAGTATCAAATGCACCTGCGATTCATGTATTTTATGAGACATCTTATTAAATATAAGCACCACAAATCTACACGCCCCAATAAACATAGAGTAGTTTTTAAAGTTGTCTAGCCCACTTGTAAGTATATACTAATACATAATCATTAAAATACTCCTTCTATATGCATATAGAAATACAAAAATGCACCGATACACAAATTTTACATATCCAGAAGCAAGAATATGTGTGTGCACATGTACTAAAAATATGGAGACATTAAAGCCATGACAAGGAATTTTGGTAACTAAGGAAGAGTTCAGATCTCCTAATGATCATATAAAAGTTTATCCTGCTTTCTAATAGTTAAACTGAAAGACAAGTGACTGATCTCTGAAAAACAAACTAAATAAAATTAGTTCTGTTCATTATGAGAAGATATCGAGAAGTTGATTTATCAATTCTGCCAGTACAACACAGAAGCAATCTGTAAAAAAGCTCTTTGAAAATTATGAAGCTCAGTTAAGAGAATACAAATGCAGGTTTTTTTATCTGTGAATGGTCAGCAACTTACCTATACAAGCAGAGTTTTCAGTCTTTAATCTGTATCCATTAGGACAGTTCCAGTGCTGCAGAGCCGAGAGGCTGACAAAACCAATTTTAAAAACCACTGGCAAAAAAGCAACAAGGAAGAGAAACATAATCTTGAGGGTTTTTTGAACTGTCACTAGAGAAAAACTAGCTTGTATTCAGTCATATCCAGGACAAGATGAGCATGTGTAATCCCAAAAGGTTTCTGCAATCTCCGACTTTACATTCAGACATCTTATCACAACACCAAGTTTTATCTTTGCCTTGCTCTTCTTGTCACTTTAGCCCTTACTGTGTCTGACTACAACCTTGAAGAAATTCCTGGGAGATTTCTTCTCCACACACGTCGGGTTTTTTCTCTCTCTCTCTCTTTCGTTTCTTTTTTTTTTTTTCTTTTTTGGAAGCCAAGTATGAAATGCCTGACACTCTTGCTACAAATTTAACACAGCTTAAAAGCAATGCTCGCAAGGATCACTGTGAATTTCCTTGTAAGAAGCAAAGCTGCTGTTTAAATCTCAAAAGCAGTGAATTTGGAAAACTGTTCACCACAGTCTCAGTGGAGTACAGGGAGCAAGATTTCCAGGTACTGTCCTTCTGCAAAACGCAGTTGCTTTTTACATACAAACTTGGACAGACTCCTCTTTTCTTTTTAAAGCGCTGCTTGCCCCACCTCTTCTCCTTTTAGTACCACTTGAGTGAACCCTGTGTTTGCAAATAGTAACGTGGTCAGTTCCTTACTACAGGGAACTGAGCCAGAATGCAGATACCCAGCCACCCATAATAAATACAGTCTATTTAGAAAAGCAGCCCCTCCTGCTTGAGAAGTACCTGCAGCATGCCAGCTAAGTTTTATTTCTCAGAGACTGTAGGCAGGTTTATACCATGCCTGCTCAATCATGATTAGATGCATTCATTTTAATATTGTCATGTATTTTACCACAGAAACAAACTTTGCCATCAAAACATGTCATGCAAAAAGGGAAAAAAAAAATCCCGCCGGTATCTCTAAATATCTCAACTGGAAATACAAATTGATTTAAGGTCAAGTTCAGATCTAGGGTATGTGTTTGTAATTCTGGTTTCAAAGAAGCTGCAACCATCTCTCTCAGGTCTGAATTTGGCCCTTCTGCACTTCCAGGAAAATACCCGCTGTCAGAGATCGAGGCAACATGTTCTGAATCTGCATCTCTCACACATTGCAGGCATTTATATGCACACATCCGTGCTGTAAGAGGCTACTGTTGTGATGCAGTGCTCTTTTACGCCTGTTTTGCTGAGGTATATAAACTAGAGAAATTCCAGGCACGTCAAGCTCATAATTCCTCCAGTATTGACAAAAATCTCCTTTTTCCCACTCAAGCAAAGCTTTAGAGCACAAGCATAAGTTACTGAATTTCGAATGTGCTGAGATTTAAGCAGGTATTTAAATGGTTGGCTGTGCCAGGCTTTGTTGAGCTAACTACTGTAAGGCATTCTGGTTCCATCACTTTTTTCTTTCCTTTTTTTTTTTTTAATTTTTTTTATTTCTGCACTGCTGCGCTAGAATAAATACTAATAGAGCAGCTGGATACAGCAGCGGCATCGGACGGTTACCTACAGCTGTACAAGTTCCGTCTCTGGGAATTTTCCTCCCCATATTTGTCTGAATCGATAAGTGTCCAGATTTCCACTGTCAGAAAATAAGAAGCATGAAACCCAATTAAAAATTGGACCACTCTCCATTAAAAGCAACTGTTTCTTGATGTTTCTGCCTGTGTGTAGGTACATTCTGCTTGCTCAATCTTCACTGCTACAGCTAATATAACTAATTAAATCCGGATTGGCAAGTGGCAGCCACATTTCCATATACTCCGTTCGGAACAGAGTCTCTACTCTGCATGCTCTAAAATACAATAACAGTAATGTAAATTATGCAGGGCTAGACTCATGCCAAACAGCATTTGCTTCTCCAAATAGTTCCCTGGAATACAAAAGGGCAACCAATGTGAAAGTGCAGTATAATGCCATCCCATCTAGGATTACAGGATCCTGCCCACGTGAACCTCTTTTACTAATTCTGCAGCCACCGTCTCCTCCTCACACAAATTTCTTCAGTGTTCAAGCTGGGAGCACACAACCTAAACAGCTCAAAAGGAATGTGTCACTTCTTTGTGAGCAACCACCAGCAGAGTGTTTGCTAGACCGTGAGTGTGGCCGTCCCAGCACAGCCCTCACCTCTTCCGGGGCAGACTCAGACAAACTCACTGAAGGAGGCAAAACGAATAAGCTCTCCCTTTCCTATTAAAACCCAGAAGCAATTTCTGTCTTACTCATGTTATTTTAGTCTCTCATTTACACACATTGTCTTTTCTAAACATCTCCCTCAATCTTCCCCTCCCCACCCCTGCTACGTTTCCTCGTTTTGCCTTTACTCAAAACACAGCCAAAGGCATGTCCCAGAATTTCACTTTTTTCTCTAAAGTAAAAGCGAAGACACAACTGTCTGACATGCCAATAATACCACAATGATCTTTTCTGGAAGCAGCCAGGTAAAGAGTGGATAATAATGTCATTAATTTTACCATCCTAGAAGTACTGGAATGGTTTAAAAACCATGGTTTAAAATGGTTTAAAAAAAGGAAGAAAAATCCCTTAATAGTGGGATTATTTTTTTTTTACCCTTAAAAACCAAACATGGCTGAGACCAGAACTAACTCCCAGACCCACAATATGATATGATATGATCTAGGCCTAAGGATGTAAATAAGTTACTTGAAAGTGGACAGAACCAATCACCTCCCCTTAGACCAAACCAGAAAGTTATCAATAAACTATGAAATCATCAGTCTGTACCACATCTAAACTTTTCGAACATACCGTTTTTCCCCAAATGGTTCAGCATACATAATTTCTTCACACCTAAAGTCATTTAGCATTTAAGAAGTTGTTCAAGTATGTTTCCAGAAAGCAAACTATTGTGCTTACCTACAGGAATTCAGTACAGCAATTTACTTTAGTCTAGCACTCATACGATAAATTAGACTGAAATAGCACAGTAGTCTCATTTGTAGGGCTCACCACAGAATCAGTCCAAAAGATCCTAAAATTCTGTCCCAGTACATCAAATGCAAAGAACTGACTTAGTTTAATTTGACCTGCTGACTCAAGAGACTGATGAACTAACAACAAATAAAGATTTTATTCCTTTCTTTTGGACTTCTCGCTATCTCTGCTAGCTTTGGAAGGCTTTCTTTGGCAAAGTTGGTAAAGACCAACTAGCAATTCAAATGGAGGGGGTCTTCTCCCCTACCTTGGCAACAAGCTGCAGTTGTCTAGTTCGAGGACAGTATGTTCTGTCTGTTTCTAAACTGTGAAGGGTACAGAACCCTCCCTCAGTTTTCCAAGGCTTTCAGTATCTATATTGTATTAATTAGCACATTATTTAAATCGTATATTGGTTTTTATTCTTGCTTATTACACATTACACTAACTTGTCAGCGCTTTGACTTCTTTTCTTGTCAGCCTCTGGAAGTTTCATTCTGGCCTTAGGCCTATTCTAACCTGGTCAAATCATATTTTATAGTCATCACAATCCCAATTACCGCCAACACAGGTTAGTGATTAAATGCAAGAGTTCACTGAAAAAGAGTAGGAAATGTGTAGTGGCTATCTCTAGTACAAACAGCACAGAGGCGTGAGGAACACTTGGATCCCACAAAAGAGCTTCCAGATCCTCCCTGATGGCCTCAGGAAATCTGCCAGCCCCCAGGTCAACATGCTCATGGATGTGTCATTCTGTCAGAAAAGATATTGCCACCAGAGCAGCAGTTAATTGACACAAACAACTTTTATTATGATACTGGGGATTTCCGATAGCCTTCAGGAAAAATACGCAACATTTTTGTAAGCCACCTACTTACGGAAGCCTGATCTCAGGGTCAGTGTGGGGATGGCTGACTCTGATCACCATAGTTTCTCTGACATGACAGTGCTTGATTCAGTACTGCTAGCGTCATTTCAGCAGGTTGAGCCTGCATCATGTATAATTCTGACAAAAGGGACATTATGCGATATTAAATTGCCTGTCAGACAGAGCAGGGGGAGGCACAGTGTGAGAGAGTGACATATTCCAGTGATCTCTCAAAGTCAGGAATGCCTGAAATCTCCTCCCGAGGTATGATGGCCATTCTGGTTTTGTCCTCAAGCATGTCACTTTTCGCATTGTTCTCTTCAACAATTTGGAGACGATATTTGGCTAGAAGGATCTTGTAATTTAATTTGTTAGTTAAATTAATTAAAAGAGCAGGACTTTAAATCATGAAAGCTTTATGAAACACAAGTGCTATTGTAGGTAATCTCTTCCCAGTTGTCTCAATTTGTTTCACAGCAGCAATTATGACAAATACCCACTGGATATTTTTTGGCAGTTTGAGTCTCATGTCTTTTCTGCTAGGGTTACATTTTTTCCTACTGCAATCTGATCTTAAGGAAAAGAAAAAGACAACAAAAACCCATGTTAAAACCATACTGTTAATTATAACCAATATTATCTTCTTTAAGCAGTTTTATGTTTAACATTTTGACAGGCACCTTTCACCAGTTGCTGTACAGTGAATACTTATTTCGTCAGCTAGACCACACTGGAATCCACAGAAGGATCCAGAAAGAAAGTTAAATATGCTTTCCCTCATATCCAGACAGTCACAACAAGAGCGAAACATTCTGGGGAAGCCACATAGCACATTACTGACTTATGACATTTATCAATGTTAGATGACTACATTAGGCCTCTATGTTAGCAGACATAAAGGAGTAGTTAAAATAGCACGTTGAAACAGTCATTTGGCTCTCTGAAGTGGAGATAAAACTGAAGATAAAGCAAGTCGTTTGTTACCATGAAAAAGGTCTATGCAGCTTGCAACATGAGAACATTTAAGAAAGGGTCTTAGTAACAGGTATGGCGTTACTTCACTATCAGTGTCAAAAAAAGGTATCCTCCCCATAGGTTTTTTTTGCTGTGTTTCCAGTCCAGGGATAGCTGTGTTTCATCCACAGCAAAATGATTTCTAGTGCACATCCTGGAACAGCCACTTTAACAGATCTCTCAGAACAAAGGCACCAGCTGAAATCTGATTTCACTAATTTTCAGAGTTGCTGAGCACTTGCCATTTCCACTGATAACCAGTAAGAGATGAGAATTTTAAATATCAGTCTGTAGGTTGCTATTTGGAGTCCAATTATCGCATGTATTGCTACTTTTACTCTTTTTATCCCATGAGTTCTGGGCTGGGAAGATGAATTAAAATTACTTTTTCAGTCAACTTCTGTCTTTGCAGTACAGACTTATTCAGATGGTTCATTCTTCTTGTGACCACGATGCTCTTTAGAAAATAAACACCAGGGAACGCTTTCTGGTTTTGTTCTACAGCTGCCTTGTTGGGTCTGTGGTACAGAATCACTGCATTTACCAACCTAATTCACTTTGTCAGATTTACCCCATTTCTCCTGGTGGATCTATTACACCAATTTGGCATACCTACACAAGCACACACCTGTGTAAGCTTACATCTGTGCATCCCATCACAAAGACAGAATCCAACAAGATGGACAATAAATAGGAGTAGAAGTAGAAACAGGCATTGTTAAAGTCAGCTTTCCACAGCAAACTCAAAGATGAACTCAAAAGACTAGGATTACCAGAAATGTTGCCAGTGCCTGGTACTGAGCTCCTGTGAGCAGACTGCAGGATGCTCCCAGTGCTGCCAGAGTCAAATGCTCTGAAGGAGGCGATGATTTCCTGAGCACGCTGCAAGCCACATTCTCTTGGTGGAAATTTATCATTTTCCTGTATATGGCCACGCAGCTGGTGCCAGAGGGATTCGTCAGTGCATTGATGGGCAACTAAGAGCAGGTGTAATAAAATACACTGCTAACTGCTGGGAATGTTCATTTCCCTACAATTCATAGAACAGATTCAAGTGATCTCCAGAAGCAAATATGTCCAGAAGCATTGAGAATGTCCTGAAGAATTTGCCCAGAAATGTGCAAATTTGCCTGATGAAAGTAAGCTTTCACTGGAAGTGCAAGTTTTTGATGTGATGGCATTTTATGTGTGAGATAATTTGACAGGCGCGGTACAGATCTAAAGTAAAACCTTGTATGCTTGTCAGACCCTACCCACAGTGGCCGTAAGAGTCCTGCATGTGGATTTCTTATACCATATCAGGAAGTAGCTGGTACACAAAGTGGCAAGTGATCAGCAAGGGGTTCTGCCATGGAGGAGGCAGCTTGACCCGACACCACCTCAGCGAGAGCCTCACAGCTGCAGGCAGCTCAATGCCAGAGCCTATTGCAGACCCAAATGCCGCTGTGAGAATGATATCCCAGAACTTGGCATCCAAATCCTGCAGCTACCAAACACACCCTTCTCGAGGCCACAGCTGTCAATTCTCCATCTAGACAGGGACAAGGAGAGAACAGCAGTGGAGAAAAAGGCAGGCGTGCTAAGTACAAGCAATAGCCCACAATATATTTAACTTTTAGATAATGGTTCTGCGTACTCCAAAGCTTCAGACAGACCCTGTATTGCTGGTGGAAGTGTGAATATGGAGGCTCCAGTTCAGACTCAAGTTACAGTGGTGATTTCAGAAAGGGGAGAAACAGTTCTTCACAATAGCCTCTTTGCCTCTGAAGCCCTATAAAACATGACAGCACTCCAGGAATCTCCTGAGACTACCTGTAGGAGTCAGAAATAGTATTATTCTCATAGTGTTTTTGAGGAAAATTAAACAACGTCTCAGGGATGTTGCTGAATCGCCTTAGGGACAGATCAGGCAAGTAGTAAGCACTGGGTTAAGCATTAAGGACCAGGGAAAATCACTTGGTAACAGAGCAGCGTACAAGTGATTGTATAACCAACAAACAGCAAGCAATGTGGTCACTAACAGTCAGGTACATTCTTACAAAATGTCTACTCGGCTACATGGCCGTGAGCAACGTCTGCCTAGCTGAAGAGCGAACACACAGATTCCGGAAAAATAGAGCTACCTCCTTTATAATTGCCAGTATGTATTGGTTGGCATAGCCTTTGCCTTACACTGGGCTGTCAACTGACAAACTATGAAAAGCAACAGTGAAATCAGGCACAGTAAGACTTTGTAAATTAAAATGTCTAAGAATGCACAGACAAATTCTGTGGCTGCTATTACCATACGCACAGCATATTAAAAGATTCCTTCATTCCATCTACATCCCTGCCACAGGCTTTCTGCGTGATCTTGGCATACTCTGCAAGATCTCTGCACCTCACTATTCACCTTTTTATCATAAAAAGGACCAATACTTCCCTTTTGCATGAAGGAGACTTACTGAATTTAATAGCTGTTATAAAGTGCACTGAGATCTTTGTATGTAAGGTAGTATTCAAAAGTGAAAAGTAATTGTTAATTTATTATTTCTGAGATCACTTAGAGAGAACAAATTAGGCCACAAAATAGAAGGAAAATAAGAAAGTTAATTTGGGTTTCTACATTAGTTGCATCAGAAATAAAATGCAACCTTCTTCCCAAGTGGTGTTGCAAAGCACTGAAAACTTTTAAATATCATTCGTTACTCTCAGAATGCAACATAAGTTTAGTTCTATACAGTAAAAATACACATCCTCAAAGGAAATATGTTAATGTTTATACTTAATGTCTACCAAAAATCATTACACAATATTGTAGAAAATTTTATTTCTCAAAGTGCAAACTAAGTTAATTATGATAAAATTCCCATTAGTGCTATGAGATAAAATACACAGAAGCCTTCTGTGACTTTACTAGAACTAACACATGACATCGGTAGGAATACACCAGCCACCTTAAAGTAACAAGAGAGCGTTTCTGAGACTCACTGCCTTATACGCTATATAAAAAAAAAGCTTCACAGTCTCAAGCCACATCACAAGTTACCAAACTGAAACTGCAATAACAACAAACACAGTAGCTAATCCAAAATCACCATCTATGAGATACACCTCATCTTTATTAGCATCTTTATTAAAAACTAGAGTACTTCAGGGCCATTCTGTATTTCAATCCTATTGGAGTTAAGGTCAACTGGGCATTAGGACAAAGTTATAAAAGGGAGTACCTTAGGACAAAGTTATAAAAGGGAGTACCCACCCAAATCCTTCTCAGCAATGCCCATGGGAGAGGGTTTGGTGAACCTCTTGGGCAGTGCTTTGAAAATTAGCCATAGGTGCCCAGTTTTCCAAAATGAAACAAGACTCTAGTAAGGGGAGAGGGGCATGAGAAATCTATTCTGAGAGTTTGCATGTGTTTCCCAATGCTAAAGAAACCTCTCCATTTGCGCGTTTGAGTTTGGCTGCCTTATTTAGAACTGGGTTGACAAGCAAGGCAGAACATGTCATAAGAAGAAACCTAAATACCTAAAATATCTGTGCCAAACAGTAAAATTCTAATATCATCTATGTATTTCTAGAGAGACTTATAGAAGGACCTACCTTATGTACCTTGGCATAGAAGTCAAAGACACTCATTCCTGCACACATTCTCAATGCTCATAGTCGCTCATTGCTGCAAAACATGCAGACCAAGGGCGGGGACTCTCCTCGAATGTTGCTGGATCACAGGCTCATCTTCACGTTCCAGGATTAAATACCCAGAGTGACAGCTCTTTGCTTCCAGACATGAAGGAGAAACTGATCCTGAGCTCACTGAAGCCAATATCAAACTCACGTTGACTGCATTAAAAACACTGGACTAGGCCTGTCTTATGGAAGGGACAGATTCTTGTCTTAACCGTCAACACAGCTCTAAATAAGTACATTTCTTTTTTCTCCCAGAGAAATCAAAAGAGATTGGGTCCTTGGGTAAGAGAATATCTCTATCATATGCTTTCCAGGGGCTACTTAAGTATTTTTTAAATCTGTACAATTTAATGTAGGCCTGATACTCAGAAATAAGAGAAATATTCATTAATATATCTAATAGTTTAGAAAACATTATTAAAAGTAAAGGCAAAATAAGGGGACAAAAAAATGGGGACTTCAGGATAGGTTTTTCATGCTATGCACTTCAACACCTGTTCCAAACACAAGTTGCCATTGCATGAGCATATGAAACGGACATTTCTTTTCTCAGTCTTAAGTCTACAAGAGGTTCTAGTA
Organism: Chroicocephalus ridibundus; assembly: GCF_963924245.1. NCBI lineage: Eukaryota > Metazoa > Chordata > Aves > Charadriiformes > Laridae > Chroicocephalus > Chroicocephalus ridibundus. The sequence continues at coordinate 25,627,438 of NC_086288.1, forward strand.
GCAAATACTAACTAGCAATTGACATCAACATTCCTTTTCCTCTACTGCCAAGGACAGGCACCTGTTCGCGACTACACAACAAAGCAATTATCAGTCATTAAAAATTCATAGTGTTCTGTGGATCAAAGTATTCAGCTACTACTAACACTTTCGTCGTAAGATGAAGAACAATCTATTAAGTGCAGACCAATTCAAAAGAAGAAAGCATTATAAGTAAGGCTGAATGGTTTGCCTGTACTGCTGCATGAGTGTTGAGAACTCTTGCTACAGCTGCACCCACGATGAATAAATGACCATATTGACATGACACGTCACTCTGTTTTTATCAGGGACCATCGGATTAAGCATATTGTTTCATTCAGATAATTGTACAGAAAAGACTGCCATATCTTAGCTTCACATGTTTAATATAGATCAATTTATGATGAAAATTTACTTCCAATCCATAGCCAGGATTTCTTCTGACTACCCAACTGGACTGACTATTACTAGAAGTAATGTGGTCACTATTCAGTAGCTTAGAAGAAGAAAACCAAGTCTTTTTGATGCAGCAAAGCTCTTGGCAGTCACTGCTCAGGCAAAGTGGTTAGGGCTTGAAATATTACTCTTGCGATTGGAGTGCTGAACCCAAAGCAATTGTTTTTCTGTGACCAGTTGAATTGCAGAATTACTGAGAAACACAATTTCCACAAAACTAGAAAAAGCAGTCAGCCAACATCAAAGAAGGAAATGGTATGCTGCATTGTAAATGGCAGCCGCTTTACCTTGGGCAGTGGATATGTTAAGTGGCAACATTATGGCAGCCGGCAGGGCTGTTTCTCATAAACTCCTGACCTTTGAGGATGGTGGAACTGCAATGAAACTGCTGCATATAAATAAAAAGCTCCCCCCTATTGCACAAAAGTGCCAGGCAGAACACAGGTCCCTGATGACTACTGAGGCCAACTCAAAAAAACGCGGATAGTTTTTGTTTGTCTGTGGTCATCAGTGGTTACTTATACACACCAGGTTTGTACAGTGATGAAAGGAGGCTGTTCAGTTGCATCTTCACAGGCTCCTTTATCATACTGAAAAACTCAGTCATCTATGGTTTTCTTAATAGATGGTCAGTCACCCTTAGAGACTTTCCCGGTATAATAATTTTTTGAGATAGATTTGGAATGCATTAATAAGGGCACTTTGTTTGACTATTACTATTTTGTCAATACTGCAGGTGGCTTACGACCTACCTGTCACTTTGCTGAAATTATCAAGCATCTTCTGAATCTCTCCCATGGCCCAACCTCTCACCGGACACTCTCGCTATTTGTGTATGCTTATTCTTGGCATCTGAAAGCTGCCTGAAGCGTGTGACAGGATTCATCTCACTGTAACTGGAGTACCACTCTGCTAAGTCTTGAGCTACTGGCATTTGCTGAAATGGCTGTGGGCTCAGAAACATTGTCAAATGCCAGTTCCCAGGATGTTGTCAATAAGTTATTTAGAGCATCTTTTCAGAACCCATTCCTATGTTTTATCCTCAGCCCACGCAAGGTTGGCATCACACAGTTCATAAAGAGCACGGCCTTTTGTGGAATTTACTCCAAATATTCATCAGAGGAAGAAACGTCATAATTTCAGATATATTTTTAGGTGGTGACATTTGACTTCAACTTCCTCCAAGCCTGTCCCCCTGCCCTTTTGATGAATCACAAGTTCTTAGTACTGTAATGGGCTTCCTATAGTTAAAGTTTTGTCAATTCATTCTGCCCAGAACTTCCCATAACCGCGAAGAATCAGAAAGATATGCAAGGATATGTTTTGACTATAACAGATCCTATAAAAGTACATAATCTTCATCATTTATTTCTCCTTTCTGTTTCAGTATTCTTCTCAGCAAGACCGAAAATCATTCAAGCCATGCTGTCCAAGTTCACTCCAGCTATCTCTCTAGCTGGCATTTGCCATCAAATACTGTCCTGGCTTTTCCCACTTAACATGTGGCCCATCTCATTTTTACAGTACAGTTAGACTCCTTTGATGGCAAAAGTGTCAGTCACATGGCTCCTTGCCTATGTAGCCTCATCAGACTAAGAAAGCCAATCTTTTTCTTTCCTTCAGCCTAAGTCTAGGGTTTCCCCTTCCGTAGGTCGTTTCAAAGCAATTACCTCAACTCTGAAATTAATACTAAATATAAAGAACAAATCATGTACAAGAATACCGTCTTTTGTCCCCCAGACCAGATTTGTCTTAACTCTACTGAAGATCTTTCATGGATCCATTTATTGGAACTGGTGAATTCTCACTATTCTTCCTCCTTGCAATTCTTGCCCGTGATTTTATAAGCCGAAAGATTGGTGAATGAAGTCTTTCCACTCAGGGAACTGAGTACTCTTCAGCAGGGTATTTTTATTCTTTACTTAAATCTTACTTCTGTGTTTCCTGTAGGAATTTCTTCTTTGCTACTGATGCATTCCCCTTCACCACAGCGTTTTTGCTTGTTTAGAATCTGTTTGATCATGTTGCCAATTTAATGCTTTCTTCTAAGGCGGACTTGCACATAAATAGTTATACTAAAAATTCTTGCTTCATGTCCCAGCCACCAAACTAACATTTACGTGTTCTGCTTGTCCTGAGCGCCTTTCCGAATGTCTACCTGCTAATTCTCAGCACTTCCAATCTTTTATTAAAAAAAAAAAATAAGGCAATTATTTAGCCATTATTCCTTTTTTTGGCATCATTTTCGGCTGATCAATGCTTAGAAGAATTTTCATTACCATTCTTCTACTTTCTTTATGAAGGTCAATAAGCTTTAAGAATCACTATTTTTTCTCTAATATAATTTCATCCAGAATTCATTTCTATGTGAATCTTCAGTCGTAAGAAACTGAAAACTTAATCATCTTGTGACCGGCTGAACTTTTGTGTGCACCAACTCACATTCAGGCAATCTCTAGAGCTAAGTCATTGTTAAAGACACAAGAAAATGTCACTTTTTCCTATCAACAAACAAGGAACTTTATTAGCTACCTCTCCTCATGAAGTCCCTGTTATAGTTTCAAAGAAATAGCTCATACAGACATTGGACATAATGTCTATTCAATCACTGTGCATGACCAGAACAAAGACCGTTATTTTTCTGCCTTGTGAAAAACGTGGCTTGCATTGTTCCTGCTGCTGATTACCCTATCCAAAGGGAATGTCTGCTCCTCTGTCAAAGAGTAAAGAATGCTCAAGCAAGCTAAAGAACAAATAAGCAGCACTTTTGTCCGTGAAAATGTGCCTCTGCCATTCTAGAGAGATTCTTTCCTGATGTTGAGAATTAATTGGGGGCAATCTTCTACTTAAAAATATTTTGCTCAGATTTTAAGCTGAACTCAGAACCCGGGAACTGAGTGTTTTGTGGATATTGATGCAATGCAGACATGACAGCAAACACTAGAATTGCAAGTTGTAATCAGCTGGGAAGTTTGAGTCCAAGAACAAGCAGGAGTGATATGATTCCTGTTTTCACCCTCCTGCTTCTGCAGGAAGGAACTCACTCCACCATGTCACTTTTATGCTAGAGAACAAGAAATATCAAGTATTTTTGTTTTTTAAACCAATCAGTGGTTTAACTGATTGGTTAAACCAATCAGTTTTTAAACCAACCAGAACAGGTCAGTCAAGACCTGAGAGCGTGCTCTGGAAAAATAACCACCATAGAAGAAGGCTTTAACCAAAGTCAAGTAAGGATAAAATTTAAAAGACAGAGAAAAGAGAACAGTAACATTAAAAGAGAAAGTAATATTATTCTGAACTTAATTTGCCGTGCTCTATACCTGGCTCCTTACCACGCTCTTATATTGTCCTCTTTCTCCCTCTGTGATTTAACATCCACATAATCTTAAACACAAGGGACTGGGCTATGAAACAAAAAATATAATTGGTACAAGTTATTTTTGGAGACTCAAATGTTTGGCCAAATCTTAGCAACACAAAATTCAAGACACATGACTCAGAAGTCGATCCGATCAGCCTGTGGCATTAGACTTCAGCGTCATTAATTAAATCAGGTTCTTACAAAAAAAGGTACTTACGGGTATTGGACTTAATTTCCTTTTTCGTTGACAAAGGTGTCATTGTTTTAGAGACTGGAAAATATTACAAAGCAGGCTACACATATTGTTTTGTTCCTGTTTTTCTAAAAAAGTATTAAACTGGAAAAAATAAGTGAGAAAGAGTTAAACAAGAATATGATCTGGAGATTTGTTTATGAATCTACTTTTTGAAGGTTTAGAGAAACAGCTGTTTGAGGACACTAAAGGTTTCCTACAACTGTATGCCTAAATGAATGAAACAACTAAAAATATATCAACAAAGCTCTTGTTTAGTTGACTGAACAAGTGACTCATTGAATTTAAATTAGAGTTGCACTGAATCTGCTAGCAATTGTCATTTTGGATTGTTCTTACTTTCCATCTAGTCCAGTAGCATGTCCCAAGTACCAGTAGCCCGAACCAGAGGCCTCAGAAGAAACTACTTGATCTCTGTCTGAGGCAACACTGGAATACTCTATGCTTGCCCTCAATACACACATACGTAAAGCTCCTTTCTCCTGTATTAAGAGAGAATAAAAAAAACACATTCCATTTTAGCCTTCTCTGGACATGAAGTATTTCACTGAGTCCTCTCTCAGTCACCTTAGTTCCATAGAAAACAAAACAAAACCAAACCTCCACACCATTACCAAATTCCTTCGACTCCTCCTTAAAAAGATGTGCCAAATATTTGATCACTCGTTAAAAAAAAGTATTTTCTTGTCAGAATGTCATGTCCAAAATGTAGTAATTCACACATTGCCGGTAAACTGGTATTCCACTATTATGAGAGGTTTGAGTTACAGTTGTTTGTACAGTCAACTTCTTTCTTAACACTCTTAAGCCAATCAAGTGTCTTTCAAAATACCAGACCTAAAATTAGATCAATTATATTTAAAATACGTACCTGACAGGTGCTATTGAACTTGCTGCAATAATTGGAGCAATTTCACATTCTTTTCTAAACACAAGGTTAGGATGGTATTTCCTAAAAAACAGAAGCTTGTAAAAACTGCATCTTTTTTACTTAGGTCTTTGGAAAGACTATATGCTTTTGTTCATAGTTGCTTTCTGCCTTATCAATTAAAAAGATTCCTGTCCTGAACACTGATGATTAACTACACAGCTTCGTAAAAAGAACTCTCTCCTTGCTATAGGCTGTTTCAGACTGATATTTCAGCTTGATTTTGCCACTGTTTAGCAAGGGAGCCTTTCAGGTTTATAAAAATGACACATTAATCATACCTCCATTCTGATGTGAATTTTGATCTTCTGAAATTCAAAGGAATTTTTTTTTTCAGTGGTTTAAAAAGAAAAGAGAAAGCATCCACTCTATTGAAAACTCCTGATTTTCAACCAAGGAAAGTGACAGCTTCTGTGGCTGACTGTAACACCTAGAACAATGCAATGAATTCTGTGACAGATGGCATTCAGGTCAGTGTGTTTCCAGTCTACACCCAGTTAGATAGATAGTTAAAAAAAGGTTCATTTTGAAATCTCATCTAGGCTCGTGAAGGAAATGCAAGTTGGTCTATCTCCCAGCCACAAATCTAACAAATTGGTTGTTTTTAAAAGAAAATCATAGCTCACAATGGGCTATTGTAGTATATTATGTCTAGGATTCATACCCTAGCCAGAATTGCTACTGATGCGTACCCCTCTTTCTTGCAATAAATGCATAAACTACTCTCCCTTTTTCAGATTATAGGCAATGTTCTTCATTAAGCTCTCACAACTTCCATTGGGACACAGGCAGGCTTTAAGGTCAGCTTCAAGTACATTCTTCAAATTCCCCTAGTGCCTTTGTTCCACACTTGAATTTTATAGCTGCCCCACCTTGTTGTAACTGGACATATATAGAGCCCCATGCATTGCAATAAGCTGGCAGCATCTTCATCCATCCTATAATCGCTACCTGTCTGCAGACACCCCAGCACCGTTGCCACGTACATAGCAGAATTGCAAGCAAAAGACTTTGTGGCACACAGACCCAGCACTCTCTCGGATATTACCCTTCCATTGTTCCTCAGCCTTTCTTTTTGTATTTTCTCTCATTTCTTCTCAGATTTCCTCTTGTCCCCACAGCTACACTCATCACATATCGTCTAAAGCTACAAAGAAAGATGAAAGGGTCAGGCAAACACATGGTCGCATATAAAAACAATCTTTTATTTTCACATCAAAATCCATTTTAATTACTTCTTTGAGAAGGTAATAAGTTTAAAATGTCCTTCGTTTAGCCTCCTAGATATAGCCCAAGTCTGAATATTTTTGCTATTACAGACATTTTCATGGTACACACAAAAGAGTCTTCTCTCTAAATCCCATGCTTGAGAAAAGTATGAGAATCGGATGATAGTGCAAGGAATACAAAGTCCACTGTGAGCAATGGCAAGTACTAAAATAGATGCATGGATGCCTAAAGTTTGGCTTAGTAAGTGCACACCGAAGCCAGGATCGTGGTTAACTGTGACAAGTGCTGAGGCCCACTAAAGCTTTAAGGAAAAAATAGGTCTATTTGGAATTCAGCTCACATTACACAGTTATTTCATTAACCATCCAATTTTGACACACCCATTATAGGTAATGAATAAAAAAAGGTCTAACCTTTTTGACGAAATACAGGATGAACTGAGCTAACAAAGTGCAAAATATATGAAAGGCGATGCATAAACATTGGTTAAATCCTCTCAAACTCTCCTACCAGGCAAGCACAGATCATAGTCATCACTGTTCATAGTGATGATTGATTCAGTATTGCATTTCAGAAAATGTTATACAAATTGATTATGGGTGACAAAACTATCTCAATGATTCTATCATTAATATTAACAATTTACAGTATAAAAATTTGCATCTGTTACCAGAAGTATTTCTTCAGCTCTTTAATTAAACCAACCCCAGGTAATGCAGGGCACATGTCTTTATTGTGTGATTTGGCCTTTGTATCAAATTTCCATTGAAAATCCCCAGCAAATTTGCTGTTTTGACATGAGGTACAGAAGCATGTCCAGGTTATACTGTCTCAAAAGCTGTGGAAAAAATAATGTATCTCATGTTTTCTTGAAAGAACTTGCCCTTTATAATACATTCCATCTTTGATATAGTGATAGCACACATGATCACAGAGATTGATTTCTAACTTTAGGACATGCTAATTCCACAAGGATTAGTCAAACCAAAAGGTTTCACATTTGCAAATGAGCTCTCTCAAACGAGCTTTGCACCACCTCAGTCCGATATATTGATGTATCATCTACAAGTCAGGTGATAGCACTTTTGAACTCCAGAATTAGATTCAAGTTTCTTGCAAAGCTTTCAAACCTGAAATCAAATATTCTCCAGGAATGAAAAAAATAAACGTTAAAATAATTGCTCTCGTTAAAGACAAACACGGTGTTTTTAATTGGAAACACCTTCAGCAACAACTACTGGCTACAGTCTATATGGAAAATAGAAGGCATTGTAACACTTCAGGTCCTGCTAAAAATGTAGTTTATCATTAACTGCTTGTCAGATGAACCTTGGTTTTAACACAAAAGGAATCTGCTTTCCCTAAAAATATCTCAAATTTAAAAAAAAAAAAAAGCCAAAGTAAAAATATTCCACTAAGAAAACTAAAAACATTTTACTGCAATCAAAATTATCCATGGAAAAAGCAGAAAGATTGCTTTTAAACCACGCATACTAGTAACACAGAAAGGAACACCAAGGTTAATTCTAAAAGCATATACAGGTAAGCCGATTTTGCACTTTTGAACATCTCACCTACTTCCTTATGCTATGGAGATTTTTCAATGTGTTCGTTTTCTGCCACAATTTTCTGTTGGATGTTTTTTGACAAAGTGTTTTCCTCTCGCCAAGCTACACCTTACAAGATAAGCTCTCTAGCATTCCAGCAGGCAAAATTTAATCCTACACTAGTGACACCAAGAAATGCCACTATTTTAAAGTTAACTAAGTTTTAGTTTGTAGCTTTGAATAATATTTCTCCCTTTGGAAAGAGAAGATTCCCAATTTCCTCGCAAAGCAAACAATTCTCCTAGGCATAGAAAGGTTCAAGAAAACAACGCAGTTGTAATTTTTAGGAAAAACTGTGGCTCTCAATTCATACGTACTCTTAATCATAATATCTGAACCTAAAAAAACAAAAGCTCTGTTGTTTACTTCAGGCAACAAAAAAGCAGCCTTAGAGTAGACAATTCATTATTATCATTAACAGGCAATTCTACATTCATCTTTAATTCAATCATCAATATTAATACCTGATTTTTTTAAACACTGGAAACATGCCCACAATTAACTTTCACTATGCTCATTGAACTTCATTACACATCCAACATAACCTGAGGACAAGACCTCCTCTTACAGTATCTCAAAATGTATTATATTACTACACTGTAGTGCATAGTATTGTATGATATCTATGTAATGTATGGGTATATAACAGTGTGTGTTGTATTACACAGTACCACAACATTTTCTGTATACATTTCTGAAATTGAGGTATATAGACATATGCATCCGAGTAAATTCTAAGGCTGAGATTTTGCAATAAGATCATTTGATGTAAATTAGTATCATTAATATACAGTATCTCTCACAGAGTTGCTCATAGAATCACAGAACCACAGGGTTGGAAGGGACCTCTGGAGATCATCTAGTCCAACCGCCCTGCCAGAGCAGGGTCACCCAGAGCAGGTTGCACAGGAACACGTCCAGGTGGGTTTTGAACATCTCCAGAGATGGAGACTCCACCACCTCTTCTGAGCAGCCTGTTCCAGTGCTCTGCCAAACTCAAAGTACAGAAGTTCCTCCTCATGTTTAGGTGGAACTTCCTATGCTCAAGTTTGTGCCCATTACCTCTTGTCCTGTTGCTGGGCACCACTGAAAAAAGACTGGCCCCATCCTCCCAACACCCACCGTGTAAGTATTTATAACTGTTGATAAGGTCCCCCCTCAGCCATCTTTTTTCCAGACTGAAGAGACCTAAATCCCTCAGCCTTTCTTCATAAGAGACATGTTCCAGTCCCCTAATCATATTCATAGCCCTTTGCTGCACCCTCTCCAGCAGTTCCCTGTCCTTCTGGAACCGGGGAGCCCAGAACGGGACACAGTACTCCAGGTGCGACCTCACCAAGACAGAGTAGAGGGGGAGGATGACCTCCCTCGACCTGCTGGCCACACTCTTCTTGATGCACCCCAGGATGCCATTGGCCTTCTTGGCCACAAGGGCACATTGCTGGCTCATGGTCATCCCATTGTCCACCAGGACTCCCTGGTCTCTTTCCACAGAGCTGCTCTCCAGCAGGTCAGCCCCCAACCTGTACTGGTGCATGGGGTTATTCCTCCCCAGGGGCAGCACCCTACACTTGCCCTTGTTGAATTTCAAAAGGTTCTTCTCTGCCCAAATCTCCAACCTGTCCAGGTCTCTCTGTATGGCGGCACAGCCTTCCGGTGTGTCAGCCACTCCCCCCAGCTTTGGGTCATCAGCAAACTTGCTGAGGGTGCACTCTATCCCCTCATCCAGGTCATTGATGAATATGTTGAAGAGGACTGGACCCAGTACTGACCCCTGGGGAACACCACTCGTCACTGACCTCCAACTAGACTCTGTGCCCCTAATCACGACCCTCTGAGCTCTGTCTTTCAACCAGTTATCTATCCACCTTACTGTCCGTTCATCTAACCCACTCTTCCTAAGCTTCCCTATGAGGATGCTGTGGGAGACCGTGTCGAATGCCTTGCTCAAGTCAAGGTAGACCACATCTACCGCCCTCTCCTCCTCTATCCATCCAGTCATGTCATCATAGAAGGCTATCAGATTAGTCAGACATGATTTCCCCTTGGTGAATCCATGTTGAGTACTTCTGATAGCTTTCTTTTCTTCCACATGCCTTGAGATGATGCCCAGAACGAGCTGTTCCATCATCTTTCCAGGGATGGAGGTGAGGCTGACTGGCCTGTAGTTCCCCAGCTCCTCCTTCTTGCCTTTTTTGAAGACTGGAGTGATGTTGGCTTTCCTCCAGTCCTCAGCAGGCACCTCGCCTGTTCTCCAGGACCTTTCAAAGATGATGGAGAGCGGCCCAGCAATGACTTCTGCCAGCTCCCTCAGCATTCTCGGGTGCATCCCATTGGGGCCCATGGACTTTTGAATATCTAATTGACCTAATTGATCCCTCACTTGATCTTCCTCAACCCAGGGGAAGTCTTCTTCTTTCCCCGTTACTTTCCCCAAAGCCTGGGACTCCTGAAGGCTGGGCCGAGCAGAAAAGACCGAAGCAAAGAAGGCATTCAGTAACTCATAATGATATCTTACCTAAGTTTCAGAATACTAAAAATGCGTCTTTGCCATAGCATCTGCAAAACGACAATACGTGTATTGTACCTCTCAAAGAGTTCATAAGCTGTGGCTACCTAGCTTCAGTCTTGATTGGTCTGAGATCACTTCCAGTCCAAGATACTGTACAAACAGAGCTGTATGACATCTCAAAGCACAAGCTGATGTCAGAAAACTTGTATTTTCAGATAAAGTTTTGAGCTCAATAGAAGTAGTTTAAACTGTTCTCCTATTATTTTTAAGTATATACTTTTTATGAAGGTTGTGAATAATGTTTGATACATGCAACTAGCACATCATACAGTAAAAGAAGAGAAAACAGAATGTTTTAATGAAAACAAAAAATAGATCTTTAACCAGGCAACAATTTCACACTGTATTTATCTTTTGAAGAACATCATTCCCTCACATCCAAATCCAACATCACAAACATACAAAAAGAAAATAAACAGGCAACACTTTTCTTCTATTCTCCCTCCTACCCACCACCCTACCCATACAGTAGACTGCATTTTATTCTGACCACCACCTGGCACCAACCTGCTTCCAGATGCAGTATCATCATTTTGGATTAATTTTACCTATTGTATATTCCATCTCCTCCACCCTCATCTATGTTCAACACAGATACTCAGACCTAGAGCCCTCGCTTTTGAAGGTCATTTGAGAATCCATGCTTGACCTAGAACAAAGGAGAAGTCTTTCCGACTCATCTGTGTACCTTCGTGCCCAGAGCTGCTCTCCTGCAGTCACTGTTCGAGGCTTCAGAGATAGTGTTTCAAATTTCACATAGGTCTCTTTTGCAAGGTCAGCTTCCTTTGCAGTTTTCGGTTTCACACGAAGTTTTAAAACTTTGTAGAGTAAGAAAAATATCAAAGGTAAAACAACCACACATGCTGCACTGCTGGCCAATATTAGAATAGAAAACTGGGAGCTACTGTCATCATTTAACCTATCGGTGGAGAAAATAATGCACTGCTCTTCTGTAGGTGGCATGCCTTTGGGTGAGACACATGCCATATATTGAGTACTAGGTTGCAAACCATCAATTGTGACTTTGTTTTTGCTAGAATCGGTGCTCAGAGGCAACATGTCTTTTTCACCATACTTTGAATATAACACAGTCACTGCAGAGTTGCTTGTGGCATTGACAGTTTTCCAAGTTAAGGTCACTCTTTCATCAGTTTCACTGATCACTCTTAGGTTCTTTACAGTAACATTTTGCTCAGCCATACTTGCTGTATTCAATGAAGTATCCTCAATTTTATTGCTTATCTCCCCAGTCTGCTTTGTCTCCTCACCTTTCTTGCGTATCTCCACAGCCTGCTTTTTGTTTCCATTTGTCACTGCCTTTGAATTTTTCTTTCCATCAAACACGGGCCTGGATTGCTTCTTGTCGGTAAACCTGATGCTCGTTGATCTTTCAGTGCTAACCAGTGCTGTGGTGGTTGGTGTGGTGGGAAGAGGTGTTGTTGTCCTCTCAGGTTCCTGCTTGGATTCCTCCTGAGTGCTATTCTGTCTCTCTGCCTCTTGCTTCCTTCCATACTTCTGTGGTGACACAGTTGTAGTAACTACACCAACCACTGTGACTGTAACAGCAGCTTCTGACATTCCTGCTAAGTTCTTGGCTTTACATCTGTATTCTCCTGCATCCTTGTATGAAATCCCTGTCAAGCTTATTATGGACCATCTGACACCCTCTCCAGGTGTTTCTTGAATTACTACAGGAAAATAAAAGAGTAAAACATTATAAAGTGAGCTGAAGAGAAAGTAACCGTTATTAGACTACTTCTTCCCTTAAGCTACTTCTGCCAGAAGGAATCGCATGTATTAAACTTCTTAAAAAAAACAAAAAACCACAAACCAAGCCCCACACACAAACTATGAAACTCCTTGCCATATTACATTATTGCAGAAAAGTGCTCCACTTGGGTCAAAATGGAATTGAATGTCTGGAGGAGTTACAATATAATCTGCAGTTTCACTAAACAAAACAAAACCACATAAAGAGAAATCAAATGTCTAAAAACTAAGTGACTAGGAAATACAAGTCTCACCGACTTCAAGTGACACTGAACACACTAGCCATTTAAAACATTTTTGGGAATTACCTTTGTTTTAAGATATTTCAGTACTTTGGACTATTACCTTCTTCACACCTACAATTTAAGGTAACTGCTTGGCATTAGCAAGAAACATTTTTTATATTTAAGGTACTGCACAAATATCTATCATAGCAACTAGAATGATATCAGACAATCAGAGCCTCTTCAGCATTCAAAATGCGTGTTGCAAATAAACATGTAAATAACATAGAAAACATGATTTTGGAAAATCCTATGTTTACAATGTTGAGTTTTAAGCGGCTCTGGTATGGCCTCATTAGCTTTTTTTAACTGGAACATTTAGAACCAAAATGAAGATTACAGTAATGAATTCTCCTTTCTGGTTTTCAGCTTCTGAGTTAGGGCCCAAATATCTCAACCTCCATTTTCCTTTATCCTTCCCCCGCTTCATCCATTTCCCCCCTCCACACACATTGTTCTTATTACAGACCACATCCAGAATCAGAACAGTCTGTTGGACCTGCTCAGACCAAGACCTAGACAAAGAACTTCATAACAGCTGTTGCACAGATACAGTTGCCAGGTTGGTGCAATACCTGGTCCACTGTTACTCATTATAATGATCTCAAAGCACAAGCAACCCAACAATTTCAGGCTCTCCCATTTCCTATAAAAGAGCAATTATACCTGTATAGTTCACTGGTATATTGTCTGACCTAGTCCAAGTAAGCTGTGGTGTTGGGTACCCAGTTGCGTCGCAGCGTAGCAGAACGTTGCTTCCCAGCGGGGAAGTGATTTTTGTTGCCGACGTCATCACGGATGGTTTAAGACACTGCTCTAACTCAGCTCTCTGGAACAAGATTCCTGCCAGGCTCTCAGGTCCACTACATGAAACCAATGGATCAAGAAGTACAAGTGAGTTGTCCACAATTTTGGAAAATTCAATTAGCTTTGAAATGCGACAGTCACAAAACCATGGGTTGTCCTGCAAACCTGAAGCAGGGAGAGAAGAGAGGAAACAAAACAAACCAAAAATGTTGTCAGGCTACATATGGATATTGTGATTATAGTATGATGCATGACTACCACCAAGTACAATCAAGGAGAACCGTGGACGTATTCCATGTTAATCTTTTCTCTTTCAATTTGTCTTTTTTGTTGGGCTGATTGGTGGGGGAGTTTTTGCAGAGGTGAGGAAGAACACTATGAATGTTTATTAGGCTAAACATTTTCTTCACAGAAGTTTACAGGAGCGTAGTAATATACTGGCTCTGCCTTTCCTTAACTTTGCTATTTATCTAGGAAAAAACACTTTGAAAAGATGTCTTAAGACTGAAGATACATTTTCACCTGCATGTGCCTTCTGGAAAGATAGCTTCACAGGGCTATTGCATCCTGTCACTCTTCTCTGCTCTTAGTCTTCCTTTGGGCTCTTACAGTTTGATCTTCTCAGACCCTTTTTTCAACGCTTGCAGAGAATTTAAGGGTTTAGAGCTTATACAAATATCTCTGCCCCTTGAAAAAAGGATAAAGGCTAAAGAGAAAAGGCTTTAGGCCAATAAAATTCTTATCTGGCTCTGAACCATACCAATATTCTTAGAAATCTGGCTTCGATTTATGACAACCTCTGAAATACAATCAAAAAGAATAGCAGAAGAGTAGAAAATGGGAAGGACCCCAAAAAAAGGTGATGACTACAATATTTTTATGATGGCACGCAAAAACGCTATCTCTCCTCTTCTGTTAGAGGCTATAACATTTGCTTCTTGATTCCAAACTCTTTGAGAGGATTCTCCCTCTTGGTGAACTTATTAGGGTGAAACAGAGTAGCCATTTCTGAGGAATATAAGTCTAAATCCTCAGCTGGTATTGATTACTCTGCTATGTTGATCTTCATAGAGCAACAGCGGCTTCACCAGGTAAAACACCACACGTCATATCACGCATGAGTTCAAATATTTTCTCATTTAACTTATACCTTTGGGCATACCTTTTTCATTTTTTTCAAGTATTAACAATAAATGGAACTTACAGTCTGAAACGAAGGATGGTAGGCAAGAATCCATCACTATTGAATCTACTAATTAGCACAACAGACAAGTCATATTAATTTAACAAAAATTAAAAGGAAAAAAACCTGAAGCACCTGCTAATATTGTTCAGTGTGTATTTTTAGGAAATATCAAAACAGCTAATGGAAAAATTCTGCTTTTTGTTCTGGAAGAAATATGTAGATGAAAGAATACACAAATAATTAACTATCGCTTCCTTTTATCGCCTGACCAAGATTAGGTTATTTTAAGCACAAAGGCAGTGATTGGTTAAAACTATGGTAAACCCCAATTAATCCCCTCTTTAAAACAAGACTTGACCTGAAGAGATTCCATGACTTTGACATCACAATCCAATTTCACCCCTTCCAGACATAAGAGATTTTACATCTATTCACTACTTATTGCCCGCTGGAACAGAGAAGGAGAAATCAAGGAAACTGTATCAGCAACTGCTTTTCTTCAAAAAAAAAAAAAAATCTCCAAAATATGACAATTTTTCCTGTGAACTTCACACATATATTCACAAGCAAAAAAGATACCATCCAAATGTTTTCCTTATGTCTAGGCACATCAACTGTCTGTGCTCATAAAAATTCTGCTCAGTCAAGCACATGTATGTAACTATTTGTGCTCATCTTTTAAATGACGCAAGCTTTAGTTTGTACTTAGAGAGAGTTAGAGACACTGTTCCCGTAATTGTTTTTTTTATTCTCACTTGCTTATAAACAGTCAATTTTCTTCACTATGTTAAGAAAGAGACTGAGCATTTGGAAATTAAATTCCCCTTAGGTATAACAGGAAAGACAGGATCCCCTTGAAACAAAGCCTCAACTGCCAGAGTTCCTCTGTAAAAAATGCTGCTAAAACGCATATGAACTCCCAGCATGGCCCCTTTGCTATCTAGAGGACAGAAGCACGGGGCAGCTGTGCTACAAGCAGGCGGCAGGGCAGGAACTCTGGGTCCACAGCATTAACCAGGACAGATTTGCAGCATCAGTAGGGCTCCCAACCCACATACCAGGCAGCAGATTCTCCCTTACCTTGAACACTACTGAAAATATTTCTTCTGCAACCTTTCTGCATCCTACAAGCTTTACTGCAGTAAAGGATGGGGTTTATTATTGTTATATGGGGGTTGTTGTTATTATTATTGTTGTTGTTGTTGTTGTTGTTGTTATTATTATACTAGCAGCGCTCAAAGGTCTTTCAAATTGAATCATGGAATCATTTAGGTTGGAAAAGACCTTTAAGATCATCACATCCAACCATAAACCCAGCACTGCCAAGTCCACGACTAAACCATGTCCCTAAGTGTCACAACTACACATATTTTAAATACCCCCGGGGATGGTGACCCAACTACGTCCCTGGGCAGCCTGTTCCAATGCTTATCCTTTTGGTGAAGAAATTTTTCCTAATGTATATAAATACACAGCTTTCATATTCTCACAGTGTCCCAAAGGACCCAAAGTTGTTACAAAAAGTATCAGAAATTGACAAAATAGAAGGAACGATGAGGCAAAGATGGACAGTCCTTAGATTGGATGGTTGTTTAGTCCGGTCTGGGACACAGGCTTGACCATCTCAGATCATTTTGAAGGCCTGGTTTCAGCTTCAGAAGAAAGCTGTAGTCCCAGAAGATTCTGCACTTCTGTGCTTTAGTGCAAAGAAAGAGTTATTTCAGTTAGCGGCCTCATCTTCCCCATCCATCATGTTTCCCAGTGTAACTGGCTGAAGAACCAGGACTTATAAAAATACATTAATATATACAGACACAGGAGTTCCTCGCTTGCCTTCACGGCTCATCCCTTCTATTTATCTGTTTCTAGACAATATCTGGCAGTATTCACATTATTTTTAGTAAACTTGCACAAGTAAGTAAACTTGTAAGTCATCAGGTCATGTGAATTCCCAAAACGAAAAGAAGAAAGCACTATTGAGTTGGAAGCAAGGATAAAACACTGAATTTGATTATACTTCAGTTAGCTATTGAAGAGAATAGAAATCTGATGGAACGCCAAGTCTTTATAAACCCTGGATTCTCTTGTTGAAATATTAAGGCAGCTTGTTGACCTGAGAAAGAAAATACTAACCCAGGCAAAACAAATGTTAATAAATATTTATGCATTGCAATATACCAATACAGGGTATTTAAACATTAAATATGGATTACTAATTGCTCTAAAAACTTTTCTTTATTCTAGCCTTAGTATATTTTAAATTTACTCTCACGCATTTATATGTATGTTTGCGTGTACAATGGCAAATATATGTCTCTGTCTGTCTGTGCATGCACATTTTTGCAGTCTTCTCGGGAAGCAAGGTTTCCCCATGCTGTGTCAATATGGACTTTAGCATTTGAAATAGCTATGAGTGAAACTTCCTTTGTAAATCAGTAACCAGTCACGGACCATAACTTGTATAATATATTGCTTTTCAATTGCTATAAAATGGCAGTATGTGAAATATTCAAGATTCAATGGCAGATGTGAAATATTCACTGCAGCTTGGGCCCACCTATACCCAAAGCTCTCTTCCAACTGAAGCTCCAAAATTTTTCATCCATGGTTCTAAACAATAAAGCTCACTTCCCGCACTGTGTCCCAGTGTTTCCTACACACAGAAATTGCTAGGAAGTAGTTCAGGAAAAGCAGCATCTACCCAGTGGCCCAGTATAACAGCTGGGAGCCTGATGGACCTTCAGCATTTCGTATTTTTGGCACTTCTACATGCAACAGAGGCAAGATCTCATCTAACTGCCACTCTATCAAATCCTGGATTCCTCTGTTCCTCTCAGTGACTCACTACATGCAGTTTTCCATACGGAAAATGCTACTGCCATCATTCACGCCAGAAATTCCAATCTTTGTATATCAGCAAATGCTGAAACTTAGCAGTGATTTGGATCAAAGTATAAGGCTATAGCTCCTGAGGTAAGCAAGAAAGGGCCACGTGAACTCACACACCGGTCCCATGATCATTTCCACTGCTTAATTGTCAGCACACTCCACAGCTTTGTTTTGAACTGTTCCAAAGGGCACTCTCAAGACAAAGCCATATATGGCTCCAGGGACAGTTCTCACTCCAGGGACTGCTCCCTGAAGGGCTTATGGATGAGACCACACCAAGGACAGCTGTCTTTTTCCTGTTGTTTCCCCCAGTGTAAGTGCAGCAGGCTTTGTACCTCCAAACTACCCTGCATGTCCATCAGCCCATCAGGCATATAACACAGCCTTGCCATTTTATATTACAAAAGCACAATTCTATGGGTTGCAATGCAATTCTCACATTACTTCAGACAGTTTGGACTAAAGAAAAATCACCCCCACCCACACAGTTACATTTTAGAGTCACTGCAGCATCCTGTAGAGCCCACAGAAAACCAAGGGCTAAATCTTACCAAGTGTGGAACAGCCAGTAAGCTTTAAAGAGAGCTGGCCCTAAACTGTGTGCATGAGAGCCAGGGTGAGCCACTTGGCCAGAGGGACAGGAATCATTCCCTGACCTTCTTTCATTTAGCATAGTGTCCACACAGAGGAACATCATACAGTAGAAGGTAATAAAAATAAACCCAAACCCCTAAGTGCAGAGATTTTGAATTGGAAGAAGGAGATGCTAACCTGACAGTCCCCTGGCAAAAGCAGTCCATGGCTCCTACAAGAGTCCTTGAAGTAAATGTGGGGAACCTGAACTTTCTCTTATATGCAACTTTCTTGATGCTCAGTCAAGACACTGAAGATAAAATTGCCTCCTGGTGTTAAAAAATACATATGCACAAACATTTGAGTTTGGGGTTTTCTGTTGTTGACCTTGTTAATTAGACACAAGGGACAATCTTGTTTTGACAGAACTAGGAGAGAAGCCAGCTCAAGCCATAATTTCTTACGCTAAGTAGAATCTGACTGCTGTTTTCCTGACTAGACAAGAACAGCATTTATTTGCTCTGGATTCCAGCTTCTAGCAGAGTTCTGGCTGCAATTACCATTCCATATAGGCACACAGGTCAGGCTGAACGCTGCCACACAGCTGGAGAACACAGGACATTCTTGAGTATCAAAGCAAGCACCGTGTGCAATTGTGGGCATCACATTTTAAGAGAAACCTTTTTTTTAAAAAAGACAAAGGAGTCCAAAAGGAACCAGTAACTACAGTAGAAAATCAAAACAAAGCCTCACCGTCTATAAGAAACTGCTGAAAGAAATGGTGTGATTAGTTAAGGCGGAAAACAGGGAAAGAAAATGTATGAAAGGTTACTATAAGAGATGGCAATTTGTGTTTCTGTACATCCATCTCATGTAGGACAACAGGTAACCAGCTTAGTTTGCAGTAAGGGAGACTGAGGTTAGATATTAAGAGAAACTTTCTCACTATCCTGATAGATAAGCACTGGAAGAGGTTACCAGAGAAGGCTCTGGAATGATCTGTCCACAAGCCTTAACAACAGCACTGACTTCACCAGAACGGTTCAGTTCATCTGGATCTGCATCCCATCAGGCTAGAAGCCTTTTCAAAATCCTTCCTGATCACATACATACCTCTGTGATCCTTTTCTCCACCTCAGAGGAAGAGAAGAGTATTTATGGGATACATTTCCCCTCCCTCAGGCTCCAGCAATTCCAGTAGAGACAGGAGGGATGTCAGAGAGGAAGCAATGCCACAAAGCACATTTTGCTCCTGTTGTTCTAAGCCGACATCTCCTATGGTTGGAGCATTATAGAGAAATCTCAACTCCTAGGTTATCTTTCTAGCCTGATAGTTTCTACTAACCATTCATGAAAAAGAACTGCTCTGTAACAGTCCATCAACAGCAACTCAAGGATAAACCTCTGCGTAACTACAACTTCAGAAGCTCCAGTACTACAGATAACAAAGCTAACGCTTAGTGGAGACTAAGTCAGCTTGTCAAAATAACCCACAACATAAAGAGCACTGCACTTTCTAATCTCCAGAAGAAGGGGATGTTTTCTTATTCACTATAAAATTTCTTATATAGCAAGCACTGTCTGTCTGCATTGAGATACACTCATCAGAAGGCTATGATGTCAATTAAAGAAAATTCAGCTAATTATTCATAGCTTACCTAAGGTAGATTTACTCAACACAATACAATGAAAGTACTACCTGGCACTTTGCATTCTCAGATACAATTCTATAATCACTACACAGAGCTTCCCTCAGCAAGTAACATTAAAAAAAGAGAAGCAAGGCGCTGTTTCAACCCAATATATATTCCCCTCTGGAGGTCTGTGTTCAAACCCAGTTGTAGTTCATAAATGAAAATGATCCAAAGGTCACATCCCAAGTCTCTAGAGAACTCAACGCTGGCACCACAGAGTTTGCCAGGACTACAAGAGGCTGGCAAAGCGCCTGCACCAACAAAGCCTGCAGATGGTTGCCAGGGGGAAGGAAAGGGGAGGAGAGAAGAGCATGTGTGGTTTTGGGGTTTTTTGGTGTTTGTTTTTTGGGTTCTTTTGTTTGTTTGTTTCTTTTGGTTTTTAAGTGGTGAGGGCTATGTAAGGCAAGGAAACTAAATAACCTCTGTGACTCCCACATGAGATCATCAGGAAGATTAGATCTAGCACAGTCAGCTCCTACTTTAATGCCTCCTGTAACCTTCCGTGTGGGCACAGGGAAAGGGGTACTGAGCTGGACTTACTTTTACAGCTTTTTTTTTTTTTTAATGCTGAATAAACAGAGATCTTATTAATGCTGCAAACCTACAGTTACCATGTATGTGAGGAACTTGCTCAGCCTACTTGCATCTATTAAGTTACTTATAGGCAATCTCATCTGAATGAGAGTTTCAAATTGCAGCTTCTGCTGTGAAACAAAGCAGGTGAACAAATGAACAGTGGATAGTGGGGGTTTAGATCGAGAAATTGGAAATACTGGGCAGTACAATGCAGGGCAGATCTTTACCAGTGGATATAGAACGGTATCTCAAAATGTATTATATTACTACACTGTAGTGCATAGTATTGTATGATATCTATGTAATGTATGGGTATAGTGTGTGTTGTATTACACAGTACCACAACATTTTCTGTATACATTTCTGAAATTGAGGTATATAGACATATGCATCCAAGTAAATTCTAAGGCTGAGATTTTGCAGTAAGATCATTTGATGTAAATTAGTATCATTAATATACAGTATCTCTCACAGAGTTGCTCATAGAATCACAGAACCACAGGGTTGGAAGGGACCTCTGGAGATCATCTAGTCCAACCCCCCTGCCAGAGCAGGGTCACCCAGAGCAGGTTGCACAGGAACGCGTCCAGGTGGGTTTTGAGTGTCTCCAGAGATGGAGACTCCACCACCTCTTCTGAGCAGCCTGTTCCAGTGCTCTGCCACCCTCAAAGTACAGAAGTTCCTCCTCACGTTTAGGTGGAACTTCCTATGTTCCAGTTTGTGCCTGTTACCTCTTGTCCTGTCACTGCGCACCACTGAAAAGTGCCTGGCCCCATCCTCCCGACACCCACCCTTTAAGTATTGATAATTGATAAGATCACCCCTCAGTCTTCTTTTTTCCAGACTAAAAAGACCCAAGTCCCTCAGCCTTTCCTCATAAGAGAGATCTCCTAGTCCCCTAATCATCTTCATAGCCCTTCGCTGTACCCTCTTCCAGCAGTTCCCTGTCTTTTTTAACTGGGGAGCCCAGAACTGGACACGGTACTCTTAAATATTCTTAAAAACTTACCTTAAATACTATAAAAAGTACTGTGAAGTTGTAGGGATCAGATTCCTATTCTCTCTCCCATATGCAACATGTCGATTGGGAAAAACTTCAGGATAATCAGCTTTAGAGCAACACAAGGTCAACAGGAGACATGGGGAGAGCAGAGTTGCAGTCTTTTAAGCCACCAGCATCTAGAGCTCTGTGTCTCAGGACAGGCTTCATACGAGCATCAACTCTAGCTACTTGTTTGACTTGTGAGCCACTGGAAAAAAACAGTTGCAAATGGACATGCTTGTGGTTGCAACCACATAGAATGATGAGAATGATGAATGACATCATCAGAGAAAAAATTCTGGAAGTCCTGCATTTATATGGATACTGAATACTCCATATGGTCTGTATTCCCGTAGACCAGAATACTGTAGATTTTACTTCAGTGTTATGACCTTGAGGTAACACTGTACATGGAGGTCACTATCTTAATTTTATAGTTTTCTGCCACCAACAGAAACTAAATAAATAAATAATCACAGAGCAAACCAGAAGACTGACCTGGATAAAACCCACGCTCCTGAATCCCAGGCTGATCGCCTACCTGCTCTCACTTACAACTTAACATTTAGCTATATTTAAATACAGAATGAGACAGGCTGTTTAACATACCCAAAATGACTCTCTGGGTTGCCAGAATGTCTGTGTTCTTGGACAGGACAGCTTCTGAGAAGGGGGGCCAAATGTCCATCAAGTCTGATGGCAAGGTGGTTAGCTTGTTGCTGGATATGTCCAGGTAGGTGAGGTTTCTCAAGTACCGGCCAGCGTCAGCAGGAATGCTGGTCATTTTATTGTTGTGTAAATCAAGAGTTCGTAGGTTGGGCATCTCTGCCAGCGATTCCCAAGGGAAAGTTGAAAGCAGATTACCATCCAGCCGTAGCTCATGCAGTTGTTTCAAGTTATAGAAACTGCTGATATCAATGTTGGCTACACAGTTGTAAGTTACCCACAGATATTTGAGATCTACTAGGTAGTAAAAGGCTTCAGTTGGAATCCTTCGTATGACAGTTTTCTCTATACGAAGTTTTACAGTATCCACAGGAACATTCACAGGGATCTCATACATGTCAGGATCATTACAGAGCACAGACCTAGCATCCAAAGAAAAAAAAAGAGAGAGAGAGATCGGCATTTCTTTATCAGAAATTTGTATTTCAGATTTAAAAGCAAATGCTATTACCTTCTGCAACACCACTAGCAGAATAAAGAACATCAAATCAAGAACAGCCATCTGCATTTAAAAATTGATAAGACAAATATGGATTTTCTAAAGAGAAAAAGAATACAAAATATCAATGATACTTTCACATGAAATCTAATTTGCTTTATTCTAAAGCATGTAAGCACCATCCTCCAGCCATCATTCTACTGACAACTGAAAAACAGAAGCCATGTTATTAGGAATAATACAGGCATGTATCTCACGTGGGAACTGCATGCCACCTGTTTTACTAAAATTCAGAATATTGGATTACTAATTTCTACGTTTTTCTGCATGCTGAAGGTTCAAAGTATTTGTCTATATAGAAAATAGACAATATATAGACAATTTCAGAATAGACTGAAAATTGAAAACGTTAACATATTTCTCTAAAGGAGAGTTTTCTAGCCCTATTTCTGGTGTCTATGTAGAAATTACCTGCTTTTTAGAGGTGCTAAGAACTTTCTGCTCCCATTGATTTCAGTTAAATGGGATTTCTCAGCATTTTCAAGAATCAGTATGTTTCCATTTCTTTGGGGTACATTGTTTGCACATTAGCGTGAAGATTCCCCTCCTGTCACTAAGCCTATCTTTAATTTTTTCCTCATTTTCTCTGCATTCTTCTTCTATTTTACTGTCTCCTCATGCAGATTTATACTAGATAAGTTGTGACAATAAGTAACAAACAGTATCTCCCAAAATTTACATGACAATACCCAGATCATCAGATTTCAAGATAACCTCTTTATTACCAAAAAATATATGATTTTCCTGAAGATTAAAAAAGAAGAAATGACTGTATTTATTTAAACCAGAATCACTCTACAGTAGACAACTACTTTGTAGAAATAGGAAGGACATTACAATAGTAGGAAAGTCATGGAGCATAAAGAAACTGCCTTCTGCAAAAAATGAAGATTTAAAGTAGCTATTTGCTGAGTACAAAGCCGTAATCACCATCTGCTCCTATTCAGAAACACTGCTAGCCATATAACACCAGCATAAAATATACCTTTATTTCAACCATGCTAAAACTAATTTGCAATGTATGAGAATGTTATTTTTAATTTCTTCAACCCTTTTCCTTATAAATTGCCTTGTATAATAAATAATGAAATATATACCTTGTTCCAGTGCCATCGCTTCTGCCATGGTAAACGCAAGTGCATTGAGAAGGACAAAAACCATGCACTTCTTCAAAAAAGATCATTAGGAGGTAGAAGTAAACAAACAGATACATGGCTTCCTCTCAGCAGAACTGACATGAAAAAATTTGAAAACTTTATTCCTAGGCAGTCATGTGCAGTGTGCTACGAATGTGAGTGTAGACATCCATTTAGTAACAGCAGATTACATCAGATTAGCTGAGATCTGTAGTTGCTTAACCTTCAAATGTATCCTGAAAGGGATCAGTTAAACCAGCTCATTCTTTACTCTGTCAGAACACACTCTGTTTCAAATCATATCTAGCATGGTTCAAGGCTATTTTAATATGTAGCTTGTAGGGTTAGTATGTAATAAAAAATCTCTTTGATCCTTCTAAGAGGCAATGCATTAGTTACTGTCCATAAAGTATTCCAAGGCTCCTGAAGGAAATCTAATACAGCAAGAAGATATTGCATTACATTTTTTTTAATACTAAAAATTAAAAATTAATAGGAAGCCTAGATTCCAGAGTTTTTAAAAAATTGTGTAAAAACAGGTTTTTACCAAAAAAAAGCCCCATGTATATTTTAAATAAGTTACACACTGCAAAGCCAAACTTCAGATGCATGCATACATAATAAAAGAAGATATTTATTCTCAAATTCTGAGAATCATCAAAAGTGCATATACTACCATCCATAAATAGATCTAAACACAGCCATCTCTTCCATCCTGAATAAATCACATCACCAAAAGTTATTTTTTGAAAATTACACAACAGACCTATATAACCATGAGACTGACTTAGAAATGATGAGAAATGACCATAAATAGTTACTCAGTTTTATGTGCCTCCCAAGTGTCAAGCTTTAGGGTGCATTTTACCTCATTTTCAGGATTTGCTGAGCAGTCACAAGCGCTAGAAACTACTAAAACAAAAGCTGTCTTTCCTACAAATCCATTTGGTTGTGTGAGCCAAAACTTTAAAAATACATTAAATATCCTGAACCTCCTTCAAAATCCTAAAAGCTGATAAACAGGTTCTATAGGGTTTGGCTAGATATTTTGGTATCTTAACATGCTCACAGAAATAGAACTTTGGGAGGCATATCAACATGGACACTTGGTATAGTAATATATTCACACAGGGAGAATCCAGATTATTTAAAGTCTGGAAAAATCTCACGGGAAGTTAAGGGAAAATAATTAATGAAAGGACTTACAGATGCAAAACCTATGTTACTGAACTTAAGCACTACCTGCTTCAGTCTCTCCCTGCCTGTGTATCATCTTGTCCAACCCTGTAAGAGTCACAGTGAACACTTCACTGGCCTTTTTTTGTTTCGGACAGACACACTGGGCCAATAAACCTCACTCTCAAAAACTAAAGTCTTAGTGGATTTTGTCTTTTTTTCTTTTTAACCTATCTAAAAAGATTAACAGAAAACAGCTGGCTGGCTGGGGCAGATTATTATTCCAAAAGATTAATCTTCCAAAAGATTAGTTAACTTCAACCCAGATTTCACTCCTTTCCATGTAACTTCTGCAGGCAAATGACATGAGTTCTATGACGTCAGTGGACTTTGAGATACACTCATGGGCAAGGCATTGTTTATAGTTATCTCTTGTCTTGTCTGACATCGCACCATTGCCAGGATTGCCCTCCGAAACCTGTAAAGGACAAAAAAGAGAAAGCAGAAAGATTGTTACCTGGAGAGCAAAATACAAAGAAAAACTGGGTAAGCTGGCCCTAAGTATTACAATAGTTTTCAATTTTAGTAAAACTTACTAATAAAAAATGGTGTATTTGGAATTCAAAAGGATCCGAGTCTTTTTCACTTCCATGTACAGGAATAATTTGGGTAAGTTCAGTGTTTCATCTATAACAGGGGTCACAGCAGCTTTTGCTTATCCCAGGACAGGGTATAGCCACAACAAAGATGAACTTACAGAATGGGGGGAAAACGAAATGGTTTTTCATTCACTCGGCAGAACCAGATAAGGTTGCCTAGACAGAGATCACAGGCTCTGCTTCTAGGTTAACAGTAGAGAAAGGAAACATGCCTCTGCAAAACTCAGTTCCCGGTCAGAGGCACTGCCGTGGTTAGAGCAATTGATATGCTTGCTCAAAACAGAAGAACAGGCTTAGCTTATTTACTTTAACGAAAAGTGTCAATCCGTCCTAATCAGTCAGAAGATGACACATCCTGAATCAAGCATGGAAATCTACAGAAGTTACATGTCACTAAGGCAACACACAGTTTGGTCACAGTCTTCTGCTGCCGATGCAACCCAAATTCCATAATGAGTCCCTCTGAGAAACCACAAAAGGATTTTCAAAACTGCCTTACAAAAGCTTCATTAATGCATTCTCAAAAATGTTTATCAATTCAGTATGTTCTGATGATGATCGAAATAATTTCTTTTAGACTTTCCTGTCCAAAAGATCATCTTTGGTAAATCAACAGCGGCTTACCCTTTGATCTCTTCACTAACTAGTTTGTCATATGCTACAGTTACATGATATGCTAAAATCATGGAGTGATACTAAATTAGGAGCACTTACTTTTTGTTTGCAATTACATAAATGCAGGGATTATAGAATGTGGAAGATTTTGCAAATAGAGGAGCTACAATGGCCATTGCAGGAGAAATTTTCCTTGGGTCTCCAAAGGAAGACCATAAACACACAATAGAATACGGAGACCACGCCACCAAGAACATTATAATCATCACAACAGACATCTGTAAAACAAGAGGAACAGACACATAACTAGTATTACCTGAAGATGAAGACCTCATAACTTAACCTCAAAAGTGCACGCACCTGTGTGAAAATATCCAGAACCAAATAACAAGATGTAAACAAGCACACCTGACAAATTTTGAAAGGTTATAATGAAATCTCACTTTGGGGATTTAACAGCACACCACACTGCCATTTATTTTGGCATGCTGTTATTTCATTATGTAAAATCGTCCTTTAGAGTCAGCACCACTGATTATGTTAAATCTGTCCATCAAAAGTTCAAATGGCCAGAAGGGACTTCACACATGAATTGTGACCACCGCTTCAGAGCTGGAAATGCCCTGCAAGCTGTCAGCAAATCCTCTCCTTCCAACTGCAAGTTACCTCAGCTGTATTATTGTTTTTATTATCATATATATCTGAAGAGCTGCACTCTGGTTATCCATCCCTAAGAAAAGAAAATGCTACATTTAAAAATGATTTCAAAATAGACTTGAGACACAAATCAAGAAAAAGAAGATTCAATGTAACCTCTTGCCATTTTGGCAATAAATATGAACAGAGAGAAAAATCCAAGCCAGACAACCAACCTAATAAAAACATTTCATAAGGCTTAACTACGGTATAGTTAAATAGAAGAAAGTAAACGTTCCAGGACACAAAGGCTCAGTCCATATACTTAAAGTAACCAGAAGTGTCTGCTTGGTTTAATGAAGCATGATAGCCATGTTCAAACATTATACTGAGGAGATATCTGAGCAGTTGCGTCTTCTCTGCCTGCCTGTCAGAGAGAACAACCTGGACATGTTGGGGCTCACACCCCAGAACACTCCACACCCCAGCTACAACTGAACAGTGACAAACTGGGGGTAGTGGGAGAGCAGGAGAGAAATCAATACGGCCAGAATTTTCTGGTTTTGTCTGGGACGTGAATCTGGAATGGAAACTGGAATCGAAATTAATCAAGAGGACAAAACAAATCACTACAAAACCAAACAAAACTGCAGGGCTCTTCGTATGTACAGGATTCCCTACTGTTGTTTACCTATACCCTTATTCAGTCTTTCAGTGATGAACAAAATGAGAAGCAAGAAGTAAATGGCTACTTTGTATGAGTTGTTCTAGAGCATAACCAATATACAAGCAGTGATTCCCTCAAGAGGATTCCTATTTAAATACAAACGCAATACCTATTGATAGTAACATACAGAAAGAACCCTTTCATTTAGAAGTTAGTTTGGTGCATAGAAAGCTTAGAAGATGCTAACTTGAGAAAAAGCAAGCAAACCAGTTCTAAAGAAGGATACTGCTTAACTCCAAAGCTTCAATCTTTTTTTTCACTTTTTTTTTTTATAAATATAACTCAGTGTCTTCAACTGCAAAACAGGAAAAATGCATTTTCTTCACAAATGTGAATCTAAATTTATAACTGAATCCTCAGTTTCAAGCATTCTGAAAGTTCTTCAGATGAGCAAAATGCTCAAATTATTATTTTTAGGTAAAAATACCATTTTTCAAAATCTAGCAATGAGAAAGCGTTCCAAGGAATGTTAAGTTTGCACTGATAAGTACTCAAAAGCATAGTTACACACTCTTCTGTCCAATTCTCTCCCTTTTTTTTTTATTGTGCCCAATCTTTACACAAAATCAAAGGAGCTAGCGAACTTCATACTTCCTCAAGGACTTTTATACATTAAAATAATGTCAGCCTTCCAGACAGGATATATCATTTTATGCCATAACTCACATTTGCTACTGTTTATTTAAGAAAGAGATAAGCTCAACAGACCGAAAAGAACAAGGGATCAGAATCAAACAGCTCGGGAGCTTGGAAATGCTCTTTCATTTCTAAGGCAATTGGTTCAAATTACAGCTGACCAATCAGCTGACCATTTCAGACCAGATACACCTGTGACCCTAGCAGAAAGCCTAAGGACAGGACTCTGCAGGCACAAAGAGTAAAAGTCCTCCTAGGATATCTCTGAGGTACATTTCTATGTAATGACAGAGGGCAGAGGCAAGGAAAATTCATGTTGTTCCCAGCTTTCGAAGTAGCTACTCATCTGGAAAGAGTATTAGGCCAAAAGTAAAGAACCTAGCATTTAAGTCAAGCCAAGACACCGTGGCTAAATTTCGGTTTATATTTAGTACAAAAGGAAAAAGGGGAATGGAAGAAACAGAAATGCTTAAAAGGCTGCACTGTTCCTTTGCCCCCAAGACTTTAACGCAAAAGAGTATGCTTAAAACGAAATATGCCCTCATTTACCGTACCTTTGTCACATCTACTTGGTCAGACCAATCTACGTTGATGCTCTCCAGGCAGTTACTGCTGGCATACTGTTTCATTGTCCGGGAAACATTGTAATAACAGTAAAACATGACTGTTAAGGGTACAACAAAATTAACAGCAATTACACTCATTGTGTAGGAAACAAAGGACCTGATAAAACAGAAAAACAAAACACAGTAACTTACAAATAGCCATCCAGGTAAAGTTACTAAAGAATTTGATATTTTGATTTGATTATGAAATTTTAAAACAGGCTTTTAAAGAATTAGGAAAATTTTCTTTAGCCTTACTTTTTTTATTAGCATCCACAAGTCTTGCAGTTTTCAAGAATGGCTCGATTTCTATGTTTTTTTCTAGACTTGCTCTATATTATTTCTATTGGTTTAAAATTATTTTTAAAAAGTAGGCTTCATGCTTCAGAAAGAAGTTATGCTTACATAGTGGTGAATTAAATAATCTTAGCCTTCAATGAGACAGAAAATTTAAAAGAAAGGGTGAAGGGGAATCTTACGCATCATTTTTCCTCCAATTTACTGTGCACGTTGCTCCAGTTGGATCCGGAGCGTAGCTAGCCCAGCCTACAGTAGGCATGGAAGCCCAGAAAACTGCATTTATCCATGCAGCAAGGATTAGCGTGGCATAGCTTCGCGTAGTCATTCTTCTCCCTGTGGGTAAGCACATACAATCACAAACAGTTGTCATCTTTTGCTTCTTTCCAGTGTTGAACTTGAACAACTAGCGGCTTCCAGCAAGCACATACCAGGTTAATAATGATCCTTTCAAAGGCCTACGCTCCCGAACACTGTAGCAGATATTTTTCATACTGCTGAACGACAACTCAAGCTTTCCAGCCTTAAACGCCACTTAAATACCATCACCCATTCCAACTCACAGCATACGGGCAATATCTTATCCTAACCCCATGCCAAAAAGCTTATTATGCAACAATGCATTCATATCCATCTTTGTGTGATTGCAGGGGGAGGAATTAACTGTTACAATATAGCTGTAACAGAGAGAAGAGAAAAACATTCAGTCCAGTGTTAACATAACACTAGCGGCACACACCAGTTTGACAGTGGTCAAAACCTCTCACAACTAGAGGCTTTTAATGTGCTTCTGTATATGGATGTGGCCCTTTACAGACTGGAAAGAGACAGGCAAATACACCTTATAAACAGAATAACAGCCGAATTCTGAAATTTTCGCTTTCACAAGCAGTACCATCCATGCCAACCAGATAGCTTACTTAACCAAGTACTGTAGGATCATGCCCTAAATTCAAATTATGCCCAGCACTGTAATTATGGAATCATTGATGAGAAAACAATACAACTGGGCTCTTATTTCACATAAGTACATCAGTGAACGATTTTTGACCACAAATACAGTACCTATATCAGGCCTGCAGATTGTCAGATAACGGTCAACTGCAACAACAGTAAGCAAACCAATACTCGCCATCCCAAAAAAGATATTTAAGGCAGCATAGATCTGAAATTAAAACAAGCAAACAAAAAAATCCTTTCTGAGAAACGTTTCAAAGGTACAAGCACAAATTTGTGGGCTGAATCAAAGACACTGCGACACATTACATTCAGCCAGTGTTCTCTGTCATAAACAAGGTACTGAAGGAACTAATTCAATGCAGGCAATTTGGAGCTGGCTCATTTAAAATTAAACATTTCAAAAGCAACCTGCCTGTGTGTACATCAGAAACCCTAAAGACCATAATCTAAAAAGCAAACAAACACCATCATTCAATAAGTAAATTTTGAGATTCAGAGATAAAGCGTTTGGAGGTTGGGGGAGGGGTCAATTAATGTTTTCAATATATGTTAAAGAAACCTGAAGAGCATTTGATTCATCAAAAAAGTTATGGCTTTAGCAAATGTGAGATCCTGAATTGTCACTCCTTCCTCTGTTGTATCACTACACTTATTTCACAGATACGTTACACTGATTTTCCCCATCAGCCCCCATTTTTACATGTGTCAGATCTACTGCACAGAGTGACATATGCTGCAATCCCAACATGATTCAAATGCATCTGCCCAGTCATCCCATGGGCAGCCTGACCAGGAAGGATGACTGGGAGGGCTGTGTTACCACCAGCACCCCAGAAATTTAGAGCCCTGTGCCAGACCACGTGCCACCACTGGTTATAATAAAACCACATGACATTCAGCCATCTCAGTTCACAGGATTCATTTGGTTTACGTTGACGTGAGTTGTGTTTCAAGTGATCTTAACTCCCAAAGCATTGGTAGTGAGATTTCACATCAACTTCAACCAAGTCAGTCTAGATCCAAAGGTGTTAAAAGTAAGGCTTCCTGCCACCAGTGACTGTATTTTGAGATTGAAATAACGGTGTATATAAAGGTCAAAAATATATAGTGTTGCTAATATTCTCCTTGAGTCACGTTTTCAGCATACACTTTCACATTACTAGGCATTTTCCTGGGCACTTAAGTCCAACCGTCTGTTAAAAAAGTGAGCAAAGGGCACCATCCCTCTGCTATGGAAGCACACTTTTTCAGTCAGCCTATTTTTAAAAACAGACAGCTATTAAAACTAGGCTAAATCTTTAATACAGACCAATAGCCTTGCAGGCCTTCATTTTGGATATCCTAATAGTCCCATCCAAAAGAACGCGTATTTTCCAAGCAGAGTTCATTAAGATCTGTCAAGCTCATCATCAAAACGGTAGCCAGCTCCAAAGTCTTTTAACTATGAAATAAGTCATCAAATGTGCATGTGCTACTATAACCTTTTTCATTTGGAGATTTAATTTCCTAAGCCTTCTTAAAGCTATTCTGAAATTTCTAGTTGATAAATATAAGGTTACATTTTCATGTTTTCAGATTATAAATACAAGTTTGGAATTAAATTCACTCAAAATCCTATATCCAGAAATTGCTGGCATTACAGAACATCAGCTTCAGGTCTAGAGTCAAATTTTGCGTCTCCATCTTACCTCTTAAAAGTACTAATATAAACTAGAGCTACTACTTATTTCTCGGTTTGCTTTTAAGTGCTCAGAACTTTCTCTCCCACTGAATTGCAATACCTGGCATCCAGTATATCCAAATTTCCAGCTTCCATGCAGGTCTGAGGCAGCAGACATGGGGTAACCAATGCCACTAACGCCAATGTCAGTAAAAGCCAAGTTGATAATAATTGCGTTGGTTGCTGTCCGAAGCTCTTTGTACTTAACAAAGATGCCTAACACAACAATGTTACTGAAAATGCTTATCACTCCTGTAGAAACAGAAAAAGGGAAACTTTACAAAAGATGCACACCAGCCACTAACATGCATGGAGAAGAAAATGCAGCCTATTGTAATATCTAAGTCCTAAACAAGTTTTATTTTCAGTCAAATGCAATTTTGCAAAGAGGACAGACATCTGAAAAGGAAAGAAAAGCTTTTCCAATTAGATAACTTGCACTTGGATTCCGTAAGGGCCAGAAGCGGAGTGTTTTGCTGAACCTGGGACTTCTAATGCAACGACAACAAGCACAGCACAAATTCAAAAGCATCTAGGATTACAATTCAAACACTCCAGCCACCGAGTACAGTGCTGTCTTCCATGGCAAAAAAGAATGCAGGTTCGTGACTGGCAAAAAAAAGTGGGGCTTATGATGCACCTGATCTAGCAGAAGGTCCCTGTCGTCACCTGAGGTCTTCCTGTCTCACTGGATAGTTTCCGCTGTGCATTCAGACAATAATCCTGGGCAAAAGGAATACAGAAGCTTTGACTTTGCTACCACTATCTTAGCCAGACTAACTCCCCTCTCTGCTCATGAGATCCCAATTCTTTGCAAACATCAGAGTTGGCTCCAGTTGCTACAAACCGCATTTTCTAAAGCCTTCTCAAGCAATCTGGATGATCCACACAGCCTGCCACAGTGGCATGGCTGGGCCTGCACCGGAGCTATTGCCTCCACCTGACAAGCTCTAGGGCTGTGTCACAGCCACGGTAAAAGTCCAGCTCTGCACTGAACTTGCTCCTGCCTCGTTAACCTGCATATTTTTAGACCTCTTTGGTCTGGCTTGACTCAAGCTGTATCTGAAGTCTATTATTAGCCAACACAAGAAATAGGCAGTAGACAAAGAGCTGTAATAAAGAAATACAGTACTAAAGTTAAAACATGCGTTCTCCTCCGTTCGTGTCCGATCCCTCTGAAATTTGCTTTGGACTTAATGCTCTTTGAGGTGCCCAGGACACTCTTCAGGAGCCTGTGCATCAGCAAGCTTCTTCCGATCCTTGTGACCTATATTAAAACTTCCAGATCTTCCTTTTCTCTTACTATTCCACCTTCCTTGCTAAATCCTACTGCACAGCTCTTGCAGTGAGCTTACATGGCCGTCCCTCAAAACAGGGGGTTTCTTTGTTGTGGTTTTATTCTCTTCAGACTCTAGCCTGTTGCAGAGATATCCAGAGCAAACTCCCATTCTCTAGACTTTCCAACCCACTATTAATATGAGCTATTAATTGACAGCTAATAAGGTTAAGAACTCCCCCTTGAACTTCAGCAGAGAAAGACTCATAGCCCTTATCAATAAAATGGAGAATTCCAACATGTTCAAGCAAACACAGCCATTAAAAAAATAACTTGTAAGTAATAGCAGGAATTTGTAAGTTGTTCATAGATTCCCTAGTCTGGCACAGCTGTTACAGTACCACTGAACCAAATCCTAAACTTACAAACACTTGTATAGCCTGGCCACCTTAAATTACAAGTGCGTAGTGGAGCACTATTTTGGTAAAAGTCTAACACCACATTACCCGTGCAAATGCCCCCAAGAATTTGTCTTTCTTTTTTTTATTTAACAAGTTTCACCTATGAATCAAAACACTACAGTTTTCATCATCACAGATCTGAGGCATAATTCTGTAAGGAGCTTGAGTGAATAGCTG
This sequence comes from Chroicocephalus ridibundus, assembly GCF_963924245.1. NCBI lineage: Eukaryota > Metazoa > Chordata > Aves > Charadriiformes > Laridae > Chroicocephalus > Chroicocephalus ridibundus. Next base: position 25,660,996 of record NC_086288.1, read on the forward strand.
TCATATTGGATGTGGACTTCCAAAAGCAGACCTATCTTCCTTCACAGCCACTGCCCATCCTGCTCCAGTCCCCTGGCAATCCACCACCCTCACTGATGGGATTTCTGCTCCTCTGTTGGCTCCACCAAAAACCTGACACACACAGCTTAGCTTTTGCCGACACACCTCTGTGGAAAGGGCAATAAGGTTTTTAAGTATTATACAATGTTATTCCATCTCTGTCACTGTCAATACTGCAACACAGACTTAAAAATCTCTAACATCAGTTTATAGTCAGACTACAAAAACACTGCAGTTAAAACAGTAACCTCAAATCAGTAGGGTTAGAAAACCTAAGGGCAAGAATCAGTTTCAAGCACTTCAGCCCTACAGTTGAATTTTGAAGACTTCAACTAGTATCGATATGGAAAACCCTTCAAATCATGGAAAGTCCCGTGGAATCCATCATTGGCAGTCCACAGGAACACAATCCATAGATTTATAAATACCAGCACACACCCCAGTGCATCAAACTGAGGCAGACATTTCTAGAGTCAAATACACACCAGAAGTACCATCTGAATCACCACGCTCAGCAAGAGCTACGTTAATACCATGACAGATATGAAAAAGGGCAGAAGGAAATCCAGCGCAATCATAATAACATACATAAAAATATAACAAAGATGATACTGTGGATAATGGACACTAGGGATAACACCAATTCTCCAACTTTTAAATGGAGTTTCTCCATTTTAATTATGTATATTGGTACCGTTTTTATTATACCTGAAACTCACATAAGGAGTTCCACCGCAACATTTTATTAATCAGTACCAATATCCTACATTACAGAAACTCTCTTAACAGATACAGTAATTTTAAAATCAAATGAGGCAAAATTACAATTAATTCCTGGCTATCTCTCTTTCCTTTCTCTTTTTAAAACCACCAAGCCTGTTTGTTCTCAGGTGCAAGTCTCCTGCTTAGTACATAAAAATTACATTACGGACGATGTTGGAGGTGCATAGCCACACAGATGCAATCAGCTATCATATTCATATGTTCACACATTTCAGGAATGACACTGTGATGCTATGAGCCCCTAAAACGAACAAAAGCAGGGAGCTGGGGATCTGATTTGAAACCGACACCATAGTAAAAGCACTTACAGTGCCAGTTCTGCCAGCTCTCCCGTTGACAGGTAGTAAGTCATCTCTTGGGAGAGAGGAAGCAAAACAGAATTACAAGTTTATCAAACAGTATAGGCTTCTTATGAGGCATGCTTTAACACATGTTACAGTTACTAAAAATGAAATCAGAAATACAACAGGACTGTAAACTCATATCCTACTGTACCTGTACTTCATTCTTCTTCTTAGACATCTGCTTATTAACACAGCTTAAATTTTCCAGATGTGAGATTGGCTGTGGTAAGTCATTTGCAAAGCAATCAATCATACTAATCGGATGTTACAGACCATACTGTCAAAAACTTACCCCATTAAGAAAGCAAAGTCCAAGCTACAGGTGAAAGATTTACTAGACTTCCTCAATTATAATTAAAAAAAAAAAGAAAATAAATTAAAAAAACACCACCAAAAAGTAATCCAACTTTTTTTTAAAGAAAAGACATTTAATTTTCATGCAAGATTAAGAAAGAAGAGCTGGGCTGATTCTCGCTAATTCCATTGATCACCTATGCTAACTTTGATCCCTAACACCAGGTGGTCAAACTATCTGAAAGACCACCTTGTTAGGTACAATGTAAAGAATTTTGATAAAAATATAACAAGTATCATACATATTTGCAGCACCTAATAGATCCAGTTACCTGCAAATAGTGTGGTAGTACTGCAGAGCGTATCTAGCCTTCCAATACTTGACAATCTCTACAGCATCTTAACAAGTCTATTGATCTGTGTAGCTCTTCTACCAACTTCTCTAAAAAACTGAAATAAATTATTGCCTTTGCATTCAAAAATACTCTCTTTAGCAGAATGGCAACTTGATACTCAACACTTCAAAAGGTAATGCTAAATAAAATGTGACCATCAGCAATACTATTCCATATAAACCTGAAGTACATTAATATTTTAAAGCATTTTAAAAGCTGATTATAACATAGAAAATGTATGGTACAGTCTATGAATAAAGGATTTACAAACTGATTTAATTTTCCATAATAAAGGTATAGAAGGCCTATTTTTAAACACAGTAGGTTTCAGTTTTTAGTCAGGTTGATATTTCATTGCTATAGCTTCAGAAAAACATTACTGACTCTGTGGTTGTAAAAACAGGAAAGTTTTTAAGGGAAAAAAAATAATAATAATTTCATAATCATTCAAGTTTAGCCAAAAGCCACTGCAGTCACAGGGAATGAACACGATGTCAAGCTTTCCAGCTTGCTTTTTCTAACATGTGTCATCAGTGAAAAATACAGCTGCAACTGGAGTCTGCTCTTCTCTGATTAATGACCAGCTCCCTCCCTCTAAGTCACATTCCAACCCTTCCCCTTACATCCCCCTAACAGACACCCGCTCGCATGCTCAGACTACACATATATTACTACGAACATGTGGGCCAGGAGAAATCTCAAGATAGCTTCGAGCACATCACAGAAAAATGCAAGATGTGACAGCTATGCCCTATTTTTATCTCTTTTGCAAGCTGGCAGAAATTAATTCTCACTCTCTTCTATAATTACGTATCAACAAAATATATTTTTCGAGACACAACACTGCCTTCAATTATAGAGCAGAAAACTTAGATGTTTCTGCAACTTCAGTCACCCTGCCAATTGCCGACTTGTCAGTAAACCATGGAGGAAAGCCATCACACATTTGTGTAATACAAAATGAAATACCATCACTGTTACTATATAAAATGAGCATTCAGATCTACAGTTCTATTTTAAAAAGTTACACAACAATTTGCCAATGCCCATACCTGCTGTTATTAAGTAAGCTGCAACTATGTTGTGCTCAGTCTGTGTAAAGGCTGAATGAGCTTCATTGTCACTTTCTGAGGAATTGGATGAATCATTCCAATGCATTTTGCACAAAAGAGACTGTCCTCTATCCTCTGCAATAATTCATCAAGACGACGAAACACTACAAAACCCTGTGAGGCAAATTCTTTCTTTATTCAACCGACTCACTGAACAATTAAAAAAAAGGGAGGTAGGGGGGAGTTCCCCCCACCACTGACAGCCTCCAAGCACGATTTAACTGGACTAAAGTGCAAAGAAGTTTACACTCCCAATCTATGCAGGAAATTGTTAATTAAAACAAAGACCAGCACAGAACTGAGTACATTTCCAAAAGTACACTTAAACTTCATTCTTACTGCTAAAGAGATTAACTGTCACATGCCCCCAAACTTTTTCCTTCAAACCTCTTGTGCAACACTTCGGAAACCTCAACAGAAGTTGGCTCAGGTCACTTGGTCATCAGCCTGGCTGGGACTTAATTCCCATCATCACAGCAAACACACAAAAATGCAGCACAACATAAAGCCACCAATGTAAATTTCTTTAAAAAGCAGGATACGCTTACTCTAAAGTCCATGCCTTCAAATCCTTAAAGACCTACTTCTTCAAGATTCTTAGTTTGATTTAAACTCTGAAGCGGACACAGGCACAAGAACACAGTCCAGTATTTTCTGAAGTGAAACATGACTTTCAGAAAAATGAATTGCTGCATTTCTAAAATAGCCTGGTCTGCAGAAAATGGTTGTTGAATATGCCTTACAAGTCTGAACACCCTCCCTCTCTGAAACACGCACACATAAGTTTATTTCAGGCAAATTTTCCTAGGCATGTTACTGGGCAGAAAATTATCAGGCATTTTCCAAAGCCTTAAGAAGCAGAAACTCGTGTTTTCTTCTCTTCAATGAGATGAGGTAGCAGCACACCAAAGTAAACATATTTTACAAAATCCTGCATAAATATTAGCTGAAATAAACCCTTGCCCTAAGAGTTTATATGCAGTATCAGTCCAACCAATCAAAGGTGTTTCCCCCCAGTTCTTCATACAGTTTCTGCTACCAGTTTTGTACTCGTACTGGGTATGAAAGTGAGAAGGATGAGCAACCAGTGGTTCTTCAGTTGTATGTGGTTCACAGGCAGCTCAAGGGGGCTCCCAGGCCAGGGCTGTGTTTTATGGGCAGCAATAAGGGCGTATGACAGAGGCAATATCGAGGAATATAGCCATCCCATAGAAAGGAAGGACTCCTGAAGAGCTCTCCCTTCTCCAGTCCATGAAACAGTTATAGAGCATTCCCTCCTACTCCTCAGAAATCCTGCATCTTTCACCCATTTGAATCTGAAGGTAAGAAAATTTTGATATAACACTTGTGCAGTCATGACTTTTAGATGATCTTAAGACTACAGACAATCATGTGTCACAGTTCCACCAGCAAAACATCTTTCTTTAATGCCACAGATTTACGCTCACTCTTACAGATCTCAGGGTACTTGTGTTATTACAGTATTTTTGCTGTCAGAAGAGGATTAGGCAGGAACAGGGTGGGAGGGTTCTGAAAGGAAAGATGATCTGTTTGGCAATGAAGCCACTTCCCTAGTGCCCCATAGTACTGCCTCGAAAGATAAAAGCACAGTGATAATTTGATATCTTTGCTTTCCTCCCCTGAAACTTTGGCAAGATTTTCAAAAGCATCTCAGATCTTGCAGCTTCCACAGAAGTCAGAGCTCGCAATGCTGAATGCCTCAGAAAAGCAAAGCATTACTATTTTTATTCAGACAGGATTCCAGACTTAAAGTAGCAGTTAATGAGACCATACAGATTTTATACGTACTTGTTGGTCAAAACGCAAGTTTCTAATATGTGCGGTCTATCCTATGTACCATCACATTGTCTCCATCTCCTCTTCTCTTAAATTTGGCTAATTTTAAAGCAACAGGAATTGAGAGAAAAATATAAAAATTAAAGGCAGACGTTACTTATCATTAACCTAAAACTAATTTTTTCTAGAACACTGCAGTTCATAAAACAAAGCCAAAAAAATAAAGCAAGGAATTAAATATTAAAGTACACAAATAATCCAGAAAGTTGGAACCACAGTTCGTAAGTCAGATAAAACATGGCTTACCACATTGCTTTTTAATACTGGCATAAGAAAAAGAAAAATAAATCCAAAACCTCAGGCTGTTTTTATCCCCAAATAACAGATAGTATTACTAGTGTCAATGGGGCACTTCTTTATAACCTCAAGTGATGCTTTTCCTTCCCACTTGTCCCAGATCAGTAGCAACAAAATACAATTTCTATTTAAGTCCATTCATCAATTTGTAAGTATCTGTATAGATATGGGGTAATGCAGAACTCGTTGCAGGGTTTAGCAACTTGCTTTCAGTTATGTGTAAGGCATACTTCAGTCCACAAGTGATGAGAGTAGAGAAACTTACCGTTTGCATTAAAAATTAAGAAATTAAAAAACAAAACCAAAACAAAATCTCTTTCCTGTTTTCAGTGGTAATGACAACAAAACCTTCCCAGCACATCACCACTAGAGGGCTCTACAAGGCAGAACTTCCCTTTAATCTTATTTTCACAAACATGCAAATGGTTCATATCCAATGGAAAGCAAATTAATAAATTACTTTTTCCCCTCCTCACATAGACTTTTACTAGATTGAAACTATTGATTAGAAAAGTTTGACTCTGAACTAAAGAAATTTTCATCTGACTGAATGAAACGCCCTGAAAAATATGACTCAAACAAAGCTTTTCACTTGCCATACTTCATGCTGTAGCTATGGTTTTGTATTTTTTTTAAAGACGACAACACGGTTTCTTACCAAGACAATGCTTTGCACAACTGCAAATAACTTTGCACCAGTACATATGTGACTACCCAGCATTGCTTCAGGCAAACATCCATAACTTCGTGTCAGTGCTACAGAGAATCCTTTCTGTTTTACAACAGCCAGCACTGCAGACATACATTAAAATAGCCCAATTATTTTCTGCATTTCATCCAATTTCTCTGTCAAAGTAACATAGGAAATCTATGAACTATATTGAACCATCCTATCCCAACAACTACAGAAAACACAAGGAGAAAAAATAACCCTCCAACAAGGAATGCAGGGGCACTAAAGCCATTCTCAATGGGTAACAATTTAAGCTTTAGAATACACCTAGATCCCACATAGAAAAAAATATAAAACCAGAATTTTAGTGTGGTAAGGACAAAAGGCTCAAGGTCTTCCGCATACCTTTAAGCAATCTGATCCTAGTGATTTACCAGCTGCCATTTTCTAAATCAGCTGCAAGTCAGACCCTATGTCTGGGTCAAATATTGCAGTGGATAACAGATTCACTTGCGACCGTATTTTGAAAACAGGACTTGGGTCGTTGAACGCTCTGCCTCTGCCAACAGTGAGCCCACACAGACACTGATGAGCAGATAAGAAAGCAGGTAGGTGACACCACTACTGCAGTGTCCTGGGAGGGAAGACAAGCACTGTGGGGTGCACTGAAGCCTACCTTCTTCCTGAGCTTCAGAGGAACACAGCAGGACAGCAACCCTCTTTGTGCTGCTGGAGCGGGTGGCAGGCAAGAAGTTCTTCAGGTGGCCCAGACATTTGCCCCAAAGGTTGCCAGTGGGAGGAAATCCAGGGAACACCAAAGTGTCATAGAGACCCCACACTGCCACTAACACCTTCCCCACTCCCCGGGCCCCTCCCTCGCTTCACACTGCACTGTGACTTTTTTTGCCACAGACACTATAGCAACTTGAAACTTCCCATTTCTGCCAACATACCTATTTCTGTCAGGGTGCTAGTGAGCCCACCTTTCCTATTATCTGCAGAAAAAGCCTAGGATACCTGTAAACACATATATAAAACTCAAACACTTCACTTACTAGGATCAGGAGCACAGTGACAGACTCACAGATAGGATTCAAAAGACACATTGTCTTAATTTTTTTAAGACACTGAATTTTCATCTATTACAGTTAGCAACTACTTTCCTTAGGAGGGCAGGGTCATGCCACGGCATCGAGAAGGCAGAACAGGGACTGGATGGGTCCTGTCACAACCAAATGCCATTCATCCCCAGAATGGGAAAGGGGGGTGAGGGTGCAAAAAAAAAAAAAGAAAAAAAAAAAAAAGACATGTCCAGACACTGCTTCCTCATATGGCAGCTCATTTCATACTTAAACACAGGAACAGGCTCCCCAAGCATGTCAGAGTTCAAGAAGTGTCTGGACAACACTCTTAGGCATATGGTTCAGTTTTAGGTAGTCCTGCAAGGAGCAGAGAGTTGGACTCAATGATTCTTATGGGACCCTTCCAACTTGAGATGTTCTATGATTCTAATCACTAAGGATGTTCTTCCACTAGCATCTGAACATCCTACAACCTCCACAAAGATCTAAGATTATAAATTTAATCTGGATATTTGTGTTATCCCATCCAACATTGTTTGTATTTGTAGGGCACGCCATAATGCTCCTCATGCACTTCTCAGCTGGGATTGCAATCAAGAGGCTAATCTTCCCTCTAGAGCTGCAATGGATATTGTTCTTTAACTCCTGTGCACACAAATGTTAAGTCTTTGCTTTGGCCTTGCAACAGCTTCAGGCTGACTCACTGCTCCATCTGCTGTGAGATTCAAAGCATACGCTTCTTGTCTAGGCTGCAAGACAGTACTTCATGCAACTGAAACAACAGCTGTCACATCACGAAATTTAAAGGTGATGTCAGTAGAGTCTTCTGATATCCTGGGAAAAAGTACTTCCCTAAAGCATGCATCAATAGCAAAGCATGAATCTGGGTGTATGAGTGAGGACTGTGTTATATTAGTCTTCCAAAGCCAGAAGAACAAGGAAAGATGTAAGGCAGCTACCCAGATCTAGCTACTGAAGCAGCAGAGAAGAAATACAACACAGCAGAGGATGCAATCACAATTACAACAGAAGTAATGACAATTCCAGCATCACTGCAGGCTGGTATTGTTCAACTGCCATGTGGTATGCCACAGATCCAACGACTTGCATAGGATTTTGTCTAGATAAAAGGCAATTCTACAATGCCTCAAGTCAGAGCCCTGAGTCACTTAGGCCTAGCAACAAACACCAACAGAAATCTAAACACCTTCAGAGATCTGGATTTAATTTAACTGGTTGAAGTTAAGTAGCAGTAAGTTGAAGTTAAGTGTAGCAGTATCAGGAAAATACCCTGTATCCCTCAAGTCCTGATTGTGCTGTGGTTGAACAAGGGACTCGGTTTCTTCTCACAAAAGCATATCTAACAGAAAATCCAGCATTATGTGGTTTGTATTTTTAAGCTGAAGAACATCTTTATCTGTTATCTTATACAGCATCTGTTCAGACTTAATCAAATTCTTGAACATTTGTTTTGCTCCCTTGTTTCAAGTTTTGTTCCAGAAACTATTCTAGCAGTCACGTTTGTTAAAATGACCAGCAATTGTCCAATCCTGGTGTAGGCAAATTACCTGTTTCTTTTTTTTAAGCAGAAGCCCAATATAACTCATTTGCCTGTTACCGCATTCATTCATTAAAAAGTATAACAGTATGATCAATTCTGAAATGTACTTCTTTCCACACTGAACAAGATGTTCAAAATACTTTCGTGTAGATTATTTACAGATCCCTTTCAAAAGTGCTTGATATGAGAGTCTGTGAACGGACTCCTGGCTCTGGATGAAATCCAGGAAGATTCTACTTTTCTATTCTTATTTCCAAAGTTGAAGAGCAGAGAGGCACCCTGTTCTTCTCCATCCTTAAGAAGAGACAGTTACGAGCTTTTCAACAGTCCTCATAATGCATCCAATTAAAGAGACCAAAGATTCGTGCAGCTTTTTACATGCCTTTTTTAAGCAATGCTTAACTGAAAGCACTGTGCGCAGAGGAGCCCATATGATGGGCTAGCTAATCTTAGCCCTACACAAGCGCAGAGCGCCACACGGGTGCGGTGGCAGGACATCAAAACCTCAAGAGAAACAGGCTAAGAGGGAGGTGGGGGCAGTTAAAAACCCTTAGCAATTTTAGTATCAGTGTAATTAGATACACTTAGGTGATTTAAAAATCGTATTAACTTTGTCTTATTCATTAGACAGCAGCTTCTAAGAAGAACATGTCTTAATGCCTTTGGCTTTCATTGAGATTTACACAGAAAAATCCACAAAACATCCTTTGCTATCTTCCTTTCCTTTTATATGTTATTAGGTATAAAAAACTTCTATCAACACAAAATTCTGAAGTTTAGAGTGTAAAAAAAGGTTCACAAAGGTTGTTTAAACAGTATGTCCACTTTAGAGCAACCCAGGAGATCCAATACAAAAAGAGGATAAGAACTAGGGATCAGTCACACATAGGTAACAGGTTCATACTGACGAATGTGCATGTAGTGAACCCGGAGAGTTCTTTAAAAAAGACATTTCAATCCATTGTTTACTCCAGACTCCAACATGAAGTCACAAAGTGACTATGTCACTTCTCAGAAACAAACAGTTTAACAATAAAGTTGAATCTTGGCTTAGTTAAAGAAGTTCAAGTATATTCCGAGCAGTCTTCAACTCTTCGCCTGGAGCTATGCTCTCCTTGTGTTGATCAACAGTCATTAAGTGTAACAATAATTGTCATTTTACAGCTTCAAGCTCTTTATAAAAAGAACTTTTTCAGGATCCTTTACAAAAATTTTTCCTTGCTCTTCACTTCTGCAGATGACACAGTAAGACAGCAGGGAGATACTCATGGCTCCATTTTTAATACCCTTTTCCTATTTTAAGAGGGAAGAAAAATACACCAAAAAAAAATCACATCTTAGATACATCTGAAGCAAACAAATTACATACGTAACACTAAATGACTTAATAAAAACATTTATCATCCTTATCTGTTCTCACACTCCTTTCTGAATGAAAAAAAAACTTGCATGGTCTTGTACAAGCATCAAAAAATGCAGAATACTGTGCTTCAGTTTGAGCTAGCTACTGTGATGCACAGAAACTTTTTGCATAAAACTATAAACATCTGTAAGAGATTAAAAAATACAACTTTCTGTTTAACATTGAAAAGCTTTAGAAATAAGGACACATTCTTATTACCAAAATGCAAAAACCACACACTCACCTCGAAAGCCTCCTCCGCCACCTCTTCCTCCTCTGAATCCTCCTCCTCCTCCACCTCTTCCTCCTCTGAATCCTCCTCCTCCACCTCTTCCTCCTCTGAATCCTCCTAAGCATAGGAAAGAAATTACACTTTGAGGAGCATGCAAATTCTTTGTTATGCATAACAACTTATTTCATTGTCAGCCTCTGAACGGAAAAAAAACAATAAAAAAAAAAAACAGGAACTGCCAATTGCTGGACAGTTACGAGGTCAATTACTAGTACCTTGTCTCTTCTAGGGACTATTTGTGCATTTTAGGTATTGTTTAATATCTGATATACAATCTCCAAAATACTACAGACACTAATAAAACTCCACAATAACTTTATTTCATGGGAGCAAAAAATTAATTACAACTATTAATTAATTAATTACAACACAAGAGAACATTAAAACAAACAAACCAAAAGACTTTGAAATACTTGTGCCTCACTGTACACAAAGGAGCAGGGTAGGGAAGAAACTGCAATGTAAGAAAAAATTAACCTTAGCTTTAATTGAGGAGTACATCATAGAATCGTTTTGGTTGGAAAAGACCTTTGAGATCATCAAGTCCAACCATTAACCTAGCACTGCCAAGTCCACCGCTAAACCATGTCCCTAAGTGCCACATCTACACATCTTTTAAATACCTCCAGGGATGGTGACGCAACCACTTCCCTGGGCAGCCTCTTTCAATGTCAGATAGCCCTTTCAGTGTAGAAATTTTTCCTAATCTGCATCCTAAACCTCCCCTGGTGCAACTTGAGGCCATTTCCTCTTGTCCTATCACTTGTTACTTGGGGAGAAGAGACCGACCCCCACTTTGCTACAACCTCCTTTCAGGTAGTTGTAGAGAGCGATAAGGTCTCCCCTCAGACTCCTTTTCTCCAGGTTGATGTTTAAAAAGCAAAGGAGGATGAGATCTACCAGGTCATTTGCCCCTCTCTCAAACACTGCAAATATTCTGTCCAAACTAGATTTTTACAACATACTGAAAATACAGCTTTCACTGATAGTTTTGAATGTGTATTATCTACAACCTTTTACTGCAATTTTGCTTAGTAGTCATGCTTTCTGTCTTTGTTATACTCTCCTCTCTGTGCTTTGGAGTTGTTATTTAGCTAGCTACAGAAGCCGAGGTGTTGCTATTGCAAAGATATCACTGTCTCATCCATTGAGTCACTGTCCTGGTTTCAGCTGGGACAGAGTTAATTTTCTTCCTAGTAGCTGCTGTATTTTGGATTTAGTATGAGAATAATGTTGATAACACGTATTGTTTTAGTTGTTACTAAGTAATGTTTAGTCAAGGACTTTTTCAGCTTCCCATAGAAGCTGAGAGGGAGCATAGACAGGACAAGCTGGCCAAAGGAATATTCCATACCATAGATGTCGTGCTCAGTATATAAACGTGGGTTGGCCAGGGGACAGGATCCATGATCGCTGCTCGGGGCGGGCTGGGCAATCGATCATGGGGTGGTGAGAGTGTTGTATCACTTTGTGTATTCTTTTACCATCATCATTGTTATTATCTTCCTCTTCCATTACTGTTCTATTAAACTGTCTTTATCTCAACCGATGGGTCTTTTTCCCCTCTCCTTTTCTCCCTACCCTACTGGGGGGTGGCGAGCGAGCAGCTGTGCTGCTGGCTGGGGTTAAACCACGACAGCCATCAAACAGAAATATGTATGACAATTCTCTTTCCAATACAACTGTTGATATTCAAGTACTCAACTGCAGCATTACAAAAAAAAAACAAAACCAAAAACCAGCACCCCCTCAAAAAAAAACAAAAAATAACAAAAAAAAACCAAAAAAAAACACCCAAACAACCCACTCCACACCAAAATACCCCAACATTCTTTCTGTAGCTTGCTTTCTTGGGATCTTACCTCTACCACCGCCTCTTCCTCCTCCACGTCCACCACCACGTCCTCCTCTACCACCTCCTCTGGGAGCACCTTTTTCTCCAGGAGGCCTTGGCAAAAATCTCTGAAGGGGTAGCAGCTTTGCTGGATCAATGTAAAACTGTAGGAAGAGAGTTCCATTAGGCTTTGAAAATACCAAGGCTGAAGGGCACAATAATATCTCCCTTTACAAATATCCACAATCTGGTCTTAACCCTTTATATTAAATTGTCCTCTGCAAATAGCCAAATAAAGAAAGAACACAAGAAATAAATCACAATGTTATAAAGTTATTAAAATATCAATGATACCTGCAGGAGTTTCATTTGTGACATCTTTTTTTGCGAGGCGGGGAGAAGGAAGAACATGGCAGATACAGAAGTGAAAAGGAAGAGGAAATGAATGCTTATGTTTACAAAGGACAAATAGCTTTTGAAGTTAATAAAAACTTAATAAAGCTTTTATTATCTGATAACATATAGTAGATCTATCTAACTGATGACATTCAGTAGAATTCTGTTATTGAAATTGGCTAACCTTTTGCATTTTTTTAAATGAAGAGGCTTTCATGTTCTCAGACAGTTTCACTGAAAAATACTGTTAGTTTCTTTAAGGAACACAGCAAGAATAAAACATTAGAAATAGTGATTTTGATTATTATATGAAAGGCACAATCAGACATTTTCTAAATTAGTATTTTATAAATGATGCTAAACATCACTACAAATGAAAAATTACAATTAAAAGATCAGAAGAAACTATTTTCATTTTTTTTCGGTGTTTTTTCCATAGTTAAAAATACAGTATTTTGTGGTAAAATCATTTTTTCCTTCTATGCACTAAGGCATAAGGAAGAACATACCAGTAGAAGGAGTACACAGAACCATAACTGTAAAGAAAAAAATTTTTACAGTAAGTGACGACCCCTTTAGCTCCAGGGTGACCTCAAGGCATATCTGGAACAATTTAGATGCTGCAGGTGCTCTGCTAATGCTGCTGCTGCTGGGTGGTACAACTGCCTGGCTGTGGAAAGATAACAGCCAGTAGAGACCGCTGGACCAACCACATGCCCGGCCTCATCCTACAGTGAAGTGGCAGACACTTTCCGTAACCCCCCATGCAGTCTTTTATGAATCCTTTGGCTTTCCAATATGCAAGAACTTTGGTATATGGTTCTTAAGATACAAAAGAGCTGCTGCACAACTCTGCTTAATTAAAACTCAAGATTAAATGGGGAAGCAAGGAGCTGCAAAATCCCATAACGTATTTTCTTAATACGTTATTGTAGGAAGAAAACAAGTTTCTGAAATTCAAATAATTCTGATACCAAAAGTAAATCTGCAAGTTAATACATTCAGAGCATGACAGTGATTTAAACCTGCACATTTTACTTCACATTTAACGTGGAAGAGGAAAATGCATGCAGCTAGTTACTGCTGCTCAACCAACCAACACAGGCTAAGTCTTACTGACATGCTACAACACGGTAACACTCAGTTGTTCTGCTTTTGTCATGGATTCTGTCAATCTGGCAGTGACAACAGAACGGACCCAGTGCCTCTGTCCCAACAAGCTTGCTTTGCAACAGGACATCCTAGCACACGCCCACTTTTATTGGCAGTTTAAGTAATAAGCTGGATAATGAGCAATAGGACCTCCTAGCAGAAACTCATATTTATAATTAAGTAGTAAGCTCCACCATAAGCAAGGTCCCCTGATATACAAAAAAAAAAACAAAACACCCCGCTCCCTTGATCCGACTCTGTTATAGGTGAGTATAGCAGAAAATTTGATCAGGTAGCTAGAAAATGTAACATCTTGAACCACCATGGATGCCTAAGACATCTGTCACTACTGGTACCAACTGAAAACCTCTGTCTGACTTAAGGTACTTTGTCATACTGAAGAAGCTTTAAAATAGACACTTAATGTGAATGAGGCATGACACGAAGTCTAGCTGCAGCTAGACTTGTGACTGTTCACATCTAACTGGTAGCCAAGACTTGAACAGTTTTAAAATCCTACAGAAATTCCACTCAATAATCAAACCAGCCTTTAAAAAAAACAAATATTGTACATCACACATTTTTTTGAAGGATACAAAATCTCTTAGCTGTCCAAAGATTTCATCGACTTTGCCAATCTGTTCCTTATTATCCAAGTACACTGGGGCATTGAAATAAGGCACCTTGTTTTCTTCTGTTTTACATTTACAAACAATGTCATCTTCACACGGATGCATGAACTCTCCCAATACTGAAATAAAGAACAAACAAGCTAAATATCTGGAGCAGTCATTCTAAATTATAAAAAATATAATCTCTTCATGTAACTTACAAACTACCCTTTCTGGAGGCCCCTGGTCATATCCGCCTCTGTTGAAGCCTCCTCGTCCACCTCCCCGTCCAAAGCCACCTCGTCCACCACGATTAAAGCCACCTCTGTCGCCGCCGCCACCTCCTCCACGATTGAAGCCACCTCCTCTTCCTCCTCCACCTCCTCGTCCACGAAAAGACATTTTCTACTGCCTCCTAAATTGTGGACAAAAATCACGTGTTTAAGAAGTAAAAGATATTTCACATTTGATTTGGTGTACAAATTTAAGTCTCCTGACAGTCTTGTTTGTTAATTTAACAGTTAGCTGTTTCAGTCCTCACTAAAAATTACCTTGAGGGAGATGATTCTGCCCCTCTACTCTGCTCTCTTGAGACTCCACCTGGAGTACTGCATCCAGATCTGGAGCCCCCAACATAAGGACATGGACCTGTTGGAGCAAGTCCAGAGGAAGGCCACGAAGATGATCAGAGGGCTGGAGCACCTCTCCTATGAAGACAGGCTGAGAGAGTTGGGGTTGTTCAGCCTGGAGAAGAGAAGGCGCCAGGGAGACCTTATAGCAGCCTTCCAGTACCTAAAGGGGGCCTACAGGAGAGATGGGGAGGGACTCTCTATCAAGGAGTGTAGTGACAGGATGAGGGGTAAGGGTTTTAAACTGAAAGAGAGCAGATTTAGATTATTAGACATTAGGAAGAAATTCTTTACTGTGAGAACGATGAAACACTGGAATAAGTTGCCTAGAGAAGTTGTAGAGGCCCCATCCCTGGAAATGTTCAAGGCCAGGCTGGATGGGGCTTTGAGCAACCTGGTCTGGTGGGAGGTGTCCCTGCCCATGGCAGGGGGATTGGAACTAGATGATCTTTAAGGTCCCTTCCAACTCTGACCCTTCTATGATCCTATGAAAAGCATGCTGGCACACGAAAAATCAAGTTTACACCTAAAATGCCACCCACTGCAACGTCAACCCCTAAGAAGTGACTAGCAGGGACGGCATATTTTTCACTCGCGTGTATGAGGGTTGAACGTGACACCCTCCAGCCCCGCCAACGAGCGGCACTAAGCGAGACCGTACTCGGCAGACAACCGCGCCACCTTCCCCAGGCACCGTACAAGGCGCACGGGCACCGCCTGCAGCCCCCGGTACCCCAGCCCTCCCTCATGGCTGCCGCCGGCCCCTGGAGCTGCGGGGCGGGAGAGGCGGGCGCTGAGGAACCACCAACGGCCGCTAACGGCTGCACCCCCCTTCCCGCGCACCCCTAGACGCGTCTCGAGCCCGACCTCCACGTGCGCGCCGTCCCTGCCGCCGCCAGAAAACCACCCCCACCGCCGGAAACGAGGCCGCCTGCCGTAAATGAAGCAGCACCGCCTGCCGCCACCGTCGCGAAAGGGTCCTAAAGCGAGTCGTCTTCCAGGATGACACCGCCCTTGCTGTCCCAAGCGGGCAGCAGCTGTCGCCGGAGCAGGCGGCTGGCGACCCGTGCCGCTCGCAAGGACGCCTTCCCCGTGTAAAACAGAGGGGAGCCGTGGCGCTCAGGCCTCGGGCCCCCGCCTCAGGCCCACGCCGCGGCGGGGAAGGCCGGGGCTGGCCTGAGCAGGCGGCGCTCCCCGGGCGCGCCTCTGCGCCGGTAGCCTGTGTCCAGCCGGCCCCGGGCACCGCCTCGGCCCACAGCTCCCGGTAGCCGCGGGTGACAGCGCTGCGGGCCCTGCCGGCCGCCGGCGTGCTGGTCTCACTGCCCCCCAGACTCCTCCCGAGGGACCCGCCGTTAGGGCCTGGTGTCGGCCTGATCCCACGGGGGCGACAGCCGGACACCGGGGGTGGGGGTGTGAGCCTGCCTGCGCTTACGAGCTGCGCTAATGAGAAAGAGCGGGCGCCCCTGCTCGCACCTCCCCACAGCAGTGCGGGGGAGCAGCTCTCTTGCCGTGCTGCGGGCTGCGCTTGGGGTGGAGGGTGTGTTGTTTCTGTTGGCTTTAATTATAAAGTTTTCCTGGAAATCCACTTTTAGAAGAGTACTTCGAGCACTTGACAAATACTTGCAAATCTGCTATACGAATGGTGTGATACAAGCTTGTAATCCAGCTGAGTATATGGACTCGCGTAGTGGACACTACACAGATGCGAGTGTTTCTCTCCGTACATATGAAGACATGGAATCATAGAATTGCCTAGGTTGGAAGGGACCTTTCAGATCATTGCGATCAACCATCAACTTAACTCTGACAAAACCACCACGAAACGAGGTCCCTCAGCACCATGTCTATACCACCAGGGATGGTGACCCAGCCACTTCCCTGGGTGGCCTGTTCCGGTGTTTGATAACCCTTTCAGTGTAGAATTTTTTCCTAATATCTAATCTAAACCTCCCCTGGCACAACTTGAGGCTGTTTCCTTTTGTCCTATTGCCTGTTACTTGGGAGAAGAGACCTTCCCGCACCTCGTGACAACCTCCTTTCAGGTAGTTGTAGAGAGCAATAAGGTCTCCCCTCAGCTTCCTGTTCTCCAGACTAAATAAGCCCAGTTCCCTCAGACACTCCTCATAAGACTTGTTCTCTATATCTTATATAAAAACACATTTATCTTTTACAATAATCTGGCAAAGATGAATGCCTGCAATCGGGAGAACCAACAGGATGATTCAATCAGTCTCCTCTGGCAAAAGAAAGGAAATGCATATCCTTAATAAGTGCTTCCTTTTAATCATTTGCTTTAAGGACTTTACTTTTGTTATCTCGTCTTCCACTTACAGTAAAATCAGTTAAATTGCGGCGGGATCCTTTTGGAGAGATCAGTTTTATCAGTTAATAATTGAGGCTCTTGTACTTTATTTCTAAACACTTTTTAAAATATTTTACTAATGGTTAAAAATTAAACACAAATCTAACATCTGATATTCAAAAGAATCCTGGCCAGAGCAATTTGTCTACAAAGAGAGATCAAATTTCATCATGCGAGTGGCCCCAGTTTTCTTGATTTTCTTGTCTCTCTTTTGTTTTTGTGGATCAGAGGTAAGAATTTATTTCATTGTGGTAGCAGTAATTTATTTTTTAAAAAACATCTAAAAAGCAGTTTATTGTTATAAAAGCAAAACCAGTTGATTTTTTAAGTTTTCTTTCATAGTATTTGTGTTTCATACGTTTGTTTTAGCCCAGCTTGAATGTTTGAAGCTTGCTGTTTCTCTTCCATGTATTGATTCTATGTGGGGTTTATGCTAACAGGCTTCTGGAAAATATTTTAGTCATGATCCTATCCTAAACCGAATTTGCAAGCTCGGTTGACTACAGAAAGGTGCTGCAATTTTCCCTGCCCCCCTTCTTTTGAGAAATGAGATTACCGTCTTCTAATGTGGCAACATGGTATATGGTACCGCCTGAAGAATTGCTGAGGAATCTCTTCCGGCAGAAGCGTCCCAGAAAGCCCACCTGGGTTGAGCGTTCAGCTTGCCCCAGTCTTTTAGAGAAACCCTTAGATAAAAATCAGCACCTTTTGTCCTATTCAGGAGAAAGACGTAGTATAATATGGGAGTTATGCCAAGCCGGATCTGACTCACAGTTTGGATTCTACTGACCTGAGAACAGCAGTAAGAATTTAGTAAGATTATACAACCGTTAAAAGGTGGTTTGTTGGATTAAATTCTGGCCCAACAACATCCCCACTGACTTTATTATGGCTGGGATGTCTCCACGAGAACTTTAAACTTCAGCTCTGTTGATTCAGTTGGCACAGCCAAAGCTGATAAATCACATATGTGGACTAACCTTTCTCTCCCATTTTTATGCAAAGTCCATCCATATATATTTTTCACATTTCAACATTCTTCCTACCCGTAGATCATAGTAAGCAAAAGCACTCAGGCAGCAACGAAGTCACCAGAGAGCTGCAGAAACACAGCTGCAGAGTCACTCACCGAGAGGCAGTGGGACGGAGGGTCAGAATCTGTACTTGCAGTCCAGTGACGACCAGCAGCCACATTGCAAACCCACTGCTGTGCAAGAAACAGGAAAAGAGCTGATAAGGAAGGGCACTTAATTTTCAAATTTTTTTAAGATACTTGTTACTTCAGCAGTCGCACAGTGAAACAAATAATTAATTTTAGATTTCTTTATTTGCTTCTAAGTAGTTCATAAATATTTACAGGTGCTATTTAAACCCAAAGCCAACCAAGCCAATGAAAAAGTCTCAGATAAAAACCGAGTTGCTGGTTTTTTTATTTGTCTGGTGTTTAAGTCCCCTTACGATTTGATTCCCTTTCAATCCCCTTGCTGTAGTGTGTTATAAACCATTAGCTTAAAATATGTTTATAATCTGCTGTGCACTTCAGCTGATGTTTGAAGAGTAAAGAGTATAAAGTTGGCAGGAGAGCAGTAAGAGTGAAGATCACACCAGGTGAATGATCCAAAAAGAAAACAAAAAGTTCAGAAAAGCAGAGAAAGATGAGGTGGCCAAAGACAAAGGAATAAACACTGCAAATGATATTTAGCTTTGTGCTCGTAATATAGGAGAAGGCTTATGAACGAACCTTTGTTGAGGTCAGTAAAGGGATCTACAGAACTCTTGGTGCAGTTTCTAGTCTTAATTTTTGTATTTTGTGCTTTGCAGCATGCAGCACCTAATGCTGAAGAAAACCAGTTTCAGCAGGTTAAGCCTGCCCAGCCAGCTGAGCAAGACATGTACCTCATAGAAGAATGCTTAAGCAACGAATACACACACAAGTCCTGTGAGAAAGTTTTTTGTAATCCATGGGAACGATGTGTGGAGGGAAAATGCCTTTGTAAGCTTCCCTACCAGTGCCCAAAGAACAGCTCTTCAGTTTGTTCTACCAATGGAAAGCACTTGCTTACTTACTGTCACCTAAAAAGCTATGAGTGTCAACGTCCCGAAGCAAAGTTTCTGCACAAGGGAAAATGCACGTCTGAAGGTATTAACACCTCCTTTTCCAAAAAGTATTAATCAGTCAGTCATTTATGGCCAAGGAAATGCTTTACTATTTACAGCTCAGAAAGTCTGTTCATTTCCTTGCACTAGTAAGAACATGAAACAGTAAATGAGAAGGCATTGAAAATGGGCAGTTATCTATTGATTTTCATAAAAATAAAATAATTGACATGTCACCCTGCTGCTGGTAGCTTGTTCAAATCATCAGGTAGAAAGGGGAGAAATAGACCCAGGAAAGAGTTCGAAGGTTTCCAAGGAGGGTGTTGACTACAGTGGGAGGCACAGCAGGAGAGGAGAATGTTAGCAGAGAAGGTATCTTTTGGAGAGGGACAGAGCGCAGAGGAGCAAGAGTCCAAGGAATGGAGTCAAGCTGCTGAGGTGCGTGTGGGAGTGCACGGGGAGAAGGTAAGCCATGTTGACCTCAATCATCTTCACGCTGTGGATTTCATCAAAACAGAAAGATATTGCCCTGCAAACCAGCGATGGTTTGTGCACTGCCGAGCAGCTGTTTGTTCTCACCTGCTTTTTTAGGCTGCACCAAGGTGTTTTGTCAGCTCAACCTCCACCCGAGAGCAGGGAGGAATGGCTCCTGCTAACTAGGCAGGTGGCCTCTCTTAGCAGTAACAGTTGCTGTCCCTACCCGTCCTCCAGCCCCACCTCCACTGACCCAAGCCAGGCCCAGGGCTCTCCTGTCCAGTCCCTGTCCCAGTGCTATCCCTCCCTTTCCCCACAGAAGCAGCAGCTCAGCCCATCGCCCTCAGGGTGGCAAAATTCAATTCTGCCTATGCCCCTGAAAAGGACAGCAGAGCCTGGGACGCTCTATCCGGCTTCCCCACGTTAAGCTGAGGACTTCACCTCCACCGTAAACGCACAAGTTTTGCTACGCAGGTAACAGAAGCAGGATCTGGCCCTCTCACTTGAAGCACTACTGGTTGGTTATTGAAAGTCCTCTATGAAAGTCATTATACTGAGGTGCAACCTTTCCTCAGTTGACCTCCAGGTACACTTGCGTGGTAGGAACCGTTATCCTCATTTTTCCTGAAACTGGTGTATTTTGAAAAAGTGGCAGGCTCAAAGCCACAAAGTCAATCCTCAGAAAAAATCAGGAATAATACCTGAAGCTTCTGATTCCCAGTCTCCTGTTCTTTCCATATAAACTTTGGCTGTCAATACAAAATTAGTCCTGATTTGTTTCTGTGCTGTCTTTCCACTAGATACATCTATATAATACGATTTTATTTGGAATTTTTTTTTATGTCTCTTTTTTTTTTAGGAACATTTTCAATTTCTGTGGGTCATGGAGATTCGAATTTGCTTCAAGTAAAACCCGTGAGTGAAAAGACTGACTTTTTTGTATGTGATAGTGAGTGGACTATGAATGAAGCAAACGTGGCTTGCAGGCACCTTGGCTTTGAATCGTAAGTTTGGGGAATTTATCTCTGGATAACTGCAAGGGATCTGAAAAAGTAGTGATGCTTACGTAAGTCTCAGTCACAGTCAGTCAACAGCTAAAACAGAAAACTCATGAACAATGTATTGGCTAAAATATTCTGATAAAGCTTCTTAAATTGATATCTGAGAGTGAAAGCCAAAACATAGATTTCTGTGTTCTATTACAGATTACAATTTTACAAATCATCACCGTTTTAATTTTAAGATAAAGCTGAACACCAGTGCAGAGGTTTTTTCTCAGTCTGAGTAAGGGAAAGTGCACGGGTGGACCATCCCCAAATAGCTCTGAGCAATAACCTGCGTGCAGAGAAAAGTTTCTTGTGCTAGCTGACAACAGGGTACAGCTCTGTTTTGCCACTTGCACCAGGCAGATTAACAAGAACCAGAACACATTTGTTTTCTTCACTCCTTGCCCCCACTGCCATTGCTTGCTTTGCTCCCCAGGAACGGCTGAAGCCACACAGAGCTTGTTATTTTTCCTGCGACCACATCAATGACCTGAGTCGCACGTTCAGCTCCTCATAAAGAGTCAAGTCAAGTCTATATCCTATACATAACTATTTTACGCATATACAACTAATTTAACTTAGTCAGGTAGGGCTGCCTCCCCAACCCTACCCGAAGACTAAAAATGCTACTGCGGTGCCCTAAATTGTCCCCTCTAGGTGAGAAGCAAGTATTTCCTAGTCCTGATCAGTAGCAGGGTTTGTCCTGGGACAGAGCGTTCAGCCCTGGAGTCCCATTGTTAAGCCTCTCTAGTTACTTGTTTACTCAATCCATATTTCTTTAAGGTAGGGGAGACACACACTCTTAGGAGGATACCGCGCAGGTAAACCCAAGGGAGATAAAATTTATTAATCCCAGCCTTGCAGTGGCCTGAGCTCCCTCAATATGCACTGGTTTCGATGACATCAAGGATACTCAACCCCATGCAGGATGGCTCGCAAATTATGGCTCACCTGTGTCCACACAGAGACAGGGATCTGAGCTCACAAGTTTTGCTACATAAGGAGACTTTTCTGTCCATCACGATACATGGTGACTGTCATAGAGCTATGCATTTAGGGACAGTTCTATGCAGCAACCTACAAAAAATTATCACTTTGGTTTACTTTTTCTTCCAAAGTAAACATCTCCTACTTACCCCTAGATGATTCCATGGGAATTCTGCTCTTTTTCTTAGCCATGACCAAAAATCCTTACTAGTGAGGAAAATCATATAAACTCTAAACAGTCAAAGCAGCAGACAATCCATCGTGAAATAATATAATTTGTTATTATTATTTGTATTCTCACAGAGGTGCTGAATATTACCGAGCCAATTCCAGGATCACAGAATCTGCTTTAAACGCGTTGCACTGTCTGCAAATAACTTGCAGGGGCCTAGAGACAAGTCTTGCCGAATGTCACATAGAGACGAAATCAAGAGATAGTAATGAGGGATTTGTTAGCCTCCAGTGCCATGAAAATCTCAGAGGTTAGTAGGTTTTTTAGTTTTATATCTATTTGGGGTTCTTACATTTTAAGTTTATTTTAAATAATTAGGACCAGGTTTGCTGAACTCTCAGCCACAGCAAATCTGCAATGAAACCTTTTGATTTTTTTAAATAAACCTTTTGCAGACTTTAAGACAATTGAGGCAGTCGTGAGTCAAGACAGTCTTGAGTTCATGAGTTTGGAAAACCACTGTTGCTCATAAAGTATTTTTACAGATATTTCCCAAAAGCAAATATATTTCCCCCATGGTTCTGTTTGTTCCCCCATCCCTTCCAAGGGTACCAAGGTATACTGTATCCCACAAGTCTTGTCTCTTCCAGGTTCAATGGTGAGGAGACAGGTGACAACCTCCTACTCACTGCTTTGTCTATGAGGGGGATCAATTAGGACAGCAGCAACGCTGTGGCCAGACACGCATGACTATAGTGGAATTGCTTGTGTCTTCTGAGGACTTTCAGGACTCCTCAGTTTCTCGCTGATATAAGTGAAATCGAGTCCTTGTTTAGACTTCTAACAGCTTTCTGTTCTCTGTAGGGGGCTTTCTTTGGTACTGATAAGCATCAGCCTGAGAAGCTGCTGGTTAGGAGAGCTATGAATTCTCTCAGGTTTTTCTTAGCCACAAAAGTAGGAGTTCACAGGCTCGTGGTGACTTCCTTCTCGAGGGGGAACGTCCATCATCTTAATCACTTGAATCATTTACAGCGGGTTTGAACCGATCATTTCTGGTTTAGTCCTTGTCTAGAAGAAATGAAGTTTCCTTTTGCCAGGCTACTGCAAGTTGGAGGAGGAAAATAAGTGGTCACATGGAAAGCTTGATGAGAAGGTGACTAAAACAATAAAAAAGATTCCTATTTATTTTACTGGGCCCTACTGTTGACAGGCCAAACTGCTGATAGAATAAAATGGGCAAGCAGAATATTTCTGTGGGCGGCTGTGAACCTATAAACATTTCCACACTAACTTCATTTTCATCATGCTGCACAGCTTGTTCAGATGGTGAGTTTCAGTGCGTCAATAAGAAGTGTATTCCTCTGAATAAAACCTGTGATGGAATCAATGACTGTGGAGACCTAAGTGATGAACTGTGCTGTAGAGGTAATAATTTCCTTTCTCAGCTGTTTCAAAATCATTTCAGCAGAAAAACACCCTCAAATAATTTTTACAGTGATGTAACAGCTAAAGTCTCCTTTCCAAGTGAAAAAAAATTAGGCATAATATGATTTTTTGAAGCAGGCAAGTGATCTCTGAGAACCTGGATTTCCTCGGAGGATGAGGAAATACAATGTGATTATTTAGGAGGCTGTTAAACATTGATACAAAAAAATGAGCCATGTTAGAATGAAAATGTATTTTTAGTTGAGAGAAATCAATAGTAATTAAACAAAGACACTGTTTTCCCAAAGAACTATCTTTAAACCAAAGTAAGATCTCTCTTAAATTTATTACTAGCGCAAGATTATCCACAGAGTATCTGTGAACAGTTCCTGTCACATCGCTTGTTCATGAGCAGTCATTCTTCCAGCATTTGCAATTCCAGCTGCAAGAATTGTGAATAGAAACAAGGAATGGATCTAGCGTGACCTGAGTGCAGAATAGTTTCAGAAGTTGGGTTTCAGGTGCCAAACGGGAATGTGGGTTACAAATCCCATGACTATCCGTAAATAAACTTAATTTTGTAGTTTTACTATTGTCAGTAAATTTAATCTGATAATTGTGGAAACACAGTCACAGGCATTTTAGAAGAAAATGAGAAATACCTGTGGCTTCATATATTTGGAGTACATTTATTCAGATTCCACTTGACCCAAATAGTGCTGTTTCAGCCATATGGGCTGAAAACAATGCTTCCTGAAATCAAAAGAAGTATTTCAACTGAGTTCAGTAGTCTTTGGATCATATTGGTATATCTGGATACTTTTAGAGAACTATCTTAGTTTCTATTAAAGACATATATCCTTAAATAGTAGATTGACATAAGATTATAAAGTAGCTCAAAAACCTCTGCCATAAATTCAAGCACTGCTTTGCTTTTGGTAACATACAAACTGATCACAGGAATTAAAAGGAAAGGGGTTCTCAGGTTTATAATAATGTTTCGTATTGTCAAGAGTTTTAGAAGAAATAAGTTATTCGGTCCAGTATCTTCAAAATAGGACTCTTGATTCCTAACCCTACATTTAGGCATTTGCCTCACTCAAACAAAAGCCAGCTTGGACTTTGATTCTGGGGGGGAAATTTGACCCAAGCATCATAAATTCCTCATTGGAGATAATCAGTAACGCTTGCAAAACTGGAGGTCCTTTGGCTGGGGTTGTGTGGGCATGTGCTGTGGATGAAACTGGTAAGGAGTGATACCACGTCCAGAAGTACAGTAATGAACTGGTAACAGAGACCCACATTTTTTAAGTCTTAAAACTTGAAGATTGTAAAATGAAGAGAGCCAAGTATTCACTTTGTTTTATACTTACAGAGCCTGCTTTTGTCATCTGTTTATGAACAGCCAAGTCCCCCATAACATGGATATTGTATTGTGTTTATATTTTAAAAAGCTCTCTAACTATGTGAGGTTGATGAATCATAGGATCCTGTGATTTACATTTGTAATTCTCCTCTGTTACAGAGTGCAGAGACAACAGTTTCCACTGTCGGTCAAATATCTGTATTCCAAATAAGAATGTCTGTAACAAAGAAATTGACTGCCTCACAGGAGAGGATGAAGCTCGAGTTCTCTGTGCAGGTTTCCTTCTGAAAGATGTTTCTATTTCTTTCCTTTCATTCTGCTCAATTATGACTAGAGACTACACGATGCATATCAACAGATTAGCAAAACCAAAATGCATGCAAGAATTCATCTTCCCAATATTATGTTATGCATAGTAGGAAGAAAAGGTTACATAATTTTCCTCCCTTTCCTTCTAGAAAAGAGTAGCAAGAAAACTAAAGGAAGGAAGAAACAAATGATATTTTAGGCAGCTTAAGGCAGATTATGTCTTTTGCTTATGTGGCTATCTATCAAACTGGTATCCCCTATTTGTAAAGAAAACATAACAGGGCAGGCAGGAATATTTTCCTCGCAGATGAGGAATTCAACTAGTTTGTCAATATAATAATTCTTCTGTGCTGTTCCCCTCACTGATGAAAAGATTTTGGTTTGTTTTGAAATAAGAATGTTTTTCCTTGCTCTGATAAGAGACAAAGTCTAAAGCCAAAAAGTAAACACCGTTGGTAAATGGTAATTGGTAAGGGTAAACTGAACTCTAAATGTAAACATTACTGTCAGTAACATGAGAACAGACCTACTCCTTAACCTCCATTGAGAAACTAAATTCAATGGGAATTTTGTTTGAATAAAAGCTGACAAACCAGATTCAGGAAGCATTTAATTTACCTCTCACGTTGAATACCCTCCCTTACCCCATTAAAAGAGGTACACAGTACACAACAGCATCATCTAAATTGGAAAAAAAAAAAATCCTGTTACCTAATACTCCTTTGGGCTTCAGAAAGCTCCAAAAGGTTG
This sequence comes from Chroicocephalus ridibundus, assembly GCF_963924245.1. Lineage (NCBI taxonomy): Eukaryota > Metazoa > Chordata > Aves > Charadriiformes > Laridae > Chroicocephalus > Chroicocephalus ridibundus. The sequence continues at coordinate 25,686,758 of NC_086288.1, forward strand.
ACGGGGCAGGAGGAGGAATTTCTGTTGTTTCCTGGTGGAGGAGAATAGGATATCACTTTAGAGATTAAAAACCAAAAAAATGGCCATTTCTCAGGGTTTCTTTCCAGAAGGGCTCCCCAGGGCATGGAAAGCAGAGTAGATGTCATGTAGTTACGAATGAGTATCTGCTGGATGTAGGTCATTTGTAGGCTAAGGCAGCCAAAGAGTGTCTAGTAGGAAAGGAAACAGCAGGCACCAGGCTGAAAGAATATTGCTGTCCATGTGAAATGGCGTGCCCTTATGCATTTAAAATGTGTACCACAATTTTGGCATGCAAACATATATCCAAATAATAGAACAAATTTAAATGTTTGCCAATATTTTTCTTATTCTACTGTTATTCTACTACAGGCAAAGGCAAAGACAAAGGTGCTGAAAATCACGGTATGGATGAAGGTAAGAGTAACTAACCCTCCAAAACCAGCATATCCTCTTATTAGTGGCTTTGTAGCTACCAGCCAGCTGGCCAGATCCAGAACACTCAGATATTTGGACTTTGTGATTTAGCAATACGCACTCTGGGGCTTACTATTTGTCTTGCTTTCCACTAATTTAAAGAATGCCATAATAATAATCCTCCTGGCTGAGGACCCACATCTGCATGTTTTGGCAACTGGTGGAGGTAAACTCAGCAAATCTAGGAGAACTGCTTTAAAATTATTTGCCCGAATGCAAGCAGCAGTGGGAAATTAAGAGAAGTAATGTGATGCTGAGACACAAACAATTTTCAAAGCAAAACCAGATACTAAAATTTTTGGTCTCTGCTTTCCTGCTACTGCAGCTACTGGCATATTCAGAGCACTCAAACTTTCAAGATAAAGATAAACCTGTCTCCAGAGAGAATGGATACCTGAATTCTGAGACACATTTTTCCTTTTTGTTAAAGAAAGAAAAATGATGAAAACGCTTCTTCCCCAAGTACACTGCGGTCTTACAAATCACACATTAACTCGACGGAAAAGAATCGTAGGTGGACAGACTGCAAGAAAGGTAAAAAAAAAACCTTACCAGATATGAGTTCATTCACCATCAATTTCAATGGGCATTATTGTCCTTCTGTTAAAATGTACGGAAATAACAAAATCAGCCTCAACACTATGTTTTGCAGCGGTAGTAGCATTGCACTGAACAAAAGTAAAGAGAAGCACAATTCATAAAGATATGGAGTTGCAAAATTGAGCATTACCGTACAAGTATACATTGAAAATGATTCAGCAAAATAATACTGTAGGTAAAAGTAACAATTCTGACAAAATGTCATTTAAATTTGCACCTTTGAAACAGCATACAGTCAAATATGCTATACTTGATCGTACCAGATCAGATTCTACATCTGTTTCTCTGGCTATAAGAAAGCTGGAGGGAAGAAGGCATCGCACAAAGTCAGAAGATTGAACAAAATTACTGCATTTGAGAATAGATATCATTTATATCAGATGGAGCCCAATTTACAATTTCTGGATAGCAGATTTTTTATTTACAATCAGATATAGTCAAGAAGATGAGGCGATTCCAAGAAGTGTGTTTCCCTTTCTGCACTAAAAATAGTACATTTATTATGATTTCATATTATTTGGGTGTTTGTTGTTTGAATAGGGTGAATTCCCTTGGCAAGTGGCAATTAGAGAAATTGGCAACGAAGGTGCAACAGTGTACTGTGGAGGGGTTTATATTGGTGGCTGTTGGGTTCTGACTGCTGCACACTGTGTCAGGTAAAAAAAACAAACTGGGAAATTGTTTTCTTCTTCTGAGGCAGAAAGACTGATTTGGATTTTATTGCCCTTCTTAGCTACCTGTTTGCTAATTCCTGTTTGTCTATTGAATAAAACAATTTAAACCCCACATTAATGATGGGGAAGATTCAGAGAATGTAGAATATTTTGACAGTGAATAGAAAGATGAAAAAGTAATGATGACTTTGAAGATACACAGCATTTTTCAGTCAGATGGTAGGCAGGCAGGAAAGGGGGGTTCACCATAACCACTTTGCCTGAAAGGGAGATACAAATGACCGCCTCTTCCCCTTGCCTACCTTGGGGAAGTCCAGGATCTGCTCCCCGAGAATGTCCCTGGGGTCACATATTCCCCAGAACAAGCAAGAGCAGACAGGGAAGATCTGCCAGTCCCAGCATCCCATCCACATCTGCTCACTTTTCTTTCACCTGAAATCAGAGAGGCACGAGCGCCTGCTTTCTCTTTGTCACAGCACTAAACACAGGGACTGGCCTTTAATATTTTATTCTGTATTAGTTGCAGTACTCAGCAGTAACTGTCATCTGCCTTGCATTTGCTACACTTCAGAAAAACCTGGACATCAAGTCCAGAAAGAAACTATATGTATAAAATATGAATTTTTATTCTAGAGAAACTTTGATAAAATGCAGAAATTTACAGCTAGTTGAAATGTACAGTGCTTGTGTTAAGTATGAAAACATATTTTATTTCACTGGCTTTTTCCAGGGCAAATCGAGTTCATCTGTACCGTGTCTGGATTGGACTGTTGGATACAATACTGTACAACAAAGAGACAGATACTTTCAGACTAAACCAACTGATAATCCATGAAAAGTATAATGCGTCGACTTATGAAAACGACATTGCTCTGCTGGAGCTGAGAAGTTCTGTGAAAGGAGAATGCTCCCTGCAACACAGCACACCTGCCTGTATTCCCTGGTCGGAGCACATGTTCAAAACCGGTGACAGATGCAAGGTTTCTGGATGGGGACTAGAGAAAGGTATTTGCTTTAGTGCTTACTACAAGAATGTATTACTTGCATCACTCGTTTTCTAATTGTGGTGAGCTTTCATTTTGAAAAGGCTGAAGAGTAGTTGTGCACAAAGCACTTGGAAGAGGCTGAGTACAGAAAACACGGGTTGCGGTTCGGCACTCGGCTATCGCTGTTGGATCTCTCTTCTGTACTGCTTCCTCTGCTGTTTCAGCCACTTAGTAAATTGATCTGGAGGACACCCCTGGTTGAAAACTACCCTAACAATAAGAAATGTTCCTCTTGCCAATCTAAGATTTATATTAGCTGTGGAAACCTAGTAACTGTATTTAACAAGTGGCGGTTAGTAGCTCGTAGTGGCCCACAGTCACAGCCCGTCCCCTGCCCAAGAGGATCTGAGCTGCAGCCAACAGTTATGAAACTTGGCACATCTTGTCTCAGCCCTGTTTGAGTTTAGCCCAGAGAAGGTTGCACCGAGACAGATAAGCCAAATGTAAACCCGCTTTCAAGGATTTGGGAAGCATTTGGTTTGTATCACAGCGATTACAATCTGGCGTTGAAGCTAGCACATACTGGTTGCGAGGCTTCTGCTGTCCGTACTCAGTAGCAGTCCATAAAGCAAATGCAAAGCTGGGAATTACTAGCAAACGCACAGAGGACAAAACAGAGAATCTCCTTAACCTTGTGAATACATAGTTCACTGTACCTTCAATATCAGGTCCACTCATCGCAAAAAGACAGAGTAGAACTGGAAAAAAGCAGAACCATATCTCCATTTTATAGAAAAAAATATACTGGTTTCCCAGTGTCTGAAAACATTGATATGGAAAACAGAGAAAAAAAAATATCAGGAAGATAAGCAAAGGGAAAAGGTGAAAATGTCACAAAATGAAAGTACCGTATTTAACACTGCAATCAAACCACTCTGCTTTTATTTTGAAATATATGGCCGATGTACTGCAATTCATATGGGGTAAGTGTTACTGGCAGCTGAAGGCACCTGATTTATAATATTGAAGATAAGCAAATCCATAACTTTCAATTTATGATATTAAAAGTGTCTGATGTGTACTTGCCATTTTTAATTCAGAAAAGTTTATTCTTTTCTTTTCTAGGTTATACCAAACAATTTATCCTCAAGTGGGGCAATGTTAATTTATTTCAGAATTGTTCTGAATTGTATCCAGGACGATTTTTTAAACAAATGGCATGTGCAGGCAAGCATCAATTTTCTTACTATAATTTCTCTACCACCAAACCCCCTGTTTATAAGGTCAGAGAAACTAGCTGGGAATCTTCTAGACTCGGGAAAGACAACAAACCCATTGCCACAGTATCACCATTAGCAAAATGCTAGCCATTGGAGCCTAGACACATCCACCATTATATATCTATTTATAAACAGAGTTAAGATGACATTATGCCAAGTTTCTATAATTATGTGGGCAAATTTCAGCATGCAATTTGTGTTATGTTTTCTAAATACACAAGCACTTAACAGCCCACTGAACTTCCTACCTTTACTATATTTGATTCTGATTCAGCAACACATTTAAGCAAATGCCTGTCTTAGAGCGCATTAGAGTCCCATTGACTAGAATGTGACTATTCATCTGCTAAGACATTTGCTACTACCACACTGCACCCCAGGAAAAACACAATTAACTTTTCAAACTAAGATTAGTCTGGCCAGGAAACTGGCTGTCACTCCTAGTACTAAAATAAGGATTTTGAATATACATTTTTTGCTTCTCAAGTAACGAAAGGTACTACCAAATACATGACTAAAAGATCAACGCATATTCGACTTACAGGGCAGATAATAGTTTCAACTGTTCTTGAAACCAAGAAGTAAAGGCAATATTTAAAGAAACTACTTAAGAAAAATAAAAAACAGATATAAAAGCCCAATCATTCGGGATAAATTCAGCATGACATGTATAAGATACTGGGTTTGTCTACTGTGCAAGTTCTGTAACTTATCTCCATGATCTTCAGTGTATTTCAAGTGATCATACTTTACCAGGAGGGAACCAAGACAGTATCACATGGGACAATATCAGCAAAGGGGGATCTGGGGTTTAGCTTCCACTCCCTGATGCAAATACAAACTTTGGAATTAAGGGCTGGTATCCATGGGAGCTAGTTATACACGCAAATGTTAATTAAACTGAATAAAGGCAATAAAATCTTGTTTTATAGGATGAGTAATTCCAACTCTGAAAAGTTCACAAAACTCTTTCTCAGTAAACAGATTCAAGAAAGAGGTTATATTTTTAAAAATTTGGAGACTCCTGCTTAGTATGGGTTCCTTCCTACTAGGTCAACCAACCAAGCAGAAAAGTGTAGTAAGGGTGTTAGAAATTAATAAACTTTTGCTGAGTATATAGGACAAAGCATATAAATCATATTCTAACTCTGTAGCAGTGTTTCTGTTTATATCACACCCATCACTCTTCATTCATTTTTTCACAAGCACTGTATTTGCTGAATTGCAAACAAGCAGTTCTGGGGGCACTAAAACTTGGAAAGTACCTCAGGGCTGCTATCTGGTGTTGCAAAAGGTCCACACTGTGGCCGAGACCTTGCAGTGAGGGCACTTACAGACAGTTGCTCTCCCTCCCATCCCAGCATTCACTTCTTGTACCTGCCCACCTATTTTCATAAAGCTGGTAGAGAAAATAATTTTGAGGCCTCTGCCTCTCTGTACAGCTCTGTACAGAAACTGGCCAATGAATTACTGGGTAGAGAGGACCCAGAGGCAGACACGTAGGCATACGCATATTGCGACAGCTTCGTTGCCATAGGAATCAGCCTACAAATCTTTTTACCTTTTTCCTCTTGCTTTTGGTCACTTTTTATGAGCTACCTCCAATGATATAATAGGCAATACAGCTGAATTATTCTCTATTGCACAGGGTAAAACAAGACTCACATCACTGACATCAAAGCAAAAAAAGGAGAATTTGGGCCAGGCACAAATGTAAAGAGAGGCCCCACACTTAAAAAGAAATGAGAAGCAATAGATAGAAGAGGTTAGGAACCTCCTCTACTGGTGACCATTACGCAAACATCTGTCAGGAAGCGGCATGGAAAACCGCCATGAGCTCTGTTTTGTGTGCTAGCTTGTATATGAACTTATTTTTGCTTTTTATTTCCTCTTTTCCTTTAGGTACTTACGATGGCTCCATAGACAGTTGCAAAGGTGATTCAGGAGGACCTTTGGTCTGTTTTGATGCAGAAAACGTGGCGTATGTCTGGGGTATTGTGAGTTGGGGTGAGAACTGCGGGGAGGCTGGTCACCCTGGCGTGTATACAAAGGTGGCCAGCTATTATGATTGGATTAGCCACCATGTGTCAAGGAGTCTCATTTCACGGTATAATACCTAAAGCTCGGAAAATGAAATACTTCCTTCTTATCACCCATGCAACAATGAACAGCAGTCCTTTTTTACAATCAGCAGCCATGTAACTTAGCAACAAATTAGTACAAATCTTTAAAGAGTATATTTGGAAAATTCTTAACGCTCTATGAATACCACAATTTTGCAGAAGCCTGTACAAAGAGAATTTTACAGTCACGTGAGTCCGCAGCAAAAGTCTCTAATAAAAGCAAGGAAATTAAAATATCTTTTTCTTGTTGTTACTTTGTTTTTTTCTACATTTGACATTGCATTTCAATTGCAGTTGTTTGTTTATTTCAAACGGACAACCATACTGAAAGCAGTGGTCGGAAGATGACTGCACTGGCAATATGTGAACTTCACAGAAAGGACAGCAACCAGAGTTCTTTAAAAAACTTCCATTATCTCAAGGCCTAGGTCACTAGAAACCCTCAGGATGCTGCCTTGCTTGGCAGTTGATTCTTTAGGCTTACTGCAAAAGTAGGCTTCAGATCATCTATTAATTGACAGATTGACTATGACCGTGAGATTAGTTGTAATGCAAAAATTACCCAAATAATAATGCTGTTTGGTGGTAGTTTTTTCAGCTACAAACACAGACAATTTTTATCTAGTTAATGTACCTCATTTGATCATCTAGCTTGGGGCAATTTTTGTAGCTCTAAGTTTTATTAATTTAACTACAGCTGGTCACAAACACCAAAGGAATTTTAAAACTTGAATCTTCAACAAAAAATATCTTTACTATCTTAAATTCTCTCTGTATGTATATATATATTTCTGGTCTCCAACAAACTCTTAACATCAAGTAGGGTTTTACTGTGTGTTTATATTTATACACACACACATATATGCACAATTTATATAACAATATAAATGTATAAAAATTCTATATATTATACATATAGACTTAATTCTACAAAACCAAGTTACAGATCTAAAGTTAAAGATTAATAGTCTCAGTCATAAAATCTCCCAAGCAGATTCTCAAATTAGCCCAAGCTTCCTATACCAATATACAGAAGCATGAACCAGTAATGCCAAGAAAGATCATCCAGGGCCTGATCCTGCCACGTGCAGTCAGGGGGAGGTTTGCTACTGCCTTCACTGACCCAGAACTGGATGAAGACGAGGGGCCATCAACAAAACTGGAATGATAAAAGCAGAAAATCCTTCTGCTTTCACCAATCATTGTGAGGAAGTTCTGCCCGCTTGATAATCAGGAAGCACAGCCCAAAGGACCACTGTGTAAGCTCCACATTTTTAGACAGCAGTAATGGTGCCTGCTATAAGAAAAACGTCAGTCTATATGTAACAGTCTCACATTCAGCAAGAGTTACGCACAGAAAGCGTGCACAAAATTTTGTAAAAGTACTAGAATTTGGATTGTGGATTTGTTCCCTCGACACAAAACTGTCAAATAGCTTAAGGACCATCTCTGTCAGATCCATCACACTGCTGAGTAGTTTTAGGACATAATTCACTGTATTCTAATTTACAAGTGGTTTTAATATTTATTTTACTTTATTCATCTCAAATAATTATCCTGTTGAATAAATGGCATATGTTCACACAACACAGTTGTGGTGGTGGTGTTTTTTTCTATAATTCACCACAGTCTGCTTCACACAACGCTTTTACATTTTCATTGACTTTTCTTCATCATCTAGTCTTGTAAAAAACCCACATCGGCATGAATTTGTCGTGTAAAGACACTGTCAATCACCAATAACTAAAGGTATGAATTGCTTCTCTTACCCCCCGCCCCCCAACAGGGCTTGCTATTTAGGAAAGCATTTAAGTATATTCCTACGCAGGAATTATTTTGCTGAATTAGGGTCGTTGTAAAGTAATCATAGGGGAAAGCTGGAGAGGTGTAGGAAGAGCTCCCTCTTTTGTTTGACAATTAACTTCTGTAAAGAACTTTTTCCACCTATTTCTTCAGTTAACTACAAATAATATTAAATGCTAAGACTAAAAAGAAAAAAAAATGAGTAGAATATTTACCATGTATCTTTCTGCTCTGCCTGTTGATCTGGAAGTCTCTCAGTTTTCTTTCCATTTTCTGTTCTTCTTTACAGTTAACTTTGTCCTGAAGCCAAATATTATTGTGTTCAGAGGGGTTCCACACATCTTAAAACAGAGCTTTCATTACAAAAAATTAAAACAATTTCCATATGGTTCCACTTCAGCTCATCTGTGAAGCATCTAGAATTTAAATATAAAATTAATAAAAATTTTATAATTAAAACCCACATAATTTTAATTAAAAAAATAATTAAAAGACACAAAACCAAGCAGGATGTTTAACAAGTGAGTTCATGTTGGTCTTTTCAGCAAATCAAGGCTGGGCTTTTAATGTTTAATAGATATACTTTCATTTTGCCCTCTTTTACAACCCTGTCTTGCACATTGATGATGTCGCCTGAAACTGAATCACTCACATGCATAAAGGTCATTGGATCAGTTCCCTTCACATTGAACATCACCATAAAATTAGGTTAGAATTTTAATGCTTCAAGTACATATTCCCCAATGCAGTCTTTTGAATTCTAAATGAGTGTGCTTTCCAAAAGGTCGTGCTTTTCTAGCTGTATGAATACAAGTTTTCCCCCAGAGTGCACCGAAGGAGAGCAGTATGTGGTTTTGGGCACAGAATCACAGAATGGTAGAGGTTGGAAGGGACCTTTGGAGATCACCTAGTCCAACCCCCCTGCCAAAGCAGGCTCACCTGCAGCAGGTTGCACAGGGACGCGTCCAGACAGGTTTTGAGTATCTGCAGAGGAGACTCCGCCACCTCTCTGGACAGCCTGTTCCAGTGCTCTCCCGCCCTCAAAGTTTTTCCTCATGTTAAGTTGGAATTTCCTGTGTTCTAGCTTGCGTCTGTTGCCCCTTGTCTTCTCACTGGGCACCACTAAGAAGAGTCTGGCCCCATCCTCTTGACACCTGCCCTTTAGATATTGATAAGCATTGCTGAGATCAAGGCTGGCGCTTGCTCTGAGCCGCGGCGCTGACCCAGCCCCATGTCCTTCCATTCACGCCCGCGGCCGCAACATCTCCATGGCTGGCTGGAAAATCAGCCTTTCTGTCTTCCCTCCAAAACGCTGTTGCTCTCTCTGTCACATTTAGCAACGCCAAGTTCACCACTCATCAAGTTCACAGTCATCAAATACAGGTTTCCCAAATAAAAGAGTCCTGGGGTTTCGTATTATCCGATAGCGCCGGTTCCTCCCAAGGCCCCGCTGAGCCCCCGGAGCTGGCAGCCAGCCGCTTCCCGGTCCCTATCTGAACAGACTTGGGCAGGTCTCCCCGCGGGACACGGGGCACCGTGACCCGCTGGGGACGGCGGCGTTTCCCCCGGCGGCACTGCCCGTGTTGTCAGGGGGCGGGTGCCGGGCCGCGTTCGGCAACGCCTCCTCTCGCGGCCGGCGGGCGGGGGAGAAGGGCTCTGCCCGGCCTTCCCCCCTCAGCGCCGTGGCCGCTCTGGCTCTCTCTAACCCGCCCCGCTCCCTCTCTCGGCCGGCCGCCGCCCAGGACAAGGCGCTGTGGCCGTGACTGACAGGGCGACCCGCAGCCCCGCACCAGGCCTCCGCACCAGACCTTCCCCTCCGGTGGAGCCCCGCGGCCGGGCAGGGCCCCCCTTCCCTCAGGCCCGGGTTGGGCGGGCGGAGGCGCGGCGGCAGAAGCCCGGCCCCTCCCGGCTGAGCGGGGGCGGTGCCGATGATGGCGGCGGCGGGCCGGGCTGGGCCGGCGGGACGCTGCGGGCGCGGGCAGGCGGCGGGGGCTTAGCGGGCGCCCGGCGGGGCGCCGCTCGGCATGGCCCGCGCCCTACGGATGCTGCCGCTGCTGGCGGCCTGCGCCTGGCTGTGGCCACGGCCGGCGCGGAGCCCGGAGGCGCCGCACACCCCCGACTGGCGGATGACGCTGAAGACCATCCGCAACGGGGTGCACAAGATCGACGTGTACCTCAACGCGGCCCTCGACCTGCTGGGCGGCGAGGACGGGCTCTGCCAGTACAAGTGCAGCGACGGTGAGGCGGGCGGCGGGCGACCCTTGTCCTCCCTCCCTCACGCCACGCCGGGCAGCACGGGACGGCCCGGCCCGGCCCGCTCTGACCGGCCGGGGCTGCGAGGGCGGGCGGCCCGTCCCGGAGCCGCGCCGGCCGCTGAGGACGCTTCCTTGCCTCCCGCAGGGTGCCGGGCGGGCGGCGCGCCGGCGAGGGGGTTTCTCGCCCGGCTGGTCAGGAGCGGCCCAGAGGGGAGGGTCGCGTAGATCCTTTTGGTCGCCCCCGGCTGGATCGACTGGCCCGCGGCTCGCCGGGCTGGACTTTTGTTGAGTCAGGAGATGAGTTTGGCGGTGGCAGCCCGACCGGCTGCAGGAGAGGCCAGGGCAGCGTGGCGTTTGCTCTCTGCAGTAGAATATGCGCTTTTCAAACGCGTTTTTTCGTCGCCATTACTTTTAATTGTGGCCTCGGTTTGTTTCCGATAGCGAAACGAGGTGAAAGGTCATTTTTCAAATTAACTCCACACCCTTCCTTAACTTGGGATGCAGAATTCCCTGTCTTGCTGCACTAGTCAGTGTTCAGGAAGACGTGACTTCGGCAGTCTCTACAAATTTAATTTTATTAATGCTACAGTTGTAGAAACAAAAAAAAAGATGTTCCATTCCAATTAATTTTTAACCTAAAAAAATTAGAGCACTACTGTTGCCTGCATATAAAGCACAGAAGTGTTAATGAATTCACCCTAAAGTACTCCATTCTTTCATGTAATCCTACATATCGCACACTTAACTGACACATTAATTTTGGTAACTCAAGCTCTTTTTTTCTTTAACATGTGTTCACGTGTCTTGTCCCCTTTTTTTAAAAAAAATGCTTAGTACCCCGAAGTTGTAATTTGGTAATAATTGTTGATATTCAGGTGCCTGAATATATGTTTAAGTTAAAAATATAAGTGATACTTATCCAACAAATAGCCCAACAAATGCCTGTGGTGAGTTTTGACAGTACTAAAATTCTGTGCAAAAAGTCTATTTGAGGAATGATAAATTACTTTTTTTCAGGATCAAAGCCCTTTCCTCGCTACGGATATAAACCTTCACCACCAAATGGTTGTGGATCCCCTTTATTTGGAGTTCAGGTAAGTGTTTCCGTTTTGGGGGCTTCTTTATGTGTCTTTCATACATCGACTTTCCTCAGTGTGGCCGTTTTTTTTTTCCCTCCCCCATTCTAAGGATGAGACAGCATCCGTGTACAATGTCCTTGCTGTTATCAGCTTCAGCACGTGCTTTGGTAAAAACACATGGAAAATGTTAGTATTATAAGCAAACATAGCATAAACATTTTCATAATTGACATAAATTATCAGGATAAAAGAGAAAGATGATGATTAACTTCTGATTTTTTAACCGTGTTTTGTTCTCATGATCTTGAAAATGATGAGTAACACCAGCTGTAGCCCTGTGAGTGGAGAGTTTGGCTCTGACTCTTGCTGTCCTTATTGATGCTAACCCATTTTCCTTAATGCTATAAAGAAAATATGGGTTATCTTATGTACTGGCTCTGGCTGGGATGGAGTTAACTTTCTTCCTGCACGCTGCATGGTGCTGTGTTTGGGATTTTTGGCTAAAACTGTTGATGGTTTTGGCTATTGCTGAACAGCGATTGCGCAGCCTTGGGGCTTTCATTTTTCTCCTCACTCTGCCCATCTGCCACCCCAGAGCGCAGGCTGTGGCTGGGTAAGGGGTTGGGAGGGGACACAGCTGGGGCAGCCGACCTGAATTGGCCAGAGGGATATTCCATATTACACAGTCATGCTCAGCAATAAAAACTGGAGCAGTGGAAGAAGGGAGGCGTGATGGTGTGGTGTGTGTGTTTGGCTTCCGAGGTGGCTGTTGTTCAGGGACTGGCTGAGCATTAAACTGTCTTTATCTCCACCCACCAGTTTTCTTGCTGTTTTTCTTCCTGTCCTCTCCTCCATTCTGTGGAGGGGGGTGGGGGGTTGAGCGAGCCACTCTATGGGTGCTTGGCTGCTGGCCGGGGTCAAACCACCACAGCTTACTAGAGGTGAACAGCAAAATACAGAGATAAGTGAATGACAGCTGGATTGATTGTGTTAGTTTTTGATTTCTAACTGTTATAGTCTATTCATAGGCTATACCTTTCTTACTGGAATACCAATGGAGCCGGGGGGGGGATTTTCTTCGCAGTTTGACATCGGTATCCCTTCGATGACAAAGTGCTGCAATCACCATGACAGATGCTACGATACTTGTGGCAATAAAAAAAATGATTGTGATGAGCAGTTTCAGTCCTGCCTTTCCAAAATTTGCAGAGATGTGCAGAAAACGCTTGGAATCTCAGAGAGCGTCCAGGGTAAGGGTGAAAAAGCCTTTCTTTTCTTCAAGTTTAACCAAGCTTATTTGGTAAAGAATATTTGTGCAGTGCAGTAATGCCACGTTTTCATAAGCTGATGCTATTGCTGAAAGATGCCTAGTTCTGTCCTTCTGTCATGCAGCCCAGACACTTGTACAGCAGAGAAATAACACAGCGTAGGAAAATTATCTGAGTTAAAACTAACCTTAGGCCGAAAAATTAACACTTACCATTTAGGAATATGAATATGGGAATATGACTTGATCAAAATGGATGTATAATTCTTGCATTTACTGTAGTATAGCTGAATAGTCACTGTTCTGAGTGAGTTCTAAATGTCTACTATGTGTGATTGCTAGTAAACTGTAGGAAAACACTGAATTGTTTCCTTTTTATGAAGTAAGATATTAGAATAATACATTGTTATAGTGGAAGTAGTTAATGCTATAAATTTATGAATAAATTTTAGGTTTTTCAGTAACAGGATATATGATACTCCTTCTGGTTGTTGGCCTGCATCTGATCACTACATGACATAACCACACTTTTTAACTTAGACAATGTCACTTTTACAGTGCGTAGTCCCACTGAGAGCAGAGAGTTTTTAGAACAAGCCTATGTTTGAACTTCTCTGATTCATTTCACTGCAAAGAAGTCATCATGTCAGTATTTAGTGTTAGAACTGGTGAATATTTGCTCAGTTCTGTTTAGCGGCTGTTAAAGATAGCAACCTCTGCATAGATTGGGATGGAAAAAGTAAAGCAGCTCTTTCATCTTTCCAAGACTAAGTGATGTTTCTAACACGGGTAACATTCCACACGCAGTGAATTTTCTTGTTCCTTTTGACTGGTGTATGAAAAGTCTTTACTCACAACTTAAATGATTCTGTATTGGTTTGGTCTTTCATTTGACAATCTATTTGCTATGCCCAGAGAAGATTGCTTCTTTCTTAAAATAATTCTCAGTTCACTAGAGTAATTTCTGTTAGTTTCATATTCTGTTCAAAGAGTACTTTTAACTGAACTCCTCTTTGCTTGCAGCTTGTGAATCAACTGTTCAGCTGTTGTTTGATGCCGTTATACATTTAGGATGTAAACCATACCTGGATAGCCAGAGAGTTGCATGTATGTGTCGTTATGAGGATAAGACAGATCTCTGAAAGAAGATACCGAGATCTCATAGTGTAGAATGAAGTCAAAGACTCAGCTGGAATGAAGCAAGTGTTTGGTTACAAAACTTTGCGCTTTTCAGACAGTAATATATTACACACTGACATGAATATACTGGTTTGGAAGTCGCTATGATATTCTTCCTAATGTAAAAAAGAAACAAGTCTTCCTTCTCTTCCCCTTTATGCCAGAAGCTTGGAAACTGAAATTAGCTTCCTTTGGTGTGTGTCCGCTCAGGGTATGCTATCGTAAAACACTAGTGACATTATAAGATTTTTAAGAAAACTACATAATGGGGAAATCAGAGGCGCAGGAAGAGTTGTATTGAATTCTCAGATGATTTTGAATATAGGTCAAATTTTTGGTTTACTCACAGTGGATGCATCTGATAGATCCATCAGGAAAGAGTGTTTTTTGTGCATTAATATGGCATATTAAAGAGCCTGTACTTCATGCTTTTGGTACAGTTGCCTTCAATTCTCTCTGATGTATGCTGTCCCGTGTGTTTGTTTTCAAAAAGAACAAAAACAAACAAAAAAACCCTAACCCTTAGTAAGGGTATATATCTGCACTACATATTTCTGCCTGATTCTATATCAACCTTACTTCTGCAGCCCTTTTCAAATCAAATATGTTGATCCTTTTAAGGCTTGACCACTAAAATGAACAGTTTGCAACCTGAGGATATACTTTTGATCTGACAAAATGGTGGAATGTAGTTGCTGTGTTATTTTAAAAATGAAACAAATGTTTATTTTTCAAATAAAACCTTTTGTGTTGTGTATTATATGCATAGAAAGGATATATTGTTCAAAGAAGTTGATTTATATTTGTCTGTAGCACAACTTGGTTACTGTATTCATCTTTGCTTTCATTTAGTCCATTCTGATGAAACATAAAAGAAAGTTCCACAGGTAGGGTCAGTATGCCCAACAAACCTTTCTATTTAAAATGCCCTCTGTGAGGCTGACGGATACTTGAGCCTGTATTTCTGTCATCTGTTCCCATGACCTCTGTGAGGCTGAGAAACATCTGAGCCTGTATTTCAGTCATCGGTTCCCTCTCTGACTTCTCTAGCTGAAATCACCTGATAAGTGAATTATTTGGGATTTGTTCTCCATACTGATCTTCCATTGCTTATCTACAGTTGTCAGACCTTGGTTAACTTTTGCATTAAGTCCTCTGTCAAAGATTTTGATTTGTTCTCCTGGTGCCATGATTCTGCCGTAGAAATCCACGAGAGGAGAGGACTGAAAATTAAAATATTGCATCTGTGAACAGGGAGTGGAAACTAAAAGCCTGAAATTCACCAGACTCATGGACTATAATGTGATTTCTCTTCTGGAAGTACTTTTATATTTTTTTTTTCTTTAACAGTTGTTTGTGGTATTTTTGTTTTTGTTTTTTTTTTTTTCACTAAAGCTTACTGTACTTGACACTGAATGTAAGTGCCTCATAGAATAAAGTTTCTGCTGAAGTTCTTTGTCCATGCTTTATAGTTTCTTTTCAGATTTATTGAAGTAGCATTGCTAGAGAGGTATTACTGTTGAGTTTTACAAAACTGTGTTTGAAGAACTTGTGGTTCATCTAAATTTGGTGAAATTTATTTTCTGTCACAGAATTGAAACCGCTCTGAATTACCCTGAAATCCCATGGCTGGAATGCTAGAAGTCTTTTAGCACCAAAGCAGGGAATGCTAACGGCGTTGTTTGTTTAAAATAAAAAAAGTACCACAATGAGTCCAAAACACTGTAAGTCAACTAGATGGCGGTTGAAACAAGCTTAAACTAGGTACTTAAATGAACGCAGACAATTTTCACTGTTGAAAAGAGCTGTGGTTTGTTCCCTGCTGTATTGACCTGTAATTATACTATGAATGCCTTCCAGAGTTTCCTTCAAAACATTTATAAAAATACAGAGCTTTAACGCTGCTAGATAGCACAACTGACACATTGACAGTTCTGCTTGCAAACCAGAGGAAGCATTTGACCTCTTCCAGGGAGTCTTTACTTTGTGTAAGCTTTTCCTGTAGCAGAAATCCTTGATTACAGTTACCTGTAAACTATACAAAATACATTTTATAAGCCACAGCCCCACAATGAAGGCTAGCTATCACCCCCAGGATTAATCATACCATTTAACAACTTAGATATTTTTATATACATGTTAAAAAAGTAATACTATAAGTAGCAGCTCTTGGCATTTGACTCATTTACTGTATGCTTTTATGCAGTCAGTAATACTCTTTCAATATTGCAGTGAATTTTAATATTTATTTTTTTACAAGTGAAGTCTTAATACTCCCTCAGGCTATTTTGCTCTTCTGGATGATCTGAACAACAACAGTGTGTCCACAATCAGACTCCCTTCTTTGAACTGCAGTTCTGATTGATGCATCCATAATGCTTTTTCCAAAAACACTCACTTATGGTGGAGCTACTGCAACAATCTGAAACTGTTTCAAAACATGTACATGCATGTATAACAAAAACTTTCATATATTAAAATAAGCTGGAAATGCACAGCAGTCAAATGTGACCTTAGGCTTCATAGATGTGATAAGTTACTGGTGACTCACCTGAATGCGGTGGCTGACTGAGCATGCTCTTAGCCTGCAGCAAAACAAAGTGGAAAAGATGTTTGATTGTCTTACTAGGATCTCAGCCAACTGTTGGACTGAGGAACATAGCCGATACAAGTTCAAACTCTGCTGAACAGAAAGCCGTAACAGAGTCTTAAATCTACGTTCTGCAGCTGCTACTTCACACAAGAGTCTCGCAGCCATCGGGTGCAGGGGCAGCTCTAGTGTGAGTGAACAGATCTGGGATTTGCAGTTTGCAAAAAATGAATCTGCTGGATAAGGGTCTAAATGTTTCGTAGTGGAAGACGATAAACTCTTACAATTGTATCATGGTCTAACTGAAGTATAAATAAAGACAATTTAAACAACAGTTTTATCTTGATCTAGCTGCCTACTGGCAGCCTGAGGATAAAGTGTCCAAACAAGGGGAAAATATGCAAAGGCAATTAGAAATACCCATAGCTCCCTTAACCAAAAGGGAGACATCTTGTCTAAATGATTTAGTCATGCAAGAAGCCTGTGCAAAACCAGGCCAAACAGACTGGGTAAAAATACCTAAAATCCCACAGTAAATCTGCCTCCTTTTGTGCTTGTAGCAGCCATCTCTAAGAGTGTATTCACACTTGAGTTTATCCTAGTGCCCACCTAGAAATAGGCCAGATAGGGAATTCAGATCCATCCATGCTACAAATCTGCAAAGCTTTTATACAGAAGGATGTTTTTTTGTCATTGGCTTTGTTTTAGAAACGGTTGTTTCTTACGCAATCAATCAGTAACAGTAAGTGCCATATAGTGAAAAGACTGGGAATATCATAGAATGGTTTGGGTTGGAAGGGACCTTAAAGATCATCTAGTTCCAACCCCCTGCCCTGGGCAGGGACACCTCCCACTAGCCCAGGCTGCTCAAAGCCCCATCCAGCCTGGCCTTGAACACTTCCAGGGATGGGGCATCCACAACTTCCCTGGGCAACCTGTTCCAGTGCTTCACCACCCTCATAGTGAAAAATTTCCTCCTGATATCTAATATAAATCTACCCTCTTCCAGTTTGAAGCCATCACCGCTCGTCCTATCACTACATGCCCTTGTAAAAAGTCCCCCTCTATCTTTCCTGTAGGCCCCCTTTGGGTACAGGAAGGCTGCGGTCAGGTCTCCCTGGAGCCTTTTCTTCTCCAGGCTGAACAACCCCAACTCTCTCAGCCTGTCTTCATAAATATGACAACAAATAGTTATAATAGTTACATAATATTAACAAATATCTGCATTTGTTAAGATACGTTGGCACTCTCTTCAATACCTTGATGCTCTCCTCGCAGTTCTAAGGTCATCAAAGAGAACTGGTGCAAGAACAGAGCAAAGCTGCAAAATTATCTACATCCAAACCTCTCGAGGGTTCACATGTGGGTGCTCAGATGAAAATACATTTTGAGTAACAGTAGTCTTACAGCAAAGGAAAGAGTATGTGCCTTTAAATGGACTTTTAATACAGTTTTGAAAAAATCTCAATTTTGTAAACGTAGCAGCTTCTCACCTTATTTCAGGAGGATGATTTTGCGTGTGACAGCGCCCTTAGCGACACACGGTCACTAAAGCACCCATCACAGGGATACAGATAACGCCTGAGCACCTTAAAAAACCATAGGAGACGCTTTAACGCATCACCCTTCGATGTTCCCGGCTGACGATGTTCGACGGCAGCCGGCCCTCGCCACCTCCCGGGCAGATTTACCTTTCCCAGTGCTCCCGCCCGCCGGCAGCCCCGGGAAAGCCCTGCAGGGCCCCGGCCGCCCCTCCGCCGCCGGCTGCCGCTGCCTCCCGCCCCGGCCACCGGCACCGCGCGGCCCTCCCCCCCCCGCCTCCCGCCCCGTTTCTTACGGAGGACAGGGCGGTAAAGGCTCTGCCCCCGAGGGGGTGCCTGGGCCGGGCTGAGGAGGCGGGCCGGCCCCGGGAAGGCGCGGCGCTGAAGGGAGCGGAGCTGCCTCCGTCGGCGGGAATGGCGGGCTCGGAGCAGCAGCGGCCGGCAGGTAGGTAGGCAGGTAGGTAGGTGGGCGGGTAATGGCGGCCGCCCCCACGGTTGGGGGATGTCGGTTGTTCGGCGGCTTCCGACCGTTAACGATCGCGGCGGTCCCCAGGCCGCCCCCGCGCTCTGGCGACAGGGCTTCCAACCCGGCCCGCGGCGGGCACCGATCGCCCGCCGCCGGGGAAGAGCGGGAGCGGGGAGTCTTTGGGAGGGTGGTGCGGGGAGAGGAGCCTCCCCCCTCGGCTGGAAGAGCGCTGCCACCTTGCCGGGGAGCGCGGCCGTCGCTTCCCTTCCGAGAAGGAAGGGGAGCGGGGAAAGGCGGCCGGCGGGGAGAAGGACGGCGCGGAGGCGGCCGCCAACGCGGAAGTGGATTCCCCTCGCTGAGGGGAAAGTCCCCCCGCCATGGCCGCGGGAGCGGAACGGCGGGAACCCGGCCCGGTCTCCGGGGGAGAGCGGGGAAACGGGGCGGCTCTGTCAACACAGACGAAAACCATGATAAAAAGGGGGGAAAACACCGCGGCCAGGCGGGGTTCGGGTGCCCAGGAAGGTGTAGCAGGCGGTCAAGAGGGGAGAGCAGCAGCAAACCTGTGCGGGTTTGGTTCCCGAAGATGCCGTTAGGCTTACATATAATTTTTTTTTGGGTGGGGTACCATTTGGTTACTGGTATTTTCAAAATGCTATGCCCTTTGGCCCCAGTGATAGACCTATTGAGATTAAAACGTATCCAGGGAAACATGCTATCAGGTCCCCGTGTAATCAATCCCGTGCATACCTAATCTTTGATTCCTGTGAAACAATCCATCTTCACGGGACTTAAAACAAGTAAGGAGTCCCACTGAGAGCAATCGGCTTTTAGAAGAAACAGAAAGCTTTTCATAAATCATCGTAATTTAAGTAGTGTTCACTTGAACGGAGCCGCAATATGACAGCGGCAATGGAAAGCTAAAGACTGGGAACTGACTGAACAGGAAGACCGTCTTTCCCTAGTTTCCTTTGGCCCAAGAATTCTGCTCTTCCTGTGTCTACATGACACCATTTTCTGTCTAAAAGTTTAATGACTATAACATTTTTATGGTCTGTTGTGGTTTTTTGGGGGTGGATTAACCCCTCCCCCCCTTAAATTGAGACAAAAGCATCAGCCAGATCTCAGGTACACAAGCAAAAATACAGTGTAAATTTAAACATACAGATGCAGTCTGGCTTCATATTATCAACAGAGCCACAGGCACAGGTATTGTTGTTATCTACGCTCATTTTTCAGCACTTCTGTCATTAATCTGATTTACACGTTCTATTTCAAGCAAACTGAAATAGCTCTTTTTGTGCGCTCAGGTGATAACTGTAAGACTCAGCACTTGAAAGAATGATTGATATTTGCCAGTAGGAAATTTACATGTAAATAGTAACACTTAGAAGCACTAAGCGTTACTAAGAAGTGACTTCCTTTGAGCCACCCCCTCCTGTGCCATGGTGTGGTCTATGGTCTAAATTTCTCTACTTTTATTCTAATGTCTTTCATAGAATCACAGAATGTGTTGGGTTGGAAGGGACCTTTAAAGGTCATCTAGTCCAACTGCCCTGCATTAACCAGGGATATCTTTAACTAGATCAGGTTGCTCAGAGCCTCATCAAGGCTGGCCTTGAATGTCTCCAGGGATGGGGCCTCCACCACCCCTTTGGGTAACCTGTTCCAGTGTCTCACCACCCTTTCTGAACTATTCTTCTCACCTTTTTGAACTTCTCTTATCAATACATAGCTACATTTGCTTTGCAAAAGGCTTTAATCAGATGTGAAAAACAGACATGAAAAGGTAGTACGGTGGTATTGTATATACAAAGTAGTTTGTAAAATGTACGTATACATGACCCATCTTCTCTTCTAATTGCAGGCCATGTCCAGTTGGATAGCAGACCTACATTAACCACCGCAGGTACAGTATATATAGTAAATAGTTTTCATAATGTGGTAGTTAGTCTCCATCAGTAGTAGTAGGAGCTGTGATTTTATAGCCCATTGAGATGTTTAAGCAAAAGGAATAAATATTTTGACCTAACCATCTGCAAGCCTTCAGTTCTGTGTGCTCCCAAGATGTGCATGTTCCCTGTTGTTCCCACAATGTTACCTTTATGTGCATTCTGTTACTGGAGGGACTTACGTCTGTATCTTGCATCTTCTGAGTTGTCATTAGCTATACATACTGTTACACTACCTGCCATGACTCATATGCTGAATCCAGCCTCAAAGCAAATGCTCAGCTTTGCATTAGCAGCATTACTGAAATAAATGAAACACCAGTGTATTTTTAGATTATGTAAAATTGTAACTATTGAGTTAGAGTCTCTGTTTCAATAAATACAGACAGCTAATTATGTAAAATAGTGACCTCTGAATAGGTCTATATAGATACAGATACACAGACAGATATAAAATATGCATGTTTTGACTATCTAAAATGCAGACTGTTGGGAGTCAGAACTTTTACAACAGCCTCCAAAAGCTGTGGGTGCAAACAAATGTTTAACTGCATGCCTACTTACCTGATGTGTGAATGAGTTTCACTCAGAAACTTCAAGGCTGGGTGCACAAGTTCAAATTGTTTCTTTTTAATGAATGATTTAGTGGCTAAATCACTTTTTGATCTCTCTAACAGATGGAAATCAGAACATCACAGAAGTAGATGCACTTGATATAAGGTAAAGTTCTGATGGCAATGACAAAGAGATGGCTCATGGCATTGAGATCAGCGCAGGGTTTTCTGATTTTTGTTAAGAATGTGACTGGATTATCCAACTCAACTCCACCCACTTACAGAACACATTTCTAGTTTTAGCTACACCAGACATAGAACCACCCTTCTTATCATGAAGGCATGCAGAAGGAACTCTTAGGAGTGTACTCCTTATATGTTAGGCAACGTACAGAGACTGTGGCAAAAATACCATCACAACCTAAGGAACAATTGAGCAGACTAGGTGACAGTGCTGCACTAGAATACGTTCCTCTAGAAGAATGGCAAAGGGGCTACAGGATAGTGATTCCATGAATTTTTCCCACCCCACCTTACAACACCATCTAGCCCTGGAAAGGGTAAACTACCTCCCTGATAACTTCCTTTGCCTCACCCACTCAGTGAATACAGCTGAGCAGAGGAAGAACTATTTCGGGAACCATCCTTCAATGGTCATTCACAGGATCCAGGGACCTAACTGTCCAAAACCCCTACTAGCCCTATATCTAGCTGACTCCTAAGGAAGATAAATTGCCAAAATCTGAGTAAGCTGTTACTGGTACAGGTGAAATACTCATAATTCCAGGGCTAAAGTTTCTCATCTTTGCATTTTATCATGTTAAGTACTTGAATTGGGGAGAGTGTGATAAAGTACCCCACTTAAATTTTCTTATTGGTTATCCAGACAACGTTGTAGAAACCCACAGATTTTGAACCAGAATTCCTGTTCCCTGTTTGAATTCTTATGCAGATATTACAGAGGTGCTTTATTAAGGGGCTTCTCATAATAAAGTGGAGAAGCAGAAATAGTTTACGGGCTGCTTATTTTGTAGTGAAACAAAAGCATTTTGCTGATGAAACTGCAATCTTTAAGTAATGTCTGCAGGCAAATATTCTAAGCAACTCTTTCCACCACTTGCACCAAAAGTGAACATTCCATAGCAGGAAAAAAACAAACAGTAACATGCCAAATGTTACTGGACTGTCATTCTGTGCATCTGTAGCACTGGCCTTGTCTATTGCCAGAAGCATTTTAGTTTCTACTCCCTGCACTGATATGTCTTATCTACAAAAGCAGTAAGATTGTCTGCTTTGTCTCTCAAAATACATGCCAACACTTGGAAACAACCTTTTGGGTCCAAGTGTAAAGTCCATAGCGTGCTATCACAGACTTCTATGTTTCCCCCTCTACTCTGCACTGGTGAGGCCACAACTGGAATACTGTGTCCAGTTTTGGGCTCCCCAGTTCAAGAGGGACAGGGAACTACTGGAGCGAGTCCAGCGAAGGGCAACCAAGATGATTATGGGACTGGAGCACCTCCCTTACGAGGAAAGGCTGAAAGAGCTGGGACTCTTTAGCCTGGAGAAGAGAAGGTTGAGGGGGGACCTGATTAATGTTTACAAGTATCTAAAGGGTGGGTTTAAGGAGGACGGAGCCAGGCTCTTTTCAATGGTTCCCAGTGACAGGACAAGGGGCAATGGGCACAAGCTAGAACATAGGAAGTTCCGTTCAAATACACGGAAAAACTTCTTTACGGTGAGGGTGACAGAGCACTGGAACAGGCTGCCCAGGAAGGTTGTGGAGTCCCCTTCTCTGGAGACTTTCTAGACTCGCCTGGATGCAGCCCTGAGGGATGTGCTTTAGGCAATCCTGCTCTAGCAGGGGAGTTGGACTAGATGATCTCTAGAGGTCCCTTCCAACTCTGAAGATTCCATGATTCCGTGTTTTGCTCATAAAACAATAAAATTACTGAATGCTACTCCAAACATACAGGTGCTCCATATGTTTGTTGCCATGATGAAGTCCTCTTCTTAGAAGCTGGGTCAGTCATTCGTCCTGTCCTTCAGAACAACACTGTCCTTCAGCTTTAGGATTTTTTTGGCTGGTTGCTAAAAACTTGGATGAACAGTTGTATCATCATAGCTTTCATTTTGTTAGGGTAAATAACACAAACTTCTTCCCCTTTTGCAAGATACACTGTGCATACCACCTCATCACTGGTTTACAGTCTATTGGTTATGATGCAGCACTCGGTTTAGTTAGAAGAACTTGAAGCAAATCTCAGACAGCTACAGTTCCAAACAAGTATATACGCACTATCTAATTACGTTAAAATAATATTTAGCTAAACACATAACAGAGAATTGGAGCCAACTCTAAAGTGCACTGTTATACGCCTTACTGTGTTACTAATGAGACAGCCTCCTGACAAGAGAAAATACAAATACATTGTAGAGAAACTGTTCAACCTACCTGAGAGAGCCTAGTACACACCCAACACTTGTTTCTACTGAATTGCTTAACATGCCCAAGCTTTTCAAAAAGACCTAGCATTTAAGCTCGTCCTAAAATATTGCACGTTTTGAGGTCTTGTCTTCTGAAATTGGATCACGGAAGTCTCTAGTCAATTAAAAAATCTCAGCTAGCAAGAATTCATGAAGGGAATTCAATTGGCCATTAACTCATTTATCAAGAATGTTTCCCATCTCTGGCAACAGACAAACACTTGATCCTGCAGTGCGATACAAAATGAACCATCAAAGAAGAGGAGTTGCGTTAATCTTCAATCATGAGCACTTCTTTTGGCATTTGAGGCTGACAGACAGACGTGGGACTCTTGCAGACAGAAACAATCTGAAACGCAGGTAAGAAAGTTGGTTTCTCTATTCAAGCTTAAAAAGCTAAACTTCAGAAATTATGGTCAAATAAGAAGTAACCTAAGTAAGTCTTACATTTAAACATAGAACAAAAGATTTTGCAGACATCAGCACGTATGCAACTTTGGCAAAGAAAGTGATAATAAAAAAGCTTAAGCCACAGTCCTTTGTGTCGCAGAACTGCTGGCACAAGTCCTATGATTTCAGCGTGTCCAGACCTCTCAGGACAAACTCTTTGAAGTAACTTTGAAGTAAGACACCAGTTTGAGCTCAAAATCAAGTTTAGTAGTTTTTTTCCATAAATAATGCATAAAAATGAATATTCATTCTGTCACAGGGAAAGCAACTGAGTTGGTAGCAACTGACATATAATTTGAGCAAGATTTTTACTGATACTGATGTGTTTTAACAATAGTTTGACAGACCTCGGATTTGAAGTCAGAGATTTTGATGATCTGAAAGCAGAAGATGTACTGCAGAAAATTTCTGAAGGTAGGAGACTATATATCGGTTATGTCTAACTATTTGTAGCAGAATTTCCAGGTATCTTTTCTTCTGTTCTTTCTGTTCAACTAACTTAAGATAATTTTTGTGCATAAGGGAGCTGTTTAACATTAGGAGGACTTAAGGATTAGACTTCAGATAATTTTATTGCAATGTAAGTGAAGCTTCTGTGGAGAGAATTAATGAAGTCGCTAAGAGCTGAAAGAAAGTACCTGCAGCTGGGAGAAGTTAGTAACATTCTTCTTTTTCCTTGTAGTGACCCTTACGTTCAGCCATGTTGAATCATTGCACCTTCAAATCTCTACACTGTTACACTATCTGAAAACAGGGCTCATCTGAAGAAGGACTGATTGGAGATTAAATTATATGATAAAAATGTACAATGTTTTTTAA
Source organism: Chroicocephalus ridibundus (assembly GCF_963924245.1). NCBI lineage: Eukaryota > Metazoa > Chordata > Aves > Charadriiformes > Laridae > Chroicocephalus > Chroicocephalus ridibundus. Next base: position 25,711,355 of record NC_086288.1, read on the forward strand.
ACTTGAAGATCACTGTTTAGTCATCTAAACACCACTTGACTATTTCAGCCTCTAAGGATGACCACAGCAACGCTGACTGCTTTGTTTGTGTGTTCCTGAGTCATGGTGAGAATGATCATGTTTATGCGTATGACGCCAAAATCAAAATTGAGACAATCACTGACATGTTCAAAGGAGACAAGTGTCAGAGTCTGGTAGGAAAACCAAAGATTTTTATCATTCAGGTAAGATGTCTGTTTCTGAATTCAGTGAAGTTAACACTCACCTATGTCTTCTTGTAATACAGAAGTCAGTTTTCCTGATACAGTCTTTCCACAAGGGAAAGTTTTTGCATCTTTAGGAAAGAAGGTATGGAAAACTGTTCCTTAAAGGCATTTAAGACAACAATTCTTCTCTTTTTTAAAAAAAACCTTTATGTACACAAGTGTTAATACTATGATTCTAGCTGTATTTAATAAGAAGTAATTTTATGAAGAGCAACCCAAATTAAGCCCATGTCGGATTGACTGTCAGTGTATACATATTTAATGGCAGAGAAGCCAGCACCGTTTTTTTGAGAAAGTTGTGTACAGCCTCAGCTCAGTTCCTACTGCTCAGACCTCACAGCCCTAGGCTAGGCTGAAGAAGGCTATCAAACCTCCTTACCTTCACTGTTTCCTTCCAGGCAAGTCCCTTTACCTGATCCTTACAGAAGTTGTTTTTTTATGAGTTTTTTGTTTGGTTGGTTTTGGTGGTGGTGATGTTTTTTTCTGATTTTCTTGATTTTTTTGTCTCGTTTCTTTTCTGTCTATGACCAATACTTAGCAACTCTGTAGAATTTAAAGAATCCATTTAACGTTTTATTGTCTCAGAAATACTGCTTGTACTAAGTGGTCAAATAAAGCCCATATGTAACCTCCCGTTTCAGGATAACGCCAAGTTGGAAGGGACCTCAGGTCTCTGGTCCAGCCTCCTGTTCAAAGCAGAGTCAGTTATGGGGTCAAACCAGGTTACGCAGCGCTTTATCCCATGTTTATCCAGATTACAATTAGCAAACTCAAATGAGAACCTGGCCTTCAGCAGATTATAATTGTGGTAGTTTATAGAGTAATTCTAAGAATTACCTTTTTTTTCAAATGAAAGCTCCCTTAGGCACAGGGCTGCTACAAGAATCAGCACATTGTTAATTCATCTTTCACTAGGACTCATTCGGCTTTGATTTTTTTTTAACCAGATGCCAAAGATGGAAAAATATTTCCATATTTCAATTTTAAGTTATAAGTAATACTTGGAAACATATATACTCATCAAAAACCAAAGCAACTTAGTTCATCAACTGAGTTCTTTTACAGCACAATCAGCATTGCATTTATCTGTGGAAATCAGAGGAAACAGCAAGGACGGAACTTCATCAGTGTAAATGAAAGAAGATTTTCATGTTTCTCTCTTTCGTGATAGTTCTTAAGTAATGCTCCTTACCTACTTTGTATATTTTGAGTGTGTTTTTACCTTCTGATCCTCCGTATATGGCCTTTCTGCAACACTGACAATACTGGGCTCACTTACTGGCTTCTCACAAAAAAGCCCTCCCTCAACATTTGAGACTGAGCTAAGAGCAGAAGTGTGACAGCACAGAATGACAGCTGTGCTTCAGAGCATTTATTAAACACTGCCTTGCCAACAGGGCTGAGGGAGGCGATTCCTCCCCTCTACTCAGCACTGGCGAGGCTGCATCTGCAGTACTGTGTCCAGTTCTGGGTTCCTCAGTACAAGAAAGATACGGACTTAGTGGATTGAGTCTTGCAAAGGGCCACAAAGATGATTAAGGCACTGCAGCGTCTCTCACGAGGAGAGGCTGAGAGAGCTGGGACTGTTCAGCTTGGATGAGATGGCTAAAGGGAATGTTATCAATGTTATAAATACCTGGTGGGAGGGAATAAAGAAGAAGAAGCCAGGCTCTTTTCAGTGCTGCCCAGTGACAGGACAGGAGGCAACTGGCACAAATTGAACACATGAAATTCCATCTCAACACAGGGAAACACTTTTTTACTGTGAGGGTGGTCAAACACTGGAAGAGGTCATCCAGAGAGATTGTGGAGTCTCCGTATATGAAGATACTCAAAAGCTGACAACAAAGTCCTGGACAACCTGCTCTAGCTAACCCTGCTTGAGCCAGGGGTGTTGAACTAGGTGATCTCAAGAGGTCCCTTCCAATCTCAGCGATTCTGTGATCATCTCAGAGCTTTCGCTGGACTTAGTCACCAATATTTTAATTGATAGAGAAGTAAATGGGTCTTCAGGAATCCAGACTCACGACAATGTAGCACACCTAACTGAACCAGAAGTCCCCTCTGGTTAGTGTCAGAAGTATCATATTAACATCGGTGGACTTGGCAGAGGTGAAAGCATAACAATACTTCTCATCAACAGGCATGTCGAGGCGATAAACATGACGATCCAGTTCTTGTTGAGGATTCAATAGACAGTCGTGATGCATCCATTGTCAATGAGACTGAAGTGGATGCAGCTGGTGTCTATACCCTGCCTGCTGGTGCAGACTTTATCATGTGCTACTCTGTGACTCAAGGTGAGTTCTAATATTTTACACCTGATGTCTGCTTCACTGTAACAAGCTTGAACACTTCTTCATTCTTCCATTCTTCTCCATTCTTCCAAAATAATGAGTGCAGTTCCAGGTCATCTGTTTTGCATGTCTGCAAAGTGACATCTCATCTGGGAAAGAGCCTCACATGTTAAGGAAAAAGTGAAAATAAACTATTAAGGTTGCAGTTAATTTGCCATGCAGAAACAGTCTCATCATAATCTTGCTGCTGAGCCGTCTGCTGACAGCAAGCGTTTCCATCTTTTCCAGGATTGTAAGATTCTGGTGGCTTATAAATTTGCTTGGACTACATGGCTGTCTTCTCCAGTCCTCCATGTATCTTGTCCTCAGTCCCATCTGCTCTCTTGTAATGTGCAGATACAATCCTGTAAAGCTACCCACTCCCTGAACCAAGCTCCTCTTGGCTGAGCACTGTAAGTGACCTCAAAGCCATTTCCCATCTACAATTTCCAATGAAATCACATAATTGGCTAAGAAAGATTTACACCTGTTAGTAATCCCTTCTGTATGCAGCTAGCAAGCAGTACCTCTCATCAATATTTTTCAAGTGGCATCGCTGCTTAAATTTGAATATAACTTTATGTTTCTGTTCTATAATAGGTTACTTTTCTCATCGTGAAACTGTAAATGGCTCCTGGTACATTCAAGATTTGTGTGAGGCACTTAGGAAGCACGGCTCTTCCTTGGAGTTCACAGAACTTCTTACTGTTGTTAACAGGAAAGTATCTTATCGCGAAGTGGGTATGTGCAGAGACATTAATGCTATAGGAAAAAAACAGATTCCCTGTTTTGCGTCAATGTTAACTAAAAAATTGTATTTTCACCCAAAATCTAAGTAGATTGTTACTTAACAATGACAACCATTAACTAATACTGCAGAAGTGAAAAATACACCATGTTAGTTCAGGAGACTAATATTCTATAAGACTTTGCAAAAAACACTGGGATCAAACATTATGGTTTGTATATATAGTAGTTTCTGAAATCTTAAAGCAATTTTATAGCTAGTAGTACAGCTCTATTCATCTCAGGGAATTTGTGAAAAGCTGACTGGTGCAAAACTATTAAAAGGTGCTCGGAATTTATTGAAATTGTTACTCTATAGATTTTTTTTTTCTTAAAAGCTTTTTGCTTGATTGCCATCTAACTGTGGCACATTTTACTATTTCTAAAACATTTCAAGTGTCGCATTAGATTAGCTTTTCTTGTGCCAAGAGCACAGTTTACGGGGAATATCTTCATAGAGCATCTTTTTAAGCCTGTGGACAACAGTATCCACCTTCCAATTTTTGTCAATTTATAGCTTTTTAGACATTTTTTATTTTCTCTCAACACTAAAAAGGAACTTAATTCCTTGAGTACAATTGCAGCGTTAGTATAGATAAATGGCTTCTTTTTGCTTGCACATCATTTACGTTTGGGGCACAATTAAAGCTTGCTGGTGCTTTGCATCCTCAGGAGAAAAGCAAGCAGTAGTGAAATGAGACCACGTACAGCTTGCTTAGGATGGCTTTGGCTAAGCTCACCTTGTACACATCTGTAAAGCTAAAGCAAATCATGTCAAGGTTCCAGGTTCACTTACAACTGCTGGACATCTCTAGGCAGCTCTGCAAAATACAACATATGCAAACCTTCATACTTCAGGCCTTGGTGTTGGATCAGCCTCTTCCTCCCCTTGGCCCCAGAGGAGATCAGCCATACACCGTCATGGTGTATATAAAATCCATAGTGCCTTTGTCACCACAGGATTGTTACTCCTGCAGCATCAGTAATTTCAATGATACTTACTAGAAGCGGATATTTCTTTTATTATTTTTTACATTATTGGTACATACGCTTAACTCTGGGGGACAATGGAGAACTCAAGCTGAGAAAAGTATCTTAATCCACTTTCCTGGGTATAGAAAAATTGATTTACTGGTTCCGCTTTAGTTAAATCTTTCCATATACTATGTTCTGAGTCACAGATGTTAAATCTTACTATGGCTACTTTTAACCTTTGTATAAATCATGAATGTATACATTTGAATGTTTTGATAAATTCTTTCAATAAAATGCAACAGTGAAACATAAACGATTTTATGGTAAATGAGTGTGATATATCTTACTTTCCCAGCAATATTTACTAAAAAAGCTTACTTGTAATGCAAGTCTAACCTCCACAGTGGTGTTAGATTGGAGTCAAAGCACAGAGCTAGGGAAAGGAAAATAGCGATTTCAGGGGAAAAAAAATCCTTAATACTCAATGCAGAAAATTATTCTGCGATCTACTGTTGTGCTATAGTAAACAGGCGTAAAAAGACAGCCCTTGTTCTATAAAACATGCCTGTTGTTTTACTAGCAGGCAGAATGCCTCAAGTTTACTAATGAGATTTGATAAATATCTTAAAGATGTTTGCTTCAGCAGCTTCTTTGTAGTATTTAAAAAAAACCAAAACAAACAAACCCAAACCATCAAGTGACCGAATCATTTTTATAGATATTTATTGCAACTTTCAAAACTATAGTGGTCAAAAATATCCAGTTTCTGTTGAGTGACTAAATGTTTGAAAGGGCAATTCTAATATATACAAAACCAAAGTCAGTCCTTGTCACTGATTTCCTGGATGGGAAGCCTCAGGTGCAGAGGTTGGCGCAGGCGCCTCAGGGATTCTTCTGCCTGCCAGGGCAAGAAAGAGTGAGAGTTCATCCTGCTGCAGCCCTCTCTTTCCTCCTCCTCTTTCACACGTCCAGGATGTTTCCATTCTCAGAAGGCATTGGTTGTGCACAAGAAACCAAACCAATCAAATGGAGGATGCTGAACGTTTACAGACCTGCTCAGGTCACTCAGCCAGTCTCCAGAGAGAAGCATGTGCCCTGCCCGTCCACCCACTCCCCAAGGTATTGTTTTCCTGAAATTACAATTACAAAATTCATACTCAAAGGCTACTGAAAAGGCATCAAACTCCAGCCTCGTGCCAAACGTGGCTCATGAAATGATACCCTGAACCACAGGTCTTGAACTACAATGCCGGGTAGTTTCAATTTTCCGTTACAAGCCATCGAACACAGGGCTGGGGGAGTAAGAATTGAGGAGTGGGATCTGCTACATTTTTTTCATGAAGATTACAAAGTTTCTCCCAGGCACACACACCACCACCTTTAACAGAATATGGGTGACTGGATGCAAATCTAAGCCTTTTACCTGAGGAATAGGATTAAGATGTCAAATGCTGAACTCTACAAGACAGTCTCCTTCCAAGGAAAGGAGGGGACTGTGTTACCACAGCAGCGCAGCAAACACACTGTCATCGAAAGCAATACAGCTATTCTATTAAAATGGCCAAAAATGCAACATATTCAAGTATGCAAAAAATGGACATGTAGGGCTGATAAACTGGCTTGTTTGTTTTAAATTAAATTCATGAAAGTCTCCCTTTCTGATGACTTGCTGAAGTAGTTTATGGCAAACACTATGGTTATTTAAACAGCTCAAACTGGCTGATAAGCAATAAATGCACTGTTTGTTTTGAATGTACGTAACAAACCTTGAGGTCAATTTTCTATTAGCTGAGAGTTTACCGAAAAAGTCTTAACCCAGAGGCTACCTCATTATTTAAGGACTGTATTTAAATACCTCTGCTAGGTCTTCTTTGAGCTTGTTGTATCGTTCCACATTAAAATGCCGTTTTTTGGATTTCCGGTAGAAGTAGTGGAGGAACTGCCTGTCTTTAGCATCAGGGTAAACGTAGTCCTGGTGGAGAAAGCAGAGCACATATTTGGGGTTAGCAAGAAAACTGGGTAGAGGTCAGAAGATTATCTGTGCAAATGAGTTTTCAATAGAAATTCAGCCTATTTCAGGAAGATTTATCTAGTTCAACACAGACATATGTTAAGAGGATACGTATGAAGTTATGCTCTTAGAGGTCATTAAGGGCCTTTTAGACACATGGCAGGAATAATTTCTATTGTGCCTAAAGGAATTTTTAATCATAATAAAGACATAGTGTCATCTTTACGACTGGAGCCATCTGAGTCAACGGACACTACTTCCAAGGAGTCAGAGAAAGTTCAGCTACTAGTTCTCAAAGACTTATTTGAAAGTCTCAAGCAATGGTGCCAGCAGCTGTTCAAAAAAGCCAAGCCGTAACCTCTTTATCTATTCATATACAAAAAGTAGGAATGCCTTAGCCCTTCTTCAAAACCAGTGAGAAGGAGTAAAACTGGCATTCAGAGCCAGCTGTTTATAAAAACACGACACATCTCCCATTTTCACTACAGGAACCTGGTTTTTCAGGAGCTCTATAGATCCATCGGTATTATGGAAGGAAGCCTTGGCTACTCTTCCACATACCTCCATAACAAAGAGTTTCAAGTCACAGAAAGCGTGTCTTCTTTGTGAGTAAAATACAGAGCTAAAACAGGAAAAAGAAACATTCCTCGAGGTCTTGCGGGCGTTCCAGGACAAGTCTGTATTGTGCAGCTCAGTTAAGGTCTGGGTTTTTTGTTACTCAACAAACCTTTCTTCTTCTAAACAGTCCCTGTTACCTGCCCCATTTCAGCTGTCCTAGATTTACTGCCATTCATTCAAAGTCAAGGAAAAGCAATGAGATTATGAAGAACAAAGCAATAACATTTTCAGGCACTAAATTAGGTATATTTCAACAATGCAACTGCCAGATTTCCAAACAGTTTGGCACCCTGCACCATTTATGTATAAACTCCAGCCAAAAAAAACCACAGTGATTTGCTTCCTGGCCTGCTGTAAGGCAGCATTCACAAACTGTCACAGCACCACTAGTGCTGTGATCTACAAAAAGTTACAGTAAAAAGATAGACTTCTTTCATCACTTTTCATTCCCTAGCTTATGAAACCTTACAGATAGTAGTTATGCTCAGCAGCTGGTCTGCCATTCACATGTCACAGCACCTGGCTTGACTTCGCACAATGTATTGACTTCGCACAATGTAATGTTTGTATCCAGACCCATTAGGGATCAAACAAGTCCCTGTCTGATGGCAAGGCTACTTATTGAACTATATTTTCATCAGAGCCCAAAACATTGTGATTTTCAGAGTCAGTTTTCCTCCTTTACAACACTCCAGACATTTACGAAATGAGGACTTACCTGTCTAGTAAGAACAAAGTAGGCATAGAACGCCATGGCACTCCCGTAAGTGATAAAGTATGTGACCGGCTCCATGATGTCCCAGGAATAGACCCACCAAGTGAGCCAGGCCAGCGCTCCCCCTTGTGTTGACATCAGAGCTAAGCCAACCCATAGGAGCCTGGAGGTCTTTGCATCTGCACTGTCCATGATTCTGGCTTTCATCTAAGGAAAAGAAACATAGAAACCTGTTCAAGCAAACATGGGTGCAACTGGTGAGAAGCTCCTCAACTATGTTTTCTCCTGCTGGGCTAGACCCTTTTTCAGAATCTTTTACTGACTCCTCTTACTGACTTACCCTATAGAGAAAGAAAGGACTGAAATCCAAGGGCAGCCGGACCTGGTTGTTGTGCCCCAAGAAATCCTGCTTTTAATCCCTGCTCTCCACTACTAGGGATTTACGTCTACTGGATTTCCATTTACTGTTCAAGGCAGCTCTGGTTAATGTTGAGGCTGGTCCTCACAAAGCAGGTCTGAAGCCAAGGAAAAGCCTGTCCACTCTGTCAGGCTCTTTCCGGCTGCCTCTCCTCACGCTGGGTTAGCCTGGCCTGCCCTAGAGCAACATTCATACCTTCCCGTCTTGGATTATGACAACCATTAGTCCAAACAATTTGTCTTGCTGCCTTGGCGATACAGAAAACCCTTGCCTAAGCCACGGATTATTTCTACCTCACTATTGATTGTTATGTAATGGGCATTCAGAACTCATACGGTAACAAGTGACCAAGCTGACTTTCGATCCCAATGCTAGCTACGCTGAGGCTCGTTCATGACAGCTTTCTCCAGCTGCTGTGGTTTATACCCAGGACATGTGCGTAACAGGAGGGAAAAGAACTGAATTTAAAATAATTTGAACTATATTTGAATTGACCCTTGCTTACATAACAAACAAAACAGACACAGCCTAGCCATTCATGCTGATTTTTTTCTATCACAGGACTTACTCTTGATGAAAGGAAATGCTTTCAAGTTTAAAACAAAAAGTAACTCCACTTTCCAACCTGTTCAAGAGGCAGCAGCTCTTCTTTCAGATGGTCCAGTTTCTGCAGCAATTCTCTCTCTTTCCTGACCTGGTGGTCTTCTAAATGTAGAGCCACGAACAGTCTGTGAACCAAGGATTTGATGTCTTCCATTTCAGTAGCATGCTCACTACTCAGCTTATCTGAAAAGAAAATGTTTGTCATATAAAACATTTCAGGAACTCACCCTTCTTCACTCTTTCCCCACCTCAAACCCCAAAAAACAAGACCACCCAATGGTTTAAAAGAAAAAAGAAAAAAAAAGAAAAAAAAAAAAAGAGAGAAATTCCTTTCTCCAGACAGGTTCCCCTTTTCTGAGACTTCCTGTGCCTTCACTAGATTAAGTGAAATAATCAGAGTTATTAAGCATCGCTCTTACCTCTTACAGGAGGTGACACACTGTATGCTGTGTTGTTGATAACAAGTTTAAAGTCATTCATCAACAAGACCTCCATCAAGGTGGCATCAGAAACCTTGCTACCATCTGCAGGTACAAGAAAGATTTAAGTTCTAAATCATTTATCATAAGGAATCTTAAACATTAGCTGATATCCCTTTGGAAAAGTGCTAGAGTTCTTCATTAACAATGTTTGGAAGGGAACCGTACTTTTAGTAAATCTTGTAACTGATACTAAACAGCAAGGCGGAACACATCAGTGCAGAGTGTGTGCCTGATGCCTTCTCTAGCGCTGTCATTCAGGCTTGTCACTACCATGAGCAGCCTTGCATTTTGACCCATTGTGAAGGGGAGGGCAGAAGAAAAATAAGTCTTGCGTAAAACAGTAACAAACTGCAACATAAAAATCTGCATTTTTGTTTCTCCATCCTCACACAAGTTTGCATCTTCACTAGGACAAAGGGTTTTGGGAAATTAAAAGACCTTCAAAAACCTCATCTTCAGTTACAGATTTATGTCTTTCCTTAAACATGCTCTTCTGGTCAAAAAGAGCAATTCTGGTCAGTGGTGGTGTTCAGATTTTGATTAATGGTACTTGAAATCACTCTGTTTCACTATCAGTTGTGACTAGGAGTTAAGAAATAGACAGCAAGAGTGTCCAGTACAAGGCAGACCAGAAGTCACGGAGGCATTTTCTTTTTTATACAAAAATTTACATGAATGCTATCCCATCAGCAACACAGGGAACAGTCTGAGAAAAGAAAAAAATCATACCTATTTTCAATGACTTAAAATCAGGGACAAGGGGGCAACTGTGTGACATTCAATAAGGAAAGCTGGTTGTTGAAGATTTTATCCAGCTTTTATATTTGTTCCTTCTTTTTGTTCCCTCTTTACCATTGCTCTTTGTCAAAGGCCATTTCACCCAAAAGGCAGTACCTGTGTCTGCCTAGGGCTTTGAAAAAATTTGCCACAACTTCACTATATGAAAATACTCTCATCCAACAGCACAGACACACTGCAGCCTTTCTCAGGGCATTCTCACCACAGCAGATCTTGCAAGAGGAGTACTCTGGCAACATTTCTGATTTCTTGAACAACAGGAAAAATAGCTGCACCCAAATGAGAAATGCCACACAGCAGCTGCTCCACAGTGGCTGTCTGACCTGATCTTCCTTTCCCATACAGAAAAAGGGCACCTTCCCCTGCCAAGGGGCGGGCAGTGACAGAAAACAGCAGCTTTACTGCCGAGATGAATAATGATCAGGCTACAAAATATGAAGATTTTTGTATGTAAATATTTGTCGCAGTGCTACTGCCCCAGCTCCTCCATCTGTCCCCACATGCCCACTACAGAAAGGCACCGCAGATAACCCCACACCTGCAATTATTTGTTCACCAGAACTCTGTTCTCGGGCCCCATCTGCTGTAAGTACTGAACTCCAGGAGCTAATGCACCAGCTGGCTCCCCAACTCTGAGTGGGTAGCAAAGCAAACCTGGAAGGCTATCACTTTCAATCCAAAAATCTGAAATTTTAATGTGCCCATCCACTCGTTTCTTTTTCCTTTGTTCTTGCCTTTTTTTTTTTTAATAGTCTACTAGAACATCGAAGCTCATTTGCATGTAAATTATTAAGGTGACATTTATAAGTGACATTTAAGCAAAAAATGCTTTTCAAAAGAAGTGCCAGACAGCCTCTTTGTTCTGGATGCGATACAACACCGATTTATTAACCTGTCCAACCTTTAATTAACTGAAAAGCAGAAAAGTCTAGGGGGGGAAGGGAAGGGGGTGAAGGGGGTCATTTTATTTTAGAAAATTCCCCACAGGCTTTCAGCAAAAGGCTACTTTCCTTCCTATACCTAAGCACAGGTGTTCAAATGTGGACCGAGGGCCACTTTTTGTCTACAGAAGTTTTGCAGGACTAAAATCAAATCTACAGAAAATGAAAGTGAGTCATCATACACAGCACTAATGCTTTCAATTAAGGTTGGGTTTCATTTAATGGCTAAATGACACAGAAGCATCTGCACTAAATCAGGACTTCATAATTTTTCTTTAATAATAAATGTTTAAATTCAACTCTCGGTACTTGACCAAGAGTTTCTCTGTAGAGTATCAATTTCCTAATAAATTAAACATCTAAGCTGTTCTCTACCATTATAATAGCCTGGCACTTGAAAAATACAGAGTAGAGAACTGTCACAGTCATTGTTTTAATCAAAGCAGACAATGTTTCTATTCCAAAGTCAGGGGGTGGAGTGGGGTGTGTGCGCATTAAATAGATGAGACAAATGAGGTGAAAAGAGCCCAAATGCCTTTCCGCTTTGGAACCTGCTGCCCGTCCATGCCAAAAATGCCACTTGTAGGTTTCTTACAGAAATTATCTTAGGCTTCACAAGTGACCGACATTTGCACTGAAGTAGAGTAAGTAATGTGCTTAAAGCTTTTGCTGACATACCACAGAAGAAGGGGATTCAGCAATGAATCACAAATACCTCTGTCAGGGATGTCTCTGCACAGATAGCAGTACTCAGAGGTTAACCATTTGCTGGCACATGTTCTTGGTTAGCCCTGCCTCATCCCGGTAAAGAATCCTTTTTAGTGAAAACTTCCATATTAAGGGGAAGGAAAGCTTCTGACAATGATGATTTGTCACGGCGGCTTCTGAAGATACAGGAGTTTCTTACAAAATTATCTTTTTCACAAGAATTTTCTTCTACCTTTGCTGCCTGGCAGATAAAACATTAAAAAAAACCAAAACAAAACACCACCAAAGTTCTTTGTACATGAAGCTCATACACAGTGTCTCCATTGCTGTAGAGGATATAAACACATTGCTCTATGGGGTATTTTCCTGCTTTACTAAATGCGCTTTTAAAGGCAACTAAGGCAGCTTCTCCTAGAACTCTGGCTCTCTGATCTTCTAGGAGCATCAATCTATTTTCGGTTCCTTCAAAAGTCTCTGCAGCCCTCTGCAATATCACCCAGGAAGAAAGGGAATATTAGGAATGCGTCCAGTTATGAGCGTTTGGACCAACTTCCCTTGATCCCATCCCTTCATCTTCTGTCTGTGTCTTACATGATGGAAAATAAATCTTTCTATAGGGACGTACCTATCCCTTTTTTCTTTTTCTTTCATTTTAGGGGGATGAGGGGAGAAATAGATACTTTTAGTTAGCCAAATTCAAGCACCTATTCTAACCAGATTCAGACAAGAAAGCTACATCTCACTTCTACTTTTGAGATTGAGTCCTTCTGTAGGATCAGGACAGGGGTCACAAGACTTTTCAGAATTGCTGTGGAAAAACTACAAACCAAGTGCCAAAATACAAACCAAGTTATCTTGGAAATAAAATGGAAAACCAGTTTAACTAACTGGATGTTACCTTTTACCAACAGGCAGACCAAAGAGAAAAAAAACCATGAAAACAGTGAGCAGATCTGAGAAAATTACCTGAAGATTTGGGAAATGGGATAAACAGTATGCTACAAGGAAGAAAGACCACATCGGTGCTAACGTATCAGTATAGCTTTTTCCTTTCAACCCAAGGGCCCCAAAGTACTATACTCTACCTGATGAATTAAACATCCCCACAGTCTCAAAAGCTGCCCTTTATTATTACACACATTATCTTGTTGCTTAACGCTTAGTAAGTTTTACATGTGAGTTTAAGTTTGTAGTTAAGGCAAACAGATTCTTCTAGCTCAGAACAACTGGCAGACATCATTCTTAAAGGCAACGAGTTGGCCTCTTGAATGTGATCACAGAGGACAAGGAAAGAAAAAGATATCAAGGAAACTAGAAGAGAGACACTTACTTAAAGACAGCATTACAAAGGGATGCTACCTGAAAAAGATAATAGAGAACACTACTGGGATTTAAGGGTGGTTATCATAATACGTCCAATTCTGCACTGTTAATCAGCCTTTCCAAGAGTACTCGGATATTAAATCTGAAACACCGTTAAACCCCAGAACCATTCAAGAACTACCCCAACAGCAATAATGCTAAACCTGATGGAGGACTGCACTCCTGTGCTTCAGGAGAGAAGTACAGTCCATTTGAAAAGGAATATATTCATTTTGAGGAATGACAGAAATGTAAGATACCTGTTGCAAAGACTTCTGCCCTCTCAATTCCTTTATCTTCTCTCTGCACATCCTGCAGGAATGCCCCTACGGTGGTAACCATAGGCTTAACAGTGAACCGACAGCGTTCACTTCTCGTGGGCAGCGTTAGAGTTATCACAGGAAGACCATGTCTGTAATTAATAGTTACTTCTAGGGGAAAAACAAAAAAAGTGAAAATATTTGAAGTTGTAGTTTAATTTTAAAGCACAGGATGAATAAAGAAAACCACAAAATACATTCTAGATTTCTTTAATTAAAGAACATATAGAATGTCTATCTATATGGGATATATAGAGATACATCTAAAACATGCAACTAATGTTATCTCACCCCACACACACAAACTAAATGAAAATTTGGCTGACTTTGGTGGGAGGAGGCAAACCTGCTGGGCCAGCTTACCGTCAGATGGCACCAGTGTGCTGTAAGGTACCGCTCCTTCCCGGCCCTGCCAAGCTCTGGCTCCGACGTGGCTCCACGGGCGCACCTGCAGCACGGACACAGGAGACTGCTTTAGAAAGGGTTGGATACAAGATTTCTCTGGTCAAAGGCAGCACTCGGCCTGTCAGGGTGATCCACTTCTGTGTGATCTGAGAGCAGAGGTGTCCCTCTGAAGAAAAACCCCAATTTCAATGTCAAAGAATCATCTTTATAGAAAGCACAAACTTTACCAAAGGTATTAAGGTATTGCACGTAGTTAAACTTTTTGTACTGTGTGGTTTAAATAACTTAAGGAAAAAGGAGAAGGGGAAGGAAAGAAATGAAAAAAAATTGTAGTGTTTCTGAAGTGCTTCATGCAACTCTTACAATAAGCCCTCTCCTCTCCCCCAAAAAGCGGCTGCTTAAAAGATCTCTACATCACGGTGCCTGAAGGCAGAAGTGTTGTGCAGCAGTTCAGAGTTCGCAGTGTAACTTGAAACAGCGGGCATGGTTTCAGTGAAGTCTTTTACCGCTGAATCATAAACAGAACGGCACTCTTAATCTCAGATAAAATAAGTGACTGAGGTCACTCCCTTTTGCTTCATAATTATATACCAAAAGTTAACTGTTGATATTCATGATGTTAAAAGACAATAACAACAATGCAGCTTGCCAAAGTATAGAAGATTTTTTTAGTTTTATTTTTTAAATATGAATGGCTGTTTCAACTCCAGCTGAGATGCTGCTGCAACTAACAGCACCACCAGCCTCTGGTACCACCTTGAAGGAGGCGCACCCAGATGCAATACGTATCCCCTACGCCCTGGGACAGTGATGACGGCAGGTTTTTTACCATGTATGGTTGTGCTCCCAAGCCCGTCCCTTCCAGGGACATTGGTGAGAACCACCAAGATGCTTCAACACGGTCATGTCAAAACAAAGACAAATTGCTCCAATCAGACCCGTGCACTTAAAACAGCCCAGCCACACTGTGGAAGATGCAACAGCTCCCACACAAAAGTCCCCTGCTTCTACAGCTAGTCTCCCCGCACAAGGAGAGGAATAATTTTATTGCAGCAACTTCCACAAAGCAGGCATTACTGCTATAAACTAAGTGTAACAGGCAGACGCAGGAAGGGAAATCACATCCCTCACTAAGCTGGTTACAAAGATTCTGCGTAGGCTGGACCAAGGCATGGAGTCTGAAATATGATAGCTGGGGGAAGCAGAAAACGATATGGGGAGAGATAAAAAGGACCGATTTCCCCTCTTGTGAGCTTTATAGCTCAATTTTTTGAAGGCCACAATATTTCAGAGTCTGCAAGCTTACCTCCTTTGACAAGGCAGGAAAGGGAAGCTACAAACGCAAGAGGCCTCTGCCCATTCAGTACATCAAGCACTGCTCACCACGTTCACGTGATTCATTTGTTTTTAAAGAATCACAAGCTTGACTGTTTGGATAGCAATATGCTATTAGGTTAAATAAAGAATTCATCTGTAAAATGAATCTGTGTGTTTCAAAGATTCTAACCTTGCTCTAGCTTTCTACTTGGAACAAGCCTTTTTCAGGATTTTAAGAAAATAAAATAAATCCCTCTAGGATTTCCAACACTAAGAAATCTGTGTATTGTAATCTTCAGGCATCAAAGGCAGTTAGAAACCTAGACTGAATAGCAAAACACCTTGAACACAAGACTGTTGTTTAAAAAAAAGGTAGACAGTAGGAATGCAGGAGTGCCAAACGGCCGCCCAGAGCTAGGACACGTGTGGTAACTTGTTTGTTCTGCAGCAAAACAAGAGACTTTCTCTGGAGCAGAGCAGGACACAGCCCAGCTCACCAGATCTCACCTCATCTACAGGGGGCACCTACACCCACAAAACACTTAGAAACATACAGCCTAACAGTGGGGAGACAACATTCAACACGTGATCTGTTTTTCCACACGGATGAAAACAGTCCCTGGTAATAAATGATAGCCCTGAATGTAACAACGGTGTTGTTTCTTCAGAGGGATACATTTTTTTACTAAGTCCTAATTTTTTTACTGACACTTGGTACGTAACTTTGCAATCAATATCTAGATACCTATCATCCAACACGCCCCAGGCACTGAACTGCATCCAGCCTGTAACTGAAGGTTACCTAATTTATTTTGGTGTGAATTTGGGTATCTACTTTACTTATGGAGGAAACACCGCATTCAACAATTAATATCTCTCAATATGTAAATATATTAATAAGTTAAAAATACTTATTACATTAAATTCCATTTATTGAAATAAGATCTTTATGGCATTTAATTCTGTTATTCTTTAGACTTTGACATTTACCATTCACGATCCATTGAAAGAATCTCTATATACTGAAGCTTTTTTTTCTTTCTTTAGATTGTCTGTTAATGCAGCTTACTCGTTAAAATCACCTGCAAAGAATATATGAAGAAAAGCAAAAGCCACTGAGCCATGGAGTTGAACCAAGTTCCAAATAATGAACTCTTTCTATACAAGCTCTAGGTTCATTAGTTGGGAAGCATGAAGGGCTGAGTTAACTTTTCTCACTGTTTCCAGATTTAAATCTCCAGTTTCAGTGAAGTTATTAAACCATTAGCTTGCGCCCTACAGCGAAATCACTGTGCCTCTTTCAAGGTGCTTGGAATGACCCCTACTCTGCCACTGGAAAAGAAATGAAGTCAGCAACCACTGCAGCTAAAAGGTAGGCTTGAACCACGGGACCAAACCAACGAGGCTGCCCTCACAGTGACAGCAGTGAGAGCTGGATTAGAAGGAGCGTATCCTGAATTAACTGCATCACAACTTTAGCTTTGAGACACTGTAAGGAGAACAGCATACTACTAACTATTTATGTGCCAGTACACACACCTCTTGGCTAATTCATCTAACCACACAAAGGCTGAAGAAAGCTATTCTACATCTTTCTGCAACTCGAACACACACGTGGCAGGACATTTGGCTACAACAGCTCGAACGCAATCACTACTGTGTTTGGGAACCAGGCCAAAGGCTTGTGAACAGCATTTAGCTGTGAAACGCCCTTTTTTCCCTCAGCTGTATTTGCTTGCTAATGCAAAACACCTGGGAGCAGCAGTCAGCCACAGTGCAGCACATCCCTTGACCCAGTTCAAGGCATGGACTCCTGGAGTGAAAACTCATGAGAATTTAAGGCACAGAGTAATAATTGTGGTAAAAATAACCCAATATATTCTATTAAAAAATACCAGTTGGTGTAAAACAGAAAACATACATCCAGTTTAAAGAGGTATTAAGGGTACCTCCTGTCTCTAATAGCAGATGAGTTGCCACTGTTAAAGTCAAAGTGGAAATTTCAATGATCTGGTTTACGGTCCAGCTTCAGGGACTAGTGTAGCAGCATAACTGGTCTGGAAAACTAGGCAGCCAGACATAGGGGGTGGGAGAGACAGGAATAGCAACACTGCGTTTTTCACTTTCGAGAGTGGCAAACCACTGAACCTACCTACATGGCATTTTCTGGAGGTAGCTGTTCCAAATAAGCAGTCTCTTATGTTGAGAGTGACTGTTGCTGCAAACTTAAGCTCAAATTTATGTGTGACCAGTTATGTGTAAGAAATTGGTATCATCGTCAGTACATGAGGTGGCACGAAAGATGCCTGCATATGCACTACATATGCAAATCGAAACTTCATCAGGAACACTAACTTCTGTTCTGTGGAAAATTGCAATGTGGGTGGGAAGGGAGAGAGCAAGAAATAAAAATATTTTTCTCAGGAAAAAGTCACCTTGAAAAAGGAATTCTACAAAAAGATGTCATTAGGAGACCTTCTGACGCACAGAATTATTGTCTTTTGATACCTACTTGATTTATTTCATTTTGACTTTATATATCAAAATGTTGTAAAAAAAAATGAGAATCAAAACGCAGCTAGCCAACAACCACGTATTTGGAACTGTGTTTTCTTCGCTTATATACATCTCAGGAGTTTTGGTAGTTTTGGTTTGTTATTTCAACAGCAAAAATAATGTAATGCTCCTTCAACAATCGAGTCCCTATTAATTTGCATTTATTAGTAGAAAGCTGTTCATCCCAACCAAAAAACATAGAGCCAGCTCAACTCCATCTGCCCACTTCTTGAAGTTCTGTGCAATACTAAACTGAAGTATTATATTCCTCTAGCAGGAGATGCTGTTGATAATGCCTCAAGTCAAACTCATAAGCAGCCTTCACAAAAAATTATTACCGCGGACTGTTACTATGAATGATATGATCTCCCATATTCTCATTTCCTTCCCCCCAAGGCAAGTATAAGAATCTGAAATAGACAAGCACAATAATAAAAGGCACTACTCCACTAAGCGTATGCTTTTTACCCTTAACTACACTGCAGCAAAACACACTCTAATTAAAACATATCTTGCAGTGTGCTTTTCAATAGTAATATAGTGTTACAGTCTTTTCCTCGTCAGAAGAGGAGAGGTCCTTTAACTCCTGGAGTCCTTGTCCATCACCTGCTAAAGGTCCCTCCACATTGGAGAAGGAGGGAGGGAAGGGAACAGAAGGGAGAAAAATCACGGGGGAAATTAGTATTGCCTAAAATTGATTTTTAGGGCCTCTCTTTCTAAGTGTCACTAGATGAGCCAGCATCCTCCGGGGAGACCTTATAGCAGCCTTCCAGTACCTAAAGGGGGCCTACAAGAAAGATGGGGAGGGACTCTATCAGGGAGCGTAGTGATAGGACGAGAGGTGACAGTTTTAAACTGAAAGAGGGCAGATTTAGATTAGATATTAGGAAGAAATTCTTTACTGTGAGGGTGGTGAGGTGGTGGAACAGGTTGCCCAGGGAGGCTGTGGATGTCCCATCCCTGGAAGTGTTCAAGGCCAGGCTGGATGGGGCTTTGAGCAACCTGGTCTGGTGGGAGGTGTCCCTGCCCATGGCAGGGGGGCTGGAGTAGATGATCTTTAAAGGTCCCTTCCAACCCAAACCATTCTATCCCCAGTATACATCGTTCTCTCCATGCACTGATCTTGCCCAGCCTGTGAAGGAGAGGGCAAGATGAGACGTTGCTTGCTTGTCTGGAGCAGGAGGAAAATGAGGGCAGGTATGTGTTAGCCACTGTTCAGTGAGGTACGTACTATAAATAGCTATTTGTATTTTCCATATTGACTCACATGTTCTGCTATCTCTAATAAACACACCTAGAAGTTCTCTGCATGTGGATAATGTTGGCTCCCATCGAATTCTCCAAGGGAAACAAAGAGAACAATTAATTAACTATGGAGTAACGATCTGTAATTTCAGAATAAACTAGCTATGGACATTTCAGAAAGGTTTAAAACCAACAGGAAGGAGGAAAAAGCAAATGCTGTCACAGTCTACTAAGTTTGCAGATCTAGCACAACGAAGATTACCAAAAAAGAATCAGTATTGAGACCAAGTTTACAATAACTACACATATGGTATTTCCCTTTTTAAAATGAGTCACCAAGGCCATTTTGGAGATACCTGCTGTTAAATTTTTGTGCTGTTTTTATAAGCAGTCCCACATAAGTAGGAAAATAAGACATCAGGAGCCCTAACAACTGCCTACAATCATCTTACAAGTGCCTATTTGAGCTACAGAAACACCTTCTCTCTCATTAACTTTTCAGTAACTTGTCTTCCCTTACACCGAAAGGATTTTCATTGTTTCTCCACTAGTCCTAGAACCAATTATAGATGATCATGCAACAACAGCCTCAATACAAACTGCAGCTTCGAGGCACATCACTCAGATTTAGCAACATCCTCTGGAAGCCCAGCTTAAATTAAACAAGCAAACTCCCCGTAACAGACACATCACTCATTCTGCCATAATACCCCTACGCATAGAAACAGTTTCAGCCAGCGAAGATAATTCTGACACTTGGGAGCATTCAGGATATAGTTCTCTTTCCTAGAGGAAAAAAAAAAAAAAGAAAAAGAAAAAAAAAAAAAGGATGACAGATTTTCTTATCTCCCTGAGACAGAGCTTTCCTGTCTCAAGATGGACCATGTGGTGAATACCTTCTCCCAGCTGCTCCATAAGGCACTACAAGAGCTGCACTGCAACATTTATATTTCAAGCTTACAGCTTATTCAAAATCCACAGTATTTTTAACCCCTTGCTCAGTACAAATCAAACTTTAAAAAAGTAACCAAGAGTCTTGCAGCAAAGCAGTAGTTTCAACATGAGTATGCATGTTCTGGTGATCTTGAAGAAGCAAGAGCAGTAACAGCACTCACATGGCTTTCCTTCAAAACTCACTTGTCTCACAGCACTGGGAAAAAAAAAGAAAAGGTTTGATTTCACGCGCCTGTTGTTCATTGTGCCTTTATCATCCCTGATTATCTCTCATTTCCTGCCTCTGCTCAGGTTCCAAGAACAGCTGGGACTAGATTCAAGCAGCCAGACAAACACTACCAATGACCAAAGTGACAGCTGTGATAAGAAGCACATCGAGATGGCCAGCCACCAAGAAGCCCTTTTGTGAAGGCCCGGCTGGTAAAATCCACCACTGCAGAGGTGCTTCGCCAGGGAGACCTTCCACCCAGCCTCCACTGAGCAAAATCTAGGGAAGCACCTGGATTTGCATCCCTACCAGTTTTACAAGGCATAAAAATAGATGCTGAAAACACTGACATTTAAAGCAGGATGAAATTAAGCCTCGCTGCAAAGAAGCAACACCAGAAAGTGATGAGGAGAGGAGACGAGAAGGACGAACACCAGCTGACATCTTCTGCCTGCAGTGTCTTCTGGGCACTACTCTGAAGGTACAGGTAATCCTCACTTTTCAAAGCAAGCAGACTTCCAAGCACACGTAAGGACAGGCCTAAAAACCAGGACAATTATGCAGGCCAAGTGTATTGTTAGGACGAACACCAAGAATTGTGCCTTATTATTTTATCAAACCTTCTCCTTCCTTTCCTACACAGAGAAGCAGCTCTAATATCTCCTCTGAGTCTAAGGTTTTATAGTATCGGAAATCTCGCATCTTCATCTAGTTTCAAGAAAGTCTAGTTGTCTGAAAGTTGCTGTTCTTCCCAACCTACTTTATTTTCAGAACGGAAGATGGGATGTGACACCTAGAAGGAAGTTTGCAAATCAATGAGGGGTAAGACTTTGAGAGGGAGGGATTATAGCATGAAAATGTATTTGTGCTTTATTAAAAGCAAAAGCAAGCCCACATTCGAGAGCTGTGCCATCTGTTCCCCAACAACAGTCTTGGTCAAAAGATTAATTTGTCAGCAAAGACAGGATTTGTAATTTGTCCCACAGAATGGATCTTTACTCTTGTGCTGTGCCTTCTTGGACAGGCATCCTGACCTGAGAAATGTTGCAAAATTTTACTTTCAAGGTAATAAGAATGATTTTGCTTTCAAAAATACACTTATAGTATACCTCACTAGATAAGAAAATGGGCTTGCTGCATCTTTTCCTACAAAGGTCTTAGAAGTAGTGTATCTTAATGCACACATCTGCTTTCGTATCTCTCTCAAAAAAACCCCACTCAAACACACCTCCGGCAATAACACTAATTCTTCAAATTGCCAGCTTGTTTAAATTGTTTAAATTTCAGATGAAACGAGATAAAAGAAGAGAGATAAGGATGCAAAGTCAGATGAATGCAATTAAAGGTTTACCAAAGTCACAGCCAACTCTCTCTTCTCTTACAGAGCTTTTCAGATTGAAAGCACTGGGCAGGTTGTAGCACAAAGGAAAAAGAGGATGCAACTCATAAACCAAAACTGGTTGTCAACATTTTAATTTAGAATGGACACTTCTATTTACAATGTAAAGAACCCTAACCCCCAACACAAAAAAACACCAGGTTTTTTATACACCTAGAATTTTTATTGAGTTAATTTTTATGAGTATTGTTTTCCCAGGCTCTTCTTTACTCAAGCATGCAGATTTCAAAAGCCTTAAGGCATTTACAGCTTGGCTAATAAAAGAAGAGAGTGCTTAGGAAATTTGATTGACTCAGGGCTTAGAATTAGTATCTGACAGATGCGTGCAAAAAGGTCAGTCAGAATTAGCAGCAGTGGAGAAATTCCCAGTGATGGCCCTCACCTGGCTTTTCAGCAAATATTTTAGCAGGTAACATGCTGCAGATCCATTCCGTAAAACAGACCTTGGAAAGGGAACCAGCTGCTCAGCTGCTGAAACATGCCAGGCAAGGGAAAACTGGCTCTTCTCCACAGCAACCTCTCCACCCCCCACTTAGCCACATCTCCAGCAAATTGTTTCCAGCTCTTCCCCACTCAGTGCGCTTCCCATCTGGTCCCCTCTCAGACTTCCCTAGGGTCTGACCACAAGCCATGAGGAACCTCAATACCCTGCAAAAATCAAAGCAGCCATCTCCCCTGTTCCATTACCCCACCTTTCCCCCCCCCCCCCCCCCAAAAACTCAACTGCACTATTCTTACATAGTAGTAGTGAAATTTTCTTTCACTAGACCAGGCTGCTCAAAGCCCCATCCAGCCTGGCCTTGAACACTGCCAGGGATGGGGCATCCACCACTTCTCCGGGCAACCTGTTCCAGTGCCTCACCACCCTATACCCTAATTTTGCTATCACTTGAAGAGCATTTCCCCCACAGCTAGCAATTTCTGCTACCCAAACGCCATCATCCCAAAAGCAGAAGGTTTCTTGGCAATGCAGACTGTTGGCCTCAGATTCAGAGCCACCGGCCAGCTCTGTGGGCCCGCCTTTGAGACTGGCAGAGCTCTGGGCAGAGCCCTTCCCCTTTCATTCGCTCTCAAACACTCTCCTAGTCACCTTAGCGCAGAGGATGCCATCCCAGCAAGAAAACGCAGCCCAAGAAATCCTGCACTTGACTTCAGCCAGACACGGAGGATTCATTCCATTTGCCCACTCACACTGAGCAAGAAGACTTTTTAATTAAATAATTATTATTCAGAGGGGCAGGAAAACATTAGGGAACAAATTTAAGGCAACAGAGGACAGTGATAGAGAGGAGATACTTAGTCTTACATCCATGTCTGTCTTAGTCCCAGTATAATTTAGCGCAAATCTAGGCACAGTTATCTGAATATTGTCCTATTAGAGAGGTTTCTCCTTTTTCTCCTGCCACAACATTTCCAGGAATAATTTGTCTATATAATTATTTTAACATAGCAGACCATAAAAAGATGTTTTTATAAACATCTCCATATCTCTGTTCCTCCTGGGTTTTTTTGTTTGTTTGTTTTTTTAAAGGCTTGCAGTTAGACCAGCCCAAACACTTAGGAACCAGTGTTTTGCGTAGGCAGCTGTAAACAGGTACTTTTCCAAAGGAAAAACATAAATTTCTTTTGATTGCTTAAAAAAAAAAAAAAAAAAAAAGAAAGAGGGAAAAAAAAGGTAGGAACAGAAGAACTGACAGATTAGACCAAATCAGAAGTCTTTCTCTGCTAGCAGTTGGCATTAGTATGTAGATACAATGATTTATATCCCTTATAACAGGTAGTTATAGAGTAATTCCCAAAAGGAACTTAATTTATATTCCAGCTTTGCGTGCTGTTACACTCCTGTGGAGGCTCAAATTACTTGCAGGGAGTGCAAAACATATTTTTTAGCCTTGTTACAAGGTCATCTAAGAAAACAAAGGCATAAACAGCCAAGTAAACAGAGAAGGATAATCCTTTCCCTTTCCATAGCTTCTGATGAATAACATTAAAAAAGATGTCTAGGGCAGATACCATAAGAACATCCATAGCCAGTACCAAGAGCGAACTTCACATCACAGTTTTAATAAAAACTTCAAGAGGTTTTGTCAACAACTGTAGAGCTGCCATTTAACAGATCCTAAGAGCAGGAAAATAAAAAATAAATTAAAAACAAAACAAAAACAAACCCAGACCAAAACAAAGAAAGTAAACATTTCTAAGCAACAAGAGCAAAAAGGCCACTACGAACATATCAGCAACAATGTGTTTAAGAGCCCCCAGTCATTATAAGCACTTCCAGAGCAGCTGCAACAAGATGGGTTTAGCGACACGATGGTAGCAACAGCAACACTTCACTTGAGAAGACAACTGTGGTCAAAGCCCCTTATCAGAGGTCTACATAAATATTTTTAAAACCAGGAAACTCATCTGAGTAGGCAAGCTTACAACCATCTATTTGTTTTCTTGGAAAAGAGCTTTGCTGGGAGAAGGGGCTTCAACAACATTCCTGCTAAAAGGGTAGCCATAGCAGAGATGCCTAGAAATTCCAACCACTGTTCTGGCATGAAACAAAACACAGCTGCGCTGTTGAGTGTGCAGAGGCCTCGTTAACCCGAGTTCAGCGAACGTCCCGATAAGCATGTCCTGGCACTTTAAGACTTTTGTCTAAGGACCTATCACTCTCAAATATTTGTAGGCAGAGGTCTCAAACATTGCTATCACCCAAAGAGACACACCAAGGTGTTGACAGATGACAAGAAAAAAAAAATTTCCTTTATTTTCTATTTTTCTTTGGGAAGCCTATCTTCTCCCATTGCTGTTCAAGAAACTGTTTTAAACTAAAAACATCAAATGGCTGTGGCTTTGCCGATGCTGCCCACTTCCATATTTCATCTGTTGACATCAGTGCTTTAAAAACATCCCTTAGCTGAAATAGCGACTCAGTGAACTCATTTGCAACATTTCTTACCAAATCCGACATAGTCTGATTTTCACCTTCTTCCTATAGGAGAAAGGTACAAAGCGATGATATCTGGAAATCAACAACCGACACTGGCTGTGATATGCTGAGCTACCACCATGCCCTTCAGTCTTTCCCACTGCACAACAAGCGTGTACGCTTATACCTGTCTATAGAGCAGACCAAGCAAACAGAAAAAGTAAAGATTTCCTGTAGAGGTTTCTAATGGCTTTTCCTAAAGCTTATTAGCATGAGAAAAACAATTAAAACAAGTACAAGAAGATGAAAAGCTCTGTATGCCCCGGATGGTCCAGCACCTGTGTTCCGCTGTGCCCGCCGTGCCTCCCAGGGGGGTTGGCAAATCTGCATGTTAGCTGCTCACTTTTCACCCCAAAGCCTTTGAACTCCAGCCAATTAAGAGCTGTTCTATTTCCCCTTCCTCTACTAATTCACTTAGGACATGTATTTGCAAGACTAATGCCACAAGCAGAGCAAGAACCTGCATTCTCTAAATGCAGGGTTTACGGCATCTTTTTAGGAACCTCTTTTAGTGCTACAGCAAACAAGAATTAAATGCCACGCAGAACAAGCAACCATTACTCAAAAGCCCCATAATAACATCGACATATACCAGATTTAGTCGTCTGGTCTTCCAACACAAGCAGATTGCTATCATGCAATGATTATAAGGCAGAAGGTCTTACCCAGCTCTGTACTTTGGGACACATTTAAATGAAGCTGCCTCCGAAGAATCATACCCCTGCGGACAGCAGAATCTCTAGCCTGCAACACCAATGAAAGTCTGTTTTATGATGGCAAGTTTTCTCTAAGCTATGTCCAACAAATCCTCTCACCTTCTTAATACTGAACGGAAGCATATCATTTGGGGAAATCTTTACTAAAAGAAAACTCTAAAATAAGGTAAATATATCCTAAGTGTGCTCTATGTCAGGTTGCCGTGTTTATAGCCTGTAGTCCAGAACAAGCCACAACACTGACCTACAAAATCTATTCACTCCACCCGTAACACACACCCAAATTTGTACAGGAATTCTACATGAAGTTAAATTTCAAATAACTTATTATAATTATTATGGGTTTGACATACTTCTTGTTAACGATTTACTACTCAGAGCAAGCAGTGGAGCATATAAACTTCCCACATTCAAAGGACCTGAAAACTGTTTAGCTCTTAATCTTGGAATTTTAACACAGGATCCCTGGAAAATTAAAGTTACTCCTCTGTAATGTAAATGTGCATATGCAAAGAGATATCCTACCAGGAAAATATTCTGCCGCTATGTTTTGATATTAACAGTCAAAGAATATCAAGCTTCTCTTATTTTGTAAAGTATTATGTATCTGTAGTTTGTGCAGGGGGTGGGGCGGGGGGGAACAGGCCTGAGGGGGAAACCAAAAGGTTGCATTCAATTTCTCTTGAAAACAGAAAAGAAATTAATCCTTAAAACACTAACACAGAGGGACAATCTACATTTTTGATACACCAACTAAACCATTTACTGGAAAGCTATTAATATTAATTGTAAGCGAAAAAGGTATATAAAATTGAATTCAAAATTGCACTTAGCCCTTAAAAATTATGGATGCTGTTTCTCCCTTTTATCAACTTTGATCTAAGGGAAGATGTAGAGTACGGGTTATACCAGCAGCTGGAAAAACTCCTTCCTCTGAAGGAATCTAAAATGTCTTCACTGCATTTCTGTCTTTGTAAACTGATTAGCAAGACAGCTCCATATTATATATCTCATTAAATATCACTTTTGAATTTCCAAATGACCTAGTATTTTCCAGGTGGAGCTTCTCAGCCCATCAAGGGCAAATCAAAGCCAACAGACGAAGAGGGGAAACCCCTCATCATTAACATCCCACCTCAGGCTAGGACTATTGTGCAGAGTTATGGATAACCTGGATTTTTCTTTTGCTTCAGTAGAGCGGTTTCCTGTAGGAACAAGACACATAATCATGGTGTATATTTGTCTACCAAAGTCAGTTTCCGCTAAGGTTCAGGATGATTTTATTACACAGCTACCAGCCACTCAGTCAGAAACAGTTAACAAGTGCTCAAAGATCCAACGGCCCACATTCCCTCTACTAGGATGCATAAAACATTTGCACATTAGAGATGTTAATTTTAAATTAAATATGATTACAGAGAGGTTACTCAAAACTGACATCTAACATCTGCTCATTCCTGGCGGCAAGTGTGCCGTTCCATACCACCAAAACAAGAGGAGCAGTGCTGTTAAGGAGCAAGGATGAGCTGTTCCCCCTCAACATGTTTACCCAGTACCCTTCTAACAAGAATTAATTTGTATTTAGAATAGTTTTAACATGTTATTCTGTGCATACAGACAAAACATGTTATTCTGTGCACACAGCCTCTTTATCTCTAGCAATGTGGAAAGACTGCCACCTTCCATAAAGGTCACCAGTAGCTTTACCTCCAGCGCGAGCACTGGAGCACTGCAAATATTGCTGTGCAGAGCCTGTGGCCACTCACAAAGCCTGAAAGCTGGCAAGGTGAGAGCACTGTGGGCAACAGAATCATAGAATTGCCTAGGTTGGAAGGGACCTTTCAGATCATCAAGTCCAACCATCAACCTGACAAAACCATCACTAAACTCTATCTCTAAGCACTATGTGTACCCATCTTTTAAATACCTCCAGGGATGATGCCTCAACCGCTTCCCTGGGCAGCCTGTTCCAATGCTTAATAACCCTTTCAGTGTAAAAATTTTTCCTAATATCCAGTCTAAACCTCCCCTGGCGCAACGTGAGGCCAGACATACTATTTAGTGCCTTTCTTAGAACAATCAAGTTATAATAAAGGTGTTGTCAGAAGCATGGAAAAGGTGCATGATCTACGGTGAGAACCCACTGTTCTGTAGGAAGATGTCTTTATAAACTGCATAATGCATAAGCAAGTACCTCCTCTGCATCTTTGATGTGCTTTTCAGTCATTTTTCCTGCAGTCCTATTACAAGCTCTTCCTAATCCAGCCTGCCCCCAGCCAGGGACAGCACAGACTGTTCCAGGAGTCTATTATAGGAGTGTATCTTTCTTATCTCAGTAAAGGTACCAATTTTAACATCCATAAAAGTGAAAGAACCACACCGATGTATTCTTTGCCATTTTACAGTGCAGCAATTTTCTTCCTGCTTGCAATGGGAGCAGGTGACCTGGAAGTCAGACCAGGCGGTAATTCTGGTTCTGACTCATGGTGCAGACTTGGCAAAGTCACTCACATCCAAGTTTTCAGGTAGGGCGCTAACCTCGAGGTGTTTCACACTTGAAGTATTTAAGGCTGGCATCAAGCACCTGAAAGCTTCCACAGACTTCAGCCTCAGTCATAGCTGCCTTCCAAGTGAGGACCCCAAATCCATGTGCATCTCATAAAATGTCGGGTTATTCAGTCCCTAAACCTCAGCTTTAGATCAGAAATACGCTCTAAGGAGACCACAGAGCCAACTATAACTTGCCATAATCTATACTTAACACACGTCAGGATGAGATTTAAGGAGACCTGTCTCATGGATTTCTATCTAGCACAAAGCAAGCTGTAGTGACCAGAACTGGAGATTTCCATATGGCCACTTAGAGGGATTTGTAATTACATTCATCACTTACAATGTTTATTGCAAGTGGGATGAAGAGAGATTCAGTTGAAAGCATACACTTGTGCATCATGTCTTTATATCGGTGAGATGTAACAGTATAATTTCTTCTTTAAAGTTGTAGTGATGTTCTCTTTTAAAACCTTTCCTTTAATCTCAAAATGTACACATACAGAAAAAATACTAACCTCAGTGTTCCTCTAAGATATTTTAAAAACTTTCTCCAGAAAACAAAACCAATCTGATTTTCTGCTACAGGTCATTACAGTTGTCCAGATTTACGTCCCCATTAATGGATATCCTCACTGACAATATTCCGTACATTCAACTTTGCAGGACAGTATAACTGTTCTGTGCATACATGAGAAAGTGTATGAAAAACAGGCAAGACAACACTCCTGGGGTTTTATGAGAAGTAAGGAGCCATCTTCACGTTTTTGGTAATAATAGTCTTCAAAATACAAATACTGATGTTCAAGATTTACTTTTTCAAAAGGATAAAGCAGTTAATGTACTCAATACGCTAATGGCTAGCTGAGGGGAACCGCGGGATGCAAAACAATGAAAAATCTAGTCATAAATGCCTATCACAAACAAAATGTTAGTGAATTTAGAGGAGAAACCAGACAGCAGAGAATAAATGGTATACAGATCCACTGGCACCCCTCAGTGTGGTGGAGTGTGACAGAACAATAACACGAACAATATCTAAATTGTTAACTAACAATATCTGAATTAATTCTTTTTTTTTCCTTCCTCTCCACATTTAAAATGCCATGAGAAAAACTTACATTTTTAGTTAAAGTTGAAAGCTCAACAACCAACAGGTACACAAATTAATTTGTTCAGGTAGTGCCCAAATACGATATCCTATATATAAAGTAAATTAAAATTCATGTAAACAACCGCACAAAAATCAATCCATGTCTTTGCAGTAATAAAAACTGAATATAATCAAATATCTGATTTGATCAGCTAAACAACACATGAAGACAGCAAATAATTATGGTTGTTTGCTTTTCTCTTCCCACATTTTTATTAGAAAGAGAATTGCATAAGAAGTGTCGCAACGTATTAGTACTGTTTATATATTTCCAATACACATGCAGCCAAGAGTGTAACCTTATTTAAACTGCCTCGATGCTATTTCAGCTCAGGGATGTCACAAGCCATCAAGCAGAGCACAGAAAGGCAGGGACTCTTATTTCCACACAAAGGTACTTGTCTGGGGGAGGCAGAGCAGAGATAACGCCGAGTAACGCTGCACATCAGCAAGGAGCCGAGCGGTGCCCAACCAGCAGGACTAGGGCTGGCTTCCCAGGTCTCCGCAGCACACACTGGGATGTTACGTTGCAGGGTCCAGGTCTTCCACACAAGTAAACAACCTGCTGTTCTCACCAGAAAATACACCTCCACCATCTAAACACAAGCTTAGATTCCAGGAAGAAGTCTTCTTAGCTGTCAAACAAGAAAACTCCCTAAATTCTTGCTCTGTTTAGCCCTGCATATATTTTGACACTGAGCATTTCCATACATTACTGTTTATTAAACCTTTATATTAGCACCGTATGGAAAGAAGAACAAGTAAAAGCCTTAGGGGCTTTTTGTTTGGTTTAGTTTGTTGTTGTTTGGGGTTGTTTTGCTATCCAGTTCAGTTATTGAAAATAGCTAGGCAATCAAACCAGCAACAGTACAGCCCAGAAAACACACCCAGAGATATTAAGGAGGAAATGGACTAGTGAGCTCAATCCGATCTGATGTGCCGCATAATACAGCACGGCAATTTCTCCACAAAGCTCAGCCTAAGCTGGAACATATTCTTTCAGAAAACATCTTTGTTTTGATTTCAAAATTTTAATAGATGGATGTTGTAGATTTTCCATAAATCAGAGATGACAATTATAAATTAGCATAGTAAAAAAACCCAAAATCCAGGCACTGTATTTTCTATTTAATGGGTTGAGCAAGTTAATCTCTCTAGAGTTTAACCTGCTTATATTAACAGCTGTTGAGCCTCAGAAATGTCACTCCTTTGAAGGTACCCATAGACCACAAGAACTTAGATTGAAACTTTTTTGTTGCAGAATATTTTTTCCACTCTGGAAACAATTCTTGTAACTTCGTTAAAGGAAACTCAAGCTTTCCAGCCTTCCAGCGTTCAGAATTCCAGACTCACTAGTATTATATGGGAGAATAACTCTTCTACCTCACCGTTCCCTCCTCATACTCATCTGTCCAAAAATCTTTTGACTACAACCTCACGAAGGGATTCACATCCAGCTATCGCAACCTCCATGACCCTCTTGGAATGGCTGCCTTACAGGACATAGTCTGCCATTTACATTCTTTGTTTCCAGATAGGGGACCTTTTTTTTTTTATGTCCTATAATTTCTTTTCTTTTTTTTTTTTTTAAAAACATATTCAAATGCCACCACTGGGTGAAAGTGAGATACAAAAGATAAAGTTTCCAATGCATTCCAGCTTAATGGAAAACCCTCAATTCCCCATATGTTGAAATAGGAGTATCTTAACATAGAAATAAACTTCTACCAACCTTTACATGTTATAACGGATGAAAAGGAATCAACCTCAGCAAGCACCCAGAGTTACCCACCACTGACCTCTCCATTAATCAGCCAACCAAGTGGTAAACAATATTGTTCAGGTAACCTGTACATTTTACCAGTAATTGTATTTTGCCCTAGATGCTTAGGATACTCAAATAGCAGCAGGTAAGAGCTCTTACACAGCCACCCCAAACATGTGGCATCACTGCATTCACAGTTAATTTTGTGCTCTCACTTTATTGATATCTTATTTATGAATTAAAGACAAGTACATTTTAGTAGGTATTACTATTCGGTATGTTGGTAGCTCAGTTAGGTCTTACTTGTTCCTACCTCTAGTTTGTCAAACTGAGATTTAAAAGGGATTACTGTACCTTTCTCTGTACCTTTCACAGGGCCGGCCGGAGAGACTCCATGTACAAAAAGGGGAAAGACAAGTTTTCAAGTGCGTTTTACAACAAGAGTTGGCTTCAAGAATATAAATTAAAGATGAAATGCAATAGAGACAACAGAAAAAGGTTTCATACAGTGCAAGCATAATCAGTGCTTAAGGATTCCCTGTAATCA
Source organism: Chroicocephalus ridibundus (assembly GCF_963924245.1). Taxonomy (NCBI): domain Eukaryota; kingdom Metazoa; phylum Chordata; class Aves; order Charadriiformes; family Laridae; genus Chroicocephalus; species Chroicocephalus ridibundus. The sequence continues at coordinate 25,742,489 of NC_086288.1, forward strand.
GAAGAAATTGCCCATTTTTTTCGCCTTACGGTCAAATTAGCCTGCCATCTACATTACATTACAAGTGATTACCTATTTCCTTACAAAATTGCATACCAGCCAGAACTCAGCCTTTGTCAAGTGATGAGTAGCTGAACTCCTTTCCTTTCTGTTTGAAATCCTAAGCTGTCAGCCGCGGGCAATGTTGAGGCAATCAGTAAAAAGTCTCTAGCATCATCATTTAAAAAAAACTACTCAATTTTGTTCCATAATTAATGTCCTACGAGTAAGATCATAACCTTAACATGTAGGCAAAACAGAGTCAGAAGTTTCTAGAGAAAACCATTTACTCTCTTTAAGGGACTTAGGGACCCAATTTTTTTTCCCAAGGGAGGCAATACCAAATGCTAAGTGTTACCTCTAGAAGATTAAAGCAACAAATCCAGGAATACTTATTAGCCAGAGTTTCATGCTAACTGGCAAAGGTAGATGACAGACCACTCTGTAGAGACTCATACTCTATTCTGCTTAGAGCAGGGATAAGCACCCCGAGCCCTGAGCTACGGGAAAAGGACATCAGAGGCACCATCATGAACTTCAACCAGCTCTTTAGTAGATAAATCACTCCTGTCCTTGGTCCAAATTAGAAAAGCCTGAAAACCAGGTGGATGTGGTCAATGGACTCCCCAGTTCATTTAAAAATTCTCTTCTGGTAAGGAACAGCAATATTATTTTGGGTTGATCTACCTTGATTCTATTTCCGGTTGTCTGCCTAACAGCACTCATTACTTGCAGAACCTTAAAATCTGCATTCCAGCCTCACTATCTAGAATCACATCCTGAAGCCCACAGCAAGGAGGAAATCCTGTGGTGTTGTTTTCTTCGGTGTTGACAAATTGTACATTACATTGTATTTTTGTTAAATTTTCTGTAACACGTGGCACTCAGTTCTCGAGAACTAGCGGAGTATTTATTCATACTAACCAGGAATACAAACACAGGCACTGAGACCACTTTCATGAAGCTCACAAAGGGCTTTAGTAGTCTAAAGAGATTATTTTTTTTTCTTTAAAAGAAGTCTCTTACACTTTTATCAGCATGCTGAACAGCTGCATATGGGGAGAGATCCACCACATATCCCAGCACTCGCTCAAATCCACCTGAGCAAAGTGGTCAGAATAGTAACAAATAAGTTGACAAAAGGAAGAAAATAATCCAAACATAGAATTACAAAGATTTCCATTTGCCACCTGTTCTGTTTCTCCAGCATGCTGCTGCACTAAGCAAAACAGATTGTCCTCCTTGTTGCCTATGAGATTAAAAACAAACAAAAAAACCCTGTGGCTAATAAAGTTTTCATCTAAAACTAGCAACACAATTTTACCTCCATGTGAAGAGACACTGGAAGACAGGTTTGAATCCATGGTTTTAAGGGCACAGAATTGCCTGTACCTATACAGAAATGAGCATTTGAAGTATATGCATGCGCTGAGACATCCATCACTCTTCCTCCCTCCCCAGCCATCCCCCACCTGAGACTGCAATGTCAAATCCCCTCGAGTATTATTTCTTAAGACAAATTATTCACTTTTTCCACTCATTGCACTGTACCTATGCACTATGATCATAGCACAGGTTAATAAGGAAGCAATGCTTCTGTAAGAGACTCGCCTGTTGTCCTTATCTCCTTACCCTAAGAAACCGCTAGGGAATTTCAACTCAATCTTGAGAGATGGTAGAGGTCTCAAAGTTATTATGTTCTTTCATGTTGCATGGAAAAATTGGAGGCTGAATGGAAGAGAGAGATGCAAATTAACACCCCTAGGGAGGAAAAGGCAATGGCTCACCCATTCCCAGAGGCAGGCACGCAGACAGCCCTGGCATTACCAGCCAGGGACCTGCCGACACTTCCCACTCCCTGCCTGACAATGCAAAGCCTGTGGACAAGGATGACTGGGGCAATCTCTGTCACACATCTGCAGAAAATTAGGCTCATTAGGTTTATAAGCCATCTAACTATGACAGCTTGTCTTATGCAACCTATAATCACATCACTACAGGCTACCTGAATATGAACATCAAGAAAGGCTGTTACGGGATCTATAACTCTGGATCGGTATTGCACATACCTCAAATTTACACAGAACAGAGAGTTCCCACAAGGCAACACTCACATTTCCTGGTGTTCCAGAGCAATTCAGCCCAAAACAAAACAGATATTTCAGAGAAAGCATGATAACTAACTACCTCTCCTGCTTCCTCATATGCCAAAGAGCGAATCCAAACCACTTGTAGGTTTAACAAAACATTCTGCAAAACCAAGTACACAGAAGAGGGAAGGGGGCTGCTGTAGCTATAAAATGGCTCAAGCTTTCACAGTATGTTGCAGGCCTAAAGGTACAAAATTGAAGTACATTAGCTGTCAAGCTCTTTTCAGCAATGATGTTTGTATTTTCTATACTGCCTAATTCTGTCAGGGGGGAGCTCAGCAGGGCAGACGTGATCGGCATCACAACACAAGCTATAGCGCCAGAGACTCGCTGCTTTTCTCTCCACAACTCCCTGCGTACCTTACTCTTGCATCCTGCGCCAGTGCCACCATTCCTGCGGTGACACCTCCCTCTGACTCTCAATTTGCTTTTTAATAATCCCTAAGATCTCACCTATATTTTGCTATTACCACCTCGATTTTACAGGTAGTAGGTACAGGCTGTGTTTTCTCTTAGAGAGGATGAGATGTCAAGAAAAATAAACCGCAAATTTAGTGTTTAGTTTCTTTGATTCTAAACTTAATGTTTGACTATTGAGAGCAACGCAGAGTGGGCAGACCCTCCATAATAAGGATAAACAACCTTTCTGCTGGAGCTCTGCAGGGCAGGAAGGATGGACCCCTGGGTGGAAGAAAAGAAAGGCTTCAAGGAATCTCTGTTGGGAGTATTGCTCTCTATCTCCAATACTCCTGCAACTCCCTCAGCTAGGCTGGAGGTGCTTGCAAACATATTTCCTTGGCTGAGCATTCAGGAACATCAGGACAATTATACGATCACCTTAAGGAGACTCGGAGTGCAGGTCACAGCAAAATGGCTTGTTCCAGCTTCATCTCTACAACCAGCTGATCAACCAGAACAGGAAAGCGAGCCAGCTGAAAACCATCCCAGAGAGAGAGGAAAAACAACAAGAGGATAGAGCAGGAGAGATTTCAAGTAGATTCAATCTGTGATCTGAGCACAAAAGAACGGGCAGAAAAAAAAGTAACCAGGGAAGGAGTGCCTTAGCCTAAATTAATCTTGAAGACGTTGCCTACAGGACATTGTATATCTTGAACTGGATCAGAAAACAAACCAAACCAAAACAACCAAATCAGTTTCCCTCTGAACGGAAAAAAAAAGTCTGTGTCCTAAAAGGAAAGTCACAAGAACAGCTGAATTTTACTGCAGTGGTAACTATACTGTATTTTAAATATATCATATGGAAAGCATTGACTTTTATCCGAAGCACTGACGCATAGCGCAATTTAGTGGTTGCTAGCAATGTAAGAGCAAAGCTGTGGAACAGGAGCTCACCTAAGGAGGGACTGAGATGCCCACACAGCTCATGCAGACAGTGCCAGAAGGCCAGGGGATGGCAAGGTTCGGAGCTTGTACTCCAAGCTCTGCTTCATTCTCCTCTGTCTGAAATCTTCCTCTGTCACTGGAATTGCACGTGGCCTGTAAAAGATGTCCCCAGTGACAATAACCTTGTCTGGACCTCGGGCAGGTCACTAGCTGACTAGATACCAGTTCCCCGAACAGTCAGGCCAAATATCAGCGTCACCCAAATAAGGATTTGCAACATGGGACATGCTCTTGAGCAATATCCCAGAGCAGCAGAGCCAACCACAATCTGGATGCTGCAGGGAACATAGACTGTGTGCTGCTTCCTCACCTGATGCATCTGCTTCCTCAGGAGCTGGGCTTTCTCCCTAGTGTCTCTGCCCTTTGCTTCTCTCATCTTTATGGCTTTCACTTGAAGCTACAGAGGAAAAAAATAGCATGGAAAGAGCAGGCAAAGGAAACGAAAACTACTGCAGTGGGACAAGAAAAGCAGTCAGCAGCTATTTTTTGAGATGGACACTGCATAGTGACAGACAAAGGTACAATATTTGCATCCCTCCTACGCAGAAGGGTGATGTTCTGTTTGTAGCTTTGGCATATTTCTCTAAATTGCCCTCTTTTTCAGTCTGCGCTCACTTTCATAATATACCCTCACTTGGATCCCAGATGAGACCATTTCCACATCCCATTCCTATTTTCCTTAGAGTGTGAAAGGAAGACCTTCCACACAATGCCAAGCAGCCCAATACAATAGCAGTTTCCTTTCATTTCCTCCATCTGAAAAGTAGACCTGTGTTTAAGAAATCAGATGGGAAATAGTTTTGACCTCAACTGCTATGTTTCTACTTGTGAGTACTTAACTAATATGACCGTCTCTTTTGAAAACTTTAAAGCAATAAGCTTCAACCACTTGCCTGCAGACAATGCAGTCAGACAGTTAAGCTGTATAAATTCACTGTGTAATTTTTTTACAACCCATGTAGTAAGTCATTCATCTGTTTCCTCTTTCTTTCTTCCTTTGCAAGGAAAAATAGAAAAACGCACTAAAAATACAGCCAGATGACAAGTCTGGACATTTCAAAATCCTTAAAAAAAACCCCCACAAACAAGTAAGAGTTTTTATTTATGCATTTCTCAAAAATGATACAGAAAGCAAATGGTGCTGAAATTTCTGAAGTGGAACACTTCAGCCCGGAAGCTGCCTGCCACTTCTCTGATAGATATTTCTTTATCATTATCAGGTGGGTTATTTTGACAGCTTCACTTCTAAGCTGACTGTAAATCTGTGAATATTTCACTGATGATTGAACTGGAACAACTACTGACAATATCCATCGGCTCGGAGCGTGAAGATTTAGCCAGGCTCCAGTAGCCAATAACATACCCGTATATGAGACAAAGTGCTGAAAACCTGTATTTACTTTGCACTGTGTAATTCACTGGGATTTTATAAAGTGATTGTTAACTATCTGACTAAATGAATAATATGCTTCATTATTCATAGAGTTCAACCCTTCAAGGGACAGCTGCACTTAAACAATAAGAAAATAGATTAAATTTGGAAAGAACAAGAGCTTTCTGAAAATTAAACTGGCAACAAAAGCAAAAAGTTTTATAGGGCTGTAGGGTTCCTAGGTCTCTGTGGGGTGCTGCCTCTTTATGCCACGCTGTCAGCTTTAGTTCATGTTACTGTTTAGCCCCTTCTGTCTCGCTACAGCTGATGCCCAAGAAGAAGCTGCTCCAATATGTCCTGCACTTCCAGACTGTGACAGTCAGGAGCTGACTGACACCCGCCAACAAAGGGGAAAGGGGTGTCCCAGACAGCCCTTTGCAGCCCCCCACTTCACATTCTCTGAAAGATGGCTCCACTTCAACAGCCTGGCCCTACGCGGTTGGCATCCTAACCACAGCTGACGTCCTAAATATGAAACAGAATGAAACACTTGGCATCTGAATTCTTTCCAGTGTTTTATTTTCAACTGCTGGGTGTTCAGGCACAGACAGCAAAGAGCACCTACTCCCAGAACCTAACAGCTGTCAGTATTCACTGCTCAACAACAAAGCAGGGCACCTGCCAAAAGATTTTTTTGAAAAAATTACTTTGGAAAAGAGGGAAAGGTTGGAGGCAGGAAACATGTTCTTATCTTTTAAAGCACTTACAGCTGATTTGATCATAAGTCTCTTCTTCACACTATAATTGAGCATCTCTCTCTGATCCTCAGACAACTGCTGCAGGCAGGGAAGTAGAATTACTTCTTTATCCATATTGAAAAAACAACACAGTTACAAAGGTAACACACAAAGCTTATGGTGGAGCAAAGAACAAAACCTGTGTATCAAAGTATCATCTCTGCATCACATATGAAACAGTACCATGTGCTTCCCTGTTCTAGGACTCAGCAGAAGAAAAACCTACCAAGATACACGTTACATTGTAAACTATCTATCTACAACTTTTTAATTTTAAATCTATAATGTCTAAAACCTACTTTTTTATAAGTGCATCTTTTTGTTGATTTAACTCTTTTTTGACCAAAGGGTCTTGGTTTTTTTTGGGGTGCCATCCCATCTGCTGCCTGTATTTTGGTGGCGTAGCAGATCAGGTGTCAAGAAGAAAGAATCACACTGAAACCAAGAACTGGTCTCAGACCCTACAAATGGCCATCACGGTCCAGATCAGAGTCCAGCTACCTCAACAACCCCCCTACTCCACTACGGCTGGGCAGATCCCTTAGGGATGCCCAGGGAGGAATGAGAACAGGGCAAGAATGTTTTCATTCCCTTCCATAGCATATATCTCCTCTTTAAAAGAGCAAAACACAAGTGCATTTAACTTTCAGAAAGTACAGCAGCTTGACGTCCTTGTCGTGCTATGATTCTGCTTTGTCTCACAACTATCTATCACTGCAAAGATCACATGCATTAAAGACACTGAGACACTTGGTTTTAGGACATTCAATTTCATAGCCTTCAGCTATTTTGCTAAACATAGAAAAATAGCTGCAACAAGTAGAAGCAACAAGTGCAGCACACAGCAGCTGTACGGCAGCCAACTCTACTTCAGATTCTCGCCTGTTTCAGGCAGACTTCTGTCATACCCACATACTTCAGTGACCATAAGTAGCAGAAAACACAACCGGTACATTCTCAAAGGAGAATCCCAAGGAAAAGCAGCAAAGGTCTAACAACGAGTCCCTGGCAAAGGAAGAGGAGTTCTTGCCACTTAGCTTCAGCCTGATGGAGAGGCAGGTCTGAGAAAGTCTCTCTGTGCCTGTTCACTCAGCTTCTGCTCGCATTTTGGCTAACACGCTGCCCATCCCAAGGCTTGATGTATGCTGGGAGCAGCACCTTAAGGTCAAAACAAGAGCAATGCATTGGCAGGACACTATGGGCAGGAAGGGCTAAAGGTCGTTATCCAGCTGTTATCACCTGCAGCTTGCTGTCTCCTGCCACCATCCTTGCATTTCAATTGTCTGGCATTTTTTTCAGAATCCACCAACCTATGGAAATGGTATAGACCCAAGTTCCTCAGCTTATGCCAAACAGCTTTTGAAGCAGCTCCAGCAGCAGCCAGGCGGCTAAGGCTTTCGTGCTTCCCAGTGTGACACAGGGGATGGCCGCACCATGCAGGAGGAGGAAGGATGAACACACTCACCCTTGGTGAGGTCACTGCTTTGCTCACAGGTGCTCAAGTTACAAATCAGAGAACTTGTGAGTCAGAACCCTCATGAATTAAGTGATGAATTAGTGAATTCACATGTTAGACTAGTCCATACAAAGCGGACTGAGCTCGTTTGACACATTCATTTGTTTTCTTTCTTAATAAGCTCATTAAATAAAGTTTAATTTACGGAGTATGTTGTCCTGTAAATTTGAGGGCAAATTCTCTCCCCCTCAACCTGGCGTTCAAGGATGAGAAAAGAGCGAGGAGTTTGTCAGATTTATAAATCCGCATTTGTTTATAGGACTCAAGACAGCATGGTTGACTCCTGTTGCATTGCATGTCCTTCACACCAGATTCCAATAATGCTGACAGCTAACATGACTAATGTCACAGGATGAAGCCAGACTCAATACATACATTTAATCACCCTAAAAGGACAGGATTTTTCTTACTACATATTTATTAGATTTCTGTCTATCATAGCTCTGTGTACGTCAAGTAATGAATTCCCGTCCTCTCCCAAAGCAGGGTATTTAATAGCTCAGACCACTTCACTCTCAGGAAATCATGTGTAGGATACTCCGAGTTTCCATTTGAGCCTTATCCCCAGCTATACGCATAAATCTTTTTTTTTTCTTGTGCATGCATCTCTCATGCTTGTTAAAGAGCTCCTGTAGTCACTGCTTAAGCAAGTCATGCATATTTAATTCTTAAATTTTTTCCTTATAAATGACTCTCTACAGCTTCTACCCATTTACATTACTTTTGAATTCCCTTCAATGATCAATATGTTTATGGTAATAGGAACACTGAAGCCTAATATAATATTTCAGGTACTGTCATACCAGCGCCCTTATTCTCTTGTCCCCTGATACGATTCCTCCCACACATGCAACACAAAATTACACTGGTCTTTCCTAACACTCTAGCATATTCACATGCTTTCCTCATCATTAAAACCTTTTTTCCGGAGTGCCAAAATTCAGCATGTTTCCTCCCAGGGGGATGGGGAGGTGTACGACAAAGATATTACATTTGCTCTTTTCCTTTTGTCTAGCAATTTTTTGTCTAGCACTCAGTGCCTAGTAAAACGCAGTATTAAGTGACTTCAAGTTTACTTTATTACAACAAAAATTACAAAATAAGTACTATGTCAATCCCCCTAAAGCCTGTCACTTTTACATTGCTCTTCAGATGCCTTTCAGTATTTCTCTCAACATTTCTGCCATTGGATTTCACTGAGACACAAGAGGAATTTATAGTTATCTCTTACCAAAGGGCTCTATTTTTTCAGCACCCATGAGACAGCAAGGTCTGGAAAAAAATACACCGGCCACTTCAGAACTTCATCTTGTATTCTGCATGTGCAAAACATAAGGTACGGGTAAGCATGCTGTCTCCTATTCAGTAGCAGCAGCTGTGTTAAGACACAGCAGGCATTGCCATACTGCCGCTGTTCTTCCTCTTCCATGTGACACGGATTCAGGACCTCTGCAGGAGCATTAAGTATTCCAGTCCAAAGGGAGAAACCTGGGTGAGCATGAAAGGGGCTGTGAAGGAAGGTAACACCAAATCAAGACAGAAAAATCAGGACTACACTTGCAAAAGTCATTTATGATAAGGAGAGAGGCCTTACATAATCACTGCACCCACTGATACAACACTAACACAAATTACCATTAGGACCGCAGGCTTGAAAACTCCTTCCTTAACTAAAGAGGGCTAAAGAGGGATAAGACTGGCTACTGAACTTGCAGCTGATAAACAGCAAAATCTGACCTCATCTAACCACTGTATTCGTGTCCACTTTAACAGCCAGCCTCTTACAGCCAGCCCCCGTCCCGATACCCACAGAAGTGAGCTCAGAGGCAGAATATTCCCTTAATCTCTGCTACACCAACTCTACAGCTCAAGCAGAAACTTTGTTTTCCAATGACTCTCAACAAAAAATCAATATATTCTAGTTTCTTTTTTTTAAAGGAACCAGACATTAATTGTCCTCACTCAAGAAACAGGACCCTTTGCAGCCAATTCCCCAGAGAGCTACGATCTATGCATGGTTTATTACCATATTATACCAATGGCTGAAGAAAAATTAGACTCTACGAGTAGTCTGCTTCTGGTAAATATTTAACTAGTAGAATCATGCCAACATACTTCTCAGATTGATTCTCCTTAACTTTACTTCAGAATCATGCTTTCATCTTCCCCTATGGTCTGAAACTGAGAGCCTATCATAGTCAGCAACGTAAGTGTACTCCTCCTATGGGATGCGAATGGATCCTACTAATAGATTACGACAGCATTTAATCTGAGATGAACTTCAGTCACTCCTCTTATCTGTTCAGATAAGGAATCATCTGAATGTTTGTTCTACACTTGTTGCTTTATGAGCTTCAGCTTCACAAATTAGAAAAACTTGCTCTTTTCTCAGCTATTAGTAGAGGGGGAGAACGATTCTTAGTCTCTAAAATTATTTGGAGGAAACAGAGGGGTGGCATTTCACAGCTACGGATCAACTGTTCTCCAGCTGGGTATAGATCGGGATGGGGAAGGGCAGACATGGAAAAAGTCATCAGCCAATTCCAGGCCCCAGCAGCTACAGGGAAAGATCAGTAGCAAGTGTAGGGCAGCCCCAATTTATTGTACCCTTCTGAGAATGCAGGACGAGTCCTGGCCACTGTCTCTTCCAGACAGAGCGAGTGCCCACAGCTCGACACAGCAAGGGCTACAGCACCTAAGCATCTCCTTCCCTGGGGAATCTGAAGGAGGGAGGGGCTGAGGTTACAACCATCACTTCTCCCTCTTCCTTACGTCTTGAGCCTGTTAAAATTAAACTTACAGTATCCAGCATGTTCAGATCTTCCTAGGAAAAAGAGTCAACTGAATCCTCTAAAGCTCTGCTCCTGTCAGCACTCAAAACTGAATGGGAATCACTGCAGCAGCTTGTAGAAAAGAACAGGCACTACCTAAAAATCCCAAGAGCTGGAGTTACAGGGTCCCAATCTGTAAATCTATTTTCTAAGAAAAACAAGTACATTCATACTGATTAACATGCTAAAAAGGCATCAAATCCGAAGAGCCAATCTGAAGTGCAGTTCTGGACACATCTGTGGGTCTAAGCAACATTGCAATTTCTTTTTATGCCTTTTAGGTGCCACCGCAAAGATAGGACAAAGCAGCTTTCACTCGTATCTGCAATTTGCAGCAAAACCTCTAGTTAGACCATTTTCAGCAGAGGAAATTTTTTTTTAATAAGAATTTAGAACATCATTTATTTCTGTAACTCCAGCTCAACTGTCACTAGCACTGTAGTGAGAAGAGTAATGCCAAGACTGCACTCCCAAATGTACTTTTGGATCCATAGCAAGCAGCAAGTCTCATTATTACACTAGCTGCTTCACTTCTGTATTCCACTAAGAACGCAGGACTCACTCTGCAGGCATTTTATTAGCATGAGTTAAATTTACTTCAGCATTAGTAGCAACAAAACAGGCGATTATGTTGCATTTGGCAGGGGGCGAGAGAAAACAGCTTCCAGTTTGGCCTCTGTCCTTTCTACAAGGGAGAGATCAGCATCCCATGGTGCTGGTGCAAAAAGACGCGCTATGGCTAATGCTGGAGGCCATGCTGGCAGGCTGGCACAGGACCAGCGTCCCAGGGTGTTGAGAGTCATCAGCTCCCAGCTCCTGACCCCCACAGAGCTCTACACTGAACAGAAACTGAGTCACTGCCTCACTCAGAGGTGAGATATAACCAATGAACTGGCTGGCAGCATCTCGCTTCTTTGAGAGACAGCACCTTTGGCTTCCACCAAGTACCTATCAGTATGCTTAACCTCTGCTTTAGCAAAGAAAAAGACAACTTGACATGTTATTCTTGACAAGCTGCTCACCTTGATTCACAGCATCACTGGATAGATGCGATTAGTGTCCAGCTGGCTCAACACTGGATTTAGCTCTTGCCTCACTATAATTAAGATCTTAAAGATGGAGTTATATATTTTTAAAATGTTTTCAGATTAGCTCTGCTAAGGCATTGTCAACATTAGAAAGAGCTTATTGATATAACTATCATCAGGAAACGTCTCAACAAAGACACAGGATATACATCTATGGGAGTCCTTTAGCTACTACTACTGGCTCTGAAGTGTCTAATAAATAAAAACATCCACTCAACTTGTCTTCCCCATTAATTATCAAAGCTATCAGCCGCAACAAAGAAAACGATCAATCAATAGCAAAATCTAGTGGCAGTTACACAGCCAGATATTGAGACTTCCTTGTATGTTTATCAGAACATCGCTCCTGATATTCTTTCATATTTCTTATTATTTTAAATACCTTACCCTAAATTAAATGTGTAAGTATATTAATATTACGATAGCATGCTATTTTAAGTATTTTAAGCGTAGAACTTTCAAAGTAAACAGAAAACAGCTGACTAGTAACCACTGTAAGTTAAAACTCAAAAACTGTGGTTATAAATGTTGTCTCCTGTTTGTCAAAGTGTCCACAAAAAAGATTTGCAGTATAGTTATACCAACAAATCCTCTCAGTATAGAAATATCTCATACATGCAAAATGGGTAAATAATTACACTGATTCTTTATCCTTCAAAGGTGTTAAACTAGGATTAACACTAGTTCCTCAGCTTTCACCAACTCTAGGACTTTGGCTGGAAAAATCCCCCTTGGTTACAGGTTTCAAAAGGCAGAATTCCTACTGCAGACGGAGCTACACCAGCAAAAGTAGTGCTTTGACTGGTACACCTTTCTTAATTCAAGTAGTTTGTAAATTCTACCAGCAAAACAATGTCTGCTCAAGCTACTTTGTGTTAAATCATGCCAGTACAGATTAACTGACTCGTTATGTAGGAGCGTCTGAACACTAAAATTGAAAGTATTTTTAATTTCTGAATGAGACCAAGAAAAGACTTTGACAGAAAATATCTAAAACATTATCAAGGCAATCATCAGACTTCCTTTGCTTGGAAAATCAATTTGATGCTGAAACCCATTCCCTTCTGAAACAACACCCTTCACATTCAGTCAAGTCAATATTTACCTTAGGCCAATACTGATGACCAAGTTAAAAAAACAAATTAAAATAAAGTCCAATCCTAGGCAGCAAAACATATCCATCAGCTACTCACAGACATGCACACAATCCAAATCCTTGTGCTTTTTTTTTCCCAGATCTTCTGTAATTGCTTGTCAACAGGATAAGAATCTCGGTTTTTATAAAAGAATGTATTATCCTCTTGACTATGCAAGAGCTTGGAAAAAACCACGATTCAAATCCATCTCAAAGGCTGAAATCCCAGTGGAAGGCAAGTACACAGAACCATAATATTTTGTTTAGAAAAATAAGCATCTAAGGTTCCTCAGAAGTTATGATATTAAAAAAAAATACGCACACACAAAATATTCAAGGACTGCTGGCTGTCAAGTGACAGAAGTGGACACAGAGGAAATTCATTTCTAGAAATACAGAGGGAAAAAGTCTGCTGTACCCTATAACCTACAGAATTAAGGAATTTTTTTGTTTTGTGTTATTTTGTGAAATTGACACTCAGACAAAAAGCTGCATCTTGAAGCAAGAGGCTGAAACAAGCTGCGGAACCACTGCTCTCTTCCTGACCCTGAGAGAAGGTGCACGCCAGATACACACTGCACGATACAGAAGGGCTTTCTGGTCCAGGTGCACCAACACACTGAGCAGCTACACGCTGCTTCCAGGATCCCAGCTAGTCTTTCCATATGGACAGTGTTTTCTGGATATAGCAGCCCACTCAGAATAAGCCACAGAGAAAAGCATAATCATGCCCACAGAGCCCAATCTGCATCCAAGACCATCTGCAACATGAAATGCAGATACCCAGGACTATCAACTCACCATCCTCCTTACCGAAACAGAGAAAATAGGATCAGCTCTCAGACTGGCTGTTGCTTTGCTGTGAGGAAGACAGACAGCGGGAGTTGAGCTGAGCTCCCCAAAAATATACAGTAAAATGATTCTTGTAAATCTTTCTCACGTTATAAAACTTGCATCTTCTTGAGAAAACTGCAGTACCTTATAACAAACACCTTTAGGCCTCAATAAAGAGTTTTCCTGGAGGGCATAATTTTTTCATTGATGGCTTATTAAAAGTCTAGCTAATTAGAAAAAATACCAGATTAACAACAAGTGAGCAATAGAGGCTCATAACCATGTTTGCAATGTCTCATTCTGGAAGAAGATACAAGGGAAAATACAGTCACAATCTCTTTGACACCACCATATTTTGCTGCAATATGGTTTTTCAGTGTGCCAGTTCCAAGAACGAGGATTTGATAAGGATTAATAAGCATGCTGAAAAATCCCTTTCCTTGCTTGTTTTGTGACTACACAGAGCATAAAGAGACTGATCAGTCTCTGTAGGTTGTTTCCCCTATATCTTTATTTTCTTTCAGAATAAGGTGATTAAAGTTCAGTTAAAAACCTATCATCTGCCATATTTACCTGTTGCAGCTGAAGTCTCTGAAGCAACATGCAAACTACTCACATTTAAACAGAGGCATTAATTAACACTATCTAACAATGACTTAAATGAAAAGGGATAGCCTGAATAGTTCTGCACCGATGAGGAGATATAAATACCACAGAATGCATATTAAACGGCGCAGAGCATGCTACAATGACCCAGTCACAATGTAGACAAACTGCCTGCTAAATAGTGATAGTTTGGGGCTAAACACAAGAGACCATCAATTCTGTGCTTTCACCATTGCCTTTGAATAAATGTTGTTGTTCAACACTTCCCCCCCCTCTCAATATGTGCTGTTGGGGTTCAACCGTATTTACCTGAACTCAGGCATATTTTTCTGCTTTCATCAATGGCAGGGGTGGGGGGGGGCACAGAGTATGAAAGCAGGGAACAAACCAAAACAAATTCCTCCAAGTACAGCTTCCCCCTGGAGTGGATCCCCCGAGAACACCGAAAACCGCACCACAACCCCATACAGGCTGGGAAAGCAGCACCACAGCAGCGTGGCCCTCACCGTTCAGCAGGGCTCCGGGCTGCACCCTACGGACACCTGTGGAGTGAGAGGGCAGCGAGGTGCCTGGAGCTGGGGCTAGAGACTGACTGAGGGCCAGCTGCATCAGGCTGGGCTACCGGGGGCGTCAGCAACACTAAGGGAGATAAACTGGGGTTTTTTTTTCCATTTTAAATGACACACACCAGTGAATTTCTAACAGCAGCAAGGGAACCCCTCTGACAACAGCAACCACCTAATTTAGTGTCTGACCTGCCATCGCAGTTTTGAATTTGGCTACAAAAGAAACAAGCAAAGCAGCAGAGAAGATGGTTCCCCTGTCAGCTCCAGGCCTAGAAATATCTGCTGGTTCACTATTTTTTATGATGGCCATTCCCAGAACTTTGTATTGCTTGTGCATATGGAGTACCTTAAATTTGTGTCAGAGAAATACATTATTCTCTTGCGCGCTTGCAGATAAGATTAGCCAGTGCGATAAGGGCAGGCACTAACATGTGAACCAGCACATTGTTCCTGGCATCTTCTACCAGATCTCGCTGGTCTGACAGTTGCCACGAGGTGCTGTGTGTTCTTCTTAAAGCTCAAGTCTTTGAGCCATGGGATTACCTGACAGGCTGACCCACCATTGCAGAGCCCCTTCCAAAATTTAGAAACTATTAGGGACACCGCAAAGGCCAGCAGTAGTACCTAAGGGCTTGAATTGTAAATGTTATATGACATTCAAAATAATTAGTAGCATATGAATAATTAACATCAGCATTTTTGGTTAAGCCTGTTAATAACTTTTGATAACATCTACCTTATTATGTAACTTTACGCAGTTACTTCTTGCATTAGTTATGAATATTCATAACTTGCACAAAAGCTTTTGTAATATGTCAAGAAAACTATTAACTGCTGATAGTTAATGCCAAGTAAGACAAGACGTGCTATAGTTGTTGGCAGTAGAGTGCATGGTTATAAGACCTTCCTTCCCAACAACCCCAAACCATATTTATATTTGAATGCTGATGAGATTGCAGCTTTCATCGGCTGGTTCAGGGGGATCCCCGAAGACAGTTACATCCCTGGTCACAAGAAAAGTAACACGGCCATTGCAGAAGGAAACCTAACCAACTCAAAAGGAAACAAATGCATGTGCAGCATTATGAAAGACTGGAGAACGGCACCACTATGATGGTTTGCCCAGATTAAAGTCGTATCGGGGTTTGATCTATTGCAAAATAGACTCACTTCACAGTTCCACTGCCATGAAGAACAGCTTGGGGTCAGTACTCCAAGGAACACACACAGTTTAACAGCTACAATTCAGTTTTAGGGCCTGGGCTATTTGATGCCTCTTTAAATTACTCCAGCTTAGTCACATTCCCAGTGTGTTACAGTCAAGGGGCACTGCAAGACCAAGCCTGAAACTTCAACCTTCAAACTGGGATCTTCTAGGCGCACCTGATTTTATTACAACAGAAAGGCTACAAACACTGAATACACACCTTTGGCTTCTGACTAAAGCACACAGACCTAAATATGAACTATAGTTTCATATTGTATAGCATGGCAAACTTTCTGGCTTCAGATAAATAATGTTATTTAAAATTACTACAATAAAGAATACTGGAAAATGCTCTCACAACCAACAAATTAAAATGAGCAAAAAGTGGTAGAAAACTCAGGGCAGAAGTGTCAGTGCCTGCACATTAAATTGGGACTAGCTCCAGCTCTGCAAAAAATAGCGTTACCTGTCTCAAAAGAAACTGCTTTTGACTGAAAGCCATCACAGCTAGCTGAGAAACTGTACCAGCCAGCCTTGACTGCAAGATAAAAGATACCGCTGTGGTGCCAGTGCCTGGGAATACATTCTGGCAGGAATCTTATCTCAAGATTTTTATTAGACTTTTCTTGGTTCAAATGAGTTGCAACTCATCCTGCAGCAGGTCATCTCCAAGGGCTAAACCCCCATTCTGAACCTTCACAGGCTCCTTGTGTTGCACCTATAGCGAGGTTTATGCTTTGGGATATTACAGGGAACACACTACGGCTTCAAAAATTTTTCCAAACCAAGAAGCAAACTGCCAAAAGGTGTGCCACAAACACAAGTAACATGACGCCTGGACTCATTTAAAAGCAGCCTTTGGGAACAAGGCTAACTAGAATCCAGGGTATCACCAGCAGCACGTAAGATTAAAAGGGAACACGTAAACTAAAAGCAAAGTCCCATCCAACAAAGACACAGTGTAGGGTTGAATCATGGCATTTGGTTACTGAGCACAAAGGCTCCTCACAAAAGAGCTCCAAGGACTTGATTCTGTTTTCCTGTTTAAACATAATCCCGGGCCATCCAGCAGCCAAATCAAAACAGAGGAAGGCGGAAGAGATGGGCTCACCCTCTCGCCTCTGGCAGCAGAAGAAAACAGATTGCTCAAGATCACTGCATCTCCATTCCCTCCCTCCCCAAATTTAAGAGACATCCTGCCTTTAGTTAAAAGTACTAGCTCCGAAAAAACAGTATTATTTACAGAGATGGGGAATTCATCTCCCTTGGTTCTGTCAATTCGTGAGCTCAGTGTAAACTTTAAAAACTGTTGCCGTCTTTTAAGAAACTGGTGAGGTGTTAACAACTTCCTGGTAGTTTCATCTGGAATTTTAAAATCCTAAAAAGCTGAGGGAGGGTGCAGGGGGGTGGAAGGGCTGATAAATTGAATCTGATCCACTGAGAAGCTAAGATAACTCCTTACCTTGCCATTTCACAGGCATCCATTCTACTTAAACCATATAACATATACAAATCAGATACACAGCTCTTATGATATAGTTGTGAGAGATGACTGCCTGTAAGTTTCAATTATTTTACCTATGCTAACAGCATCATGTATTTCCCTGATCAAGATCCTTGACTTCCAACACTCAGTTGATTCCGAATTGCTAGCCTTTTGGGCACAGCATTCAGGACAGCAAGATTGTAACTTCAATTTCTCGCATAGTATTTATTTTATTACAGCTTCTATTTTTGTAATTGTTTTAATTTCACTGTTTGGAAACAGTTTTCAGTTTCTTTTCTTGTCTAGAGCAAGGCAAACACAGAGAGCATCTGCAGAAAAGGAAGCTGGACTACCTTGTGGTTACGCAGTGAGTTTGCCATCTTCTCAAATGCTTTTGGACAATTTAATCCATCTTAATGTATTGCAATTAACTTAAAACTTGATTATTTGCTAACACACTTAATCAACTGAATACCCCAGGCTAGCCAAAATCTCTGCCCCACTCCCAGCTGAACTACCACTGCAGCGCCCAGCCTCTATCTAGCTCAGCCTGGCAATTAGCCCACCACTACACCAACCCTCCCTCCACCAACCCTCCCTCCGCCCCGTCACTGCAACCCTGAGGTGCCCCAACTCCAAACCCACATTTGTGCTAGGTTTGCTCTTTGGATCAGGAACCCCACCGTGACCGTGTTTCACACAAGGGACTCCAGCCTAGAGGGGCCAGAGGAGGAGCAGCTGGGGTCACAAAGGTCCCTAGGATGTAGACACTGCTGCGTCTCAGAGGCCTGGCACCTTTATACTTCTATTTAGAACAAACACATAAAGGTGAGGGATATGTTTTATAAAAAAAAAAAAAAAAAGGTCTTTCTTCCACAGATAGCACCACAGAATACATTCACAGCTATGCTGTCACAGGCAAAGAGAAGCTGGTTCAAAAAGCAAGTACAGACTATCGAATAATGAATAGTTTGCATGAGTAGGTACAGAGAAGGTCAGGTCATGCCCTAGAAAAAAGAAACCTCAAACAAAACCGTAGGAACGTTTTTCTGTGAACAGTACGGCATAAGTGCTTCAGGTAAAACAGGTGACTGCACTGTACATGGATGTACATCTTCTTCCTATCATGGCACTCTGACCAAAATGATGTCCTCATGATACATTAAGTCTGATTTGCCAGGAAGAGAGCATGTAATTTTTCCTCCACCCCGGCAAACATACAAGACATTTAAAGATGCTTTTGTGATCTCTAAATCAACTTTGTGGTATATTACTATACTTTTAAGTACCAACAGGGAAAAACTGGGAAGATGAAATTGCTGCTTACTTTTAAGAAACGTGTTGTTTATCTGCAAAGAAGACCATTTATTTCTTTCCATCTGACTAGAATGTGAAGATTGAAGTAATTTTGATCTAAAGTGACCAGACGGTAAATGTGAAGATAATTGCTTGAAAATTGTTCATCTGAAGTAAAAAAAAAAGTAAATTATATCTTGCTTGTGCATAACATACTCAATTTTTCTACCCTTTTGAAGATGCATTGCCTGTGCTCATCATGATAAATGCAGCTTTTAAAAGGTATAAATTTCCCATTTTTACAGTAAACATCTTTTTTTCCATTTCAGTCTGAGGGAGTACTGGTGTTTCCTCACCTGTAAGGGAAGGTTCTGCTCACCAGCTGCCCTCACACAGGCACAAAACTATTTGTTTATCCTCGCAGTGACCACTGACACCTGACATTTCTGCATAGGCAGAGCAGTGGGCTGCGTACCCTGGCTGGTCCCCCTTGGGTGAAGGAGAATTACTTTATGGACTACAAAAGTTACCATCTTTAGTAGGCAGGCAGCCAACCAATGTTCATTTTTAACTTCTGTTCCCTTCTTCAGCTCTTGTGTTACAGTAAATAGAGTCACTCTCACACGAGGGATTTATTTTACTAGTGATGGACCTGACCTTCAGAGTCTAGATCCGTACTCTCCCCACACTTGGGGATCATGGACTTTGGGTCAAGCATTCCCTGTAAGCCATCTATCCCCACCATGATCACGCCACAGATTCCTCATATGCTGTGTCAGTTACAAATGGGTGCACAGAAGTATTTTTATAGACCAAGCCACTCTCCATATATTGCAGGAATTAAAGAGCAGCCTGCCTGGCAAACACTAAGTATAGTGGGGACAGCATGTAAGAATACCTGCATTGGATGCAATTTCAAGATGATCCAGGACTCATGCGTCAGTTGAGGATGGAAAAAGTCACAGCAAATAACTTCCAGGTCTGAAAATTGCCCTCCTTCTAGCCGCCCTACACAAGTTCACAAAACATACAGATTCATTTAATTGTTCATTGGGCTCCTCGGATTAGCTTGGGATACCAGAAATGACACAGCGAGCAGTCATAAGAGTGGCAGAACTGACCTTATAAAAAGCCACCTTTTCCCCATGTAAACCTAATCACCAAGTTATTACTCAGTATCTTGACAGCAAGACAGAGGACAAAGCAGCAACACAGAGAACCTGTCTCCCTTTCATCTTTCTGGAAAAGAGCAAAAGGGAAGAGAAACCAACCCAGAGCAAGAGCTGGTGTTACATGCCCTTAACAGACACTTAATTAATGTCATATTTTAACAAGGCCCAGAAGTGACTGTGAAGCACCACCTCTGGGCTCAGAAGAGCTTACTGCCTTCTCACTTGGCTGTCGGAACCCACCTGCTAATGAGCAACCCAGTGAGAAATTCACCATTGCTGCTGACTTGCAAGTATGCTGTCAGGGTGAAGATGGTCCTACAGCAAGCCTAGCTCAAGCCCAACTACTCCGTTCGCTTTCCTTCAGCTCAATTTCCCCTCAAGGGGAAGGGGGGAAAATTAAGATTTTAATGTTTCACTAGATCTGGAGAATAAGCGTACTGTTTGCTTCCTCTCCAATGCCAAAAACCTTACTGTGTAAGAAGGCGAAGTCCACACCACAAAAAAACAAAACCCCAAACACAACCAAACAAAAATAAAACAAACAAACAAATCTGTATTTCCTTTTCCTTCCTCTCCTACCCCTTCAGAAATTAAGATATTATAAGCTCTGGAACAGGGTCTACATTTTTGCCCTATAAGCTTTAAAACATGATTTTAAAACATAGAAATGTAAAAAGAAAAAAAACCCCAACCAAATCCCACACCGTCATTCTTAAAACATGCACCAGGTTTGTAAACAGCATTAAGTACTCAGCACTTCAGTGATCTGCGGTCAATCTTCAGAGCACCCAAGGCATTTACAAAGCAACTTTCTCAGACATCCTCTAGAGATTTAGTATTAGTTTCTTTACAGGTACTCAAAACCTAAAAGTAAGGGCCTTGCCCAGAGTGCTAGACAGAACAGTGCCAGACTTAGATGCTCCTCATCCCATGAGCAGCAAAAAACCTTTTTTGTATTTTACTTGTTTGTATGACCACAGCATCAACTTCCAATGAAATCACAGCATCACTTTCTGTCATCTGCTTTATTAACTATAAAGCACCCAGTTATCACTTCATGATACAACTACTCCTATCCCCATTCTAAATTTAAAAAATACATAAAGTAAATAAACAATGCTGCTATGGTTATGGACAGGAAGTTATGTAGATTTTTAATTTCTTTTATGATAAGCCTGTTGCATATATTTGGAGCAATTTACTTCCCAACCTTAGGGAAGCACAGCCTATTACTCGTACATCACATATGAGAAAGCTCTTTATAAGTTTGTTAAAATATTGAACACAGTACAGTAGTACGTAGGTAGTAATG
Organism: Chroicocephalus ridibundus; assembly: GCF_963924245.1. Lineage (NCBI taxonomy): Eukaryota > Metazoa > Chordata > Aves > Charadriiformes > Laridae > Chroicocephalus > Chroicocephalus ridibundus. The sequence continues at coordinate 25,763,300 of NC_086288.1, forward strand.
TCAGACCAACATTTCAGTTTTAGGGTTTCTTTACATTTTCTGCAGTACCACGCAGACTCTACTTAGCACACAAAAGCTCCAACTTCTTGAAGCCTGTGATCCTGAAGAGCACGACTGCGCCTTTTCCAACTTTGCAGAAGCTGGTTTTCATTTCCTGTCTTAGGAATTGCCATATTCACACATACACTAAAGACACACACTGACACTTATTCAGAATAGGCAAAAACCCATTCTAATATTCTACACAAAGAGAGCTGATTTGATCTGCACATCCCAGTTTGCCTCTTTTCTGTCATCTGCTCTGTTGGAAAAAAAACACCGACAATTTTGGGAAGTCACACTGTTGATGCCAGTTTCAAACACTGCGTGAAGCTGGTATTTGAAACTTCCTAAACCTCCAAAAGAAGCGAGTGTTTTGCGAGTAATTATATATGCACATACAAGAATATTTCACAACCCACTGAGTTACTACAGGAGCCGTACTGGAGAGAAAAGAAGCAGAAGAGCAGTACGTGACACTACCAGTAAAAGTACAAAGGACGGTGAATTTCTGTGCTATATACCGCATCTCTCCCCAAAAGCGCTAGTTCGTAGAGCAAATGTAGCCACCTTCCAGCTGCCAGATGAGAAGAGACAACAGCATGTGGCTAGCTGCCATTTCGAGTGCCATCCTGTTATTCCAGCACAGACACAGCACCAAAGGCAAATGAACAAATTTGCTGAGACAGACACATTTCCTACAACAAGCCCCGGAGATCTTCTAAATGGCCTTTTTAAGGCAATTATAAATTAGTATTTGTAAGAGTGAGTAGCACTTCCACAACAAACAGTTTAGTGGTTTGTATGTTTTTGTTGATACATGCCAGTATAAGCACAAGGTTTCTATTTAGAAAACAAGACTTGGATCAACAAGCTAACTTTTGTCATGCAAGGCTTTCAAGGGGAAGGAAAGATGGGGAAAACAGGCCCAGCTGCCACCAATTACTCCCAGTTCCCAGCTCCAATTAGATCTCAATTTCCAGAGGACTTGAGTAGGCTGAAAATACAAAGGAGGAACTTAAACCACATTTATGTGAAATATTCAGCTGCAAAAGACACTCAATGATAATTCAGTTCTCTGTAGCTGCCTGGGACATCCTGGCGTTGCTGCTATCACAGAGTATCTTAGAAATCCCGACAGCCGAGTGTGTGCAAAAGTGAAAGGGGCAAAATTAAAAACCCAAATGAAAAAAAACACACTTCAAGTTATCCTGTGGCTATTTGGACACCTTTAGATCCTTGCTTATGAGACTGTATAAAACCAGAGGACAAACTGTATAGGTATAACACTGGGAGCATTACGGCAATTTGGGAGTAAGAATAATAACTATAAAAACTAACAGGAAGCACAGGAAAAAAGTTCAAGCCAGTCTAAGGAACTGGGTAGTCAACAACTTATCAGCTGAAAGCATTAAAAGAAACATTTTTGACAGATATGGATGACACTGGGAACTGACAAAAAAAAATAATCCCCAAATAACCCTCTCTACTCTGCTTTCTGCAGATAAAACCAATGACTTTCCTGCTGGCTACAATTTGCAACTAGGAAGAAAATTCCCCTCAGCAACAAGCATATGTGATATCCTGATCAAGGAAGAAAACAAATCCGTAATGTTTTTCACAGAAGCCTTTGCAATTTGATCTTGCCAGCTTATACACAATCTTTCCCCTCACCAATGCATTCCAGAGGCGCAATTTCAAGAGAACTTTGCACACAAAAATGGAATGCGTTCTGAATTAGTGATGTTAAATTCACATTTTGAAAAAGTGAAAGTTTTCGCATTTTAGTTCCCTCACTCATACTTGTTCGAAATAAGCCTTGCCTTTTGCAGGAGGCAATGTCACCACTCCAGCATCTTCATACAGGACAGAAATAGCTTTAGTTAGAACGGGGCTGTACGACTTAAAAAAAGCCTGGTTTTAAGCGTAGAGAAACCGTGTAACCCAGGCTCCATTTTCCCCAGTTGCCGCCCATCCCCAGTGATGTAGGCATGCCGGTACAGGTCTCCATAGTGTGGACTAAACTGGGAACCTCATGTGTATGAACAGCAATAAAAAGCAACACAATTTTGGACCAGTTGGATTTAGCACTACAGAGAAACTAACTAGGATCATCTAAAAAAATTAAACTATTAAATCCAGCCCCTTCAATGTTTCCTGGCTTAGAAGGCTTATAAATATACAAAAAAAATAAAACAAAACAGCAATTTTAAGCTTTGATTCTGTGTTAACACATCTGCTCTCCACTGCGATACGGAGAGGGGAGCTTTTCCTCTTGGAGAGCAGTGGAAACAGGGCATTTCTCTCAGTACAAGCTGCAGGAGTTAAAATGTGCAAGTGAAGAGGAATTGAAAGAGCTGGCAACCTTTAGGCTTCACCACATGCAAAATAACTCCAGCATTACAAATCTAGGACTCTAGCAAAATGAACTGCACCCTTTCGGGAACAAAGTTATGTGTAATGAGAAAGCCTGTCCAAAGAACACAATATAACATGCTTCACTTACTTTGAAAAACTGCCTCCCTAAGCAGTAGCCACTTAAAAAAAAATAGAAAAAACTTCACATAACAGAAAACTCAACTTTACAAAATTAAGAGGAATTTGTATAAGCATTACTTCAAAGGCAAAGCAGCTAATCACAGCCATCAGAAGAGTGGTGGATTTTGTCTCAAAGCAGAGCTGAGAAGCTGACACTTAAGCATACAGCTCCTTAGGACAGCAGCTCCTGCTTTTACAGAAAAAAATTACAGCAAATTAGCCATTACAATAATGGTTCGTTTGTCCCCACAGCAGTGTATCAGTTGAAAACAAAGCACACAAATACACTGTGTACTTCCACACCTGCCCATCAACACTGGGAGTGAATAATTTCGCAGGATGAGATGGACACGAACTACAACACTGCGCGGCCACTGGAGCATCCCCTTCAGCTTACAAATGAAAAACCACAGTCAATGCCCCAAAAGGTAGTTGGGCAAACTGATTCCCACGGCCAAACACCGCACGAAACAAGCCAGAGAACACGGCCCACGACGGCACCACACCACACCAAGTGCAAAGGCAACCAGCGACCCAGCCCTGCTTTTCCTCAGCCCTGCACAAAAGCACTCCAACCTTCCCTTCCAGAGCTAGAGGCAAAATATTTCTTCATCCAAATAGAAATGGCAAGCAGCAGAGCTAGCAACACACAACAGCAATGATAACAAAACCAAAAAATACTGCTGAAAAATAAACAAATAATCACAGCAGTGTTTGCACTGGACAAGATGTATGTAATCTGACATTCTACATTACTTAAAATCTAAAGAGCTAAACAACTGCAATAAAAATTAGAACTTTTTTTTTATTTTGACTAGCTTGAAATTACAACTACAGGCCATTCATTTAATGTTTAAGAGAATAAATAATTTTTAACTGCCTGAACTGTTCTGCAGACACATAGTCAAAAACTTGAGAGGTACCCAAAGATGAAAACAGGAAGGAGGAAATCAGTAAACGTGCTTCACTACCTATCATGCTAGCAACTCTGTAGAAAAACTAGAACTATGGATTGCACACATAAAAAGCATTTTATATTCATTTATTCCAAGCATTTCCACTTTAGAAATAAACAAAATCTTGCATTAAACATTTTTCTGAACTAGAATTTTCCTCAACATTACAACATCCCTCTCCTCAACCCATTCACTGCAAGAATTTAATTGCTGAGATGTGTCCCTGTCATGTTCCATCCCACAAAGTAACGGGGCCGATCATTTTTCTGCTCTTTCTTATAATGGCAGCACTGCCAAAGCAAGAGCTTCTCCTCCTCCTCCTCTCCTTTGTGGTGTCTCTTCTTGAAGCTTCATCAGCTTTCAGTCTCATTTTAGCGCCTTAGAAAAGCACGAAGCTTGTCTGCAAAGCAGTACTCTGGAGAAGTTAGAGGTGACAAACTGATTACGTGGCATCAGCGTGTGCTGAACGACAGTGTAAATGCTCTCAGTGAGGTGCAAGATGTTTTTAGCACACCGCATTTGAACCTTTGAAGATGATGGAGGGTAAGTCAACATTCATCTTAAATTACCTTCTTAAATGTCCTCATGCACATGCGTGACAAAGCAAAGAAGGGCCGCTCACATTAACAGAGATGGAGCACATTAATACCATAGAATTTTGTAAAAGGGTTTTTTGAATAGTTTGTGCAAAAACTCTTAGCAAAAAGTACAGAGTTCATTCTGCACAGCTCCTCGACTCCAGCTGCCACCGCGGGCTTTGAGACCCACTTGTGGAAGCTGCTCACTAACCAGCCCGAGAGCGCCCTGCGCTTCCTTCTGTGGATGTCACCACGCGTCCCAGCGGCTTCCTCACTACGGATGGGCCCTGGATGCAGGGACGGGGCTTTGCCCTGGGCCATCTCAGCAGCGACTGCAAGCACACGGAGCATCTCTATTAATAAGAGCAACAATCAAGGATTAAACTGTCTCCTCTCCCGGCAGGCAGCGGCACGGGACTCTAGAACTGCGTTACCCTAGCTCCTGGCAAACCTTTATTTTTAAAGTTGCTGTTCCTTCTTGTTTTCCTTCATCCTTCCCACTCACAGGGTCTGTGAGACTTCTTAAAGCCAAGAGAAGCTCAGACTCAGAAGCACTTCGTTATTTTCATATGCAGAAGCCGCGTACGTTTATCCGCACGACAGCACTTTTGTAAAACTTTTGCCCCCGTGTTATCTCCCCCACCCGACGACCGCAGGCCGGCGGTTCCCCCCTCGCTCCCCAAGCGGCCCATCCCACCTTGCGCCCCCGCGTTCCTCAGAGCCGGGAAAAGCCACACGCAACGCCCCCGAAACAGCACCCGGCGGAGCGAGGAGGGGGGCGGAGGGCGGCCCCGGCCCCCCCGGCCCGTCAGGGCCGACCACAAACCGCCACCGCGGCCCCTCCCAACGGCCGCCCCGCGTGAGTCACCGCGCCTCTCCCCGGGCACCGACGCCCCGGGGCGGGGGGAACGGGGACGACGGGACACCCCCTCCCGCCGCCTCCCCAGGCGCCGGGGGACGAGGCAGCAGCGGGACGGCCTAGAGGCGGGTCCCCGGCGCCCCTCCAGCTCCAGCCTGGCCGGGGTAAGGGTCCGCGCCGGGGCTGAACTTCCCCGCACCGGGTTTCCTCCCTCCGCCGGGCCGAGCCCCGCCGCGCCTCAGGGCGGCCCCCGGGGAGGGAGAGAGGGAGGGAGGGAAAGGCGGGCGAGGCGCCAGCAGCCGGGAAGGGGAGACCTGCCGCGAACCTCGCCCGCTCCCCGTCTTACCTGAGGCGCTGAGGGCGGCGGGCGGCCATCCCGCCTGCCCCGCGCCGCCCGGCCGCACAGCAGCACCGGCGGCCAGCCGCTCCGCACCGCTCGCCCTAGTCCCGCTAGCATCGTCCCGGACCTCCTCCTCCGCCGGCGGCGGCGACCGGGCGCGCTCCGCCGCGGCTCGGCTCGGGGCGGGCGGCGCTGGGTTGCCACGCCGGGCGTGGGCGCGCCCGAGCGGAGGGCGGCTCCTCCGGCGGCCGGGGTGGCGGTTTGGTGTGTTTTTCCTCTTCCCCTTCCCGCCAGCCGCCGCGGAGGGGCTGGGCTGGGCTGGGCTGGGCTGGGCTGGGCTGGGCAGCTCCCCCCGGCCCGCTCGGCGCGGCAGCGGCTGCGCGGGTGTCCGTCCGTCTGTGGGGCCGGTGCGGGGCAGGCGCAGCCCGGCCGGGAGCCGCTGTGGCGGTGGGGTGCGGGCCGGGAGGCGGCTCCGCTGGGCGCAACCCGCCGCCCTTTGCATACAGGTGCTGTGCCCCGGGGGCCTCCGCATCTTCCTCCTTCTTGCAAACGGGTTTCAATAACTGTACGTAGAAATGAGGTTGAGGGAATCGTAACTTTCTGTCTTACCTGAACACCTGCCTTTTATCTAGCTGTGTATTGGATGATTTACTTTCCAAATCGCCTGCTTTTGAGGAACGGGACTATTGCTACCCGCCGTGTTTGTGAAGTAAACACATTGTGGTACCACAGAAATGAACAGCAAAGCACAGAAGGAAAACAGTCTTGGAGTTCGTTATTTTACAAGAAAGTTCTGATTACAGCAGTAGAGCAACCAGCAAGACTTAGCTCTTTTCTAGTCAGTCATTTGTTTGATATCACCTTATCCCACAGAATCTCTATGCTCACAAATGTAGGTTTTCACGTTGAGCACATCAGACCCTTGGCATTACATCAGGGAAGCATACAGGGAAGTGTTGTATTCCTCTGCTTTATCTGCCCTTTATAATGTTTCTCCAAAGCAACATTGCACAAAACAAAACCAACTTTACCCAGTGATGACTAGAGGATCTTAGAAACTGGGCTGTTGCAGATCTGAAAGACTGTCTCTATCATGGAAAAACTCCACAACTGATTGCACACTTGATAGCTCTGGGGGATTAAGAAACTCCACTTGTGTCCATCTTCTGAGCTCTGGAAGGGAAACCTTATGCAGCTGAGATCATAGAGCCACTCATTCCTGTTTCAGGCTCACTGCAATTTATTAAAGTGAGTAGGGTCCCAGGGAATGGCAGGAGAAGTTGCACTGTTGACAGGCAGTGACTCCCCAAAGGCATTAACGTGGGATACAATCCCTGTATCACAGGGATTCCCTGACTGGGAGTCAAGACTCGTGTTTTTTTCTACAGGCCAGGAGAAACAAGGGAATATTTTACGAGTTGGGACTTGTGTCAGTGCCACTTTTAAAATAGTGACTTCGACTCTTTAAAAAACCTACCCGACATTTACCTTTCACACCTTTCAAACTGCCTCATGAGGCAATTCCTGATGGAGTTCTAGGGAAGCGTGAAACTAAGGGGGAACAAGAGGGACCGTGTCCACAGCATTTCCTAGTGGCGAAAGGTCTGTCTCAGGGCATTAATTTCAAATCTTTGCTGAGGTGAAAAAAAACCAACAAAACAAACTTTAAGGTAGGACAGAAGGAGATGGATGATCTTCTGAATGAAAAACTTTTCCCCTGGACAAAATTATCGAGCTCTAGAAGAGCACCCTAACTCCAGACATGTCTCACCAACTGGAATGTCAGGGGCACAGAACTGCAAGAGCAGAGATCTCTACCCTCAGCACAGGGAGGAACGTCACGAAAGGTGCCATGCATCATATTCCAAATATGTTGAGAAGGGGAAGGCACACAGCCTAATTACAGAGTAATCATCTTCATTGGCCAGCTATAGGAGTCTGATGACAAAATGAATCAGGACCCCAATTATAGGATGATGTTCCCATCGCTCCAGGAAACAAATATGCTTAGATGTAACTTCAGTTGTGATTATGTGGAAGCCAGAGCCTTTTTCCTCATCCTCTGTCTTGCTTCTGTCATCACAGTTCTTTTAATGGTTCCTTGCTTCTTCACCAGTTCCATTCCCACGTTGGAGGGCAAGGGAGAGACAGCAGAAAAAACTCGATGACAAAACTTAAAGCCCCCATCTGTCCAACAATACCAAACCCACAACAGGTAGCTTGAAGCTCTCCCCCTAAGGCAGTTCTATGCCGTCCTCCTTCAGTAAGCAGGATTTCCTCCTCCCACTTCCAGCATCCCCCTGGAACAAAACTTTCCAATGTATCTTACTTGAAAACCAACAGCTAGAGGTCTTTCTTTTAACTATTGCATACTACAGTTCAAAACAGGAAATATGATGGAATGGAATAAAATTACACAATACATCTTCCAAAACACGTCTCTACTGAGAGATTTATCTTGCATCTGCTGATGAGAAGCTGCTGCAAAATCTCTCCTCTTCAGCAGCAAATATGAGCTAAGATCTCCAGCCTTACTCGCAGAATTCCAGATAAGACCATTACAAGTCATAACTAAACCGCCTGAATTTTCCCAAAAGTCGGAAGGATGAAACCCAAACTCCTATGCTTTCATAAAGAGGGGAGCATACAAAGCTCCCGCTGGACATGGTAACAGCGCTGTAGCCATTCAATGTAAAGACAAACTTTTTCACCAGGGAAAACTATGTTCCCTCCCAGTGCACAGAGAGCAAAAAATCTCTCATCAAAGTATAGGAGTTTGTTGCAAAACGTTAGCTCTGCCAGTACTAATATACTAATCCTTCTGCTCTAGTAAAGGAAGAGTGAGATGAAACCTATCACTGACTCACATAGAACATAGACAAAAGCTCTCTATCTTCTACAGGGCAGTGGATCATGCCCGTAAGATTTCCTAAGTAAACTGCTGGAAAGCATGACACCACATGGGAAAAGACCTGGACTCCAATTACAGAGATAAATTCTTACTTATGGAATCAGAAATGCTTAGACTAGGTGGAGGATCGTAAATTACACTCTTATTACAGAGTTGCCAGGCTGCCTAAATTGCACTGGAGCATTAAGTCAGTAGAGCAGAGACCTGAGGTGCGATTATAGGGAAGTTGCATCATCCACAGTCAGCATTTTTTCCTCCCTCTTCTGAGACTTTTTACTGTGTCCCATTGTTTGCTTAGACTTTCTCGTATGCTTTCTCTTGCTTATAAATTTATCTTTGATGCACAAATTCTAACAAAAATAATTATTGCATTTAGGAGCTTAATACTGACTGACACATAGGATCACTTGGCAGGCACAAAAGTCTCCGAGAACTGTCCCAGCTAAGCCGTAAGCTATATTCGGGTCAGCATTGCACACACAAACGTGGCTGGCGCTGGGCAGGAAATGAGCACACAGAATATGGTTCAGAGCCTATCTCCCCAAAAAGCTCGGGGAGCTTAAGGAAGAACTGGCCCAAGAGGGAAAGGCTGCAGCTTGGCATTTAAATTGACCCCAGCGTGATAGCACAGGCCAGGTCACTAGGAATTCATACAGCATCTATGGCAAAGACCATCATTTGAGTACCTTAATTAATATTAAAGTCACATTCTAATTATGGAAGCAGCACATCAGTTTTTAATTTCATGTTCCCAGTACAATTTTAGCAGCCTGTGAAGCCTTTGTGCAGCAGGTACCAACACCAGCACAGCTCTTCAATGAAGAGCCTTCCTTACGACCCTGGGGGAGGTAGAAGAGTCCAGCTAGTTTCTAGGTCCCTATCACTAATATCTTTTCTCGGGGATAAAATGAAGTTTATGTTCCCCGTCCCTCAAGGTGCTGAGCACTCAGAACCTTGCAGGAACAGCCAGCTGAAAGAATAGGAACAGTTTGCATCGGGTGACGTGAATGCCAGAGGCATCCTTTGAATCTTTGCTAAGAGTTTATTTGGCTGCCCAGTTGTGAGTAGCTGTGTCTCAGGACAAGCAGCCGCACAACTGTTGCTGCTGGCACAAGGCGGGGTGGTGGGAGCATGTGGGGACAGGGCAGAGATTCCCCTTTCGGCACCATCGCACAGGGAAATCAGCCTAAGCTGCCACTGGAGCCACAGCTCCAGGCAGAAACACACAACCAACGCGCCGGACACATATGGGCGGAGATCTCCCGTTTAGGGTTTCCCAATTCTGGAGCCGTTCCAGGCCCAGCTCCCGCTCCAGGCAGGACAATCTGTCACCAGAGAGCAGTAGCACAATGGAAAAGTTCATCTGTTCCCTTTTCCCTTGATACGCCGCCCGCGTCAGGCAGAGCTTCAGCCCCTCTCAGGCTCTGGCTCCTTTTGCACCAGCCTGACAGGGAGTCAAGTCTTCAGCTTGGAACCTGCAGTATTAAAAAGAGTTTAGTAACCCTTTATTTACCAAAGTGTTTTTCTTCACTCAGGCAGTCTTAATGACCTACGCTACACCTCTGTATGGCTCACAGCTTAAAATGTGAGAACATGTAAATTTAATGTCACCAGTGTGGGATAGGAAGCAAGGGCTGTTCAGAAGACAGCACAGCGCACTCCCCCTGAATCCCCGGTGTAAGTACTCGGTGCTAGGATTTAAGCGTTAGCAATAGCTCTGCACAGCTCGACTCACTCCACTCAAATACACAGAAGACTATGGAATCAAGGAGAAAGAGCAGAACTGAAATAAAGAAATACTTTGTAGTCCAAAACCTGCAAATAGCAATAATAAATTACTCCTCAAACAAGCACAAACATAATTATACCAGAGGAAACCATGCACACCTAGATACACAAGTTCTCTTTGTTTGTTTGGTTGTTGTTTCACAATAGTCATTACAAATGAACACCAGAGCTGAGCACAAACTCTATGAGTCACAATCATATTAGTTCTAAAAATTCTGACTTCCCGTTTTATGCAAATATTCAGGGACGGGAGCATTAACTCCAACCTCACTCACGTCCCAGGAAAATACACTGGGTTTTGCAGTTATATTCTTTATTTAGCCAATAGTTCTCCCTCCCTTTGAGGTGGTATCTGTTGTCTGTCCCACTACTGTTTTAGGCTAAGGAAGAAAGACTGCCAGCAAGTTTCCAACTTGTTGGAAAAAAGGCCGGCTTCTAAGCCATTTTACATTTGATTCATGTAAAATTCACAAGTTAAAGCTGAAGGACATTCCTAGAGGTCCTATCTCTTGCTTCAGGACGCCCTGCAGTCCTGCCTAGACCTTTTCCCCAATATGCACAGTTTCTGCAAGATTTTGGTTACTTCTAGTTATTTTTTAAGGCAAGTCCTAAACTCCAAAGTAAGGAGCTGAAAGATTATTCCTGCTACCTTAGGAAACTGCCATCGAGGAGAGAAGATCGTTCACAGATTTCGTTTCTGTTTTGTTTTTTTTTTTTTTTTTAACTTCTTCAGGGAGATGTAAGACAGAACTTCATTTTTATAACACACACTTACTTAAAGAACCAGGTATTACTGTTAACAAAGCTCACTGTAATAAGAAATTCGGATGAAAAAGAATAGAAAAGGGAAAAGGCTGGTGAGACCCACCTTTATGTAAATCAGTTTGTGCAACACCATTTGCAATAGTTTTGCATAGTACCAGGCCCCCTATCTCAAGTATCATCTTAGCAGGTGGTGTGAGAAGACAGATGAACATCATCAAAAATTTAAACAGGCTGAGAAACTGAAAGCCTTAGCAAGCAAATTAAGGAGAGGACATGATACCTGTGCATCGAAGAAGAGTATAGAACAGTTTGGTACCTATTCTTCCCAGCACAGGAAGCTACAGAGCATTCAGCCACTTTCAGAAATAATAAAAAAAAAATTCTGTTTTTCTTCACAGGTCATTAGCTTGCAAAACTTTTAATTAGAAGAAATTATTCAATCTAAGGTCAACAATACTTAGTTATTCTGATTAGCAAAAATGCTGACAGGCTTTCACACATCAAGCTGATCTCTAAATACGAAAGGCAGAGTCGCAACTCGGGGTAGGACAACCTGCGCACTAGGGATTTCTCACGTTTCACCCCAGACCATCCGCTGCCAGTCACTCCGAAAGGAGACAGGATGCCAGAGGAGGCGGATGGGCAACACCGCTCGATGATCTAGCTGCGGTCTGACAGCCATGGAGCAGCTGACAGACCCTCAACGTGCTGCCTTTCGCACCGGCTGCGTTCCTCCTGCAGAACCAATCCATCCCATCCGCACTGCGAGATGCCACGGTCCTGGTTGCAGAGGCACTTCCCACTCTTTTTGTCCAGGAAATTAAACTTCCAAAATACATGTTTGGAAGGCTGAAAGATTTCATGCTTGCTCTCCAAAAATAAATTACGCTTTTGTGTAAACAAAGTATTGTTGGTAATCAGAAATAATAGTTTGGATGGGGGAAAGGGGAGAGCTTGGAAACTCAAATAGCTTTTTATTTTGAATAAAAATAAAAGGCACTTAGAAATACACAAAAAATTGCTAAACTCCAACATCTGGATTGACAGTCAAAGCACCAATCTTTCAGAAGGTATGCACATGCTCAGCAAGCCGGATAAAGACATCCCAGCACACATACCACTGGTTCCAGTGCGACTTTTACTTCTGGCTTCCCCTAAGCTCTACGTTGGATAATGAAAAACATGTATTCAGCTGCCAAAGAGACAAAGAAAAGCAAAAAGAACTCCTTAGCTACACACTGTGATTGCTACACATTTTATTCTTTTTTCTTTGCTTCAGCATTAGGTCATCAGGTAATTTTTAGTAAGATTTTGTATTCGGAAAAGCTGTGATTTACAGCCTGTAGATTTTTTTGAAAGCATCATATCTACAGAAGTTACTAAGAAAATACAGTATTTTCCTAAATGATGTTCTAACATTAAAATAAGATCTTTTGTTAATCTTTTTAAACATATTTTCGAACAATTTAAGAGTAACATTTCCTGTGGCTAGCAGATTACCAAGATGGTAAATTATCACCGAGACTTCCTCATGCTGGAGGATTCTCGTGCCAGTAAACACTTCGCTCAAGAATCCCACAAAGCCTCAGTGTCTCGCAAGCAGAGACTTTCTACTCATGTTGATAACCAAAAGAAAAATCATACTCCTTGCTGGCCAAACAGGACTTCCTTCCAACACTCTTGACCTTTTTAAAACTTGACCTTTTCTTTTAATGTTAACATGAATGAGGATGTAATTGGAGATCTGTTATTTACTGATGCCTCTAGGGTGGTGTTCTCTTAGCATCTGAAAAATCAAATACAACCCACATATGTAGCTTTAAGAAAATATAAAACAGAAAATCATAAAGGTGAACAGGTGTAAGAACAACAAGATTAAAAACTCATTCTCCTTTTCTTTTTTTTTTTTTTAAACAGGTTCTGAAATATTTCCAGTTCTGTCATCTCCTCTACTTATCTTCTGCAGAAGTGTGCAACTGCTAAAATCTTGTGCATGACTGATATTTCAAATTAGGCAGATCCATGACTTTTGCTAATGATTTTTAGAGGAAAATAAGAATAAATTCTGTGAAGTATTTGTTATTTTCTACTTATCAAAACTGTAAAGGAAAAGACATCAAAGGCCCTGCAAGTGGAAATAAGTAAGAATTCAGGATTGGAGCATAAATTGAAGATGCACCTATAAAGTGGTCACTTGAATTTTCCTTGCTCTCGTGAGAATTCTCTTGCCACACTCAGACAAGTAGATGCCTTTGGATTTTTTATGAAAAGACATCATCAGTAGCTTGCAAGGAAAACCAAAACGTTCGCAAGAGATTTCAAATCTCAGTCATTGCATAGAACCATAGAATGGTTTGGGTTGGAAGGGACCTTAAAGATCATCTAGTTCCAAGCCCCCTGCCATGGGCAGGGACACCTCCCACTAGACCAGGCTGCTCAAAGCCCCATCCAGCCTGGCCTTGAACACCTCCAGGGATGGGGCATCCACAGCTTCCCTGGGCAACCTGTTCCAGTGTCTCACCACCCTCACAGTAAAGAATTTCTTCCTGCTGTCTATCTAATCTAAATCTACTCTCTTCCAGTTTGCAGCCATCACCCCTCTTCCTATCACTACGTGCCCTTGTAAAAAGTCCCTCTCCAGCTTTCTTGTAATTTGCAATAGTTGTAACCACACTTTGCAGGTTCCTGCATTTGAATATAACATAATGTCAGTTTAAGTAAAGGCATGCAAGGCTGCTAGAAATCTGCTTTTTTTTTTTTAATTCTAGGAACTGACAGATAAAGGAAGATACATCAATAAATCATTACAGTCTACCCACCCCACCTTTAAAATTCCCAATACAACTGTACCAAAAAAAAGCTATTATGCTAAATCTCAGCATTATCTGGGTCCAACTGGCATTACAATTACATTCTTCTAGTTGGAACTTAACCCTTGTGATTCTGAAAGAATTATATTCTACCTCATTTATGAAAAACTAAGAAGCAATAGTGTAGGTAGACACCTCTCCACCCTTTTTTTTTTTTTTTTAAGAAGAGTAATCTACTAGGAAGAATTACATGATTTAATATCTATTAGAATCCAAAGAACTGCTTTTAAACAAAAAGTCACTGAAGTAATTTTTGACATTGTCACTGACACACATATATATGGTATTCCATAAATTCATCATCAGTTATAGAGCCTCCGACCTCCAAACTCGCTATTACTGAAACTGGCTGCTAAGCTTTTGCAGAGTTATATCCTGCCCACAATCAGAATACAGCACCGATACAAAATATACTCCAAAACTGAAATAAAAATGATATTTTTCAGGACTTTCATGCACAAGTTATTACTTCTAACTATGGAAATCAGCAACTGAGGTTGCAATTATTCCCTCATAAACCCACTTCTGTCCCATACGTTGAAAATTTTCCATAAAATTCTTAAAATTGATTTGGCCTGAAAAAATGTAAGACCCCATATTTAAAATTACTGAAGAGTTCTTGACTCTTATGATTACTAATAACCAATTCTGGCTTTTTAAAAACAAGAGTAATGACAAAAACATCTTTTCAGTATCCTACAAAATGTACAGAAAACCAAAGCCAAATAAAATCACCCACACGCGGTCATCTTTTCTCCATTGCCATGAAGCTCTATGTTGAGATTAATGAAAAGGCTTATTTCCAATAAGCTTAAGAACATAATACAGAATCAAGCTTAGTAATAATTCTCTGGGAGCTGCATCATGTGTCCTACCATTGTAAGAGCTTCCTGGACTGTAATTTCTCCGAGAGGAACTCCCATACTACTTAGTTGGTAAAAGAGGAACAAGCTGTTGCTTTTAGAAGTAAGACATGGAAAGGGACACCCCTGTCAGTACTTAAAATACTGAGAATTTGAACTGATCTCCCAAAGACTGACTTAGCTAGGGCTGGGAAACATTTTTCCCAGCAAATCTTAAATTTCTCATTAAATAGGCATGATTTATATCATGCAGTGTTGAAGGTGTCTTGAGAAGAGTTTAATCCCCATAATGGCTGGAGCTCTTTGGACAGTTCAGGACTTTATTTACACAGATACAAAAGCACAGCCCTTATCTCTCCTCCAAAATATTACTCAGTAGGCAAAATGCTTGTTTAGCTTCACAGTGCATCCCTTGGTAGGGACTAATCTTTTGGTGTGCATCTTCTGGTATAGTGGTGTGATCCAAACCATTTTAAGCAAACCCGCCTTTTAGACACTTTTGCCATGCCTACAGAAGCTCTATTGTTCAAAACACTATATCCTGAACCGTTTCCAATTCAAGATACTTCTATGAGACTTTTTAAAATTTAAACTAAAGATCAAGTCAGCACGGAGATGTGCTCTACAATTAGTAAAAAATAACTAGATTCTCTGTGCCGTGTAATAACTTTACTGAACAAATAGCTCTCAAGATGTACTTTTCATAATTTTTATATACAAAAACCATAGAAGAATAAAGCTTTAAGTAATGGTTTTACAGAATACGTTGCAATTAATCATGGCATAGTATGTTCCCAGTTATTCGATACCAAGCTCACAAGTCAGAAGCATCTACCACGGGGCATTTAAAATTGTAACATGCTCTTCCCATCTTTGCAATTACAAACGATGATTAAGATTCCCCAACTCTTCACCAGCCCTTAGCTTTCACCCAATGCAAATTAATCTACAAACAAGTACTAAAATCCTGGAGGTCTGATTTACGGACAACATTCAGCATTGCTTCAGACATTTCCTACACGATAAATTAATTTACTAAATGGAAAGCTTCTCTTGAGTAATCTTTCGGTAACTTAAACACATTTAGTTAAGGACAACACACAAATTTAACTTATAAGGTATCTTCTCCAATCAATGAGTTTGTGCTAACATGCAGAATTAACACCGCTTGCAGAATGTAATTAATGCAGCTTTTAAAGCGTTTGCCATCCATAGCTGGTACTTTTTTTCTTGACTATTTGATTCAGGGGATATGGCAGTTAAAATGCAATGTTAGCATTTTCAAGGCTATTTTAAAATAAAATGTAATCATACTAATTATAATTTACTTTTTTGTACTGAATTATTTCATTGTAGTCACATTTCATTAAACCAAACAAATAATCAAAGTTCAGAATAGTAAGTATGAGTGATTGTGCTTTATGAATTATTTCTAATGTGCCTCTAAAAAAACCAAACCAAAACCATCCCAACTTAACAACCAAATTTAAAAATCTAGGATAAATCTATCCAAAAGCCCAAACCATTGAGTTACCAAAATATTAGCAAGAACAAGGTTTCAGAAAGATGTTAAGTGTGATTACATTTTGAATTTTGACATTTTAAAGCCTTTACTTTCATCGATGTAAGGTAATTAATTTTTACACACACCCCCCTTCTTTCCCTTTAGATCACAGCAGAAATCAAATCATCAAGTGTGAGTAAATGATTACCCATGCTTACTCTAAATGGCAGACAACACAAGTTACAGAAACCTGGACCAAGACTACAGCTGTTTACAAAACGTAAAGCAAGGTTAACAGATATGCCTTCTTTAGGATAATACATAAGAAGGGGTTTAGGAACTACGTATCAATAGCTCATTTCAGACTATGCAGTGTTTTCTCCTCCCTTCTAGAGGTCTGTGAAATAAAGTGATAAACATGTTCTCTTCAATATTCAGTTCAGTAAGAGTTTAGTTGCAAAAAGATTATACCTGCATAAATATAAAAACACATGATAAAGCAAAATATTTTAATTAGTAAGCCAATCATAAATAAATTCACCTAGAATTAACAGAAGAAGCAGCTACGTTCTTTCTACATGGATACTTTTTTTAGCATGTTTTAATAGTCAACTTCATTGTCTAGCCTGGGACAAAACAATTCATCATTGAGCACTCAACAATTCTGCACACTGAGCTAAGTCTTTTTTTAGTTACATTTTTTACATTTTCTTTACAAATGTAATACTTATGTACATTATATATTTTATTTCTACAATTGATGTACTTTACTGAAACTCTACAACTTTCGCAGGGAATTTGCTGAAGTCTTTAGTAAATATGAATCATTCCTTTTAAAAAGAAATTCATATAAACAACCAACATACAGCACTGCCCTTTGACATCTCTGTTAAGAATTTGGATCTGGAAGGGCTACTATAATAAATGTAAAAAAAAAGGCTTTACCTAATTGTACATTTTGTTAAGAAATATCATCCCACACAGCTACATAAATTCACCAGCTTGCAATAAACAGAGCACCATACCGCTGCACAACTGGAAACGTGTATAAACCAATTTGAAGTTTACTAGTGAAACAGCTTCATCACTCCTAGCACTTTTAGACTGAAGTAAATCTGCAAAATTCTTTTGGAAATGTATACTTCTTCAGCTGTAAAGCTTCCAAGACCATGCAGGTCACTGTATATTGTGAAGAACAAGTATCCACTTTTGTAACTTCCCATATGCTTCTCTTGGGCCGTGCTTCTGTCTGGAGTCAGGACTTTTCTTCTATTTATTCCTTTTTCACTTACAAATCTGCTGTTGAATATTAAGTAAGAATTCATAATATGAGAAAGCTGCTTCTGTCCGATCCTCAATTAAATGCTGAAAAAATTCTGTTTTGGCAGGGTTTTCATCTCTGAAAGAAGAGGGGAAGATATTTTAGTCCAAACATTGAGCAAAAAAAAAAAATCACTGTAAATTCACGCAGAGGCATAAGTTCTAATGAATTGCTTACTGTCCTTTCGAGTCTAAATTCAGTCCAAAGATACTACAATTACAAATGATTCAAAGTTTAGTAAAAAAACCCCGAAGTTCGTAATACATGATCAAACAACAGCATCTTCTTAATAAGTATAAAATGGTAGAAAAGTGTGTGAAATAGCATTTAAAATATCTTGCAGAAACACAAAAAAGGAAGCATAAACATGATTTTGGTTTAGAAGCTAACAAATATGCTGGTGGCAATGAATTCTGAAAGGGTTAAATTAAATCCTGATAAAGATTAAAAAACCCAGAAGAT
Organism: Chroicocephalus ridibundus; assembly: GCF_963924245.1. Taxonomy (NCBI): domain Eukaryota; kingdom Metazoa; phylum Chordata; class Aves; order Charadriiformes; family Laridae; genus Chroicocephalus; species Chroicocephalus ridibundus. The sequence goes on from NC_086288.1 coordinate 25,781,094, forward strand.
TTACATCTCTGGTAACACGTAATCTCAATGCCCTCCCCAGTTTTTCTCAGCAACAGAACAGAGGAGGTAAACATGTCAAAGACATAGTATCCAAAATTATCGCCCCACTAAAAATTTGCTAGGACACAGCAAATATTTGCTGGGGCACAGTCCTCTGTACTGGTACAGCAGAGCTTTACCGCAAGCTGTACTATTTACTATGGTCTCTCAGCACTACTTGCAATTCAAGCGGCAGCCAAACTGACAGTACTTGAAGAGGTTCAGTCTTATATTTAAACATTCTTTAGCTGAGTGAGAAAGTCATCATACTCTCTAAAATGTGATCTCCATCCGGCTCAGCAAACCGAGTACTCTAGAGAAGACAAATGTAAACTCAAGTATAAACATTTTATGGAATTTAAACATCTTGAAGTTTGGCTTGAAAAGGTCATGGCTTGAAAAGGCTTCAGAACTTGCCTCATATGTAATAAATCAGCTGCAGTCCTATGGAGCTCAGTAGCAAATACAATTGTTAAACCATCTACAGATTATTAACCTTACTTGAATTTTTTTCATACATAGGTATTGAAATTATAAAAGCTATACCAGAAATTAACCTAGTTAAACTCATTGATCATAAGGATACCCACTGCTTTAGTACATTCTTATCAATATAAAAATATGCGACTAATTCCTACCAATAAAACTATTAGTAACTGAATTGGCACTAGTTTCAAAGATGACCTTTGCTGCTAAGGGGTTTTGGATAAAGAGCATGATAGCAACTGGAAAGAGGATGTTATTCAGTTTCTTCGGGGTCAGATATTCCCACTTTTGATCAGCGTCAATTAGAAATTGTAAATACAAGATGCCAATAATCACCCAATATCTTACAGAAACACTTACTTTATTACTTGAAGAACTGGACTTAAAGGTCTGCTGTCTCTAAGCCAAGATATAAAAGATCGCGTCCTTTCTGAAGAAAGTGCATCTACCTCAGGAAGCTGTGTCTGGTTGAAGGGAATTGAAAGCAATCATCACTTTTTACTATCAAAATTATTTTAAAAAATAGATCCTGATAGATGTAACATGACCCAAGGCACAATTTCTATTAAGAAATTACCAATCATAGATTACATACACATTTTTTCTTCATCTTAAAGTACAAAAATTTAGTAATATCTCTTCTGTAGGAAGAGGTATGAACTTTAAGTTAAACTGCCGTCTAAGTGCAAAAGATTTTAGAAAGCAAGCTAATTTAAAAAGTCATCTTTTCAAAATGCTACTTTCGCAGTTTTCTTGCCTTTATCTTCCCCTGTCAATCAAGTTCCTACATGTTGCACTTTGCATCACTGAAAAGATGAACAAAATGTGAAGAAGTGAAATCTGAATTGTAAGCAAATTTCAACGCAAGGATTATACGGGACCATTTGGTTTGGGAATGTGCTGAAAAAAACAGAATTAAAAAAACTTGAGATATTCACAGAGACAGATATACCAACTCTTAGGCCGATATAACCTTTTAAGACAATTGATACAACATAACAATTGATTACAGATTTAAAAGTAGTTGCATTACTACCTTTGCAATAAATGAATGGAAGACATAATTTAAAAGCAAAGATAACTTTTATATTAACTTTTGTCGATGGTTATATAGCATTTATTATAATGAAAATGAGAGAAAAAAACCCTACCATCCTTCCTTTATCTAAGTTCTTCCTGAAAACTCCCTCAACTAATACTTACCACCAGCTGATCAGAAAGGACAGTTTTAAATTGCTAATACAAGCAAAACACTAAACTCTGAACAAGCGGTCCAATTTTATAGTAGTCTTAAAGCTCACCACTCTTAACCTGTTGTTACAATTAACACTTATTGCTTACTTTTCCCCTTCATACTATGCAAGTTTTACAACAGGAAATATCTTCCTATGTATTTCTACAGTGACTAACACATTTTTGGTACTACCTGAATACAACTACTTGATTCTGAACTTTATTCTAGAGTGTCTTAAAAGTCTCCATCCTTACCCACCCCACCACTTGTTGACATTATGGAATCACTATCCACAGAAGAGGGGTCATCTTTTTAATCATAGAACGGTTCAGGTTGGAAGGGACCTTTTTCAAGATCATGTTGTTCCAACCCCCCTACCATGGGCAGGGAAACCTTCCACTAGAGCAGGTTGCTCAAAGCCCCATCCGGCCTGCCCTGGAACACTTCCAGGTGTAATTGCTGCTCTGCTTGAGGCACAAGACTATAGGTACAAGTTATAACATAAAAACCCCTCTACCAAAGCATATATCCAAGGGTCTCTGATGTTCTAATAGCTAAAAGTGTATTTTTTTTTTTTTTAAACTGAATCAAGGCTTGGAAGATAAGCAAAACTTAACTCTTACCCTTTACTTAGAGGCCTATCGTGTCATAGCATAGACTTGGTGTCTTACACCAAGTTCAACGAACACAAGGCTTCTCAACACCACGATATCAATAATGTAACTCTAATCTTAACAATTAATTAATATGTGTGAATAGATATTTTTTTGTATTCATTCTATGAAATTCCATCCTATTCTTGTGAGCCCACGTGTATTTCCAAAAAAATAATAAAAACAGTAAACAATTTTTTGGCATTCCATGCCGAAATTTACATGTTTACATTCTTTCCATGAAAGTATTTGACAACTCCTATCTGTCTCCTGTGAAGTTGGCAAGAGTTTAGAAGGTACCCAATAACCCCCCCAATTCATAGTTATATAAGTAAAAACTGAAATGCAGAAAAAATACATTTGGAATCTGTATTTAATCTAAGCAGTATACAGGATAGCTCATTAAAACGCCTACCATTTTCTGTGGTACTGATGCATAGTTTGGGCATCCAAGAACATCTTTTATGAAGTTGTTATCACAGTTTTTTCCAATCCAAATGTAAAAAATCTGTAAAATGTCAGAATCAGTTTTAGTAAAGGCTGTGCATACGTTTTAGAGAGACAAATGGTGACATAATTGGAATAATGCAAACGAATCACTTGAGAGCTCCAGCTGCAATTCATATATATTATATTAATTATTTGTACATTTACTTATTAATACATTGGTAGCATTTGGAATAAGATCAGTAAATGTTAAGAAAAATTATAGGTAGAGTGTAAATACTGAAAGAACGAGCATGTAGGACACATCTATACTGGAACAGTTAACGTGCTAACTTCCCGTGTTACCTCCTAAAATGAAAAACCTAAAATTTTATGAAGTCATACTGTCTCAGTTACTGCACACTGATTTACCAATCTAAGCAAGTCATAAAAGCATCAATTATGAAAACACACTATATTAATTATTTCAGACATCTGGAGACAGAAGCTAGTTTGACATTCACACTCAGCCCCTGAACTCATACAAGATTTAAAGCGCTTTCTAGATTACCACTAGAGTAGCATAATGTTTTATCACCTTATTCAAGTAGCATAATGCTTTTTCCAATTAAGTGTGTTTTAGTACAATTTCTATGAATACCTTAAACTGTATCTACAGATTTTGTTCACTCCCCACAACTCCTTCACTCTTGCAACTCTTACATCGCACAAGCCACCAATCATAAAATCACTTATATTTGTGTGGAACTGAGAAGGTTCCTGCATCGGTGAGAAGTGCTTTGTTAGAAAGATTGTAGTACATACAATTTAACAACCATTAAGAGAAGTTTTCGAAAACGGAAATGCATTGTTTCCAGAAAAAAAACCCAACTTGATGTGAACTCTTGGTATATTCTGATCAGTCTAGCACATGAAAAAAATTAACTTCTGAGCCTTACTACACCATCGCAAAGATACTCCTGTGATCAAAAGATGAAAGCCTTTCACTAGAACACAGATTACTGCCAGATTACCTGTAATGCTGATTCACTACACTCTCATCGTTGAGAGTTGACTGCTTTTAATAATTCAGACATTGTTTTTTTTTTTAAATTAAAAAAAAAAAAAAAAGAGGAATGTGTGAAACTGGTAACTTACTGAACCACAATCCATAAGAAAAGCTCCTTCTCTTGTCAACTTCTCTGCAGATAACTTCTGAAGAGGTGGCTGAGGAACAACTTTGTCATTTACATGTATTGTACTCTGTAACAAAAACCAAAACTCTGTAACAGTAGAATATAAATAAATCCTACTTTTTATCTTAACCAGGTAAAATAAAACAGGAAAACACACTGCTAATCTTTAGCAAAATTTTGAGGATTCTCATGTAACAGAGGGCCATACTAAGCTTAAAATGATTAAGTACATCAAACAACTCTAGAATGTTACTTAACCTAAAGGCCACTTTATTACCTAAAAAAGAATAATGCAAGTTCATTTAAATTGTGTACGTAACTTCTCATGCTATAGATGCCGAGATTTCAAAAGAATTCCTGTGTTTACACTTAGATTTTTTTTTTTTTTTTTTTACAACCAACCTCCACAGATTTTTTCATTGCATTCAACTTCACTAGTAATGCCTCAAGAAGAAAAACATTACATTCTACTCCCTGTAAGGATTCACTATTTTACTGCATTCAAGTAACAAAGTTCGTTGATTTAACATCCTGCCTGAAGCAATACGTGGTTTGTCCACTATGACTGATCCGATTAAACAATCTGGCTGTTAGCAATGACATTATTAAAAATACAGCCCCTTCCTCTCCAGCAGTAAAAAACCCAAAACAATAAAAAACTCCAAACGCCCAGTATTTTCAGATTAAAGTTACTCTCCCTTCCGATACAAAAATAGGCTGAGTATCAATTAAGAATCTGTGAAGCATTCTGCAAATAAGGTAAGGAAAAAACAGTCTGGAGACTAAGTACATCTCCACATGGTAAAAGATTATTAAAATATCACTATATTAAAAATTCCATATTATAATGCAATAGATTAGAAGCTTTTTGGGATTTATACATAGGGATGAAAATCAAGCTACTGAATTCCACTTGGGAAAGTTCCAGGCCTTACTCAATGCTGTCAAGAATCAAGTGTTAAGAGAAAAGAAAACCAGCAAAACCATTTTTTTTTTAAATAAATCTATAATACATATATATCTATCATAGAATTTTCTACAGAAACAAGAAATTTAAGAACAGCCTCTGTCACAAATACTTTAAACTGAAGTAGTACTAAATAGCAGATTAGCACTGTTATCTGATTTAAAATGTGGTTTGTCAATTAAGTTCAGCAGGTCAAGTAAGCCCTGCTTTCTGTATTATTCTACTAGAAATAACTGATCTGAAAACCTTTGCTAATAAAACCAGACCTACCAAATGCACTGCTGGCTCTTCACAGCACTCACACATTGAATATAGCCTTTCAGCATAAGTGCCACAACAAACTTAACAAGGTTAGTTGAAGGAGCTGGCTTCTCAAATACTGGAGGGAGTTTTGGGGAGAGTATAAAGAGACTAACTAACCAATTCCACTGAAGAACACTGAGTTTAGACTTGCACACGTGTATTTATGAAATACCTTAAAAGAAACTTTGAGACTATAAATAGCTTACAGGTTGTGCTGAACAATACCAACTGTCACGACAAACTACTCAAGTTACCATATAATCTTGTATGACACTTAAAAACAAACTCCTACATATACTTTTCCAAAGCTAGTGACTAACAAGATCATGAAAGCTTACTTAAAAAACCAAATTATTTTTGCAGTTACAACTAGCTTTGACCTTATATAAAATCCCATCTTACTTCTTACGATTAAGAAATGCATCTATTTCCCAGGGTACCTCTGTAAAAGGCAAACTAATAAAACCTGCTTTTTATGAAGTACATGAAGTACTTCCTCAGTCTGATCATGACCATCTAGAAGTACAAATCAGTCTGAGAAACCACTGGAAGTTTGTTATTGCAGGCAACTTTATCTGGTTTCAGTATACAAAAACCTAGAATCCTCCACCAAATCTACTTCATCCGTTTCCCCTAGACAGTTCTAAAACACAAAACCACACTGGAGATGTTTCCAATGCACACAATCTTCTCTGCTTTCTTTGCACAATAGAAAAACATGGAATTATTGTGGTCACTGAAACAAGGTGAATTAAAACTACAGTTCTGCTCATAACACACTACTGTACTTGCAACTCAAAACTTGAAAATAGATGTTTTTATTTTTTATAACTTATGGAAAAATACTCAGTTCACATTAGAATAACAAGTTATTGCAGCACAACATCAGTTTTAACAAACCATTAAAACTAGAAAATGTTATAAAATGTGCTTCATATGTTACCTCATCAATCAGCTTGTCTATTCTGTACAAGTTGGGATGTATCATTTTCATCAAATGAACAAGAGGCTGGCTCTTCATCTGGCACATCGCATATACACGATCGTCCAAGCGTGTACTCATGCCTGTCCTAAATGCTTTCTGTAAGAGAAAAGTGCTGTTACTCAAATAAATCCTGTATTTTGTGTCACATCTAAACAGTGCATTTCAGGTTTTTTGAAAGTGTCAAGCCAAGATGGCAAAGCTTTTGTAAAGAAATGCATCTTACCGAGATGCATTAGAATCTCAATCAAATACAACCTGAATACAGGAACTTTTAAAACTTAATCCAGTCTTCCTCCTTATTGGTGAAGGAGAATAAAAAAAGTTTCCCCCCCACTTTGTGTAAATTTGTATGCGATTGGGCCAGCATTTCTCATTTTTATTCTTGACAAATGTTACTGGCCTGTGAAACTCACCAATGCAAGGTATTACAGGAAGATATGAGCCTAGCAGTCTTCAAAAGATACTTCTACAAAGCTAAGTACATCAGTCCTCTTCTCCTTGGCTGCCACAAACATTTTGGTTTCTCTGTATCCCAGGCTTTTTTATTATTAGCAAAAATAATAAAAACCCAAACCTAAACAACTTATTTTCTCATGAGATTCTTACTTCTGTCTTTTACACAGATACTCTTGATAATAAATGGTCTGTTTTTTCCCCTACCATTAACTGTATTACTTATATAAGGATCAAAGAAGCCCTAATCGGTATATTAGAGACTAAAGTAATCACCAAGACAAAGAAAATAAGTTATTATGATTGGATTTCTTACCAAACTTACATAAAAGGTTTATTCACAATAAGAATACAAAGAACTGTCAGACATTAAAATCTTTAAGCTATGAGATTTATTAATAACAAACCCCTGCAGCAGGTTCTCTTTTTAAGTATGTTTGGTAATACAAAGATATTTAAAAAATAAAATATCAAAAAGTAGTAACTACTGTGTGAATTTTAAACTATATCACTTTAGTTTCTGCAATAGATTTCGTTGTATCTCCATGGAAACTCATTTTCCTTCTTGGTACTTTAAAGTACAAAGAATATGCATTGAAAAATATCTGACTTGTTTTTTTCTTCATAAAATAAAATTGAAGTACTAATCAGCAGCGTCCAACAATACGGGCAACACTAATTAGCCACCAAAATCTGAGAAATGACAACTGTTAGAACTTATATATTTTTATTTCCATTATAAAACAATATAAGACAAAATATAACAAACTTGAAATCAAGTAAACCATTAAACTGTTCAGGCACTAATTTAAAATAAGCTAACACAGTCATCGTTTATGTGAAAGTCCTGTAAGCTTGAAGTTTTCATCATAGAAAAGTGCAGACATTGCTTGACATAGAGCTGGAGAGTTCCTCAAACGGAACAATGAATTAAATATCAAATATTAATCCACTAGATGATACATACCTGTTTGAGAAGGGCCAAAATATACAGTGGAAACAGCTTGAGGGAATTTGGTGCTATCAGCATGGACTGCTGCAGATTTGAGGCAGTTGACATGTACGCTGCCAAGGAGTCTACCACAGCATTAACTAAGGCATCTCTTGCATCCGAAAGACTAGATGAAACCGAGCGATCCACAGCTGTCGGGTTAGAAGGACACAAGAAGTTACTAGAGTTGGCCTCATTCATTCTCTTGAATTTTGAAAATATTAGTGCTTTTCAGTGTTTTTTTTTTTAAGATTTAAAAATAACCTTAAGACACACCTGTGTTCTTAACTTTTTTAGGAGTAAATAAGACCATTGTCCACACAGAAACTCACTAACTCACTTTCATGATGCTTAAGAAATACAGTGTGGCTGATCTCCACTCCCTGGTTCCTACTCTTGGAGAATTAAAAAAAAAAATTGTTTAAAGCTGTAGTATACACTCAAGACTAAATATAAATCCTGTTTTAAACCCTGATACAAATAACTTAGCTATTGCTGAAACTCTCTGCTGTACAACCTCTAGGGTAAGATTTGCAACAATTATTTTTGATTTTTTTTTTCCCCCCACAAGAAATTTCTTCCATTATTTCAGTGGCATAATTATGCTTAATGTAATCTTCTCTGCTAAGGGCGGGCTGCAAATTCTTTAGTTTGAGAAAGCCCCCTGCTGGGCTGAATGCGCATTTAAGGCAAGATACAGAAGAACTATTTTTTTCTTCTAATTTATTTGACTATAAACATACAACATAGCATATACTACAAAGCTGCACAGCGCCATGCACATTTGATAGCAGAGATCAGTCTGTCAAGCAGCTACTTATGACCCACACGTAGGGGATATGTAAGAATCCTCAAACCAGCAACAGCAGAATAGAAGCACAGAAAAGTAATGCATCTCTCAGACACGCTGTTGTCAGAAGTTCCCTGTCAGTCTCCAGCAGCTCACTAAACTGAATCACTCTAAGTAATACTAGAATGCTAAAGTTTGAGATAACTACTATGATGATGATACAAAAATAAGAGTTTTGATCCAAGTGTGTCATGATTCTTTGCCCTTTAATAAACTCTAGAGAACAATGTAAGAAGGCTCCTGTTAAAAGACTCAAGTCAACTGAGTATTCCAACTAAGGAATATTTCAGTTAACAGTTTTTGTGTAACTTTGATTTTGTCATCTTTTGTATTCTCAGGCTACAGTGCGCTCCACTCTGTTGCACACATAAAACAATAGCTCAATATCACTTATGAACACCTGATGCCCGGAACAGACACACAGACTGAATGAAGGTCAGGTGATTTGTGTTCCCATGGGCTCCGTGGGGGCGGAGAGGACGAGAAGGAAGGTGAAGACCATGGGGTCCCATTCTCCCAGCACCCACAAGAAAGGTTACAACTGCTCTTAAGAGATATACAAATGCTGACAGTGCAACCATAAAGAACAACAGCTTGACCAGAGTCCCACCCACTCACTTTGCCCAAAAAAGGAGTGTAAGTATTACTCCAATTTCATGCCTAAAGTTGGGGACAAGAATCTGACAACAAATTGCAGGGACAGATCAACGGGTTTGTCCTTCTCAGCCTCCCCAAAAGGGATACCTTTTCGTAAGAGTTGCGACCTCAGCCATTCTGAGTGCTTACCCGGGAAATATGTTTAAAGCTATATAGCTATCCTGCAGTTTAGTGCATTTATCAGCAGCAATCTTCAAGAATTTGTAAACGTTGCATAAGAATAAACTGTACTATTCGTGGACCTGACTTTTGAATGCAGCCAGACCTACAGCAGATAGGCTGTTTGTGCATCTGGTGTCAGGCCTATAGTCATGGCAATATTGGTGTATTATTAAGCAATAAATCCAGCCACCCCTAGCCCCTCTCATCTCTGAGGATCGGCTAGAACGCAAGGGGATTCAGCTCTTACCAAATTTATCCATTCACTAAATGCAACACCACTCCAACCTTTTTCTGCAGTACCCAGGTTTCATTGACTACTTCATTTAAACGGCTGGTAAAATTAAGTACATACAAAAAGATATTTGAATCTTCCTGGTCTGTACTCACCCATGTTTGCTAAGAGGCATACAACGGCTTGGACATCTGCTCCTGCATATACATCAGCCAGTGAACTTACTACAGGCAAGCAAAGCGTGTGTACTCGAATTCTACGTTCACCTAATAAAAGTAAGTAGAAATCATTATGCAACAGCTCCTGGTGCAGGTATATAAACTCAGTCATTTCAGCATATCTTCTATCCTCTAAGATGCATTCATTTTGTAAAAACACACCAGTCAGGAAATTGCTGTAACACTATCTCCTGTTCCTTTCTCTTAACCTGTTCAAATTCTGCAACGCTCTAAAGCATTCAACTTATGAATCATCACAAGTTCACAACAAACTAGCTTATAATATCCACAAATGTCTCGATCCTACAGATGAAGCACATTGATTTCCATCCCAAAATTTTGTGGCCTTTTCAAGAATAGAAAGTAGCTGCTGCTATTCTTTATGCCCACCCAGTGCACGAGCAACTTGCTCCAATCCATCACGGGTCTGTGATTTTGGACAAAGTACACACCAAACATGTTATTGCTTATAACAATGGTATGCCTTTTAAGTAAAGGAATCTTGCTGAATCAACTCCGTGTAAGATGGAAATAAATTACATTTCCCCATCAAAACAGAGTTTATAAAGATTGACATTATGTGATTAACTGTCAAGCAGGCTCACTAGCCTTGACAAGATTCTCTTAGGGTACAGAGAAAAACAAAAGACTGTGGAACTAACTATACAAACACTAGGATAGAAAAAGAAACAAAAAGCCCTGTGGCCAATTCATTTGAATTTATTTACCTTTGCTGGAAGTATACAAAAGAGCTGTTTGAAAACAAACCAAAGATGTGTCAGTCAAACTTTCCTCAATGGACATTTGTACTGCAAATCCAGCATCAGGATTGACATTGGCAAGGGACAATAAATCAGTGGATCGTACAAAAAAGTTCCCATGAAAAGTGTGTATTGAAAGACCTAGAAGCACATTAAATAATTCAGAGTGAGGTTAAAATAGCATGAAAAACTGCTATCAATAATTAAAACACACAGTCCTCAAGCTATGTTTAGAAAACAGTAAAAATACTTATTCTAACTATCACGCAGAATCAATTAAGTGAATCATTAGACATTTCAGAACGATCCTGTAGTGTTCATGTTCAATTCTGAACACTCCAAACTAAATGGCACCCTTTCAACTAAGTTGACATGTAGTGTAAGTGAGATGGTACCATCTTAAGTAAAAAACAAAAACAAAAAACCCCAAAAAAACCAAACAACAAAACAAAATGGCAAAAGCTAATGGAACTTACATAAAGAAGGCAGCTGTCTTACTCTTCAGTGAAAGAGGAATGACCCGAAATCTAATGTTGCTAAAGACTAAGCTCATTCAAAATTATAGTTAACATGCTTACACCAACTTTCCCATATGAATCAGTATTTAAAACATACCTTTTGTACATCTTATGCGCATAACTGCTTCAAACCCAATCTTTCTTGTAAGGTATCTTTTAAGGTCTTTTTGCAACTTTTCAGCCTGAGCAGGATTATGGGTACGATGGAAAGATGGATAGTAATAGATGCATCCAGCAGAATACTTGGACATGCAAGCTGTGAAGGAGGAAAACATATGCTTAAGAGGTAAAACCATAACATGAAGTTAGGACACAAAAATTGTGTCCAACCTTCCACAAGTCACATCTATGTTCATCTTCTTCTTGATATGATCCACATCTGTAAGACAATGAGAACTGGCCCAGACTCAGGCCACTGAGGACAGTGATGAGTCACCCCAATACACAATTATCTAATTATATGCTTACTTCAATAAGCATGCTACCTTTGACAGCTAAGACAGGAGCGCATGATGAAATATTTAATGGTGGAAAGGCAAAATTAAGTGTGTGCAGAGAGACAAATCTTGGTTTAATACTGAAAGATGAAAGTTCTGTTCTACCCCTATAACTAACCTTTATTAATTCCTTGCCACCTGACTGTTTCCTGTTCTTGAGCAGCAGAATATCTTCTCGTTTAAAACTGTGAAGTCCCAGAATAAATTGTTTGATACCACCAATCCAATATTCCTGTTCTTTACTGTGATCAACTTCAAAGTCAATTCCTTTGCAGCATTAGCTGCGTTTACAAAAGTGTAAAAAGATTTGCATGATTTAAGAATCCCTGAAGTAGCCCATGCTTCTAAAGACAGACAACAGTGTGGAAAGAGTGAATGCACACATTAGGTACTCCTTACCAAGGGAAGCTAGATCAGAATATTGTGAACTCAGCAGAAATAAATCCACAGCAGTCTGCTGGCCTGAGCAGTCCAGTGCCAACTTCTTATAAAAATCTGTTGCTGGACCAAGATGCTGGACCACCTTTGGTGAATAAATTATAGAGGAAAGAGTTAGGACAACGATTGTGCTCTCTTAAGACTTCATGAAACAAGAGACATACTATTCAGTAGCAAAGTATCTGAAAAGGAAGTCTCCTTTAAGCAATAATTTATAGGCGTTTCTACCTGCAGAAATTATTTGTCTCATGCTCCTTATTCTTTTAGTTTGTATTTAGAAGCAGTTATGAGAACATAAGCTTCCTTCAAAGTAGGATCACACAAATAAACACTCATGTAACTGTGCAACACTTACTGGGTGCTGTAAATTACAAGGCCATAAAAATAATAAGAAAACGTGTATTAGGTCTACAATTTAATATATCCATGCTTTGGTTCAAAACCAAAGTTGATATTAACTGAATTAGCGATATTTGCAGCTTCTTTTCCTTGCCAAGAAAACCTATGGACCAGACGCCCAAAAGACAGCTCATGCACTTTGAAACAAGTAGTACCACACACACACGTATAAACCAGCGATATTAAATGCACATAGACTTTGAATAATTAAAGTTTAGTGAATTGCTATAAACAAAAAACCAAGAGTTGATCTGCAGAACCACGCAAGTCAGAAAGACATAGCCAGTCCCTAGTCTCATGTGATGAATATTAAAGGAAGTTTTTGTACCTTTGTGCTTGACCTTTGATTGGGATCTTCCCTGGAATGCAAAAGCCCTGCTCCCAAAGATGGTAACTGAGTTTGAAACACAGATATCCGGCCACCCGTTGGAGACATCAGTTTAAATGCAGCCTGAAGAGCAGGGCCCAATGCACTATGTGTTTCTCTTGTATTGGTGAACATATTTGGTAATGCATTCAACAGATCTTTTATCAGCTGCAGAACAGATTGAAAGGTGTTTATGAGGTTTTGCGAGCTTGAGATTTTCTGCAATTTCTAAAAAGCTGCATTGCCATAACTGAAGTGGAACAATCTGTAACCAAATATTTCAGCTTAGTTTCAACACACTAAGGAAAACAAAGTCATAATTTTAAAAACCATGATGCATCAAACAAACAACATGTAATATTTCTATAATTAAAAAGTAGCATTGGATTTACATATTATGAAGACAGGCTTAAATTCAAAGTTTAAAAGGAACCTCTATTTTGAATATTTAACTCTTCAAGTTTAATGATATATTTTGAGCAATCATACCTCTTTGCTTTCATGGAGATTTACGAGTAAACTATCTGGTGTAGGTAGGAAAATATCTGTAGGGAGAACGCAAAAAAGCATTTTATTAGAGAAAAAAAATTACATTAAAATAGAACAAAACATTTCACAGCCCACTGTTATACATGCCATGAGATAGAAGTCTACTTTTCTGATACATATATTAGAGAGAATAATACAGCCTATACAAAGCTTGTTTTATTCAAATCAAAATTAACATTTGAATTTCACCTTTTAAACACTACCTGCTCTGTAGCTAGTGTAAGATTATTTTAAAAAAATATATCCCCTATACATCCAATAAAATTGACCTAATACCAGAATATTTGAGATTCTAATCTTTCTTCAGGGAAAAAAGTAGCTTCTCAAAAATTTAGTTTCACATTTTCTTTTTACTTACCATCGATATCCGAGACAATCAGCATCTGAGGCTGAGATAAACCTTCTTGCAAGTTGTAAAACTGAACAGTGCTGTCAAACGTTATGAACCCTATTCTTGTTCTCGAGTCTCCAGGCAGCCTGAAGCATTAAAAAATAAACTATTAAGCCCTAAATTTCTTTCTCAAGACACATTCATACACACAGCTCCTGCTGATGTTAGCAGAAACTCAGCTCATGTATACAGGGGCGAAGGGAGAACAAAAGAAAGGAGACCTGAAACATGAATACAAGTAATATTTCTTCAGTATCTTCTGAAGAGCTGGAATAACGATAGTTTACAAGATACACTATCACAAGATAAGTGTTACAAATAAACACTCACTAATATATTTGATGTTTTGTTGCAAGAGAGAACTTAGCAGGTTCATTTAACATTACACTGACAAATGAAAGAACGTAGCCTTCTCAGTTCTTAAGTAGAAAATAGTGCATCCTGCTCTTTCAGAATTCAAAACCCCCATTCACTAATATAGTTACAGCGTACTTACAGCTCCAAACCAAAATCCAATGTCTCTACAATGCAACATACTTATTTCTCATGTGGACCATATTCCTATGTATGGCATTAAAAATACAAAAAGAAAAACTAAACGGGATTTCTCAAATAGAACATAAGATATCAGCAAATGCTGAAAACCATGACAGTGAACAAAACCAACAGGCAAATATTTTTTTCCCATCTGGGTATATAAACTAACAGGATGTACTGATTTTCCTATAGACTTCGCATGGGATCTTATGAGTTTTCCCCAAATAATTTAGCATGTTTCTGAGAATCTGTTGACAAAATACCTGTAAAGGTCTGAACAAAGAAAGACTAAACCAATAAATACAAGTGAAGAATTTTACTGTAGATGTTGGTGTCTTTATCAGAAATTAAAATCAAATTTCTTAAACAAAACCTGCAGAAAACAATTTCCAGAGTGAGGCCTCCACAGGATGCAAATTTGTTTGCAAAACACATGAATATAGTGAAGTTTATTAATCCTTGCTCAAAAAGCACCACCAACAATCCCATACACGCTGTTACAATGCAAAAATGAGAACAGATAGAAAGCGGCACAGGTAGATCTAAGTGTGATCTAAAAAAACCAAACTGACAACGAAATTCACTCAGGAAACCTCCCACTAGCATTTACAACATTCCAGTACACAGCACCTGAGCTGTTTCAGTGCAAGAACCAGCCAATTTAATCTCTGTAATTTAATTATTTTTGTTGGCCTTGGCAGGGGGAAACAGTACACGTCATAGATGTTTATACAATCAACGTGTTGCTAGAAGTTACAGGTAAATATTTTTTGCAGATAAATAAGTAAATTATTTGCAGATCCATCTTTAATCACATGCAGGGAAGATAGCTCTCATCATGGAAATTGCTTCAACAGCTGTTTTTTTGGCAGGGCTGATTTTTTTGCTTGGTTGGTGTTTTGGGTTTTTTTTGCTTGTTTTTCAGACATCTAAGTTGCACTTCAGAATCTCAGGCAACAGAGCTTCTGTCCTTTAGGGACAGAATGTTTAACCACTTTATGCAAGCTTTCTGCAGAACTGTAGGTTAGTATTATTCATAATAAAATGTTAGCTAATTTGAAAAGGTTATTTATATTCTTACTTGTCTAGGTTTTCCAGCAATGACTGGCAGACTATTGCCAAATATCCAGCCTCCACTGCATTATGAGACACATCTAAAACAAATAAATATACCGCAGGCTGAGGAGGACGAAGCTACAAAGTAAAAAAATAAAAATAAAAAATGTTCAAAAATCATATTTAAAGAAATGTTAAAAATGATTAGTCAGTAGAAAGGGAAGCGGGAAAAGGGAACATGTAGAAAAATGCAAGGTATACACATTATGCAATAAAACTGATTTACTAAGAGTCATGCAGACAGACTAAACCATGATTCCCAGTGGTTAATAACTCCCATTTGTAGTAAACACACAACGTTATGCTTCAGAACAGAAATTGGGTATTTTAGTCCCTCCTTCCAACAGTCAACTGAAACATGACTCTCTGATGCCAGATATGGTATTCACTCTTCAAAACACCACTGGTCTTCCACTGTGTGGACAATGTGATCCATTAAATGGGATTAAAACATTCTACCTACATGCTTTTCCCAACCATATAACAAGCTGTATTTATTCACTGCCAAATGTCTTGGCCACAGTGATTCGATTCAAAGACAAGAGAACAATTTATTTTATCTCTTCTTAATAATGTCATTACGAACAGGGCCTTTTCCCAGGCCTTGTTTATCTTTCTTGGAGAAAAGACTACTATCACAGCAATTGTAGGTTGACTCATACTTAGAATCTTTTCTGTCACAATTACTAACTAAAAATTTGAATGCAACTTAATTGTCTTGTTATCCCATCACTGGTCTTTCAAAACCTCTTCAAAATGAGGGAGAAACCCAGAAACCACATTGCAACAGACTCAAACCAGACTATGCCACATTAAAATAGACTGGACAACTACACGCATTGCAATTGCCTTTAACTGACAAGCCTCTGAATATCTTAATTTGCCAAAACTCAAAATAAATATTAATTTTAACTATTCTTCGGTGTTAAAAGGACCTTCACAGGAAAATTAATACACACCACTGGAGCAATATGCAACATTAATTTCAAGCCCATTTATAGTAACATGCAATCGCTGTTGAAGTTACCATGAAAATTTTTTTACCATATAGTCCGAGGAAGCAATGAACTCCACTGTAGAATTTTGGACCTCTGGCCGTTTGTGAGGCTCTCCATAAGATCGTGTCAGAGGATTATACATAAACTCTTCAGGAACTATAAAAAAAAAAAAATTCCCACAAAAAACTGTATATATTTGCTGACAAATAAAAACCATTATGGCAGCTACAGGCAAACTAACGCAGACATATTTCAATTATCACCAACAACAGGAAAAAAAAATCACATTAAGGATACATAAAATGGAGGAACATTTTAAGTATCTCAAGCAACATCAAAGTTAAATAACAGGAAACAAAAGGTTTACTTTAAGCAGCAATATATCCCCAACTTTAAAACACCAATGCAAATAAAGCATTTCACAACACCAAGCTTTGACCTGTATTGTTTCTCATAACCTCTGGCCTGGATTGCAGACAGTATTAGCTGTCATCATGCTGCCATTTGCGTATTGCAACAGCAGTCAATGGAATAAGTTGATTTCATTATACAAGTAATCAGGATAATATGGTTACATTTATTTTGTCTCCCAGAAAATTGCAAAACATACTTTTGCTTCAGAAAATGCACAGTACACCTGACTTATGATCCAGAGATTTTAAAACACATTTTAAGAACATTATCATTTTAATCTAGAGTATCCCATGGACTGGTATGATGCAAATACTTTAGAGAGTCTATAAATGCAAGGATCTGTTGCTACAAAAACTTACCATCATTAACTCTATAGCAGAGGTTGCATTTCCACCTCCTTTGATCAATGAAAGAAACAAAAGGGTTGATATATGTCCTGCAGGATCTGCATCTCACTATTGTGCTTGATGTTATTACTGGTAATTGCTAAAAAGAAACAATGGAAAGCTGTAACAAAGGTACGTAATACATTTTATGGAAAACATTACTGTGCAGTACAGTGCATAAAAGCTTCACAAGACTAGATATTCTATCACCTTTCCTTTTATCTTTTTAGCTCCTTTTCATACAGAGTAATTATGATGCCTATTAAAAATATCCTCCCCTTTAAAATCAGAAGAAATAACATTTAATTATTGTCTTAATGCAATCTCACAAATCAAAGATGTAGTAAGATTTTTAATGCCACTACTTTAAATTACACAGTTAAAATTGCCACAACAATAATGGCAAGAGGAATTATGAAAGACAGGACAACTCTAGGTGACTAAATGTGACAGACAGCAAACCTTACACAAAGAACACACACTATATGAAAAGAAGTCATACCAGACAGTTATCCACCTTTTTACATAAATATAAATAAATCAGATGGATAGGAGTTATGAACACGGCTTCAGTCTTACATTGTGCTTACCTTCTATTGACAGCATTTATCATGCCACTAATATATTCAATATGAGCACCTCTCCAAGAGGATAAACACCTTTTCAAGAGGTACCTGACAGTTCTAAGCCCAACAGAGTAACAATTCAGAGCTTCAGAGAACTACAGGCAAGCAAAGATTTCCAACAACAACAAAAAGTAATTTAATGGACTTGTCCAAAGACTTTCCCTTTTCAGTTTCAACGAAGCAGCAATTTCAAGGCTTTTTCCCTCTCCTCCTCTCTAAGTCCCAAACAATTTTTTGCTACTTCTGTTAAATTTAGGACTTATAATTCATTATATTTTATTGTTTGAATGAAAATAGGACAAACGCATATACTAAAAACATATATTAAAAAACAAGTAAGCTACTTTACCGTTAGGTCTCTGAAGGGATGCAGCAACAAACCCAAAGGAAGCTTAGCTTTGTTTAACAAAGCCTGGGTCTGTGGAATATTTGTCAATGTACATCGAAATGAGCTGAAAGGAAATAAAAACATTATGTTGAAAATGAAATTTTAAAAGATGTTAAAAACACTGTGTTAACACTTGATTTTAAAGGATTTTGAAATTTAAATCCTGTTTTACAAAGCTGATTTTATAAACAAAATTAATACATCGAAGAGATTTTAAAAGCCTCTTAAAAAAAACAAACAAAAAAATACTCCCCCACTCCCTAACTTAGTAGATCAGCAATGCAAGTATACCAAAGCAAGCTTGCAATAAAGAGATAAACCTGCTTTAGGTACAACACTCAATGTAAAATGATGTAATTTTTATTCGTTATAAAGATTTTTTGGGTGATGGAACTAAAAAAGGAATACTGTATTTTCTAGTTCTCAGAAAGTAATATTTATATAAGAAAACAGTAGAAAAGGATCTCAAACACTGACAGTCACAATCTTTTCTTTTGTCTATGTAAAGTGGAGGATGGACTTAAAGCTAAATAAAGGGCACTAAAAACCCCCAATGCACCAGCAGTGCTGTCCAAACCGTTCAAGACCCAAGAATGATTTTGAGACCCCCAGTTTCCCAATTTGTGTTTTCTGGTGGGACCATACATTGTCATTAGGGCAGTAAGCTGAGTTACTTTGGCACAACCAATAAAATTTCTTTTGGAATTAGAATTAAGATCTCTGGGGGAGAGCAATTTCCATTGTACCTAGCTGCACTGGATTTGGGACAGCAGATAATACTACTGAACGTTAATTAGAGGTGAAAGGATACATCATGATTGCAGGATTACCACAGTAAAATATACTCACAGTTTATTCAGTCTATTTAGGCATGATCATCACAATTTTCTGGAAAAAATCCTATGCAATATTACAAAAATATTCTATGAAATGTACTGAATAACATTATGGTGTCTATTAATAGGTTGGGTTTTTTTAGATGGATAAAACAAGGCAAAGATTAAGCAGGTTTCTTAATGTTTTAATAAGTGAGCTGCACTCACACTGCATATAACGTATTCTGATGGCAATACAGTTTCAACATTTGTGTAAGGATGCAGAGAATAAACTTATTTTCATGTGAAAGGGGTTATATTAGCTCACCGCAAACATTTAAAATCAGGAATCAGTTTAGACATTTTTTGACACTTTAAATAATTATTAGTCATTGACAAACGTAACATGCTGTTCTAGACACAGTACACTTACTCTGGACTGCAGTTTAATTTCCTAAGATCAGAATTCAAGTTAGGCACAGGTGCTGGAACTGAAGATACAGGCAAAATATTTCTATCTTGTGTAAGGTTTACCGGTCTCAAGCTTTCTGGCTGCTGAGAATGCTGTAGACTTAACCCTCCTAAGGAAGAGGACAGCTGGTTCACACCTGGATATTGCTGAAAAAAGTAATAGTAAACACACAATCAATAACCTTAAATCTTTTTGTAATCCAAATTCTTCCAGACACATATTAAAAAATGATACAGCAGTAGTAACAAACCCAACCAAACAAGAGAAGAGTTGCATGGTAGAAATTTAAAAATGCTAAGACAAATGTGACATAGCTTCCAAATATGTATCATTGGACAAAATTCAAATTCATGATACAAATCAACACTGGAAGTAACAAATAATCCTTCAAGTTTTTCAGGCATAAGAAAACAAGTTACTAGAAAGGCTGACAAATTATTTCCCTCTTCAAAGATGTTACAGTGTAACTTTTCCAAGTTACACAAACGGTTTTTATATATTTATTTTTACATGAAAACAAAACAACATAGAAAAAGAAGAAAAGGTTAGGCTGGAAGGCACCTTTGAGGTCTGATAGTCAACCCCCTGCTCAAGCAAGGCTGACTTCACAGTTAGATCAGGTTGCTCATAGCCTTGTCCAGCTGAGTTGGAAAATACCTAAGGATTGAAGATTTCACAGCACATTCTGTTCTAATGCTTCCCCACTCCCATTCTGAAGAATCTTCTCCCTATATGTCAAACCGGAATTTCACTTGCTGCAACTTTTATAGGTTGTTTTTTGTTCTTTTCCTATGTACTCCTGAAGAGAGCCTAACTCTATTTCGCATTATAGTGAAGATGAAGCTAAGTCTTTCAACTTAAAAGAAAAAGTGAAAATAAATTAAACATTTCCCCTAGGTCACATTTTACATTTTCCATAGCAGTGAAAGCAGTCCTGGATATTATATGCTAACTTATGGTAGGCACTACACTGAGATCAGTAAGGAATTTTGATCACCTATAACAGCAGCTTCGATACGTTTGCCAGCTGGGCCTTATTTCAGAGTGGCATTTGTAAAGCAGTACATTTTGTTTTCTACACCCCTTCACGTATACACTTCTGCACACTGCTTTAGCACTTCTATTTTGCCTCAGCATCTGCCTCTTCTTCAGATTTCACTGCTCTTGGGTGACTCACATGCGCAATGGGAGCCAGGTGATTGTACACACCTTCTTGGGTTTTTGGTGCTCTCTTTACCAGGAACAGAGCAGATGCAGGCAGCCTGCGCCACCACACACCCAACACAGGCTCTACAAAGCTCATTCATCTGGATCCTCTGCCATGCCTTGCTCGTAAGGTGATTTAATGCTTGAGATCATAGCCCATAGTAGTGCTCTGATCAAATATATACTTGCTGATCAAGTATTTCATTATGTCTCTTCATGGTTTCCTATCAATAAAGTACAGGTCTTTGAAACACCAAACCTTAAAACTATGGGTGCTGCTAATAACTGGTGAAGCAAACTTATTAAGCCTATTTGGAGATACACTTAGATTTTAATTCAAAAGCCTTCTAATAAGTTAAGATCCTGTAAGACCTAATAAAAAGTGAAGATAAGTTATGACATCAATATTATACTCAATATTGTGTCAGAAATTATAAAAATAAGATATGAAAATACGTAAAAAAAGAAATATATCCTGCAGAAAAGACTCTTCCCGTAAAGTTACTTCATGAAAAAGTTTTAAATTAAAAATACAAACCTGTGGATAGTGCTGAAACCCAGGATGATGTCCTGGATTACTGGGCTGCACAGGAGTAGGCGGTGCTGCATTTTGGTAGCCGGGCTGCAGTGCTGGATATCCATAACCAAAGGGCTTAGAAGCTTTTGATGTCTGGGGGACTGATGGAGCAGGAACTGGGCTGCTGGTGACAGAACGTGTCTCTGGAAGGATAAAAGAAATCCCACAGGTATTGAATATACTTACTATTTCTTTCTTAATTTAAATGTAAATTCCTAAATGCTGAACAAACAATACCTCCATTTATAAGTTTTTGCATTGTCCATCAAGTTTTTATCTGCATTGACCAAACAAATTAGCATGGAAGATTACTGCAATTATGCTGATAATGGGGCTATACATGGGAAGATGACCATAGACTTCTGTAACTACTAACAAAATGCTATGTTTTTCTTTAAGAAAAGCAAGCAAATTAAAAAAATGAGTATTTCAACAGAATAATAAAAAAAAAAAGAAATTAAACCCCCTTAGAACCACACTTTATTCCAAGATTTGCACTTGCTATAAACTGCAAAAGAGAGCACTCATGCTTAGTCTCTCCTGTACCACTTATGAGTACTGTTAAATCATAACACTAAGGCAACAGAAGTATTCTTTAAATATAGACACAGAGCTTTTCCTGAAGTAATGCAAATCCCTCCTATACATCCCTGCAGCACAGTTTAGTCTCACTATTTTTAAAGGCCAAACTGGAAGTAACTCATAGACCTAAATTCATGGAAAACTTAACAGTTGTAAAGAGATTAAGCTACTCATTTATAAATGTCTACAAACGTGAGCTAAGTTTCAGAAGAATTTAAGCTTGGTAAAATCCATCAGGAAAAGTGGCAGGTGAAGCAACCAACTAGTCAAGAAACCAACCACCAAGAAACTACTTTTGGCACGAGCACTCCAGGAGAAAAAACAATAATAAATTGACAGATCAAAGAAATTCAAAGTTGATCCTATTATTCTTTAAGGAAGACAGAAGGAACAAGTTATTTTTAGAATATGCCTTCAGCAGAACCAAAATGGTTGGTTATTAGCTGAGAAATTAGAATTCATAACGCTGCAGTGATGCCTCTGCTACCCTTACTGCATGAGCTAGATGTGGATAGCGGCATCGGCTTTTTACTTGACAGAGATTTCACTTTACACAGGAACCCATCAAACTAAGCAAACTACTGCAACATTCTCAGAGGCTAGAGCAAAGCAAAAAATCCAGAAGGGGAGGCCCCCGAATTAATCCAATTATTATTTAAAGTATTGGCTAACATACTTACACCGAACAGCATCTTTGCCACGTGTTCTCAATACGACAGCTCTACAGATTTTGAGACCGAGGTATTCTGCTAATAGGTTCATTTAGAACAAACCTGACACTCGCGACATTTTTACAGATAAAAACAGGCAAAATAGCAGCCATTTTCTTTAAATGAAGAAAAATAGAAGAAAATAACCTCTCTGCAAGCTGATATTTTTGGTCTCTCAAAACTTCAGTGACATGTCAACTATTAGCAGCTACTAATGCCAACAATCAGGCACACAGCATAACCTAGAGAAAGATGCCTGCTTTCACACAGAGCATACTTTCAGCACTACCCTCAATATTACAATGGAAAGTATGACTTATGATACAGGGAAGTTTTATTAAATGGTTATTCCAACTTCAGTGTTAAAACTGTGAAAAGCGATTAAAAAGGTGAGGTACGTTCTCTCTGATGATTGCCCCCAATCCTTTCATAGGCATTTCCTTTCACCTACTTGTTCATTAACATTAAACAACACCAGAAATAGGGAAAAAAGTTATAAACAATAAACATTTAAGCTTTTAAACAAACAATTTAGAATTAACAGGCAATAAACTGCGTACCTGGATAGCCACCTCCTTCCAGAGCATCATAATTGTTCAGAACAGGAGAGGCACTGCTTGTAGTAGAAGAACTATCAATTGCTGAGGGAGGAAAATAATTTAAAGTTAGGTGCTTCAGAAACAGCAAATTTTTGAGAAATAAGAGACTGAGAAATTTTCCTAAAAAACTTTGGTAAGAAACTGTCGAGAAAGGTCCTGTGAATAAAACACCACTTCAGCCCTAAGATTTGAAAGCTATTACCACTGCAAAGAGGTGGGAGAGCAAGAGATTAACAAACAACATGATATTAAAACAAACAAACAAGCACATGCCCAAATAGCAAGAGAGAGATCAATGGCAAAAGGAGAAAAACAATGAAAAAAGTTGTTTCTTCAACTAAAAAAAAAAAATTTTCTATTAAACTAGAAGTTCTTTCTAGATTACATCAACTGGAGGTATGTACAACATTTTAAAAATAGTCTTTATCATGACTTCCTTCACAACTGCAAACAGAAGATTCTCATTGTCTTCAGAGTGATTATGCACCATCCCCACCTTCCAGCAAAACTGACAAGTATTTAATTCTTTGCTCCTTTCTGTCCTGTTGCAATTCAGAGCATGTTTTGTTTTCAATGTAAAGCTTCTGGTTTCCACTGAACATTGTCAAGAGGTCTCAGCTTCAGTCAGAATAAACAGTTACTTTTGGTACAGCCAAAAGTCACTATGTAAAAGTAAGTAACAAAAGTTAGCTAGCCAAAAGTAAAAAACCACATGGGCACATACATAGTTGTTAGTACTGAAGAGACTCCTAATTTTTCAGTTTTAGTTCACTCTATGTATATATCTTGAATATCTTACTGTAACCATTGCAAACAAAAATATATTTCAAAACATTTCTCCCAGTGCCATTTCACATACATTCCCAAAGAAAAAGGGCCAAGGAGATTAAAGGCATCTGCTCCTTAAAACACTCCAAGCCATGAAGTGTGGCAGAAAAGAATGAGTATATTGAAGGATTAAAAAAAGACGATTATATATATAACTTTTAGCAGCAGAACAGACACAAAAGAGATTCACTGATACTGTTCTACTCAGAAGGATCAATGTGACCACACATCCCATTGTGAAGCTGAAAGTATTTCAAAGGAAAACTTCAATGATGGAACATTTGAGATTTGATCCCCCTTCAACTGATATTTCCAAGTAAAGAGACTCCTGCATATGGAAACATCACTGACATTTGGGACACATTAATGCCATGGTAACATCACGACCATATAGATTATTTTTGAGCATTTTGCTTTCAAAGCATTCAGCTAAGAAATAGAAAAACTATTACAAAAAAACCCCACAACACTAATAATAGATTTTAAATAATATATTAACTGTGAAATTAAATGAACTGCATGAGTTTCACTACACTGTTAGTTTTCAGATGGTTTTTCACTGTAAATTTCCTTTCCCCCCCCCCTAAAGTTTATACAAGAACATAACCGCAAGATTTCTTTTCCTACCAAATTTTATCTTTCTATTTTAGAAACCGAACGAAACAGGATTCATTATTTTGTTCCCTGGGCAAGAACACAGTTTTTAAAGGTTTGGCAAGTCCTACTACAGAAAAGCCAAAATGTACTTTCATTAGTTCAAGATCGAGATTTAGGAATTTTCAAGAAGTTTTTCTTGTCTAACCAGAAGTTAGTTCTGCATTTCAAAAAAATACCAAGAGGATATAAGCACAGTTGTGAACATGTAAGACACTAGATTCAAGCTTTCTGATTAAACCACTATGTCACTCTTTACAGAGTTTCTCCCACAGTAAATTGTATTAATAAAATTCTATCTGTTATGTAATTCCATATAAAATGAGTTTCCTGTTTTCACTAGGAAGATACTAATGATCCAGTGACTTGAAAGGAAGAAATACTATATACTTCACAAACTCTGCTGGAAAAGTTAAGAGAAACCAATTTGACAAATATGTGAAAGAATATGTTTTAAAATTTTGTAACACATTCTTGACAACTGCCAGAATCCCAATGCCTACAGGAATTACTATGTGCCCTGTTCTACTTTCCACTGGAAAACAAATACTTGACTCAAACCCAGCAAGCTGTACAGTTTCCTGCAGACCAAAAGTAGCTTCAGACTCCAAGGTGGTCACATGTGTCACGGAAATCTCACAGATTCTCCACCAATTAAAAACTCAAGAACATCCACAAAATTAAACAACAGTTTTCTATGCTTAAATTAAGCTACAACAGCTGTCAAAGTTTACTTTAGCATAATACGCACCAGACCAGAGAACATACCAGAAACACGGGAAAAAATGTTTTATAAAGAAAATAAATAATTAGAAAACACTGCTTAGACAAAAGTAATACTTTAACATGCTTTTAGAGTTAAGAAGTTATTTTACCAGTACAACTTTTGCTTTCAGAGTTTTCAAGAACCCTTTGGCAACATAGTTAAAGATCTCACTGGTAAGAGTGACCAAAAAATTGAGAAGCTATACAAGCATAAGCAACCTGATGTCCAACACCAGTTTTTCATATAACCACTGGCACAGCCTGAATTAGAAACCTGTCTACAGAATTTGTTTAGGATTTACATTAACTCCTGATGACAGGGCATAAAGCAGGATGCCTATTAATCAGGTACCTATGTACTGAACCTGAGTGCCCTTTCATTCTTTTGCATAAGATAAATTTAAATACAATGATAGCTCAAAGGCTACAGGCTTTAGTGAAGTACAGAACTTGAGAGACAGATGGTAAGGAGTAAGAAACCTTTGTCTCTGGTAGGTTTAGGGAACAAAGTAAGAAGACAAAGGTTGTGGTTGATTAAAAAAAAAAAAATATCTGGCATATCCTTTGATATGGCCTTGACATGGGATTAGGCAAAAATAATTATCTGCAGAAAATTCAGTAGGTAGCCCTGCAATAAAAAAGACCCCAAATGCTCTATTGGCTTTTAGCCTACTCTTTAGAAACCTGAGTTCAAACAGCTAAAGCAAACTTTATATCCCAAAGTGGAATTGTTTTCTAGATGATAAAGAACAACTAGACTCATAGCATTAAAAAACCCTGCTATCTAAAATTAGGAAGAATCCTTAGATTTAAAAAGAAGAGTTATTTGGGAGTTACGATGCATAATATCACTTATGTTGATATTATTGCATCCTCCAAATATGGTCCTTCTCTGGCTGGAACAATGACAAGTGTCTCCAGCTGCAAATGCCTTCATCCTTGGAAAAATAACAACAGCAACTATCTTCTTCTTACGTTCTACTAATAATTCAACGTAAAAGTTCAGTCAATAGTATTCAAAATGATAACATGAACCTATCATATTGTTCTTAATTACGACCTGCATGTCATCATTGTTTTGCTCCATTCTTCATGATATCATTAGGAGTGCAGTAAGCTGTTTTCACAGTAACCCAGTTTTTATGATTTAATTATTTTGATAAAACTCAGAATTATATGGCGCTGATTTTTTTTCTGTCTAGTTACAATCTGAGTTATAAGCTTAAAGGAAAAGTTACAGAAGTCTGATATCCCAAATTAATACTAAAAATCAGCACACACAAACAGGAGTAGCATATCAGCACAAGGTATATGCTATTACTTCCATCAACAAGCGCAGAAGTCTATGTCTAATCTCAAAAAGCTTTTTACACTGTTACCACTCATACATACATTGTAAAGACTTTTCTTTACCTTAGAAGAAAAAAAAAAAGTTACCATCCAAGAAACTAAGGTAACTAAGGTGAGGAGACACATCAAACTCACAAAACCAGGCCATTCTGACAAAATACAGGCAGAATCCTTGCAACCAAGAATGTAACTTTTCAATCAATCAGGACAAACTGCTTCTTAAAAAAAAAAAAAAAAAAAGTGAAACTTTTTAAAGTTCCCTACAAAACAAGCAGGTTAATACTGAGCCTATGTGCCTGACTATAGAGACATACCTTAGACGGAAAAAAAAAAGCAGTACATATTAATTTACTGTCTTAAAAAACACACTTATTACCTTTCAATATTTACTTCACTACCTTAATTGTAAGAGTTCTCTACATGTAAAATGAGAAACAAGGTAAATGCTGTTTAATATAACAATACAAATGGCATCTAGTTGCTTAAGTACCAGTCTAAGTTCTAGAGCTAGTTATCTTCAGTTAAGAGTTTAAAACCTAGCACAAATCAAAGTATTAAAAATATGGGACTCTTGCAAGTTGTGAATATTACTTTGTTAGATACATAAAACATCTGATATTAATATGACCAAAAAAAAAAAGCCCATTTGTTGACGACTACTGAACTCCTTTTTGTTTACTATACTAGAAACAGCTGGGAATCTCTAGTTAACTACACGATGATATGTGATGAGTCGGAGTGACATTTTGTCTTAAAGGAAAAAAAAAAGTTTCAAGGGATGGAAATAAGGAACAAAACTTGAGTAGGAAGAGAACAAGATACTGGTGTAAAGCTAAAGCCAACCTGCTTCCTCATCCTCCTCATCCTCTTCCTCATCATCTGAACTTGATGACAAGGGAGCTGGTGCAGAGCTAGCTTGATTATTAACATATCCACCATACTGCATGCCTGTGAAGTGGAAAGCACAAACATAAGAGTCAGACAGACAGGAAAGATGAGAAACAAAAGTCACAAATCATTGCATTAAATGCGAGAGAAATTAGCCGCCCTAGAGAAAATCCCAACATGCAAAAAGTTAAATCTACAACCCTACTTACAGAACTATAGTTCATATATGAACTATATGAGCAGTACATCAGAAGCAGGTTTTAGTGGGCTAGTTTAGCAAAGCATTATTAGCACATGGAAGTTCGCAGAAAATGTTATATATATGTGAGTGTGCATGGGCATGTATATCAGGAAGTTAAACACACACAGACTTTCTATTTATGTATTTAATATCAGTTTGTCCACTAGAATACTTTCCTAAGTTAATATATAGAAATAAACAAGGTCCTTCCCAGATAAATTCAAATTGTGTAATTAAAACTCCAATATTAAACATTTGCTTGGCACGCCTGCCACTTTTAAGACAGGAATAATTCATGCTGAAATTCTGAACGCTGTCAGAAATTAATGAAATACACTGCTGCTGCTGCAACATGTGAGAGCACAAACATATACCACAGCAACACAGTCAGTGAAATTTAAGCTATCTAAACCCGAAAACTTGGTTAGTGTTATTTTTAAATTACTGCTGAAATGCAGGCTCATAGATCCATCTAAGCAAGTAAATACACTACCCACATTTAAGATCTGGTGACAATGCAACAACTGTTACCACTGTCACCTCCAAACCATAATCTGTAAGGTTTTTTGGTAGTGTTTTTTTTTGGTATTACGTTTTTTGTTTGTTTGTTTACAATATCTACTCTAAACATATGTGAACAATACACAAAAGCAACACATACATATACTATTTTAAAACAGAGTAAAGCAGGCAGCAATGACTTATCAATCATTTCCTACATTACTCATTCCTCATTCAATTTCAGCACCTCCAGGAAAAATTAAGTTTCTCTTGTCACAGGGCAGCATTAGCAAGGATTTTAAACATGCTTGTAGTCAGGCTGAGACATCCTAAATAAATGCAAGTGACCACTGTTTCTCTCTTAGCAATCCAATGGATTGCTATAGCAAGAAAATATCCTAATTCGTCAAAACTCTACAAAATTTTTCAGACTCTTTGAGAGTTTGGGATTTTTTTTCTCCCTGTAGAAGCACTGTGTCACCATTAGTGTTCCTTATTTTAACACTATAGAGTGCTACAGAAGTGTTCTATGTTATGCATAATCTGAAATCACCATGGTACTTAATAATCCCCCCATCCACAATTTAAAGCAACTATATCAACCTTTATTTTATTTAAGCTATGGGCTAGTTTCATGGCTTTTTTAAAAAGGGTTAGCAAGCGAACCCAAGAGGACCACTTCAGTTTCACTTAAGACAAAACAACAGAATCAAGGTGAAGAGTATCTATTCAAACAGTGGAAGTAAAAAGAAAACAGAGCAAAACTTTATCACAACATTCTTGAGAAGCTGAACTTTCATCCAGAGATTAATGCAAGAAGAGGCTGAGATTTTTTCACTTTATCTAGCACATTAATACTCCTACAATTCCAATCAAGTTTCTCCACAATACAAGTAGACACAATGATGAAGGCAAAATCAACCCAAGTGCAACAAAGAAGGTACAATGCTTCAGCTTCTCTATACTGCTAAAACACAGGACTAACTCAAGTCATTCATAGTCCCATCTTTTATGAAGGCTCCTGGATGCACTTGGTAAGGAGGACACATGAAAAACATTCTCTGCGCAAAACCAGACCACAGCCAAGGAGATTGTCTCTTTTCTCAGGCCTGAGAGAGCTACCGAGGAATAAGACAGAGCAACTGCATTATTGTGAAGGAGAAAAAACAACTTAAAATAATTAACATGCAAGTAAAAGGCAGGGGGGGAAAGTCAGGATGGCAAGAAGGGATGCACCGTAACACAGACAGACAGCTGAAGTAAAAGAAGATGGGCATAGTGTGAGAGGACAGACCTCTAACAAATACCATGTACACAGACAGGAGAAGAAAGTTAAGTAAATCTACCTGGAAAGGGTATGCCAATGCAAAAATTCCAACCACGGGCAGATGGGAGAAAAAGACTTAATTAGTCATTTACTAACTCTACTTTGGAGTCTTCGGAATGTTTTTTTTGGAAAACAAACTTCCACTGCTAAAACTCCCCCTTTTCAAGTCACTGGTCGTATACATAAAGGATGCATGTGTTCAGAAAGAATATAAAAAAAGGATTAAAAAAACTTGCTAGTGACATGGAAGTTTAGGAATCATCAACTATGAATGCTCTGGAACCAGGGCTGGTTTGACTCGTACCAGCCTTATGAGTCTGCATAATTTTTTATTTTCATTGACTGCAGTACTACAAATTTCTGCCTTTAGGCTACTCCTGCGCTGTGCCAGCACAACTGTCCAGCCACAGAACCAATCTGAGAACCGATCTTGCTGAAAAATAACACAGTTTTAAAAGTCATTCTCAGGTGGTGAAGTCTCCAATTCCGGTTCACTGCCCAGCAATGCCACCAGTAGACCAGCACAGGGGAGACAGCAACTTATGGGCGGAAATGGGCAGCTGAAGACAGCAGTTCCGAGGGCCAACCTGTGCCTAATCAGTATTTCTGTTGAGACAACTCAGTTCTGCTTAGTATTTTTTCCAGAGCTGCTAATAATGTTAAAATCTCTTAACACTGCAAAAGCTCATTTTGAAATCATTATTTATTTTGAGTGAGATTACTTCATAGGTTGGGCTTAAAATGCATCCACATAAATTGTCACAAATTTCTTGGACTGGAAATTTCTAAACGCTGCTACCAATGCACGTGTAATAGAAGAGTACTGCACTCTAAGGCTTCATCCCACTGTATTTTACAGACACCTAGAAATGCAGGTGGGAGGACACAAAGGATAAACTGGGATAAGAACTCATTTGCCTATGAAATAAACCAACTATTTAGGTATTTGATGTACGATCACCCATACCACGAAAGACTTCAAAACGTAAAGCACACATTTAATGTGGCTTAAGTTTCATAATGGAGGCCCCACCAAAAATGAAAATGAAATACCCATATGCAAAAATAAACTGTATTCTGAAGTTCTCTAACTGGCTCTGTACCCATAGCCCTCATGTTTTCAATGAATTTACTACGGCATTAAGATCTTACTATTACAAATGGCAGTTGTTACAAAATGAACCCTCCTCTTCACCATTCTTAAATTCTCTGCTTTAAATTATTTTCATTTACTCATGAGCACCTCTCATCAAGATAAAACCTAAGGAAGTCTACAAACAACATCCAGACAGGACATACATTCTCAAAGTCTCTCTCTAGGATGCCATTTTCAGGTAAATTATTTTGTCCACGTTAAATTTGTATGGATATTTATGTAAGATTAAACAGGCTTTAACACATTAAGTTTTTTGTCCTGTTAGAACTTAGCCAAGTAAACAATTAGAATATTTTAATTCTGTATAGCAATACCCACATAGGAGCTTAAAACAATGAAATACACCTTAAAAATGAATTCAAACTGGTTTTCCAGAACGCCTTCATGTAAACAACACTGCTCTATAATAAGAAAGAAATCAGTCCATTTAATCTCTGCATGAGAAACGTACTTGGAATTCTAACAACCAAGACAAATAGAACACGTTTACTGAATATTTTTTCAGTAGGATAATTTCTACATATAAAGCTGTGACACTTAATTGTTGATAAAAAGGTATTGCAAGAATACATTGTGTATTTCAGACTCAAACAAAACTAAATGAAGAGAGTCTGAAGTCTCCTAATGCTCATAAAAATACCATCTAGACACAGAAACATATGTGTGTGATGACATGTACATGGATTTATTTCTGATTATATTAATGTAAATACAACTAGACCAATGCAAACTCCTGATGATTTATCTTTATATTCCTGACATAAGTATATTGTTAAAGTGTGCTCATTCAGCTACATATTGCATTAACCTTCACTTGTATGGAAGTTTTGAATTTAGTGAAGAGTTCAGAAGCGACCGCAGTCGCTTGTATTTAATGTACCAAGTGTTCACGCATTATACAGGAATCACTGCGAGAATATATATATCACACATCAAGGCAAGCCCAGTTAAACAGCTAACATCCTTTTTCTCATTAGAAACAGGATTACGTGATTTCTTTGGAAGATGAAGCAACTGTTTTTTCTAGCAAGCACACCTACCTTACAAATTCTACCCAGTACCAAAATCAGCTATAACATAGTGCAAGAACCAAGCACACTTCCAAAAATTGATTTATCATTTTCCTTAAAATGATACACTGTACATATGACTTCATAGCAGTGAAGAATTATCTTTTTGCCTGTAAGATATATAGAGCCGATTCACAGACAAGTTATTTCTTCACATTCTCCAGTCTACCAGAAAAAGGAAGAAATGGAGGTAAAGGGAAAATTTTGACATTTATGTCAGAAGACTTTGAAATTTAAGAATAAAAACATACTGTGACAGTCACACATCATACTTTTGAGAATTTTTTTGAACACTAGACATATCACATTGTCCTGGACAAAACTAATGCCTACTTCCACCTCACACACCAAGTTCTTTTTGCATAAGAATTTAAAATCCTGAAAATACAAAGAGAAAACAAAGTCCAAAAACCAAAAATAAATAAACAAAAAAATCAGTGTGGTAAACTAGATACAGAAACATGTAACAGTCGAGGCAAGTCAAAACATCAGGGCACAATTAGCATGGCTGAAGAAGGCTCAAGACCCAACTGATTCTTTGTCAAAAGGCTACCAACATCAGAATAGGAAGCAGCTTATACCAGAACTCCTGCAGCAGCTTTCCACGGAAGCTTACAGCTAGGGAATAAGAAAACAATTCTATCAGTTTGAATTTAATACTCAAACTCACTCTGTTTCCCAGTGCTAGCGCTAGCAAATTGCTAGTTTACACCTTATTTTTCAATACAGACTGATTACAAAAGCTACTTCTAAGACCTTCTTCCAAGAAGTTAAAATAGGGAGCAGCTTTTTAGAAGAATAAGGAAACTAAAGGGCTTTTTGAGGAAGAGACATGTAAGACCGCCAACAAGACAGACAAGGCAAAGATGACATATGGCCCAAAGAAATCAAACAGAAGAGCTAAGAGAAGCTAGAACCAAGGTGGTACAAAACAAGAACACTAAAGGAGCCTGATGAGATGCAAGAGGTGTACTCCAGTCAGACAAATGCAGAAGAGCAGCAATAAAGCTTCTAGCATTCATGTCCATGTGTGGAACAGGGCAGTAGTCTGTACTGTAACTTCCCATTCCCATTTAGTACCTTCCTGAAGGGTCGACTCTGGTGACTGTGTAACAGAAGGTGAAGATCGTGGCTGTGAAGAAAGGCTTGGAGCAGGTGTCCTTACTGAGGAGATCACAGCAGAGGAAGCAGATGTTCCCGCCCCAGGCTTGGTAAACGGAATGCTCTGGCTCACAGAGTGCACAGGCTGTGAAGAATCAATGCCACCTGAAAACAACAGTAGAAAGCAGGAATGTTTCGTTTGTATCTGCACAGACAATTTACACAATGCAAGCAATCACAGTTCATTTCACAATACCAACAAAACCAATACAGTACCTCAAAGAGAGATGCCTTCAAACAGGTATATATGGAAAGGTTGGTTGTTTTTTATAAATTAAATATCTACAATGTTAAAACTCCATTAAAATGAACAAATTGCTCTGGCAACTCAACAGCAAAAATGAAAGCATGATGTAGTAAAATCAAAATTAAGCAGAAGCTAAACAGATCCACTTTCGATCCATCCCCACAATTCCACACTTTCAACAGGCTCCTCTTCCCAGATAAGAGGAATGCAGTCCATGTGGGATAGCTCCCTCTCAATATTCCTCCCACAGGCAGGAAACCCAAGTCAGCTGTGTAGTGGCACTTTGCAATTTTAGTACTCAATTATGAGACCCATATTCCAAGCAATCTGTTTCAATCAACCCTGAGTATTCTGCAGAACTTCTGATGTGTTTTAAGCATCTGGACTATATATAATCTGCTTAAAAAAGTCAGATTAGTGCTTTGAGAGATTTACACAGTCCAGTTGAAATTCCTATCAGATAAGGACAATATAAATTCAATTAAGTTAGCTTTTAAGAGGTTCGGTCTTTGTTTATAAATTGAAAAAAATTATTGAACTATAAATCTTTCTAAAAAAACCTGACAGCCCAAACCATTAAAAATAAGAATAGACAGGAAATTGTTTGACCAATGCTACTCAATAAACACAGAAATTAGGCAAGAATGAAATTCACTCTTTGTGTTTGTAGAGCAGTTATTTAAGTTACAGAATTCCTTAGAGGATGAGCATTTAGTATCAACTTTACTTCCTCTGCACATATAGCCTTGGCTCTTCGTTAAATAACGGAGCTGATATCTCAAAAGACTATGGGAAAGTTGAGGCTTCCTTTAGAAGGGGAAGAAGAAAAACAGCAGCTTAAAATGATCCTTCTGTTTATCTAATTTAGTGTCAAAATTAACAGCATATATTTTCACCATCTTAATGGAACTTTTATTTATCATGCAGTTTTCAAATATAATGTTGAGCATACATACAGCTTTTTGGCAAGCATTATCAAAATATGTATTTCTCCAAGGTACATACACACAGCATTTTCTACTGAAATGTACGTGCTATAACCTCTGCTTCTACACATTATGTCTTGTAGGCTCCCCACGGAAGCATCAGCGCCTGTCAGCAGAAATGTTCTTGTTACAGTAGCTACACAGCTTCCTCAAGCAAGATATTCAAGATGACAAGGGAAGTTATTTGTGACATTAGTGTGCTCACCCAGGTTTTGCAGCAGAGAGAATTGTTTATGGGGTTATGGTATTTTCCACGCTTCAAGTCAATATAGCAATGCTTGTAGGATCAAGAACTGCTGTAGAGCATGCTAAATGCTATAATGTCACAGCGTCACATGTTCAAAGCCAAAACCAATTTACACCCGGATTAGCTAAAGACATAATACCTTCCTGCCAAGTACTATTATCTACTCTCGAACAAAAGTTATCCAAAATATCCTTCAAAACTATGTGGATCCTTTCCATGTATTGTAAGAAAACATCTTTAAACTCTGAGCAAAAAAATAACATAATTTTTTCCTTTGTACAAAAATCCAACCTGCTAAATTACACGTAACACCTTATTTGGTGACTATGGAAAGTTTTCAAAAGCTATAAGTAACTAAGACTGAAGGAAACACTTGGACAAAGTTAATCTTTAAAAATACATCTTTAGTAACGATCACCACATGAGGCATTCTATGGTTATGGTATTAGGCTATCAATTTTTTTTTCCTCTGGCCAGTAACAAGATTGCACTCTGTCATACAAGTACTGATCAATTTAGGATGGTGTATTTTAGCTTAGGACAAACCTGGACTGAACACCAGTTTAGTGTACAATGAGTATTTGTCTGTGCACAGTTTTTAGCAAAGTTGCTTGAAAAAAAATTTAAGATATACTGAAATTCCTGTGTGCTCTCTGTGACAATGACTTGCTACAGCTGTGATCTTGATTTTCTTCTCCCCCTGCCTCAACATAACATGCAATTTCTACTGACTGATTTCCCACCTCCCTGCAGCTTGATTTTCAACAGCATTCTATCCCCCTGACTTTCTGTATCTCAGCTGCAGTCCTTCCCCTTTTTCCAACCACACCTATATTAGCAGATTTACAGGATTATAGCCTACATTCCTATGGAACTGGGGCAGCAAGGACTTTAGAGCCTGATCTGACATAAGGGGAAGTATGTGCATGAGATAAAGAAATTAAATTGTCTCCTGCTCAGGCAGACTGCCTACAATTACAGGACAGCAGACAAGATGCAGGAAGCAAAGAAACCCATACCATATACCCACAGAAGGAGTTCTCTATCTCGCCCTCCTCAGGGAGGCAGACGGGAGTCCAGTAAAATCTTACTGGATCCACACTGACTGGAAAGCACCAAGAAAATTAAGAGTGCACAGATTTCAGATCAAATAAGCTGGAAAAAATATTAAGGAAAGCTACTGACCTAGAAAGACAAAAAGCCTAAGTAATATGGAGTGTGTTATTTACATAGCATAACACCGTTTCTGGGCAGATTTATATCAACATTCTTCTGCTAAAATACAGAATTTAAAACTAGAAGGGTATTTTTGTTAGATGAAACTAGTTTAAACGAGCAAGCAGAAAAATCTCATTAAGTATTTCTATTCGACTTTATTTATACTTCCTAAAGCAAAGAAAATTATTCTCACTGGCTGCTATTCATCAAAACAGGTCAACTTCCTGCAAAAGACGCCTGTTAAAAAAATTTCTACTTTTCTTCTAGTGAAACTTCAGCAAGGTTCACTGAAAATACTTCAATGATTTCAGAAAGTGGCTGCCAAAGTTTTAGAAAAAGATTTTGTTGCAGTTCTGTGTCCTCAGTATGTGACACACAACAGCTCAGGCATTTGATCTTAACAGATTCAGCATTCTGAGGGCCTTCCAAGGCCCTACACATATTGGTTTATTTAAAAATCCAATTGTAAGTCCAATGCTTAGAACTTTTCTGATTCAAGTAGAAAACAATTCAGAAATCACCAGCCTTCTGAAAAGCTTATGCCAGCCTAAGTTTCCTGCGTAAGTCCTGTTTAAACACACACATTTTATTAAAAACTTGGTATTCTTCTATATGAATAATGTTTCATTTTCATCACAGAGAGCTCTCAGTGTTCAATGACCACACAAAACTGATACTGAAAAATACATTAAGACAGTAGTACACTGCATGACAGTCTTCCTAAGATTGGCTTATTTATAATTTAAGGAGGGGTCGTCTTTCACAGCACAGCAGCAATGACAGCAAACTGTCTTACTGGCACTCTAATAGTAGGATACTGTATCAAAATTTCTTTACATGACCAGTCACAGCGAGCACACTTATGAATTTCAGTATATCTTAATATTTTTTCAAGCAATTTTGCTAAAAACTATAAACAGAACAGACTGCAACTGTTTTCCATCATTATTTGCTTCCTGGAGAACAGCAGGGAGGATGAAATATTCAGAAAAATTCCTTCTTACGAATCATTCCTTTCCTTAAATTCCTTGTGTGTTGCACTCAGACACTTTCCAAGGACATACAAGAAATGGCAAAAAAAATTTCAAGATCCAGCTCCTCTTTTTAAAGGCTGCAAACAATTAAAATAGTATTGTCCTGGTCTGAGGACAATTTGATGGAATAAAATGATTCCACCTGAGAACAATAAGACTGCACCGGGAAATTTAGAAAGCATAACATCATGCCAAAAAGTAAATCAATTATGCCAGGACCGAACAATTACTTGTCATCTTTTATTAACTAGGTGTTGTAGCAATTCAATTTTAAATATATTTTAGTCAAAGATGTTGAAATCTAGACTAAACAAAAAGCCAGATATTATTGGAAGCAGTCTGTTTAGCCCCAGGCTTTAAAAATGGTTTAAGTCTTCAGAATTTCATAATAAAACAGTCTGGCTCTTCCTTCAGCCTAGCTACTGATTGCTACCTTTATTTGCTCTTTAACAGTCAGTAAATAAATACAGAATCACTTCTATGCTGAGGTTGAACCAGGATTCAGAGGGAAAAGAAAAAAGTTACTCTCCAGATGAATCAGTTCCACAAGCCAGTCCACTGTGCAAGGAAGCACAGGGCATGCTTATCTCAGCAGCTCTACAAGATCAGAAGGAGTCTGAATGTGGTTCAAGTAATTATGCCTACAGTCTGGCAAACAAACCAAGTACTGCAACATTACTGAAGTGTAACAGAAACAAGTGGATCAGTGTTTATTTCTGTAACCGTAAAGCGTGTACCTATTACACACCACTACCACAACCAGTTCTATCATCAGCTCTTTGAAATTCAAGCATAATGTTACTACTTTTTCTTGAGGCCATGCATTAACTCGATGACTCCCTTAAGAAGGACACTGAATGGTTCAGAAGTAAGACTATCATTTGGTCTGGTCAGCTCCACTGTTTCATCTTTAAAACACCTGTTCCTTATAAAAAATATTGTTATGAACAAAAAACCCTATATTTCAAGACATCCTCAAATAAAATGAACAAGCATTTAAACTAAAAACTTCTGTAAATAAGACACTAACAGTCTGAACAAACAATAAGTTGTTTTCATATGACTACTGCAAATCTTACTATTCTGGAATGATACTTGCATTCTGTCAAGACCAGCTGTAGATTCTGTGCTCAGAATCAATTTTTTTGGCCAGAGTTTTAAGCCTTTAGTCCTTGAAAGAATTCATTTTTACGCTCAGCCTTGAAATGCCATTAACTTCAGCTTTTTAAGGAGCTATCTATTTTTGTTTTTTAAACAGTGTTCTGTTTCATGTTTTTGAAATATTAAAGAAAAGCACCTCATAGATAAAGAATTCTAATCTACTAATATTCAAACTACTAAAACTGAGCTGAAGGATGACACTCTACATCCTAGTCTTGGGGGGGAAAAAAAGCAATAGTAAAACTAAATTCAACCTTGGTATGGATTGGAGGAGCTTGATATAAGCTTAACTGCTTTTCCCAGGTAAAGCTTTACCATCATCAAAACAATGTTCTTTCCTAAGTCCTTGGTCTTAGGAAACCTCTGCTACAAGGACTCCTAAAACAATTCCAATGTTAAACTATAATCTGAACTATCTGGCATAAAAAAAGGAAACATTCTACAGTTCTCTAGTATCTGTCTCATCAGAAAAAGAAAACCATTAGTCTTGCACAGCTTACAAGACAAAACCACAGTTAAGTCAGAAAATTACCGGTACAGAAAGAAAACCACAATCTTCCTGCACACGATATTGCTCTCTCAGAGGGTAAGATGTTTCAGTGTGGAGGCATTCCCACATCTCTAATCTCTTCCATTTTCCCTACCATGTCCAAGTCCTGCCTACCCTTTGAACTTCTTCTCAGTTTTCACATGGAGCAGAAGCTGCAGCTACTAGCAAGGACTGAGGGTACTCACCCTCAACTGGCACCTTCACAACTTCATTCTCTATGGCGACATCCATACTAAAAACATCAAGTTGTTGCTTACAAAGATCAGCTAAAACCACCAAAATTGCACTCTCATTCAAATACTTACCAAAAATCATTAATTAATTACACCCCAATTTCCTCCAAACCCACATAGGCTCTACTTTTTCTGAACTTTCTGAAGAAAAGAATGCATGCATGTTCACTTTGGTAAAATTTAAAGAATCAATATAGATCATGACTTAAAAAAATTCTCTAGCCAGAAAAGGAAAAAAGTACCTTTGTGATTAATTACACATTCCTTCAAAACTGCACAAAAGAATTTCCCTTCCAAGGCCACTTACATGACAAAGCCCCCAAGAAACTAAAACCATCCTCCAAATAGTGTCTTTTTCTGTATTTCTTAACAGAAACATGTCAGTGATATGATTAGCTGCGATTGCAAGGACTGTGGTAACCAAATGAGAAAGGCTTCAAGAACGAATAAGGACAGAAGTCAAAATTACGATACATAGTTTCACATAGTGCATAACTACAAATCAACATGAGCACCTGATTTCTGATGCTTCCCAGGCACATGGGGAAGTTGACTACCCTTCAAATAATACCATACCTGTGTTTATTTGGTTGTTTACTTTAGCAACTGATCCAGTGAGATTCCTGCTGAAGTTGTCTTGAACAGACTGAGCAGATGAAATAGTTGATAATGTTGAATTATATCCCACGGGAACATGCTGTTGAAGTGAATGAGGTACTGATGTACTCTGGCTAGAAAACGTATTTGTCTCTTTGAATTGTCCAACAGCAGGTAGGCTCTGAGAGGTAAATGCCTGCCCATACACACTGCCAGCAGCCGCAGGATAGGAAACATTAGGATACATGGCACTAGAAACCACGGGCATGGTGTAGTGATCAGAATTAAGGGGAAATCCCTGAGATGCAACTGAAGAGCTGACAGGAGTGCTGTAGTGATTACCAAATGCTGAATATGACTGCTGAGCACTCGTATGCAAGTAGGATGCAGATGATATTGCTCCTTGAATAGGTCCTTCAGCTGACCCCACTGCATGGGGAGGAGTTTTATTGTACAACTGCTGTGATTCCTGTGTATTCAACACATTGGTACCCACAGAAGGTGTCATAACATTTTGTGCTGGTGTTGAATAGTAAGTAGGGTAGTAACTGGCTCTATACTGATTATCCAAATGTGAAGCAGCAGCTTTATTGGGCACTTGGGAATAGTGTCCTGAGGGCACATGATAGTTTAGAGGATGTGAGCCATAGCCAGAGGGGAACTGCATCTGATTTTGCACAGGACCTGAAAAAAAGAGAAAATGTCACATGTATTAAAGGTGCTTCTGCCAATGGACTCTGTACTTACTCTAACTAACAGTTTCTTCTTGTTTTCTGTCACTATTTTTGAGGTCAATTTCCACCAGCAGAACGGGAACAAACCAAGGAAGTAACAGAAAAAATGGACTGCTTCCATTATCGAAAGAGGTTTCCATGCCAAGACTGTATGCCTCACATTTGTACTTTTAATATTTTTAGGAGGTTAATATTTAAACAAATGGTGAGTAACAGTAAGCACCAAACTGATGTTTCAAAATATCTGAATACAACAGTATGCCTTAAAGAAACTGACAGAACAGAGAAAATAAAAAGCTGTAGTCAAACCAGAATGTCAATAAATAAAAATGTACTCTTCTTTACAAATCCTGAATACAGTGACCAAGAAGAAGTGCTGCAGGGCAGTTACTTTTTTTCTGTGTTCTTTTGTATTATGCTTTTATGAAAGCTGACATTTTTATGAAACTACAGAGTATCTTACAAGGCACTTCATTTCTGTTTACTGCCTGATACTTACATCAGGTATAGGAGATGTTGATATCAGAGACATTGACCTCTGCTGTCAATGGGACTGGCTTTCCAACATTAGAGGTTAATTGCATACCGGTACAGCAAGGGTCAAACAAGTACTTGCTTGCTAGAGTCCAAATGTTAACTATGTCCAAACTATTTTTTTCAATGCCAACTGATCAACTGTAAATCTGAAAGTTCTTCCTCAAGTTCTTTTCCTGAAGCCTATTTTTATTTTCTAGTGAACCACAAATGCATTTCCCTGGATAACGTCCTCTCTTAAAATTACCACACCCTACTGCTTACATCATGCTGAATGACTATGGTGTTATTTCCCAGTCCTCGGTGAACAGAAGCACAAGCACAGCATTGAGCCACCTGGAAATTTAAATAGCCGCTGTGATAATAATAAATTGTTGATTTCCTCCCTTATACTTAAAATGATTACAAAATATAAGAATTCTCATCTTGAAATTTTGAAAAATCGCTGTTCTCAAAGTAACATCCAGATGTTCTAGGATTAACCTGCAAGGCAATCTTGTAAGCAAGGAACACGCTGTCCAAAATTGCTTTCTGATAAAATTAAAAATGCCTTTTCATAATTGACAACCCAGAAAGCTGAGCAGAACAGAAAAAAGCTAAAAAGTGAACAACAGTAACTTGGACTGCTGGGTCAAAAGACAGAAAGGTGCTTTGGGACAAATCATAAGAAGCTTAAAAAAAAATAAAAATTGCATCCTGAGTTTTGAGGGGAATATATAACTATGCTTCTGATTCACTATTTTCCTGAAAAAGTGAGAGCTGCTTCATAAAGTTCTGCAGTTTATTCTCCTTTAAAGGAAAACTATTTTGAGTTAGCAAGTCATTAACAGCTACATGAACTTTGGCAGACTTTCGACCTGCTTTTTTAAAGTCTGAAAGAGCAAATTCAAAAATACACCAATAACTTACGTCTCTCAAGCCTTATTACTTTAAGCAGTTATATCACTTAAGATGGCAAGAAAATAGGTTTTCTCTGAAGAGCCTGTGTATTTGTTCTACTAAAATTTGCAGAATAAACTAACTCAACAGGTATAATTTAGAAACTGCTTTAGGAGCACCTGACTTCTAATAAAAGGATGCATATCAAACCATCTACTGCAAAGTCTTGCAGTATCTAGCTCTGATTTAAAAACACACATCATAAATAAAGACAGTATATTTTTGATTTCAAACTCCTGGTCCTTTAAAAGAATATTTACAATAACAGATGAAAGATTAATCCCATTATCTGAAGTGAGCTTTTTGTCCATTTGATTATAAAGAACATGAAGTAGTTTTTGTACTGCAATTAGTAGCTGAAGCTCCTAATGACTAGATAATTGGACAGTTTTCAATGCTGGAAATCTGGGTATACCTTCAGTGTCATTTTGAAACCTAGTTAATTGCATGATCTGTCCTGATGTCTCAAGTACCCTACCTTCCTTCCAAAACACCTGACAAATCTAATTCAAAAAGCTCCAGGAGGAGTTGAAAACCTCAGTGGCACACAGAAGCTATATTGCTAAAACACCATCTCTATAATGAAAGCTGTGAACCTCTCCTTCTACAGACAAATTAATACTCTATAATGTTATAATGTATAACTACACAGATATTAACAGGTGAACCCAAAAAAGCCTTATAACTTTTTAAGGGGTGGGGGAAAGCCACAAAAAAAAAAGAAAAATAAGCACCACTATGGCTATACCACTATGTGAATTAGTAAAGCTTTGCTTGCTAGTGTCACATTTGTTTGGATTTTTATGTACATGCATTCTCTCACCTGAACAATTTAGCCATCTGCCCTATGTACATGTAGTCTATGTATCCTACACCACCATCTTTCCTTCTAGCCAAGAACACCTATTAGTTTTCTGTAACTTTTAACATCACTTTACCCAGCACAGCTCCGTCACGTATCCCTTACAGGATGGATGAGGGGGGCAGCACTACTGTGCCTCGTTAAGCTCTGCATACCCTTAATTGTCAAAACAAGCCAGCAAATCAAGCCACTGCTGAGCTCTCACAACAGCTCAATCACGAAATTAATGTCTAGCTACTTCATTCACCCAGCTTCCCATTTTCATAAAATATTCAGGGATTTTGTATTTTTCAAGCCTCTCTCCTGTTTATCAAATTTAATGAAACTATCCAAAAAAATCCAAAGTCTGAGGATTGATGGAAAACAAGACTAAATAACATCATAATGAAAATTATGGCCCCAAAATGGTAGTAAAGATACCAGCAGTAATCTTACAAGCCAGCTGTAGACAACACCAGACAAACATCTTCCAGAGAAACATTGGGATTCAATACAATCATCCTCTCAGTGTTACATTTCAATACATTAAATTGCTAGCACTGAAGTCCTCCATCACTACTGGAAAAAGACATCATCTTTTAGTACTGACTAAACGAGCAACATTTTATTATGCTGAAATTAGAAAACAGGTAATTTTCCACTTAGATACAAAGCCACCTGTAAGACTACTGCAATAAAAGTGCCTTGAACTTGCAAGACTTTAGTCAGAAGAACTGTATTTTAAAGCCCCAGAGTTAGGAACAACACCCCAAACAAGGGCTTCTTTTTTCAGTATAGGATCACACTGAGAGCACTGCAAGAGAGAAGAAAAAATAAAATAGAAATAAGAAGTTTATTTTTTTATTATTTTAAAAACATTAAGTTACACTAAAGTTACACTAAAACTAAAATCTCCAGGGTTCTCAAATGGACTTGGTCATTGGACCAGGCAAAACTTATTTAAAACAAAGCT
Source organism: Chroicocephalus ridibundus (assembly GCF_963924245.1). Classification (NCBI taxonomy): domain Eukaryota; kingdom Metazoa; phylum Chordata; class Aves; order Charadriiformes; family Laridae; genus Chroicocephalus; species Chroicocephalus ridibundus. The sequence continues at coordinate 25,824,527 of NC_086288.1, forward strand.
GAACATCCTTTTTAATATCACTGTATGTGCAACAGGTTGCTTGCTTTCTCCAAAAAACAGCCCCTCTTTCATCAGATCCCAGTAACTTCAGTTTTACCTGAAAAATCCACATTTTATGAAATTAAAACACAGAGTACTCTAAACATCTGAAAGGATGCACTAGTGTTTTCTTTCAGACAATACAGAAATAGCTGTATTCACTTAAGTATCTTACATTTAAACTCTATTATACTGATGTAAAATCAAATTTCAAAAGCAACGACAATCTTTGTAAAATCTAGTTTCTAGCAGACATGCTAGAATGGATTTTTCCAGTACAGTCTTTTTCTGCTACTATTCCCCTCTACTCCCCCTCCTAATACAATTTCAAAAAGAAACCCTGTGTTATAACTTCAGAAGATTAGTAGTTAAAGATGACAGATACACTAATCTAAAAATTCTGGTATGTTATTGCTAAATGACACCAAATTACAAATTCAGAGCTGTTGCCTACAAATCATCAAATACACATCACTGTAAGATACCTTAAGGAACACAGAAGACAAAGTTAAGTTTAGTAGTTGGCAAGTTATAAAATAAAAACTCAAGACTATTACGGAACAGTATATACATTTCTTAGAATTAAAGAAAAAGCATTTCACAGAAAAGAAATTATCTACTACAAGGTTGTAAACAAGCTGTTTTAAGAATATTAGCAGCAACATGGAGTTAATTAATTAAATATCAAAGAGTAATGATGGCTCTTTAAATTCAGTTAAAAACACAAGGAGAAAGTATGATGTCAGTTTCTACTTACTTCTGTGAAACACTTACAGGTTATTGATGCTGCTGCAGCTGTGCCCTGAGAATGACTTTTTTTTTTTTTATTAAAAGCCACACAAGTTGGCATTTTCTGAGTAATTTTGACAAAACTCAACATTATAATACTAAAGTTGGGGCACATCTCAGGCATTAGCATCTCCCTAAAATCTACCATTAATTACCTTCCTTTTAATTCACTTCAGTGACTTATGCATTATCTGCAAACTGACTCAAAACCTACTTTAGAGACATGTGAGTTCTTATTGCCTAACCAGTTTAGACATGAGGAATATTCACGAGTAAAAAATTTTGTAGGTCATTACCCTGCACAGCAATCTGTGCAGAAAAAAAAACACCTGGGCACAGAACAGCCTGACGACAAAATAAAGACTTTAACAGTAGGAGCTAAAACTCTATCCAAGCAAAAGGCCCAAATTAGATACCAAACAACCATTAGGTGGGGACGAAGATCACACAGGCACCCTGAAAAGTTAATGGGGTGTATTAATAAAGCACTGGTTTCGTAGCGCACCAATTTAAAAATGAGGAGCTGCACGCTAATTATCTTAATTGATAGCGCAGTTAGTCTGAACACCTCTCCAGCCGAAAAACAAGCCAGTGCTGTGTGACTTTGAACTATTTCGCCTTTGTTTTTGAGAGACCCGCATTTTACTGGCCCAATCTCGTTTCTTCAACTCAAAGCCCAAAATAAAGTTGTGTGAACACCTACACACCTATTACTTTTACGTTCACAAACAGCCATGAAGTGAGTAAGTAAATAAGTGCTCTCATCCACGCTACGAGGTTCTCTGCCCACACTCACGCCCGACAGTCGGAGCCGAGGCCTGGCAGTGCCTTGGCCTCCGGAGCACTCCCGGCACGCCACAAAGCAGGCGCCACGGCACCCAGCGCATCCCAGCTGGCGAGGGGGGGAATGGAAGCAGAGATCCCCCCCTTCCTTCCCTCCCTCTCTCCTTTAGCGAGGCTGGGAGATCCTGCCCCTTCTTTAAAGTTAACTCCGCACGCCGCGGCGGGGGCCGGACGCGCCCTTCCCCGGCGGCCCCCGCCGCCTTTCAGCGAAAGGGCTTCCTTACGCACCGGTTCCGCCGCGGCCCACCGGGCCCTCCGCTGGCCCCGCGCCCGCCTCGGCGCCCCGCACCTCCCGCCACCCTGTGAGGGGGGAAAACCCAGCGCCCCCCTCCTCCCCGGCCCCTGGCGAGGCAGCAGCGCAGCTCGCCCCGGGGCCCCCGCGGGCGGCCTCTCCCCGCCGCCGCAGCCGCCAGCGCTAGGCCCCGCGCGGGCCGCCAGCCCCTCACCGTTCTGGTAGCGAGGCGCGCCGCTCTGAGGGGCCGCGGCCTCCCGGGAGGCGCCGGGCCCGCCCGGGTAAACGGCGGCGGTGGCGGCACCGGCGGGCCGCGGTGGCAGCCCGGCGGGCGCGGACATGGCTCCTGGCAGCGCTTCCTCACTCCGGCCCGCTTCTCTTCCTCCTTCTTCTCCGACCCGACCGCAGACCGGGCGCCGAGGGTCGCCAACCGGGGGCGGGGGGAGGCCGAGGCCGCGGCCGCCCCACGGGAGCGGTGAGGGCAGGAGCGCGCAGGCGGGCCCGAGCGCCGCTCCCGCCGCTGCCCACAGCGCCCTCTAGCGGCCCCGCCCGGCGGGAGGGAGGACGGGCGCCCCGCCTGCCGCGGACTGCCCGGGCCGCCCTTCCCGCCCGGAGCGGCAGCCGCGGCCCGGCTGAGCCCCGCGGAGCCTGGGGGAGCGCCTAACCTGACCCGATCCGTGCGGGAAACGGCCTGTACGGCAGGGGGAAGCGGTGCGGCGGGACCCGGCCTGGCAAATGGCGGGGTCCGCATGCCCCATCTGTAACCCTGTGGGTGCGGGCGGCCAGGCCGCGGGGAGCGTGAGACTTCTCCGTCCCTGCTTCAGAGCACGGGCATGTACGTATACTATACATACAGCTCCCATCGTTTTGCCTTGTTGAGGCTTTTCTGTCTGTATAGCGAATATATGCTACCCATATCTTAGGAATGTGTGCACCCTGGAACACGTAGAGGTAACGCGTGTGCTCTGCGTGAGGGGGAAAAGGCCTCACAAGGTGAGGTGAGGAAGTGGCATTTTCCCTCTTTGACTGCTCTATATACACACAGAAGAGCCTCCATGAGGTAGGGTGAGCTGAGGCAAGGCTTTTCTTTCTGTATGAGTAGTGCACACTGTGTATTCTCTCTTCTCCTGGGTTGAGCGACGCAGGACTAATTTATCTCCTAATGTTTGGGGAAAGTGCACTTTTAGGAGACTCTAGTGTCTGAATTTGTGAAAATATTTACTTTATAGCCAGCTAGGCTATATGGTTTTCAAGGTCTCAGTGTTCTCGAGCTCACCAGGTGCAGGGATGAGGAGAAGCGAGGCCTGGGCACTGGACCCAGGCTGGCCAACAGGATTATTTAATGTTGTGAATGTCACATTCAATATAAATTTGAAACTTTGCTGCATAGTGCTCTCTCTCCCTTGATGGCAGTGGTCCAGAGAACTCTTTGCCCCAGTGCCGGGCCCCTGAGCCCTTCCCTTCCTCCAAAAGTCATAGCGCTCGCAGTGTCCGACATTTGCTGTCCACTGCTGGGAGTGCACAGCTTCCTGCTGATAGAATTGGCTGAGTATCATCTTTGTATATTTTACATCAGTATCTGGATCAATACTGGTTCTTTAGTATTATCAATGTTAATTTTTTAGTCTTATCCTATTAAATCTATTTATAGTTCAACCTTTGTGTTTCCTTGTTTTTCCCCAGTTCCCTTTCCCCTGTGGGAAGCGGTCATCGGGTGATAGAATAATTGTCTAAATAACAATGAATTGCTGTGAGTTTCTTAAACCATAACATCTCTATATAATGTGTATGGACTATCTACATAGACAGAAAGGCCTTGACAAGGAAGAGTGAAGCGAGAAAAGGCAAGGCTTTTCTGTCTTTGTACAGAATATATACTATATATTCTCTAAACAGAAAGGAGAATGTTGCTGAGCCTCCCTTGGCTACTATTGGCAAAGGATCTCCATTCAGTCAAGCACTTTCCATAGCCAATCACGCACTAAATCATATTAATTTTGACTGGTTTTGTGTCTCTCTCTGCAACCTATCTACCATCTGTCATTTACTCATACGCTATTCAAGACTGAATTAATTGCTCAGGTTCTTTTATTAATTATGTACAGAAGCCGAAACACAAAAACATAGACTGGTGATCGTATTGTCAAGACCAAGCCCACAAAAATTACTCACCTTTACTTGTTACATATATTTGACAAGTTGCTTCCCTGCTGTTTTTCCTACTGGTTATTATGCATGTCTTTAAATACTTTAATACTTTTTTAATTACTTTGCCTGTATGCTAAGCATATGGTCCAGCTCTGACTGTTACTGTTATTATGAAGCATGCAGGACATCTTTAAATATTGGAGGAACTGACTGTTTTTTAAAGTTTCTCAGCCTTCACACCCTATAAAACTATGCAGAGGTGTCTTGCACAGGCCTCCATGCGTCCTTTGGTAGACTGTAGATCCATATCTGAAAGAAATATTTTCTTCTCCATGTCCTAATAAGCTAGGGCAAGAAATAATGGACACAAAATGCAGCAAAGTGCAGGTGAGCTATTAAGAAAAAAAGATTACCTTAAGATACTAAAGGACTAGGTGACATGGGACTGGTGTGATGTTGCCATAATTGAAGGACCCTTAACAGGGGTTACACAAACATGTCGAGAGTCAGATTGCCATCCAGCTTTGGTGCAAGTGACCTCTTGAAGTCCCTCCCAGGGCTATATTGTTGTGGTAGGGTTAACAAAACCCGCTGTTAAAGCTGTTGTTCCCTCTTTGCAACCCATCCTCCATCCCACACAAAGTACTTGTGTGAAATGGATTCATGACAGCAAAATAATTCAGAATGTGGACAACCAGTTGGTTTGTCTTTTCATTCTCAGTGCCATTTTAGAAGGTGTGTACCTTCTTTCTTGTACTACAACTATATTTTGTCTCATGATGCAAAAGACTGAATCTGTGTTTTGACAAAGAATTTCCCTTTCCAAAGTCTTGTTTCTCTAACTTCTTGTTCTGTGAGACCATAAATGTGTCCTATATCACAATCTGTGAAAATTACACATCAATTTATGATCAAGCACAAGGGGATGTATATCATTGTGCTAAAAGCAAGAAGAGGCAACTGGGAATTTTCCCATTGTTTTCAATGCTTTTACAAAACCTTTTACGTGGCTTAATTAATTATTTTCTACAAACAACAATTGCACTGTGGTTAAACCCATTAATTCCTAGGAAATCCAGATGTGTTGGCAGCTAGAACAGAAGCCCCTAATGGAAATCCACTGTAAATTCAAACCCATTAATTTTCTTTTCCTCATTTATAATGAATCTGAATGCACTGGCAAGAAATGAGTGTTAATATCTGCTGTTTATGCTGCCATGCAACAAACAACACATGAGCTGTCTTACCTAGGCCTTTGCTTCCACTTAGCCTAGTAACAAGCTTACAGGAGTAACAAATTCTTTGGCCAGTTGGTGAGGCTTAATTATTAATAGATTTATTTTGACCTTTGGTGCAGGAAGTTTTGCAATGACACAAAATGGTCCCTCTGTCATTTGGGTTTGGGGGAGCAAAACATGGAAGTGTATCTCATTACCTGTAATCTGATGATAAAAGGGGCATTAAATGTCCAAACCTAGAGAGCAAAAGTTGTTTTTGCAATGAGGAACATCTGGGAACAAAATCATTATAAACTGAGTTAGAAATAAGTTTGAGCTTTAACATAACTAAGCCAAGTCTCTTCCACTTTGCCATACATTTCAGAAGGAGAATGTCAAAATTAGGTGCTTTTATAATCCCCATCAACAAAATATAGCTGTGGGTCACCCTAGCTCACTAATAAATTTCTAATTATTCTCCTGCTTTTCTTACAGGAAGTGGGCCACTTCAGGGCAAAGTAATAAAGCTTCACGTTTTCACAATCAGAAGTCCCAGATTGTGTTAAAATCATGGTATTTAGGTACGTTGCCTGTAGTTGCTTTCCAGAATGAGAAAGACAAATCAAGACTTTTGATGTTACTATAAAGTTTGCCTCTGCTTGGGTGACCTCTGCATCTGACTGAAGGATAAATCCCTGCATCCGCTGGGTGAGATCTGTGCTATACTTCATTTGTAGCTGGCTAATTAGTAGAAGAGGCCCCGGGGTAGTTTTGCTCCACTTTAAATAAAAACCTTCAAAGATCTAAAACTTACCAGAGAAAGGGAAATCAGTTGTGATGCAGCTCAGCTTTCTTACACGTGTACAGGTTTACTTTCCGTGTATTTTATTTTCTTTGTTATCCAGGTAACTCCAGAGGAGTTCTTTGTCTCAGCGATGAGCAGGGCTTCTGTTTGTCTGCCTGAAGCACTTGGCGTGTATTCAGGTTGGGTACATAAGACTGAACTGTGCTTAATTTTTGTGGGTTGGTTTTTCTTTCCCTTTCCTTTTTTTTTTTTTTTCTGGGATATTTATACCTGTAATGAAAAAAGCTGAAAAAGCAGCAGAATCTGCCTCACTGTGGTTTCACCAGCTCTAACCTTATGTGTGCACATTCTATACGGACATTATCTTTACCAGTCCCTATGCAGATTATAGGATAAAGGGGACTGTCACCACCACTACCAACCTAATGGTGATCCAGCCACCTTTGGCTACCTTGGCATCAACATCAACAACAGTCTAATTGTCATCATCCTAGGATGGCTGTAAGTGATGTTAGAGAATGATTTAGCTCTTCTCTGGACCAAGGCGATGAGCTCTGCAAACTGCTACAGCTGATAGTTGCTGGATGTAGCTCATCATTATGGTCTTTGTGTCTGAGACTGAAAGTCAGAGTAGTTGTTCCATTCTGTAACCCCTAAGGATGTGTCTTGTCCCTGCTCACAGTCTAGTCTATAATTTCTGTGATACCTCTTCAAATCTGAAAATATGACATAAATTCTTACTTAAATTGATATTCCTGATTGGCAATTATGCCTGGTAGGCCCCTTGAGTATGCAGTGTAGATAAACACAGATATCTGTCCCTAGACTTGTAATACTCCTGGGTGGTTTCATCAGCTGCAAACTTCAGCAGCATTAGTACTTAGAAATCAGCAGGCAAGTTATGACTAAGAAAGAACCTCATCTATATCCAGAGCTCTAAATATTTTCATGAAATTGTGTTCAAAGGGAAACTCTAGCCACAAGCTTTCGTGTGACCTTGGAGGACAGCTAAACAAAAGCAAGAGAGTCTGGGGAATTCTTGCAGCTGGTCTGCCACATCCCAGCTGTAGAACCGTAGCCATGCCGTGATCCAAACAGGCTGAGCTTAAGCTTGTGAAACCTTTTCAGTTTTCAGCTCTTAAAGTTTTATGTTTTCCCAGTAATTTTTATAAGACCTGTAAAACTAATAAACCCCTGAAAGATCTATTACTCTCTGGCAGTTTGATATTTTATAGGTTTTCCATTAAGATGGAACAATGACTCATCTGAACCACTGGAGCTCCCTTCTTCCTCCTGTGGCTCCAGATGTGCCCTCAAAGCAAAGCTTGCTGTTACTTCTAAAAGACAAACGTGCTGCAAACATGGGAAGTTGTGTCCAAAAATAGTTTCTCAATTTTTCTGGATGTCTACATCGCTGGTCCCCACTGTATCTTCATATGGGCGGTAGGAAACCCACAGACCCAAACCGAAAGGCACAGCTCCTCCCCCACATTATATGACCGTGCAGGCTCCGCTATTTGTGTACACCATGGGTCCTGAGGAGCTCGGTCACATGGTAATACCCTTGGCTTCAAAGGATTTCTCATGTGAACGATGGCAATGAGATAGGCTCATGTGGACTGTAGATCAAACCATCTAAAACTAAAACAGAAGATAATTAATCCATTGAAGCACAATTAAAACTTAAAAGTACCATGCTGTGGATTAGCAGCTTAAGGCTGTAAACCTCAAGGACTTTGCAGTAACACTGTAGTAACTCTGGTTTTCTGTGTACATTTGAAACAACATAAGAAGCTGAAATTGCCTCTGTCCTTATCTGAAGAGACTGCTGCCCTCTGAAACTAATTGAAAAATTCCTCTCACAAGATGTTTTGGCAATATTTGGGAAGCTTGTCATGCCAATTAAATATTGTGGACTCTGGCTGACCAGGGCCAGATTCTGCGCCGACTGCCTTGTCCTCTTCAGTGTGACTAACTCTGAAGGAGGCACATGAAGCTCCATGCTGGTAGGAAAAACATTACTCAAGGCATCATATAAAGTGACATATTTTCCCTTTACAGCCATATAGTCGGAGTACCTCATCAAGTACTACTTATTTAAGGTCAGATTTTTTCATGAGTAGCAGTGCATTGTTTTCAGCTGAGGGAACCCGGAGCGTGCTTTTCACTGTACAGAAGAATAAATAAATCTAATTAATAAAAAGCTTACAGATTGATTCATGTAACAATATATGCATTAAAAGAATTAAACAGCAATGCTCAGTTTAATTTCCAAGTTCAAGCAGCTTTCATGGAGAAAGACATGTTTATTGAAAATCTTTTCAGGCATGAAAACCGCCCATCTAAAAAATCCTTTTGTGCTTACAGTTTTTCTGACAGCCTTAGCAGTCCCAATCTTACTTTGAGCTTTTTTAACTGTGGCTTTTTACCTATCTGTAGCTTGTTCCCGGCAGTTGCCTCCTAATTCAATTTCATTCTTCACAGTGGGTGAAATTTACCTTTTATTTTTACACCGCAGACATCTGTTGAAATAAGCGGCAGCACTACTATTTCAAATTCACCTAAACAGGAAGCAGTGGCGTGAGCACCTCTGTGTAGCGCCTCTTTTCCTAAGACTGCAACATTTACTATCCCACAACATAAAATTATAAAAATCACAATAAAATTCAATGACTTCCTTTCATTAATAAAGTGCCTACATCTAAATATTTTTCTAACACAGAATGTAGGTATTCATACTCAAAAATCAACTTACTTTTGGTGTGATGCTTTTGCTTTAAAAAGAAGTGAAAATAGGTCTCTGCCATCTTATCTTTTAAGAGCAGCTTGTGCTGTGTGGTTTCACATTGTACTGGAAATAGTGCAGATGCAGATTACACCTGCAAGGACAAAGGGGAAGCATTTTATTTACAAAAGAACGAGTAGCACAATCTGTGGCAGTATTTTATGAGGCGAACTATTTTTCTGTAGATGCTTGCTATGACTTGGGGCTGCTTCTTAGCCTATAGTGAGAGGCATCTCTGGTTTCTCTCCTCCTTTGACCTCTACCTAATTGCTTTCGTCGTTACTGAGATCCCAGGTTGGGGTCAGTTCTAGAAGTAGATGAACATTTACTGACAAACTATTTACTATCTGCAAAGAAAGCAGCTCTGGCCTGACACTGTTTGGAAATGTGATTGAATATTTTCAGTTTCAAAAGTACTTTCTTTAGCACTTTTCACCGCTGCAGAATACAAAATAAGGAAAGGTGATGAAGGGACTGGAAGCCCCTGAAATGCAACTAAATGATTCATACTGGGTTCAGCTCCCATCACCCTTCTTTTTCTCCTTGATGTCAAAAAGCCTTTTGTTTTCATATCAGGCTGACCCAAAAGATCTGTTTATTTATTTTCTTTTTGGCCAGAAGATCAAACCAGCCATTTTCTTGTATTCCTTTTATTCCTCAGGGCTTTGAGCAGCCTGGTCTAGTGGGAGGTGTCCCTGCCCATGGCAGGGGGGTTGGAACTAGACGATCTTTAATTCCAACCTAAACCATTCTATGATTTAAACAAGTCTTCTGCTTCTAAAACATATGCCCAAAATTAATCATGTGTTTAAATGCCATCTAGATTAAGGAAGTTAAGTATATGCCCGAGTGTGTTCCTGTGTAGTTTCCAAGGGCAAAATACAGCCAGAAAAATCAACTGGACAGGCCCCGTTCCCCCGGTTTGCTTCTTCCTTAGAGTGGAGATTACGTTTCGAGGAGGTAAATTAACCCGATGTGATCTGAGGTGTCTGAAACTGTGAGAGTCTGGAGCTGTTCAGGAAGCAGCGAACGCCATCATGCAACAGTGTTTTTTCTTTCCAGCTATTTTCTTTCTGGCTCTAGGCTAGACTGGAACAGGGCAATTGGGGTTAAACTTAGCCTTCCTGTTCAAAATTTCACGCTGTTAACTTCCTATAGCTGTGACGACTTCTGTTGCTCTTGTTGTGCAGTGTTTGCTTTTTATACACCAGGGTTGTGCCACAGGACCAAAACCTTTATGTACTCGTGGCGTGGAGAAAGCAGAGAAACGAGAGACCCCTTTTCTCATCTCCTTGGAGACCTGTGAGCTGCTGAGAAGCCTGTGCTCAAAAATTTTACGTTGCTATTGCCCATGCAAACGAATTCATGAAGAGAGCTGGTCAAGTACAGGGGGGACCATAAATAAATTGCCCCCTGAGAATAGCCGCAGGCATTCACATTTCCCAGCTGCAGGAGCCGTAACCAAGAAGTGTTCTGCTAGCTTTGGATGTGCATCTATCCCCAGGATTCACATTTAATATGCTGAGGTGATTCATTCTTAAGGATTTCAGTTAGAAAAAGCACTGATTTTCAACAAATGGCAGGGAATAATACTATTTAAAAAAAAAACATTAATTTTTTAAACTTGGTCATTTGTTTTCAGAATTTTAAAAAATAATGCAGAATTTACTGAGTTCTTTTTTTATTTCCATTAGCATATCGCATGTCAGAAGCAGTGTACAATATGGCAGCATTACTGGCAATCAAATAACAGGAGAATCAGTAGGATGTCCCATATTTGAAATAATATTTGAATTGAAGCAACATTGTTGGTGATGCTGGTTACTAGTAGTATATAGCGACTTCTACTTGCCTAGTTTGACTGGTTGCACAATAGTTTAGAGAAAACTGATTGCTCTACAACCTCTGCAGCAGCTTCCTCCCACTTCATAAAACTCCCGGAGATAATCCCTCTCCCTTTATGCTGCAGTACCTTCTTTGGGCTTTGAGGAAAAAGAAGAGAATCAGTTTAGATTTAGATGGGATTTTCCTACCTGGGAGAATAAAATACAGTTTAATAGAAGAGTTTTGGCAGGGAGAGAGGTAGAGAGGATGAAGAGGAGAGTGCTGCGGGTCCTGGGCTTCAAGATCACATCAGTGCTTAACACATTTCTAATTCTTACTTCAAACTGAAGAGATACACAGTTGTTTTCAGGATTTTTTTTGAATTCTACCTATTAAGGAGCACCAGCATCCAGTCCTCTTGAAGGTTTGATCCCCTGGTTCTTCAAGTGTATGTGGTCTTTCCGGGTGAAATGAAAATACCATTTTCTCTGCCTCTTCTACTTTGCAGTGGAAACAATTTACATTTCCCCCCCAAATATTGTTCATCTGCTAAGCCTTTCTATCTTAATCCAGCAAAAAAAGCAGCATTTAAATGTAAATGGTGAATTGTTTGAGGTTCACATATTTGGCTCTGATTGCCTGGCCAATGAGTCTAAACTGTGTTGTTTCTCCAGGCTGCAAGACCCTTGAGACAGGGCCTGTGTCTCCCTCTGGGCATTGTAAATGTCAATCACACAGAGAGTGCTCAATAAATAAATAATGCTGGTTTTGTTACTGCTGTATGATGTTTCCCTTGCCAGAGAAATAGGGGAGCAGAGATCAGAACCCATATGAAACAAAAAAAAGAAGTGCTCTGATTTATCTGTGCAGAGGACAGGAAACTGTGAGCGCACACTCCCGCACAAGTTAGATGTTACTTCTTTGCTTCTGTTTTTACCGATGGAGATTGAATACTTGGTCTGTTTTAACGTTCTTCAGCAGGCTTCAGAGAAAACAATACTGAAGCTCCAAGCAGTTGCGGATTCGGCTAACGCAAGCATGGATATAATGACCAGGATTAGGAATGAATTCAGTAGGCAAGTTCCCTTCCAAATAATGGACTTGACTTGATTTGGGAAAGTCCCGAAACATGTGCCTGACATTTAGTCTTGCCTTCAGAGGGAGCTAAGCGGGTGCTTAAATTGCCCTGAATAGCGACCATCTCTCGAATGTGGGCTTTTTGTGCTGTGCCCAGCAGTGGCAATGGCCAAAGGGAATGCAGTGGGTGACCAGCAGCTCAGACGATTACACCTGTCCTGTGAGTGTTGAAGACACTGTACTTGGTTCTGCACACACTGATGAACCCGCCTCCAGCCTGCTAGCTACAGATTACAGCCGAAATGTTGACAGCGTCTGTAATCTCTCTGCTGCATTCAGCGTACTGAAATCCTATGCATCTCTCTAACCTTGCTACAGAAAGTACTGAAGTATTCCCCCAATTCTTTGTAAATTGTTGCCTATCTGGAAACTATCCACAGTACTTCTAGAACTTCATGCAAGCACTTTTCTTTTTCCAGATAAAGCAGAGAGTAAATTCTTCATTATTATTCTTTTATGCTTATTCTTACTATGCTTAGAAAGTAAGTAAACACCTTTTTCATTTAAACTGATAAAAGCAATGAATTCAGTAGTGTTAGACTGGTATAAATTAGCACAAAGGTAGAGCTGAAATCTGATTCGAGCCTTGGAGAAGCTCTTTCCACAAAGGACCCGTGGACAGGGCTGTTGGGCAAAGCTCACCCTGCCTCTCAGCAACCGGTGGGAAGAATTATGCCCCTCACATTGCCAGATCCTTCTGCAACTCGGGGGGCAGCTCTCACTTCCACAAAGGTAAATACAGCTGGGCAGCATTGGCGGCGATGCCTGATCCTAGCTGATTCCCTTTGTTGCACAAGCCCACGGAAATGGAGTGAAACGGTGGGAAACAAAAATTCCCCCCTTCGCTGCCTTTCCCACTGAGCAGGGGCGGCGCGGCCGCTAGGAGATGCTGCTGTACGCGGAATACGCTGCCTGCTGGGAAAGGGCAAAAAGCAAGGAAGAAATACTTCAAACCAGGCTGAGCCATGGCACGGTTTGTTTGGGGTTTTTTTTTGTGTGTGTGTAGGCATTTAGAGGGGAAATTCGAGACAGAAATATGTACAACACTGTTGTGCTGAGCGAAACAGTAACTCACAGTTTGCAGTAATTTGGGAAGGCCACTTCAGCACTTGAAGCAAGGCATTGCCTTTTAGTTTGATATAAATTACTCACCCAGGAATTTACTTCTCTAATCTAGAATATTGACGGCTGGGATTTGGGTAACAAAAAGATCTGTGTTTCTATATGTGGAAGGGTTTCGCCCGCTCGATGATATGACTTAAACATATATTGAAAAAAACTTCCAGGATGAAATGAAATTAAAATTCAGGGATGTAATTAAACAGAGAAATTAGAAATACACCTGGGATTTCAAGTAAGGGGATTTTCTATGTCTGGCCAGAAATCTGATAGGTTTAATGGTGATTCCAGTTCGAAACGAAGGTGTTGGAAAAGTTTTTGCTGTAGCTGTGTTGAAGGGCTTCCAAAAATATGAAGATTAACTGACAACTCCATTTATGTGTTTATAGTTGCTTGTCGCTGTAGCGAAGTCCAGCTGCTGTGTAGCTTTATCACCCTCTGCAGTGGCTGGGGATGCCGTGAGAGCTCTCATTGTTCATTTGCCGTTAGATAGTATTGTCTTCTGCTGGCTTATTATGATTGCTGTCATAAAACGAAGAATGTAAAAATTAGTAAAACAATGTCAAATTTGTATTGTCCTTTGGCAACATAAATAGCTATTCATCCCCAGGGAGCCCACTTATCACTAGCGATCTTTTCTCTGTGCCTTTCTTGACATGTTCGCTCAACTCTGGGAATCTTTGTGAAGGCTTTTTTGTTTTGATTTGTTTTGCTCAGGGTTCTTTGAGGGGTGGGTGGGAGAAGGGACACTTTTTAGAAGTATTTTGGACATATAAATTGCTGCAGTTCCCTTGCCCCTATTTTATAGAATAAGGCTAACGTCTTCATATTTGTGTGCTTATTTTTAGATACCCTATTTCCATATTTAGTAAATGCATTCTCAGCCTTGCAGAAAAAGAGGCCATTTATTTGGGTATCTAAATGTACAGAATTAAAAGTCCAGAATAGTGTATAAATAAGTAGTTAGATTCCCAGTCAGACTCAGCGCTCTGTGCATTTATGGCCTCCCCCTTATGCATATACTATGTTGTGTACCTAAAGCAAATGTGTATTCTTTAAGGTGCCATTTTAGGGAGAACATGCTCCTCAGCCAATGCCTCCATGCAGCTTCCATCGCTGCTGCTGCCACTTGTTGCTGCTGCTGAGGGCCGGCATGGCAGCCACCGTCTGGCGGCTGCAGCAGTGGGAAGCAAAGCATCAGTCCACGGCAAAACCAGCAGCGCCAGAGGTAGGAGTGGGATGTGGGGAGTGGGGGTCTGAGCTCCCAAGGCAGATGGAAATCGATGTGGTGAATGGGACACACGCGCTGCGTGATATATTTGATATTTTTGCGTGGGTCAGCAGTAATCAGGTGTTACGGCACAATTCCAGGTCAGCCTCGATAATAAGCCAACTGTAATTCTGTGGGGCTTTGCGGGGTGAAGACAGGGAGATAAATATACTCGGAAAGGATAGAGTAGCTTTTTTAATTTAATTGGGTAAGCTGAAAAACTTGTTCCTGATCAGAAAGACTATGCCGATAAGCCCTAAGCTTCCAGGAAAAGAACAGGGAGCATAAGGAGAAATAGTTTAATTTTTGCTATTTCTGTTCTGTAAGGCTTGCAAATATTCCTTGTGTGAGAAGTATACTCGTGAGGCTTCCAAACATTCCTCTGCACAATAGAAATATTACCCTTTTTTCTTTCTCTAAGAAACCGGTTGGAAGATTGTGCTGTTTTCTTCAGCCATTTCACTGGCAGGACCCAGCCGGAGGGTCTGCCATCAAAACTTGATCCTGGGTTAGATCAGTTTCTGGTTACTTTTTGGGGGGAAGGAAGAGGATGATCTTAAGATACATATACGCTTTGTAAACAGATGGAAAACTGGGCCCTGCTACAGGCAGCACAAAGTCTACTTTAGGCACAAGTCACTGATATTACTTTACCATAAAGTGGGTGCAGATGTTACTGGTGAGCAGAGGAACATTGGAAACCTTTCAAAGGAAATGCATTTAAGGAGGGATTTGAAGGAGGAAGTGGCGGGAGCTTTGCACGTGAGAGGTTATGATGAAATGTTCAGACATGATCTGTAAATGACAGGACAACATTCAGAACAGTCTCACCAAGCAAGTCGTAAGATATTTAATCTGCAAGTGTCAAGCCTGAAAAGTCCCTTGGCTGCTTGTGAGCATTTCACAGTGAATTCTTATAAAAGTTAATCTTAAATATGTGTCCTTCTTTGGAAGGAGGATTAACAGTGCTCCTAGGAGTATCAAAATGGGAGACATACTCAGCTGGACAAGAATCTTGATTAGCCAGTCTGCAGTCACAGGGGGCAAGAAAGAAACTAAAGGCAGTGGTTGATGCCAACGCTGCTCTTCTTGCAAACAGACTTGCTATTATATGAAGCTTTTTGTGTGAAATTAATTTAAAAGCTAGCACTGGGGAAATGGAAACCCCTTTAATGTGCAAATGATGGTGTTTTCGGTGCTCATCAGAGCAATTGGGAGCTGCTTGGAGCTAAGTTTGGACACTTTTCCTTTGTCTGGTAGGAGAACGCCAGCACTACTTTAATCTTTCTAAAAAGTGCATCTTTCCCTAGTGATTAATTTGCAGAAGAAAAATACATGGTCTGATTGAAGGAATGAAGAAAAATGTAAGAGGAAGGAAGGAATTAGAACAGTTAACCGGAGGTTCTGGTCAAATCCATTCTTCCTGGCTCTGCTGTTCTCCACTGCTTACTGTAACTGCATCCCACCAAAAAGTGTGTATGAATTTATAGGGGGCTTCTTCTCAATTTTTATTACACAGATGTATCTAAAGACATTTTCACAGGAAAACGGGGAATCTAGTCTTACGAATGTTTTTAACATTAACGGAAGCCTTGCTTCTCTATCCTTTAATTGCCTTGAGACTCTCCAGACAGGGGTCACATCCCTGTCTCCTATCAGTTTTCTACTGACCACTCACCCAAGTGAGTTACTGCAGGCTTATGCAAACAGAAGAACTGCGGAATTGGACCTTTTGGTTTTCTGCATGTACCCTGCTGTGTTGACAATTAGTCTTTTTAAAACCAAACGAGATGAGATAAGAGCCGTAAGTTCTGCTAAGACAGCCAAGCCGTGTATGGGCTTTGGGTGATCTACTCCTCTTAAATCACTGCCTGATTCCTTCAATTACTCAAAAGCCAAACCCAGAAACTAATCTATCTATGGCCAAAGTATTTCTGTTCCTAAAAAAGCCAGACAGTGAGCTCCACATGCAGATTTGGGGCACTTTTCGCTGTTCTTATTTTAAGGTGATGTCTTCTGAGTAGCTGCCATTTCTCATTGCTGTCAGAGCAGACTAGTGGTTCAGACTGTTGCTGCTGGCACCGTGCCTTGTTGCAGAAATAGTTTATTTGTATAGGTTTTTGATTCTTCATATGTAGGAGACCTAATGCATTTTATTCATTCTTCTTCTGGCTGAAGGTGGACGGTTCTCATTCGCCTTTTATAGTCTGCATGTAGTTAACAACTACCAACTGCTCTCGTGGAATGAGGATGAAGGTTTGTAGTAATTCTCTCCTCTATTACTGCAAACAGCTCCCTGGGTCTGCGCCAGCTTCTTTAGTGCTACCCCACTGTGATCCCACTGCTTGTGTTTCAGATCTCTCGGTCTCTCCTTCGCTATCTAATTCCATGCACTTGCTTCCTGGCGAGGTCCCTCAACAACACGATACCACAGAGCGAAGCTAACATCCTCCACGCTAGGGTTTTTTAGGAAGGGTTCAAAGAGACTCTCCTATCTTGGCAGGCCGGCATCTAAAAAGTGGGAATGTTGGCAGCTTGCTCTTGGATTGGCCATTCTGGAGAAACTGGCTTCGTCTCGTTCCTCATTTTTATGCCTTTTACAGTCCCACGTGCACAGAGTTTTACTTCTTTTCTTGGCGGAGTAGATTAAGAACTGTTGATTAGACAGAGACTGCATTGCAGTCGGTTGAAAATCAAAGATCAAAATTTTCAAGACGTTTCGGGACGTGAGTAAGTAACATGGTTCCTTCATAATTAAACTGGTGATTGAGCTGCTGGAGCACGGAATGTATGTAATTTGGGCCATTTATTTGTGTTCCCAAGTATGACCTTTTAAGCTAACTTTAGGTACTTCTGAAAAAAATCTTGGCCAACTGTCAACAATATAATCAACAAGCAGAGAAGTTAGTTTTAAGTAGACCACCCTGAAATAGTTCTGCTTTTGCTGGCAATTTATACCATTCCCCCCTGGATCTCTCCCTCGAGTGGAATATCCTGTTGGATTTATTGTGGCTTCAGCACAAATGTGGTAGCAAAGTCCCCTCTCAATTTTCTCATGAGGAAGGATTCAACTGCAAATGAGGAAATAAGGTGTTACAGATAGCATACAGCTTGTTTATAACCTTTTTCTTTAAAGTAAGTATCTTCCACCATCTTTGAGCCTTACTTCTTGGATTCTTTATCCTGCAGAATAGGCAAAGCTCCGCTAGGCAAAGCTATTCATAATGAATCAATAACATATATTTTGGCCCTGCACAGAGAAGTGGGAAGGCAGCGTGTCTCAGTTGCAGTGGAAAGAAAAATATGCTTTTAGAGGATATTTAGACTTCTGTGTTACAGCCGGGAGCTGCTCACCTTCTTTTACGGAAGAGAGAGGAGCACGGAATTCACCCAGCAGACCCGCAGGATGGCTTTTAGTACAGACGTTTCTGACGCTTTAGAGCAGGGGTATTCAAATGGGGCACTCTGGCATGGGTGAGGATTTTAAGCACGGTTTGCCCAGACCTCACCGAGGTCTCAGACTGACATGTGGGAAATCTGTATTTATTGCCATATCCTACAGGTTTCCCAGGGGGCAGCTGCAGTTCACTGCCTCGGTCCCCAGCTGTGGAGGTGACGTGTGCTACTTTTCCAGGAACCAAACCTCAGTAAAACTAACCAGCTGGCGTTGAGATCCTCTGTTTTTGGGACTCTTCTTGTGGGTCAGCATTAGGAATGTACCAATAGTAGTTTCCCAGGGGCTATGAAGAGTTTTACCATTTTGTTAAATGGTGCTAGTTTTTGTAGATTATATCCTGAAACACAAATGTAAACTCTGCCTTCCACCAGGTTTAAAACAGCGGCAGACTATTTGCTTTTTGTTGAGTATCATGCAAAGGCATTAGTATTAACTGCTGGGGGGGATTACGCGGCCTTTCCTTTATTGCCGGATGGGAAGTCTATATTAAAGGGATCCTGTGATGGAAAGGTTGAGAGTCAGACGACTGGCATTTGGTGCTGACACTGAAGTCATAACTAATGAGAACAAGCAGGTATACAAAGAAACCTATAATAAGTCCCGTGATAATGGAGTTTAGCACTGGTATGGTGCATTTTCATACATTATACTCCATGAGGCTCTAGTGCTGACATAACCACTCACAGCCAGAAAAAAAATCACTAGTAGGATGTGAGGAATTAGTTTCAGTACCGATAAAAATTGCACCTCAGGTGCAAAATGCTTGAAAAGTAGATGTATGTGGGAAAGTAGTGTTATTTGCACTAAATATTTTTACAGTAATGCATGTGAAAAAATAATAACTTTGTGCCGTAAGGATAGCTGTTTAACAAGAAAATCACGTAAGATACTGCCTTCAAATAAATTAGTCTTCCAGACCCATGTACTACTTTTTTGTTAGTTGCTTTTTACCTTTCTTCTAGCCTCATATTAAGTAAGAATACATGTTGATGTCTTTTGCATCCACAATGGATCAAATCTGAATTTACTTCACCATTTGCATCTTTGTTTTTCTACTGATTTACACCTTAGGTATAAGTAGCAAGCCCATTTTTATCACCGTTTATTTCTGTTCAGTTATTGTGCTGCACATTGCAGGTTCCCACCACTCTTGCTGCTTCACATGCAGGAAGCAGACACCAATCTTTGCAGGAGTGCATATCCCAGTATAAAACATGTCCGCTAATGTGACTCAGGTGCATACGGCCATAAGACAGCAGTGTAAGAGGAAGGGAAGGCATTCTGCTGCGCGACGGTTTTTGCTGGCTTGGTAAGTCAGTGGTGATCTTACACTTTGTTAGCTAGTGTTCGAGCAGAACGCAAACTCATCATTCCAGAGGTTATGAGAGAATAAGAGGAAGCTGGATTGGCTCATGATGAAGAGTGGCGCAAGCAGCAGGGTGAACTATCAAGGCACAAGCTCATGTCAAGACAGCAGTCACGTTGGGCTGAGGCAGTATTTTAAATTCATAGTTGGCTACAGCTTATTGGAGAGCCTTGCTCCAAAGACTGAAAATACCAAAAGGCTCCTGAATAAAATGGGGAGCAGAAGTATTCAGAGTACTGGTCATTGTTGGGTTCATGGGCGTGTTATTAGTAGGTTATTACTTCATTTTCTGGTATAATTAGTTGTTCTCTTCCGGGCATTTCTGTTCATGTTACCTCTAGGACCACAATTCCCCCCTTGAAGAAGGGTTCCTCTCTGCACAATTTTAAATTTAAGTAAGAGCAAAATACATTGAAAGTGTAGACCTGTTAGAAGGAGTTACCTATTTCTTATTTTCAGGGAGCTGGGCTCACTTAGGGCAGGCCTGTGTTTGTTTTGTGAAGCTAGGAAAGAGGTGGGTTTAGAAATACTGTGTTTTGCTTCATTTCTTTCTAGAGATGACTTTTACCATCTTTAGATATGAACTTGAATGGAATAAATTTAATTCCTATCAAAATTAATTCAGGTTTCAATTTGTTAGCTCATTCTTGCATGGAAAGTAACCCACAGAAATGCATTCATCAGTATTAATTTTCTGTTTCCTAACACTGTAGGTAGCTGTCACACAATAGTGGGACAATGACTGGTTATTTCCCTGAAGTTTCTTGAAATCCCAGGGCTGCACTGTAATCTTCTCAAGGTTTAACGTGCATTTACTAACAGCATAACTTCTAGCCACAAAGCATATGATTAAAAAGCGCTGAAAGAAATGTTGATATTTAATTTCCTTTACATTAGCAGTGGCATTCCAAAAAGAAATAAAACTTAAGAGTTCAGAAACTGAACAAGCAAAAGGGAGACTAGGCGGAAAGCTTCAGTTTTCTACCGTGCATTTGAGTTTACTTAAGGAAATGTATTTTCCTTCACGTGTGGAGCGGGAAGGCAGCAGTACTTCTGTCTGCAGGATCCTGGACTAATTGTGCCCAGTTCCTGGGTATGTCATTGCTGGACGCGTTAGTGGCAAACTCATTGTGTTGCTTCTCTCTGAATTCCCTCCAGTTGCGATCTGAAGCAAGCTTGGCTAAGCAATAGGCAATATGATATCCACGTATGTTAGCCAAAGCAGTAAAAGCTGATAGGAATGAGTTAATTCAGCGTGAGTGAATAACATAGGTGAAATTGAGGGCTCTGTTTCGTGATCCCTGTCAGATTTGGCAGGGGCAGCTAAATCCTAGCTGCCCTGGATGGCTGTCCTGCCCCTTTTTTAAGGGTACTGCTTCTGTAGCAGAAGTGATGGAGCGGGAGAGGTATCTACGCTGCTCCTCAGCAGCAGTGCGCTGCTCAGTACTTTAACATAAACTAAAATCAGCGGTGCTCTAAGTTGATATATTGGGTTGTGCACAGTGGCATCAGTGGAGTTGACATGTTGCCTGCTATGCTGTCTCTGCCATCGGGGCAGCAACTTCTGACAAAGGGACAGAGGCGATTTGAGGGGCAGCAAACTCTTTGGATGGTATTGCTATACCTGCTGGGAATTGTGTACCATATTACTAAACTGGGAAAATGTAAACTGGTGGGGAGAGAACGATTGTAATTGTACAAACTCCCTGTTAGTGCTGTATTAGAACATTACAGCAGCTTTACGTTTTCACTAGATTCCCTGCTGTCTTCATCAGCTTTGAACTGTAGTTTAACAGGTCACAATCGTATAGTGGAATTCCACTTGAATTTTGGTTTCCAAAGGCAACTGACAAGGCTACTGATTTATCACACTATTTGCCATTTGCCAGACTTCATCAAAAGTGTTCGCAGCATTTTGCAAGGAAAACAAAATCAGGTCCTAGCTCTGAAGGGTCTGTAATCCCACAGTCAGACCACGACACAGGGATGGCAAGTCTTTTTCAATAGCATGGTAGACAACTTGCCACAACTACATTATCTGAAAGAGAAATTCTGAGGCCACAGAGGAGCTCAGGCAAGCTCAGGAAGGAATGAATTGACCCTTCCACACTACAGATGTTCAGCGATGGCTTAAGCATTTTGAGAAGTCCATCTGAAGACAAGTTGTCTGAGAGCTGCAGGAAAAAGACAGGGCCCTGGAGCTAGGGCAGAAACAAAAGACGTCCAAAAATATGGCTTGCGTTCCTTTTACCCAAGTTTCACAAAGAATTAGGGATCCTGGAAGCTGAAGGTGTTCTTCCGCAAGAGAATGAGCACCGTTCTTCCTTCAGCCTCAGTAACTAGGACAGAAAGTACCTCCTGCTTGCAATCCTTCCCATGAGAGTCTCTCCACTTCCGCCCAGTGGAGAGATAGATGGACAAGCAAATATAGTTAGATAGCAGAGGGAGGGTGAAACTCACAACTGTAAATAATCATAATGCTCTGAACCACCATCTAAGCGTGGAATTTCTTTTGCGTTCCTTGGAGGTGTACAGAGCTTTTAGCAGTGTTCTTTTCTGCTTTTGAAATTGAGCAAAACTAAACTAAACGAGGAGTCCACGAGATCAGGTCCAACATGCAGACCGAATGGGGTTAGTGTGGGAAGGCTAAATATAGACAGTGTCTCTAATAAGAGCTGGAAGGCCAGGAATGGAGCAGCATGGCACATGAGATGCAGAAAGATATTCAATTAACCTTAATTCAAGTTCCATGTTTCAGTCTGTGCTGCTCTGCTTGCTGAAAGTGTGTGTCAAAGTACCCATGATATTTTGGTGAGGGCATTGTGATCTGTCGAGATTTTCACAGCCCACATCTAAAATCTATTTTTAGACTTCCGCTCTTAAAGGGAAAAAAAAAAAAAAGCAAGCAAAGCCAATTTTCTAACAAAGTCTTAGAATAATATTCATTGCTGGGCTGACAACCTTAATGGCCAGTTACGGATGAGCTACAAACCCCGGAAAATGAGGCTTATAATGGAAACTGCAATTCAACCATGTAACGATAGCATTGCAGATGGGTTATGGTAACACAGAGCCATTCCCTGCCTGAGTGAACTGTCTGCCTCGGAGTTTTCTGAGGAATTCACCCGCTCTGTACCCATCTTCTCTGAGCTGGAAGGGAAGCAGACATCTCCTTAGATGCTAAGCATAAGAAATGTCAGCATATCGAGTAGTATCATGGCTAATTTCAGGCCTGGAAATAAGAGAAGGACATTTGGAATAGACTGTAAATAGTTGGCAAACTGTAGAGCAGGCCACTAAGAGAGCGGGGGGAGGAAACAGTAAAGAATCAGCACTTCAGTGGCTTAAAGCATGCCCATAAATAAGGGACAGATGTTTCCTATTGGAGTGTCCACTTATAAAACAGCTTCATCCCCACAAAGCGGCACACTGCAGCTTCTTTATATAACTGCAGCGTAACACAACATCGCTGAGTCTTTATGGCAGCTTGTTTGTTTGTAAAACATTAAAGGTAAAATCAGACAGAGTTAAGAGCAGGTGGGATGTCTGTTAAGTAACCAATAGTTCCATGTACAGTAGCGTACTTTTTTCATCTGCCTTCACAGAAGATGCTGTTACATTCCTGCAGCCAGTGCTGGTTGTCAGTTCTGAATGCTACTTTTTGCATTTATGCAAGACATGAAAGCATCCAGAAGGTTGAGATTTAGGCCATCCCAGGCCAGATAATTGAGGGCTAATGTACTCTCCATATCCTTAAGTCTGTATCCATGCGCAAGTGCATTATGGTGTTTCATTACCAGATCACATAACAGTGTGATGTGACAATGTGACGTACTATTCAGTAGAACAGGAAACGTTGAGAAACCTTTCTGTGTTATTCACATCAGCAGCTTTCAATAATAAAAGTGACACGTCCTCCGTGATGGAATGAGTATGGATGCATTAGTATTCTTCATAGAGCATCGCTCTTGTCATTATGGTAATGACAGACTTTGCGTGCTTAACCTATCACTTATGAAAAGAGTATGTTTGTTTCTATAGAACTAGATTGTCCTCCCCCCACGTGTACTCAAGTAAGCGAGACAATTCCAGGATTAAGGGTCTCAGCAATGTCAGTAGGATTAAAGCGAACATTTTTTCAGAAGTGACTGGGATTTGTTAAAAGCCTCTTTCTTTTAAGTGTTACTTTTGATGCATTCCAGCAAGCACGGTTTTTACTAGGTTCATCATATACTGCAGTGCCTCAGCTACAAAATCTGGATCCAGATTCATAGCTGGGCCAAAGTCTCCACTCTTTCTTGCCTTCACAGAGACAAAAAATTGTGGTTTATAACAGCCAGACTCCCTAAAAGTATCAGGGGTTTAGGGGTCCCTTTCCAGATGTGATCTCAGGTACGTCGTTTCACTTGTATTTCAATTTCACCATTTCCAACAAAGAGGTAAATAAAATTTTGTATCTGGTGAAAGGGAATCGTGCCTATAGGACACATAAAGCATATCAACATGCGTATATTCAAAGCGTTATTTAGTAATATCAAATATTTCTGGGACACCTCAGAAAAAAAGCTGTTCCTCGAGGATACGCTCCCGACCTTATCAAAAAGCCCAGACCTATTTGTTCCATAAGCACCCCTGTTTAATCCTTGTTAACGACTTCTGCCCAGGCAGCCCTGCCCCAGTACGGCATCAGCATTTGGAAATGCTTTCCCTGACGGTAGTTGGCTTGAAGTGCCCCTTGCCGAAAATGCACTCCTGTGTGATCAGCGGGGGCAGGCAGGACGGCGTTCGCCAGGGTGTGAATTTGCAGCACATAAGCTGCTCCACATTAACTCCTGTAGTAAATGTGTCATTGTGCTCACAAAAGCATTCTTAGTACAGATTAAGGCTATCCACACAGGAAGCTAGTGCAGAGTAGCCAGGGCTGTATAAATTCACACCTTAGCTTACTCGGCACTAAATTTCCCCTGTAGACAAGCCCACCGTCTATCCACCTACTCAGCTTGCGTGGCTTGTAATTTTGCTTTTCCTCAGATGCCTAATTTCTGAGTATGCTCGCAGATGCATCTTCATTTTTGCCTTTGAGAGTCATTCGTTACATACTACCAGCCAGGCAAACCTTTAGTTCCTGCAGCTGCTCTCACATGTGGTACCAATGGCCTCTGAGCTCTCAGCACTAGGTCTGGCTGCTGGAAAACGTGGATGCAAGGGCCGATAGCTCAGCCTACACCCACTGCCATATTTCCGTCTGCTGCTGGTATTCCCTCTATGGCCATCCTCCTCTGTCCTCCACAACCGACTTCATCTTCCCCAGCCTCCTCTGCAGCTCTTTGTAGCTGGCTTGGATTAGAGTTGTGTGAGAAAAACAAAGTCGTAATGCAACCTAAGCATGAACTCACTGACTTACCCCATACTCAGAGAGCAGCATGCTCAGGGGACCATGTGGAACCGTGCCTGAGCAGAGCTGTTATCATGTAATTACTCCTTTTACAATAAGCTCAACACTTCTAAATTGTTTGGACACCTTCGTCTGGGTATAAAGCTATCCATTGTAACCCAGAAATGCTATAAACTTCCCTTTAGCACCTCCTCCGCCTCGCTGCTTGCTTTTACGTTGCTCAGGCTTGTTGCCTGTTGGTTGGATAGTAAACTGTTTGGGAGAGGATCGATGTCTTTTATACTTCATCAAGGTCTAGGAGAATGGGGGACCCCCTATCCTGTTACACGGGGCACAGCCGCAGTACAAGTGATGGTGATCATGATTACAGCTGACAACTGAAATAAATGCTGCTCTGCAAACCTCTTCCACTTTAGCTGCATTAACATGAAGGGCAGAGAATACAGCCGTGATCCCAACGTTGAAAGCTAGGATCAAACTCGTAGTGTTACGGTTGTATTTTCCCTCCCCTTTTCACGACCAGATTACACACCTTATTAAGAATATTTTCCTGCATGCTTTGTGTTATTCCTTTGCCCTCAACAGTGAAGGAATGCAAGAGCAAGCCTAGCTTTTCTATGCTTTCTCTCTTTCCCCCTTGCTGAAGTATGTGGGACTTGATGTCTAATCCATACAGTTTCTAGGGCAGGCTACTCAAAGAGAATACACCATTATTAATAGAGGACATCGCTGAGATCCTTGAACAATGCCCCATTGTGAGAATGGAGAGAGGTTGTTGATGGTTCAGCTCCAAGCCTTGAATTCCCTCTGCTAACCCCACAGCTGACCCACGGGAACGTTTTATCCTTGCCTGCTACCCCTCTCTTTTCCTGAAGAGTCTTTGTTGCCTTTCTGTTAATAAGGGTCCTCGGTGTACTCATTTGCATGGCGATTTGCACTTCCAGCTCACAGATCATCCATAGCCAGGATGTTGTTTGAGTTCTAGAAATAAACAGAAAGGGTCCAGAGATTTTAAATACTCTATTAAAGGATGTGCTTTGCAGAGGAGAAAGAAGTCCATTCCCCCTCCGCTCTCAGCTTCTGCACTGTACCTCTTTCAAACACAGTGTTACGAATCCAGTAAGTGGGAAATTCTTTTCAAAATCCACTCTGAAAGCTTGATGAGGTGTATGCCCACTTCCCTGTAACTCAGGCAGGATACTAACTTTTATCACAAGGCCATCATAAATAACGGATTTTAGGGGAAGTTGGAACCATTGATAGGAAGTCTTACTGCTCCATAGCCCCAGATGGAAAGCTCTTTAGGATGGACACCTTGTACTGATTTCCTTGCTGAAAACCTTTGCAAATGCAGATTTTGGCTTCTTACCCAGAGCTTTGAAGAAATTGCTCTAATAAAATTTCTCCTCCCTTACCCAAGTTTTTTTTCCCCCCAGAGCTACCAGTTTCTCAATGCAAGTGAGTGTAGCCAGGGTGTTGAGCAGAGCAGGCATTTGGAAGAGAGTGCACCTAATTCTCACTTTTGACCCTGCAGACCTGCACTCAGGCACTAAAGCGACAAGCTGCCTGAGTCAAATGCAGCTTTTAAACATCCACGTGAGAAGTGTGTGTGTGATGATGATTCCTAGCTTCTCGTTAGGTCAAAGCAGGTAAGATTTATGACCGTCTTAACTTTTAATTTCCATGTTCCAAGTAAACACTTGTTACTAGTTTTGTAAAGGTTGTGATAAATAAGTATGTCTCTGAGCTTCAGCAACTTTAACTTCTTTGATAATCTTGGCTTTTGGGGTTTTTATATAAGCAGATTAACTACTGCCAATGTGAATGCCTGGATTTATTGATTTGACAGGTTAACATTGACCTCTTGTCTTGGTCAATATTTGCCTAGGAGGATATTAAATCTTAGTGTCTGTTACAAAAGTCAGTGCGTATATTGTACCTCGAACAGAAGAAAATGCTACAAGTTTTATTAACCAATAATGGAAGTTTGGTAGAACTAATTATTTTCAGGTTAAAGTCAAATTAATCAATCCACTAGGCTGCTTTTTTAAGAGTGGTCAAGCATCTTGACCCGCAATTTGGAGATGCTTAGTTTTAATTTATCCAAGTTTAATAAAGGAAAGTGTGGGGGGAGAAACAGCCAAGATGTTTGATTTATAGTTAAACATTTTGCTTAACCAGATATTAATATATTTGTTTTCATGTGGAAGAAAAGCCCACTGAAGGAACAAACAGGAAACCACCATCTTTTTCCTCTCACTTCAGCCAACAAGCAGAAAAAGCCGTGCTTAGAGCAGTGCTTGTTATTGCATTAGTTATACGTGCTTTCACTACACGTATCAGGAAATTTCTCTGCATTATGGCAGTCTAATTTAGATTTTAAGAAAATGGGGGAAAAAGAGACAGACAAACATTTATCTCCAGGGAGGAAACAACTGATTCAGCTGCAGCCAGCCGTTTCCATACATTTACCAGAGTACATTCCCCCAGGGCTCCCACACTGCCGACCTATAAAAGGTGAGCGCTGGGAGCTTCCCCAAGTGTTATCTTTCCAGGCTAGACGCAAGACTGTTAACAACATGAAAAAGGGAAATAGTTTCCCTTGTTCTCACTGCTGGAGGAGCCATTTTCCTCCTTCTAACAGATTTCTCACAGCTTCGCCACTTAATAAAAAAGGAGGTGACGCCGATTCCCATCACACATTCTTCCCATTTCTCTGGGCATAGGTATTTAACAAAAAGGAATGTTCCTCTAAAGTTTTGCCTAACTCTTCTCTGAATTACTGCGGGACGGCTCATGCCATTCCACAGCTGTTGTCTTGTTTACATAGCACGGTTTAAATGGACATTCCCATCATGGGACATATGGAGCATGGGTGTTACATATTGCATTCTAGAATAAGGCTAGTTAAATCCCACTTTTATGGCTGGAGTTTTTAAGTCCCTGTGAGACTTAGCGGCAGGAGACTGACAGGAGGGACAGGTGTATCGGGGCTTCAGCCTGGTGACAAGTTTTCACATTCAGCTGCATTCTTCCAGCAGCAAAGGGCCGAGCAGCTGGCAGCCCCCGAGCCTCCCTGCCTCTGCGGGAATGCCTGTGGCAGGGAGAAGAATGTGCTGCGTCCCTCGCCCTGCCACGCAGCCGCATTGCCACGCAGGCACGGCTGCCGCTCCGGCTCATCAGGTGAGGCCTCCCTTGGACGCAGCCTCAGCCACCCTTACTGACTCTGAATGTGGTCCTGAGGTCCTCACCCTGAGAGATGCTGAGTGCTTTCCGGCAGTGAGCAGATCTCACAGCTGAGAATATGGAAAGAATAGGGCTTGCTGAATTCAGGTTGCTTTTTGCAAACAGAAAAATTTTCCAGTTTCGAAATTGGGTGGAAACTAGACATAGCTCATCAAGTTCCCTTGCTTGCTTAAACATAAATTTTAATGGGAATAAATTGCACCAGTTTTTGCAGGATAGAGTTTTAAAAGGGTCCTTCTGAAGCTCATTCAGCCTGCGAGCACGGTAACTGCATTAAGTGAGCGCTGCTAGATGCCGACACCCTTTGTGCGCCTATTTTAGGAAGCTCTTTTGAGGAATAGAGGAATATTTTGAGGAATAACATAACAGAGAAATCTGAAAAGCAAATAAAGACTAGGCTTCTTTTGGCTGCATTGCAGCTCAGGGCAACTAGATACGAAGAAAAGGGCTCAATTACGCTTTGTCCAACATGGATATGTTAGGGAGGAGACCACATCCTCCCCACTCTCTCTCTTTCCCCTTGTGTCGCATCCCTCATGGTCTGCAGAAATGTTTCTTCATAGTTAAAGGGGAGAAGGTGGCACCGCTGGCCAGGACTAGGCATTTCTGTAGAAGCGTGAAGTAGGGATCAGCAGGCTGGGCATATATGCTGGCTACACCGCCAGAGCAGGCGTAGCGAGAGCTCCCTGCACTGCACTTCCACCAGCTTTCACCTCGGCAGACGCTCTTCCTTCTCTTCTGCATATTTGCAGTGCTATAGCAGTGAGGGAGATGAAGTGCTGCACCAAATTCCTGTCCTAACTGTTCAGGCTACAAACCCAGCCGTAGGAAAAACAGCTAAGAAAAAGCAGAAACCAGTCACCTTCTTTGGTTGTAAAAGAGGAATGGTGTGAGAATCCAGGGTGAGGTCCCAGCCCCCACCCCCTCACATACGGCATAGCCAGCAGGCAAGCGCTCTTCAGAGTCTTTCCTTGCAAGATGTGTTATAGGTATGTCTGCATAAGAGCTATTTCCTCTTTTTTTTTTTTCTTTGAAGGTCACTGTAAGGGTGAGCTGCATCATTACACAACTCAGCAAAGGCAGGTGCTACAATTACCTACTCTAAAAAATCATGCAAGAGCATTTGGTCTTTTGCAAGGAGAGCAAGCACCTGGGATCTTTCCTCTTTTACGGTAATCTCATTTGCTGTGAAATGAATGAATTTGGATCCCTGAATTTTCCTCGAAGACTATCTCTAAGTACCAGCCCGCTGATCTGCAGCAATCTAGAGGGCGGGGGGTATATAAATCTCCTTCCTTTACAGCCACCTTCCTCCCACCCTCCCCCAAAATCATATTCTCTCTCTGCCGATAGCAGCAGCTGTGACTGACGCATCCATCCAGTGGCAGGGAGGACGACACGGGTCTGAAGCTGCAATGTTGCTTGGTAACCACCTGCCGAGAGCATCGAAGAGCCAGGCGCTGGAGCCCACGGCGTCGCATCTCTCAGACAGATGGGTGCCTCGCAGTTGGCCTGAGGATCAACGTGGACCCCTCCTGCGCAGCAGCCGCGGCATTAGGTGCTGGGCCGTCTGGTTGTAGCGTTTGAGAAGTTCAGCTCTTTTCCTCATCTCTGCAGTTGCTGTTGTGCTCTTCACATGTGGCTTTGGAGCACTCCAAGTCCATAAGCACGATGCAAACCTGTTCTGCACAAACGGACAAGGACCTGGCCCTGCATCCTCAACACTGTGGCAAAAGGACTCAATGGCACAAGAACTCATTTATTTATGAAAGCATTCCTATTTGGATATATTTATCATATAACTTTTCATGATGTTCTGGGACTCTGTCATGTGGTATACTTAAAATATATTTTGGGATTCTGACATATTTGGAGCTGGGTCAGATGTGGAGCTTGGCTCTGGATCAGAATCTCACTTACGTTAAATCTAGTTGTGGTATGAAACCCTAGACTAGGGTTTGTATTCAAATTAAACAATACTAGAATCTTGTGAGCTGTTCGTGTAAGAGCTCAGCTATATTTGGTGTCTACCTGAGCAGCTGAGGCTTCAAATAAAGTCAGAAACGCTTGCTCAACTTTTACCAGCATGATCAGAAGTCTTGTTGAAAAGAAAAAAAAAAATCAGGCTTTTTTTAAAACCTAACTGGAATACAGGCTTTTCCCTAAAAAAAAATTAATATATGTATATCAATTTGGCCACAGGTTTGGGTTCACATCAGGGAATTAAACGAATTTTTCTTTCTAAGATGTTCCTTTCTCTGTATTTTCCTTAGCAATGAATGAGCCGATAACTTTAGGAAGGGAGGAAGAAAGATGACCAAAGCAACATAGCCACAAAATATCATGTATCTGATGGTGTTGAACACTGATATCAGATTTGTCATTGTGCACGTTACTGGCTTAAAACTCAGAAGCAAAATCCAAACCAGAATCAGAACGTAGCAGAACATTTATTTTGGCACATTAAACATGGAGGCACATATTCAGAACAGCTTGTGGAGGAACAGTCACACCTTTAAAAACAAAACGAATCCTGTGTTCGCACCTCACATGTGAAAACTGGACCTAAAAATAACATAATGGTTTCACTACATTAAGCGCACTACAGCACATGGAGCCATCAAGAACTCCCTTAGTTTCTGGGACCTCCAACCCATTTAATACCTGTTCCTTGCCGTGATCCCCACCTTGTCATTCTCCCCTTGCATAAATACACATTGTCGCATTTTAGGCTTACCAAGAGGTGCACAGGGGCTGTGGCCTTCTGGCAAGCAGGGTGGAATAAGAGGAGCGAAGCTACAGAGGAGAACCACGGGTGCCCCTGACCCAGCACCGACGCTGCCCAGGCTTCAGCCGCCTCCTCCCCAACCACATCATCCCGTTTTGTTCCAGCAGGGAGGCATCCAGCCTCCTGCGCCTAGTCCGCCAACCTGAACGTGGTAATGGGGGGTAATCAGGCAATTCACTTGAAAAGCACACTCCTGGTCTGAGCTAGCGCGTTAATGTATGCCCAGCCTGATGCGGCAGCAGCTGCTGAACACCTCTTATTGTTGCTGTAGGCAGGGGCATTGCCCGCCGGTGCCCCTCTCCCTTTCTGCCTCTCTGTTGGCGATCTGCTAACACAGAAAAACCTTAATTTATTCACGCCTTCCCTCCGTATGCCGTGCTCTCAGAGCCACCGTACATACTGACGGCGTGTTAGTGAAGCTCCGTGCGTGCTTATGAAGCACAGCAGGCAGCGCAGAAATGCTCTGTGCTATTTTTGACAATTACGCCATTTTATTTAATAGTGCGCTGACTAAAGGCTCTCCTGGATGCTGGAGATAATCCCCCCATAGTCCAGCCTGGTTAATGAGGAGGAGTCATCTTGTTTCCTCCCAGCGCTGCTCCCCTGGGAGTACCGCTGCCTGTGCAGATGCACAGAGGAGATGGTCCGTGTGCTCCCCCCACCCCAGCCCCTACCCCCCACAGTGCTGCTGCGAGGGGCCCTGCGCCTGCTGGTCCAGGGGGGAGTCTCCTCCCCACGCTGAGCTCCTCACACCGGCCAACAGGCCAGTGTGACATGGCTCTGCATAACTTTCAGACAAACCCAACTGTTCTGCCTCCTGAAGGGCAAGAGGCGTCTGCTGTTGTTAGTAAATGCATTTGAGGTATCGGCAGCGGTGAGAACGAACCAAAAAGTAAATCACCCGTTCCACCAACAGGAAGGACTCAAAAAGCATGAATCTGACAGGTCTTCATAAAAAAGTCATGAGACTGGCTGTGAATCTTCAAAGTACACAAACCCAGTTTGTTTTCAAGTTGACTTATGGTCTGAGCCTTTAGCATTCACATTTTCAAACTCTTCTGAGATCTGGAGGGCAAGAACTTATCTCGCTCTCTTTCTTTTCTCTGTTTAAACAGGTTCTTGTGCCATCCTGACCCTGGGCACTGGGCTGCAAAGGAGCAGACCCCCCCTGCCACCCCACCTCAGGCACCTTCCCCTCCGCAGGAGCTGCCACCCCTGGCGCTGTCTTGCGGAGAAGGACTGGGGGAACATGTTTCATTCTGAGACATCCCCAGATCGCTGGCTGCACATCCCTGCTCAACAGCTAAAGGAAACACTGGTGACCCAGAAAGAAAGTAGACATGAACAAAGCCTGGAGAGGAAGACTGTGGCATCGATGAGTAGGTTATCTTTGACTTCAGGAAGAATAGCAGAGGCCAGGGAACAAGCCAGCGTGTTGGCATCATGGTGATGGCTCAGAAAGCTACTTCTACCTTCAGTTTTCCGCACATGCGAGCAGCTGAGGTGCATGGGCTGAGGGGCACGGGCGCTGCCGTGCCCCGTTTGCTGCATGGGAGCCGCCTCCAGCAGCACAAACAGCCGGGGGCAGCCCTGCAGCAACCAGCTGTGGCGGTTTCAAAGTGAATGCAAGCCAAAGCTCGCTCTTTGTGCTGCTCACAAGGCCACTGTTAACAGGGATGGGGAAGCGGGGGGGGAGAGTAAAAAGCAAACAGTAATATGGTAACTTTCCCCTTAACACAGGAGCTATTACTGGAGTGCCTGTGTAGGGCTCACACAGCCCCTTTATTATGCGCACCTTTTAAGAGCTACCTTGCATGATAGGGCCCTTGTTCTCTCTCCCCCTCTCCTGCTGTAAGTTTTCCAGATGGAACGATACTCTCTTTAAGTGCTCCTTCATTACACTATCAGCTACCTCCCTCACCTGGCAAATAAAGGTTAATTGGCCCCGTACAATTACAGATTCATATCACAGGCACTCAAGATAGGCAAGATTAACTAACAATCATTGCAAAAATGGTAATGACTAAGCCAGAGACACCTTGAAATCATCACCCAAAGCTAAAAATTGTGACCAGTATACTAACCAGGTAACCATCAACTATGAAGTCATACAGTCATCTTTGGAAGCCATTTACAGGCAATTAAAGCAGAAGTCATATATGATAAATTGCAACACCTTCAAAATCTCAAGTGTTAAATGCCTTCATTCTAAGATTTCTAAGATATGGCTAATATATCCCCGGATTTTTTTTTAACTAAACTGCATGCAAGTGACCTTGTATTCTCCTCCGTTTTGATATTCTGTTTCACTTTGTTAGCAATTAGTACTACAGAAAAGACATCTTTAGCTCAGAACAGATTTTCAACTCATTTAACAATTCATTGTTGGATGATGGAAAAACAGTTGGATCAAAGACTGTAGCTAAATGGTTCATCTGAGTACAGAAATGCTGTTTATTATTTTGGAGACGTGTAGAAATGGCACTTGCTTTCTCAGGCCATCATTTCACGAGGGAAATAGCACATGAAGCTGGGTATTAACTCCTAATTCTGTCCACCACAATGGTTGCCACAAGTCAGCGGCGCTGCCTGTGGACTGAGACTGAACTTCATGTGAAAGCCCTTCCTTTAACCAAAATGGACCCGCATGAATCCACCTGCTGCAGCAGGGCTGCCCGACCCTACAACCCGCAGCACTCCTCGGTCAGTGCTACAGTCGTAACTTGTGAAGTACTTAAGGATGAAAGATACTGTAAAAAAAGGTTTGTATTTTTAGAGCTCAAAGGACGAGTCTTTATGAGTCTTTATGTTAGTCTTAGAACATCGTATGGCTTCAGGCAAGTACATGCTCCTTTTCAGGGCAAAACAGAGAAGTCGTTTTGGTCTCTGAATGGAAATGGGTTTAGAGAGGAAGCAAACTGTGTCTCTTAAATGGAAGCGAAAAGGAAAACGGTGCAGAGAGACGCGTGCCTGGCTTCCTTGAGAGTCCTCAACAGGGGAAGGGAGGGAGTCTTGTTAGACGGGCAAGATGTGGTCTACACTTGTATAGACAGGGAAATAAGAAAATAGCTTCAAGAGGTGAGAAATGCCAAAGAAATAAAATAGGTATGGTAAAAGAGGTGTTTAAGAGGCTTATTCTCCCTCAATGTATTCCCTGAAATCCTATTTAATATTAATGGGACTTGAATACACAGCTCATGGGGAAAGAACAGTGACCTTTGTGGGCTTAAATAGGATCCTACAAAATTCAGA
The DNA here is from genome assembly GCF_963924245.1 of Chroicocephalus ridibundus. Lineage (NCBI taxonomy): Eukaryota > Metazoa > Chordata > Aves > Charadriiformes > Laridae > Chroicocephalus > Chroicocephalus ridibundus. The sequence continues at coordinate 25,858,239 of NC_086288.1, forward strand.
GCAGCACAAGAGGTAGCCAAAACAAGTTACGTAAGTTCTGAAAAAAATGCAGAGTACAGATGCACAGAATGAGCCATTGGGAAAACAAAATAAGACCAAAAATCCAGAGAAAACGAAGAGATAGCTGATGTGGGAGCCATACCCTAAACTCAGGTAGCTTCCTTATCTCTAGTAGATCTCACTGACCTGTTGTAATGGCATAAGCTACGTAGCCCATAATAAAGAGCTACTGCTCGCTTCAGCCAGCAGATGACTGCAAAGATATATGTATTTTCAGCAGCTCATTACCGTAATGAGCGTTCCTTCCTCTTTCTGCTATGCCATGTGATAAATCCTATGATGAAATACACCTCCTTGCATCCTTTTTCATAAAGCCACAAACAAAGTACCTCAAGAGACAGCATTGCAAACATTGGTACTGAGCTATGATTCTGCTGGAAGCGTTTAGGAAGACGTAGCAGGTCAGTCTTTAATGGATATTTGGCAGTAGAGCTCTGAAGAAACCTGCAGAGCCAGGATGGGGTGGCAGTCGGAAAGGGGACAAGCTCTGCTGGAGAGAAGCATGCTGTCTCTGAACTAAGGGGACGATGAGACAGGCTTTAACTGGGCAGGGATGGTGGTGGTGGTGGTGGTGGATCACAGGAGCCACAGGAAGAAACAACAAAGGTGGGCTGTAAACACAGAGGGTGATTTATTTTGATGGGTGCCATCTCCTGACTGCAACAAATCAATGCACTTTAGCCTCAAATCTGGAAGAAGCGATGCTCTGGCAGACGCCTCTGAAAAGCTGATTGCTCCAGCGCGCACTGATTCGCAAGGGTACAAGTGGCAGCAGCGGGAGGGCTACAGCAGTAAACCTGCCCACGGCTTATCTGCATTTCTTTGTCAATCTCTCTTTTCAAAGCAGCATCTAGCGGAAAAAACCAAAGCCCAAACAAACCAGCCACCAGATGAAATTGCGAAGGCAGCGTGCAGCTCCCCTGAGAAACAGAGCAGGAGTTTGGTCATGGCGAGTGCTGAGGAGCGGCTGGCCTGCAGCGCACCTACCTAACCAGGAGGCTGCAAAGACCCTCAGGCTCTCCCATCGGTCCGGGAAGCTTTACATCATGGCTGGAGTTCATGAAGTTTTACAGCAGATTTATGGTATTGGTTTCAGAACTCTTCACTCTTTTGTAAGTGTATGGGACTTTTCCTATAAACAGGGATTGAGGACAGGGCTTTGGAGTATTTTTTACACATTGTAATCATATACAGGCATGCTATCACTTGCAAAAAAAAAATATTATATTCCATCTTTCTACGTGTATGTGTGTATATGTATGTGTGTGTGTGTATATATATATATACTCTCCCCCATTTTATTTTAAGCATATGGGCTGGTGTTCCTGTGGGTAAACCACCTAAAAATTAGTTCCAGAACAGACATGTTAATGGAGACTCAAATAACTAAAACGTAATGTACAGCTGATGAAGCCTTGGCAGCAAAATATTTAAGCGTTGCCAGAAAAAAAGTAGATTTCCACCTTACCGCCAAATTTCATTACCCTTTTGATGACCAATACCACCAGTTTGCTTTGGTCTTGGTAACTTTAAAGTATTCCTTACAGTCTAGAGATTAATGTATTGTTGCCTGCAGTCATAACGCCTAGGCCTGCGACGCTGTGAGATTTCTTTGGTTGAGCCGGGGTCGGCCAAGCTCGGTGCCCGGATGGGGCATTTCCCGGCTGGCTGCGATGAGCCACCGCCGAGCAGCGCAGCACGCCAGCCTGGCAGCACTGCCTCTGAGCGCGCTGCCCATCCCATCTTTTCCCATGTGGCAAAAAGCTGACAGGCGCTTGCTCACACCCATTACAGATTCCAGGAGGCATTTTATAGGTGAGTGAGTTATAGATGCCTATTTGCTGGCTTCCTGAGGGGGGCTGCTCCAATGCCAGTCTTTATATTCATCTCAAAGTTCATTGGAAAAGGTATCTTCACTTCCTTTCGGATCTGTTTTGTGGAGCATCTGCTATGTTTCATGCAGGCTACGGCTGATGTCTGTGGAAGGGAGTGATTCCTATGTAGGATTTACACACGACAGCAGCAGGCAGAGCATTGAGGGGCAGGCTTAATCCTCAGCTGTGCTCCAGCTGATATCAAAGAGCTTTTATATTTAATAAGTCTCAAACACTTACAATCGCAGAGGACAGAAAAGTACAGGAAAACACAGTAGAACCAAATTATCTTCCAGGGCAAGACGAAAGAGAAAATTAAGAGCACAGGGTTTCTTAAATGGGTAGAAGTCCACATTCAGTAACAGCGAAGAGCTATACACAAATCATCCTGCTGTTTCAGGAGGATAGTTTATCTAAATATGATGTCAGGCAAAAAAGACTGGAGCGCTGATGTTGGGTAGGTATGTGTCAGAAGGCAGACTTATGAGTACGTACCATGGGAGAGGACTTCTCCCCAAGCCTTTTTTCCTCTCTTTGTTTCATCCAGGAGAGCAAACTCCGCATCTCTGCTGACCCACCTGGCCTTCCACATCAAGCAGAAAATACTTCAGCTGCAGCGATCAAACATATTCCCTTTCCTGCCCCACCAGGGGAATGCTGTTCCCAAAGCCCGCTGGGGTCTGTTTCTGTCCCTCTAACACGGGGACTGTTTTAATTTTAGACCCGAGCCGTCCTTAACCAGAAACATCAGAAAGATACGTTTTTAGAGGTTTTAACTAACCCAGAACAAAACTCTCAGCTGGAAAAACAGTCTTCCTTAAATCCATCGTGCGCTTTCTTGCTACAAGGCATTCCCAGCACTGTGCACAGGGCAGCCTTGCCACATGAAGAAGCCACCTTCTTGATCTTGAGATCTGTCAAGCCCATATAAGATGGGCTTCATCCTGTCCCCAGCTAGCTGGCAAAACACAAGCTTGGAAGTTCCTGTATCTCCTCCCAGTCCCTGTATATATAAATACAAAGCGTTTTCTGTCACCGTTGATAGGTCTTTTCTGCCCTTCTGCTTTTTCATCCACAGTGCTATTATCCCCCACCATCAAAGCCTGTCCGTTCCCTTCTCTCAGTCCTACTCCTGCTCCATCAGGAAAGAGCCTTTAAGAGCATCGCTCTCAACGATAAAAGGCCACAATAGATTCCCTTTCTTCATGTTTCCCTCCAACCGTTACTGCTTTCTGCAATGTTAACACAGGGCTACCCTTCTGCCCCAGATTCCTCCTCTGTCAGCTCACAGCGTTACTGACGCTTGCTGGTGATCCTGTATGACCGCTTGCTGATATATTCCCGCTCACCTATAAAGACAGCATCTCTGCCAACTCCCTGAGGGACGCAGGCAGAGAGAGCATTTAACACACGTAACCGTCAGCTGGCTGTTTTTGACAGTGCAATCTTGGAAAGATAAAGGAACAGAAAAGGCTGTGTTGATTTCTGAGCAGATATAGTGCAATTTTCTGGGAAGCATACATGTGGAGAGCTCCAGGTGAAGAAGCAGCATAGCAGGGCTATGGAAAATGAAAGCCCTGCAGAAGAGATCCAGGACTACGGCTCGTGGCTGATACGGAGGATGAGAAATTAAGAAGTTACCTCGTGGTCCCTTTCTCCCATAAGTCAGTACTCACTGGGTTAGACCTCCATAGCCAGCATCACCATCAAAGACTTAAATTTTCTTACAGGCATGGCAAATAGGGAAAAGAAAACAGCTTGACTTTACCTTTGGTGCAAAAATAATACAAGTAGTGTAAAGAATATGACAGCTACAAGAAGTCTATGACAGTAATTTGAAGAATCTGTGCCCCTGAAAGATGCAGTAAAGTCTCTGGCAGCTGGAGGCCTGACAGAGTTGAGATGATGCAGACACAGGGCTGGGACCTGTAATCCCAAGCAGCCGGGCTATTTTATTATGCTTATTCACGTGAATACTTGTGAAATCTACAGGAGATCTATGGATTCTTTAGATGATAATATCTCTGGGCTGGAGTCCTTTATCTCCTTACTGGTGGCAAGGAAAAAATGTCCTAAATGTTTATGATTGGGTTTCAGATGCTTCTCTGACTGCCAGCTTACTTTTTCAGCTCTAGGACTCTCCAGAGGCTGTGCTCAGTAACACCTTAGTTCCATCGTTTTAATGATAACAACTTAATTTTTGCCCAGATATCACAGGTATCTTATCTCATTCTCCTTCCCTGAGAATTTCACATGGAAGAGGTTACAGCGCTCTTCATAGATGGAGAGACATCTGAAAGAGACATTTAACGTCTATTTTTTGGGTTTTATGGAATCAGCCTCAATGGCTTGCCATCCCATGCCCTATAAAGCGGCCTTTCAAAGCTTTTACAATTGTGCAGCCTTCAAGGAATTGGTCTTTTTACCTCTGTAGAGAGAGAAAGAGAAGCCTAGAGAGTCACAAAGGCAGGAGCTCTGGAAAGCCTGCCGGCCATCTTCACGTGCTTCCCCCTGCAGCACACGACAGATCCAAGGCCATTGCCAGGAGAAAGGGAGTGGGTGATCTGACAGCTGGCAGTTTGGTGGGGATAAAAGGTCTGAGACAACCAAGGTGTCTTCTCAAAACATCAGAGAAAGAAGTTAAATCTGTAGTACAAACTTCTTTTTGCACCTGATAGTAACTCTGTTTGGTAGGTCTTGTCATGGACTTACAGGCAGCTTAAAATTTACTTTGTTCTGATCCAGAGAAATGAACTGGTTATTTTGCAGATGCAGATAAGCCTTTTAGAGTAGGGTTTGATGGTTGGTCCGTTCCCGCCCCCCCCCGCCTTTTTTTTTTCCTGGCTGGGGTGTGATGTAGTTGGGCATTTTTATCTTGCCGGTAAAGGAATTCCTATACATACCTGATCTGAGCATGATTGGGAAGGAGAGATTTTTCTTGGGAAAATTTGTATGAACAAGCAACAACTTCCCAGAAAAATTTGTTCATGTCCTTCAAAAGTGGATTAAAGTCTCCAGCTGCTAATGGCACAGCATTTTGAAACTGTACTTGAAAAACTGGGGAAGGGACCATCATTGATAGAGAGAGTCAAATTAGGAACTAGCATAGAAAAAAAGGCAAGAAATAATAAAATTGGAATTTCTGTTGAATCCAGGCTTGATCTCAAATTTTTGTATTTTATTCTGAATCTGGATGAATTCTGATTGTCTTCAGAAGAGTAAGATAAATTTGTTTGAGATCTATCGTCCACTACTAAAATAAGAAATACATTTGATTTATATCAACATCATTGAATTCTAGAACGTAAGAAACCAAATCTGAAATTGAATTAGTTCTCAGGTTTTCCTTTCAAGATACAACAGCTTTGAGAGTTATGACAGGGCACTCGTGCTCAGACTACTGACTTTTTTCACACCCTGCTGAACGATGTGACACATTTTCCCTGCGATGTGACTGACTGGGGAGGTGGTAGTGAGCCCGTAGACACCCGTGCCCAGACCTCGCTGTAGTAATGAGAGATTCAACGACTGATTGGAAAAGACAAATCTTCAGAGCCCACCGCTGCCTTCTTCAGACCTAGCGACATAAAATAGAAACCTCAAGAGGAACCACTAATAACATCAAGAAGGGAAACTGAAGATAACCGCGGGTACTGGAGATCCTGATAAAGATATTCTCTTGATATCATCATAGTAATTTAGTTAAACAGAGAGAGGAACGTGGCCCTGAACAGAGCTGTGGAGGCCAGTTTATAACAAAGCACTGATACTCAAATACGCAGTGATTGTAAGAATATATTTTATTCCAGAAGAATTGCTTGGAATATACTCATTCCAAATTAGGAAAAAAAAAAAAAAATCACCAGACTTTATCTATCTTTAAGTCAGTTGGAGGACACCGTCCACTGAACCAAGGGAAGAATTCCTGCGGCAACTAACTCTCTCACCCTCTTAAAACCCATACAGCGATTTTTCTTGTGCTTGCTTCCTGGCTCCTTCCTTTTAATTTGGTAATGAAATCATCTTCCTTCCGTCTGCTGCCTCTTCTGATTCCTAATTGTTTGTCCCATGATAATCTTTTTTGTCTTTGACCCACAACATCTGTAGGTTTCAGAAGGTTCAGCCCACTTTAAGGATATAAATAATTGACAGCGCTTTTAGAAATGTTAGTTTACCTGCATTATAATGATTCTATGATTCTGTGGCTGTCGCTGTCCTGTGCTCTCCACCTTTACATTTCTGGTAACGTTGTCTTTGTGTTAGGGCATAAAAATATCCGCAGAGTTACTGTTGCCTTTTTCAGAGATGGTTTGCAGTGTGATCTCTCAGGAGTATACTCTTTATTGTAATAATTTCTTGAAACATAAAATAGAACCATAGAATCACAGAATGTGTCGGGTCGGAGGGGACCTTTAAAGGTCATCTAGTCCAACCCCCCTGCAGTAAGCAGGGAAAATCACTTCTTAAAAGTAACTGTTTCTGCATGCAGAAATTATTTCGTAATGACCTCCCGTGAAAAAGGTAGGAAAAAAGCAACCAGAAATTTGGAATTGAAAAGATGTAGGAAATCTCCCTGTTGTATAATTAGCTTTTTGTGCTGGATCCTACATCTTGACCCTCATCTTGTCATTTTTACATCCCCCAAATACTCCAGCACATGTGAAAGTTTACTTCCATGACTAATCCTATTGATTTGGACTACTCACGTGAGCGAAGTTACATGTTAATGCAGGACTTTGCAGGCTCAGAAACTCTTCATCTGAACCTTGTCCTCCCAGCCTTTTGCCAGGACCCATGAATTCCAGTGGTGTTCATCCATATACAAATAAACAAACCAAGGGAACCAAGGGTTATTTGTTGGCCTGGAGCCAGGGCAAGGATGCCTTTTTTTTTCAGTCTGAGGTTCTGAAACCTGGTCTCCTCGTCCCATTTCTGATTATGGTTCTTCATTCTGGAAAATTCTTGCCAGGTCTTCCCAAGCGGCGACTGCATCTTAAAGCAAGTATTTGAAGCTATGACAAATGTAGGATAGTTGGTTTATCTGTTATGAAGTGTTTTGTAATACATTCACATGAAAAACGCTTGTGAATTTTAGTAAAGAATAACATGCAAGGTCTGAATTTTGTCTTGAATCAGTCAGTTTGTAGGTCTAGGAGAGCTGGTTTCATCATGTTGAAAAAGGAAATCCTGTGAAATATATTAAAATCCAGATGCAAGGGGTTTTTTATATATTTTTTTTTTTTTTATTATCAGGTTTGCCAAAATACCAGTAAGGTTATGGAACTAATAAACTAAATCCTATGCTCATGTGACTCAATTGCCTCTAGTCTGCAGATAAGTCTGACTTAAAGATTCAAATATATGAAGTGTTTGTACAGTAGATGTGAAACGAGTATATCTAAGTATTAAATCACAAGCAAGTGTTATCCATCTGCTAAGTATATTAATGTACTGCATCATGTATACTGTACTTTAATGTGCTTATATGAAATTTAAAGTGACAGAAGGCAATCAATTTGGATATTTGAAAATGAAAGGCTTTTCCAGGTTTTTGTCCCCAAACAGTGAAGTAAGTTGTTTTCTGGGTTTTTTTTTTTTTTTGGTGATTCTGTGCTATCTTGGCAGATATTATGAGCAGCTCAATGAGAAATACCATACTACCCAGCCTGCCACAGACCTGAGAAGGGAGGTAAGTCACAGGAGTGCTGGACTCTGGTTCTACCTTCTGTTTTATCCCCGTAAGTATACAAAAGTTGAGTAAAATGTCATTTAGGGTGCAAGATGCGCTCTAATTCAAAGGCTGAACTGAGCAGAAGCAAGAGGAATGGAGGAAGCAGTAGAATGCACACAGAATTCAAGTCTATGTATAATGAATAATAGATAAGCTCCATTTGAAAGCAGGAACATTTGGAAGAGAAGGTTTTAACTCTGTCTTGGAGCACACATGGCCATTGTTAACCATTCAAGCTTTTATCCTTGTGTGTGTCACCTCAGTTCCAACACAGAGTCCCACACTCCAGTTTCTACTTGTATTTATTCTCTGCCTTTCTTGACCATGTATGCAAAATATTTTACAAACTGAATGCGGCTCGTCGTCTCAGCAGATGAGTACTTATTTTTCGCTGACCTGTTTTTGTGTCATTCTAATCGCAAGTTTATGTTGTATCTGGTAAAGAAATCCAGTAGTGGATTGTGTATTGGTCAGCCAGAATACGACTGTAGACATAAAAATATGGAAAGAACTCCAGACATTAGTCCTGTCTGGTGGAAAATTGTTATCTGCAAACACCATCCACATCTTCAAACACAGACCCATGAAATGCAAACAGTAGCATCTTGTGTCAATACCTTTGGCCTGGTCCTGCACGAGGTCTGCTGAAACGTGGCGTTTAAGAGATTCGAATCTTCAAAGTGAGAGCACTCCCCTCCTGGTGGGAAGCGTGGCTGCCTCCGGTCTGCGTGCATGAGCACTTCAGTGGACCCTATTTAAAATTCTCCTCGTCTTTTGCTACTGTTCGAGTTGAATCGCTGCAGATTTGCTGTCTCTTATACTCCACCTGCATGTGTTAATAGCCAGCTCGATTATATCTGGGGTACAGTTCTAATTTCAAGCTGCTTTATTCTAGCTACCAGACACAAAACAGGCATTTTAAGCATTTTAAGTGTTTTGTAACCTGAACTTGCGTGGTATATCACCTTAAGTGTGACCAGCAACATCTGAGATACAGTTCTTGCCTGCAAGTAGTTAAATTACTGTTCGCCCATGTGAACAGCCATCTGTTTTACTCCTGTTGTAGGAGTTTGACTCCTTAGACCAAGTTACTCGCTCTAATTCAAAACCTATAAATCTTCACCAGTAAAAAAAATGTAAAAAATAGTGTCTAAAAAAGAGAGAGGGGAAAAAAAGAAAGAAAATGAGGTTTTTTCATTGCATGGACAGCATTCTCAAAAGTGCTACAGCAATCTGGTTTCAATCTTAGCTATGATCCTAAGTAGATGCCTTCTTGACTCTGGCATCATCATGGCTGCAAAATAAGAAGCAGGCTCACTGGCACCGGGCTGGATTCGCTCTGCCTCCCGCTTGCAGAAAGCCAGCAAAAGCAGCAAAGCTGAGTCCTACGTGGTTTTTTTTTCTCCAGTTTATTGTGTTTAGATGGGGTAAGCATACTGCAAAGCTGCCGGTTGTCCACTTGATGGTATCAAGTAACTGAACACGGGAGGTACAGCTGCTTAACGCTCTCTATTCGGGCAGACGCGACCAGATAATTTCATAACGGGGAAACCAGCTGCGTTATGTTCTTCACCTACACTAGCAACTCCTGCGCTAGATTTAACCAGATTTGTGTTTAATTTAGCTTGCTGCTCAGATTCCGTAGTCCAGCCTAGTCTATTCTGGACCAGCCTTGCTGTGAGGTGGATTAATATGCCTCCATCAGGAAAATCGCCATGGTTTTTCTGTAAGAAGAAGACAGAGCTAATTTGCATCTTCAGAGCCCCTCTGGTGTCTATTTCTGTGTGAAAACACATTAAAATAAAGCTATCTGAGATGATTTATTATAAAATTCTGTCATTTCTAAGCATTTTAACAAACTTCTAGATGACATCTTTACCAGAACCAAGCTGCGGCAAAAAGAAAAAGGTAGCTTTAAGCTGGAGCGAGCAGGAAGGCTTGGTACTGGTCTTTCTCCTCTCACGCTTCTTCATCATGTCTTCATCATCTTCATCCTTTGTCTGAGGATACATGTGAGGAGATAGACGCACAAGGAATGGGTGAGCCTGGTCTATTTTCAGAGGTGAGACCAGACAGAGCTAACAGTTCTCCCAGGTGTGTAGAGGTATAGATACCCATTGCAAAAAAAAAAAAAAAAAAAGGGGGGGGGGCAAAAAAAAGCCTGAAAACAATTTCTTGGACATTTTAAAGTTGTTCTTGCCAGGTTTGGGCTTTGATTCTAGTACGGCAGAGTTTTCTGTTTGTGCCAGACAGAAAAATAAAGGTTTCTTGTTACACTTCTTTGGAATAAGAAACATCTAGCAGGAGATTTGCTATCCAGTAGGAAAGCAGCTTTGCATTGTGTCCCACAGAAATATGGTGATCTGGCTCATTTGGTGAATTTTACAATAAATCTAATGCAACAAGGGACTTCCCGTCTCAGGCTATTTCATTTCTGATTTTGAATACGCCTTGTCCAAAACAAGTGGAGAGCATGATGCTGGGAAGGAAAGATGCTTGGACAGAGAGATTGCATCTTTCGGCCAAGCAAAACATGGAGCCAGGTCACATTGTTATATGGGTACACGGTCGTCTGTGCCCTCTATGGGGTACTGAGGCAGCCAGGGGAGGTCCATATCTGCAGTGAAATAAAAAGAGCTGATCTCGGGTGAAATTTCACCCTAGCCTAGAGGAGGCAGCACCCGCTCGAGTATGGGACTGGCAGCAGCGGGGTGCGGGCAGCCATCCTGCCACAGGCGGTGCCTCAGTAACCCCTGGCATAAACCGGAGAGGATAATCATATCCTGAGGGTTTGCAGCTTTGCTTTGCTGGATGTCACCACGAGCAGGGGTGAGTGATGGCACTGGCTACTAACAGCAGGGGGTAATGCTAAGCGCTGGAGCTGGCGCCGATGGCTCCCAGCGCCTTGCTGGCCCAGCAGCCGCTCCGAAGCAGCCTGGGTACTGCTCATACCAGGCTCAGGGAGCCCATGCCATGCACCAAATAAGAGCATGTGGGTATTATTTGTTTTCTTCTGTCAGATTATTAATTCCAAATACCATTTCGTCTTCTTATTGCCAAGAGATAGTCTGTGAGCAAGTCCTTATTTTGAAAAGAGCAGTTGTTATTCACAAGTCCTGATCATGAGGTATGTGTCGCTTGGGGCAATTTGTTTGCAAACTTTTGTTCATTGCAACTATTAACTGTTTATCGTGAAGAAACTATCGCCTAGGGCTATATCATCGTGATTTCTTCTCCCTGACTAGAATTCACCAAACTTTGTTTTAGAAAAGTGAAAGACAAGTTACAAAGAATAAATTACTAGCTATGAACTTCTGGTACACTTTATTCAAAATCTAAGTAATTACACTGAAACCCACAAAGCTTTTTGGATCCGTGTCTTCACGGCAGTTGTGATTGCTTGAATACTTGGGAAACAATAGGTAATAAAACTGCACAAATACGACTCCATAAGGAAACTTGATTCCTATTCGTAAGCCAACGCTCTCAGTCTTATCTGAGAAGCACCATAGTTGGACAAGTCTTTTTTTCATCCCACGAGTCTTTATATCTTGTCAGTATTGTGTCCAGCTTTGGAGTCCTCAGCACAAGAAGGACGTGGACCTGTTGGAGCAAGTTCAGAGGAGGGCCACAAAGATGATCAGAAGGCTGGAGCACCTCTCCTATGAGGAGAGGCTGAGAGAGTTGGGGTTGTTCAGCCTGGAGAAGAGAAGGCTCCAGGGGCGTGTTATAACAGCCTTCCAGTATCTGAAGGGGGCCTACAGGAAAGCTGGAGAGGGACATTTTACAAAGGCATGCAGTGATAGGACGAGGGGTAATGGCTTCAAACTGGAAGAAGGTAGATTTAGATATCAGGAAGAAATGTTTCACTATGAGGGTGGTGAGACACTGGAACAGGTTGCCCAGAGAAGTTGTGGATGCCCCATCCCTGGAAGTGTTCAAGGCCAGGTTGGATGGGGCTTTGGGCAGCCTGGTCTAGTGGGAGGTGTCCCTGCCCATGGCAGGGGGGTTGGAGTAAATGATCTTTAAGGTCCCTTCCAACCCAAACCATTCTGTGATTCATGTGAGTAAATGCCAACCAGGGTGAACTACGTGTTCCTTCAGAGGCTGGTTCTGCTCTGAGAAGCTTCTCTGGTTCACAAGAAATGCCACGCCAAGTGCTACATAGGAGATGCGTTGTGGTAATGGCAAGATGAGAACCAAACTACAACAGGTAAATGCAGCATTTGGAAGATAAGAGGCAGAGGGGAAAGGAACAAACACGCTTTCCAGCAGGCCACGCCTGCAGTTTTTTGGATGTTGTTGCTTCTTTTCCAGTCTTACAAACCGGGAGCAAGGAAAACGGATTGGTGTGCATGCCACAGCGAAGAAGCAACTTGGCAAATAAACAAACAGAAAGTAAATCAGGTAAAATCAAACCGACTGCATGCAACAGGGAGTCAGTGCGCGCCGCTCCTTTGGAAGCGAGCCCTCGCACCGCTCCGGCAGCCGGACGCGGAGTTATACGCGTTTCTCCTCCGCGCTCTAAAAATAAGACGGGCACGGCAGAGCTCTCCCCGTGTTTTATGCCCCGCCGTGGGCACCACAGCCCGCTCGCAAACCGCCGTAAATTACCGCGGTTCTCCACAACTTCCCCCGGCGGGGCCGGACACCCCTCGCAGCCCCTTTCCCGGCCGCGGCCGCTGGCTCCCCCCGCCTCAAAACCCGCGGGGCGCTGCTTCCCCCACCGCCATTTGTTAGTCTAATTGCCCACCGCCTAGGTGAATACATTATGCTGATGAGGGCGGGGAGGTGGGCCGGCGGGCGGGCCCGGCGGCGCGGCTGACAGCGGGGCAGCGCGGGGGCTGCCTGCCTCTTGCCGCCTCCTGCCTGCGCCCTGCCTGCTGCCTGCCGCCCGGCCGGCGCGGGGGGTTCCTGCCGCCTGCGGGCTTCCCCGGCTGCTGGGCGCCGGCGGGCAGGTGCGGGGGAGGAGGGGGGGAGAGCAACAAGTCCGGCGGCGGGGAGGAGAGCGGGAGGCGGAGGAGGGGGGGGTTTGGGAGAGGGGGGGGGCGCTTCCCGCCCCGCGCCTGAAAACCTCTCTGACAAGTGGCAAACCCGTAGCAGAGCACGCTGCTCCTTCCGAAGGGCGGGTGGAAGCCGCGGGGGGCTCGCCCCGCACCCAGCCTTGCTGCCGCCTTTTGGCTGCCCCCCCGCAACCCCCCTCCTCGCCGCCCCCCGCTGCGGGGCTGAGTCGCGACCCGCTGCCGGCCGGCGGGCGCCGCCGCTTCCCCTGGAAAGTGTGGGAGCCGGTTGCGGGCTTTTCTTCTACTTATCGCGTTTTAAATTTTATTTTATTTTTTTTTTAAATTATTATTTCGCTTTTTTGTCGTTGATTTTCTCGTACTTTATTGCTATTACCTCTTTTGTTGCCGCTGTTTGCGAACTAATTGCCTCCATGGGGGGCGGAGGAAAGGAAATCAAAGGTGCCGCAGCTGAAGGGTGTAAAAGCGCGCCGGGGAAGAGCCGGGGAGCCGCAGGACGGGATGGCAGCGGGAAGCCCGGCAGCGAGAAGCCCGGCTGCGGCGGCGGGGAGCGGTGCGGCTCGGCGCTGGCCGCCCTCCTCTCAGCGCTCGCCGCCGCCTCCTGCGTCTACCTGGGGGTGCGGACCAGCGACCTCCAGGCCAGGGTCGCGGCCATCGAGGGCGCCCGAGGGGGTTTCTCTGCCGCCGCCCCGCTGCCGCCGCTGCCCGGCTTTTCCCTGGAGCAGCTGAACGCGATGATGCAGGAGAAAGTGGAGCGACTTCTCGCCCAGGTGTGCGGGACGGGGGTGGCCGCTCTCAGCCTTGTGCGTGTGCCGGGGATGGGGGATGATGTGTGCGGGGGCACGGGAGGCCGGCTGAGGCGATGGGGGCGGGGGGCGGCCGGAGCAGCTCCTCGGGCGGGAGAGAAGCGGGGAAAGCGAGCCCGCATCCCCGGGGGGGCGGCGGTGCCGGGGGAGGAGGAAGCGGTCTGGGGAGCGGGGGGCTGGCAGGGGACCCCAATGGGACCCCTCCGGCGTGGGGTCCCAATCCGTGACTTGCCGCCGAGCATCAGTCCCGACGTTTCCCCATCTCGGGGAAAAGATAAATAAAAAGCGGGGACGGTTGGGGGGGGGGAGAGCGGGGGCTTTGCGGCGGAGGTGGGAGAGAGCCGGTGGCGTCGGGCTTGTTTTTGTTGTTGTGGGGGGGCGGAGAAGTCGGTGAGACACCTTGGGTCGAGTCCAGGCGAGGAAGCGATCGCTGGCCGCGCACCCCATGGAATAGCGGTAAATCCCAGTCCGCGGCCGCGCGGGGTGAGCTCCCCCGGTGCCCTCACGCCGCTTCTCTCGCCCCCACAGAAATCCTACGAGCACTTGGCAAAAATACGAGTTGCGAGAGAAGCGCCTCCAGAGTGCAACTGCCCACCAGGTAACACACACAGCTTGGCAATCTCCTCTCTGAGGCTCGTAACGGGGGGGGGGGGGGGTGGTATCCCGTGTTTTTTCAAACACACATAAGTCGGATCCAGGGGCTGCCTCTTCCATCAACGGCTTTACCTTGGGTGGAAAAGGTGTAAAGCCCAGAATCAGCTGTTTCCACTGTGGCACTGGATTGGAAGTAATGCTAGTTAACCCCCCCCCCCCCCCCCCCCCCCGCCATGTTAGGCTGGGCGATTCCAAACAATAACACTTATTAATGATCTACTCTGGCAAGAAAAAAAAAAATATTCTGTTTCAAATAGGGTAGTACTGAATCAAGGGATTGTGTGCTTACCTTGGGAAGTAGAATAAAAGTTCCAAGCAAAAATATTGAGTGGTTTCTAACATGTATTGCAAAGGTGGAGAGTCCGTTGCAAGTTACCAGTAATAAACACAAGAGCTTTTCAGTCTTGTTTTTCTGTAGTTGTAGATGAAAGCAGTTCCCCTAGGATGGGATTGCAGGTTTCATACTGAGGGTTCAAAACTGTGTCTGTTTATGCAACCAGTGATGTTGCTAGACTTTGGAAATGGGGCCTCCTAGTACTGGGATGAGTTGTTTGTACACACATGCCGCAATGTTTCCTGTGCTTTTTTGTGCTGCTTTTTGACAGTCTGATAACTGGCAATATTGTTTTAGCTTTATACACTCCTGCAATATGTACCTGAGTTCCAATGGCACCTTAAAAATCAAGAAAATAATGCCAGTGTTTCACAGGGTGCTGTAGGAACTCCAGCATCCTCTGCATGATGAAGCACATTAGACACACAGTTTGCTTTATGTATCCTGCCGCTCTGTTTGAAAAAACATCTCCTTTACAGGTGGAATATCGACTGTCAGCAAGACTTAAGCCGATGATGTTTGCCAATGGGATGTGTGGTAGTGGTGTGTATATAAGGAAGGAGCTCCTCTGGTTTAGGTTTTAATTCCTGCCTCATCAGTCTGAAAGGACTACTGAATCTCAGTCTTTAAACTGACTCCAATGATTGGTAGAGTATTTTGCTGATGATACAACTGAGAGCTGGGGATTTACTGGCTGGTATAGGAGTTATCATGGCTAGTGTGAAAAGGACGATATATCTGACTAGGACTGTTTTAAAAGAGCGCACAGAATTAATCGACTCCCAGTTAGTTTTGGTAAGGAACATTGGTTTCCTGCTGTACTATATATAACTTTTTCCTTTTAGGCTAACGTGAGCATACAGTGTTGATCTTATTTTTTCTGTTGCTTAACTGCAATAAATTACAAGATTCAAGTTTGCGCACTAAGAATGAGGGTTGCTTGTCAGGTTGTATGCAAAGATGTATTCTGTAAGCCTGAAACATGGTTGATTTTGATGCCAAGCTCTTACCCTCTTCCTTCTCCTTGCTTAAATTCATCTGTTATAATGTTTTTGCTTACTATTTTCATACTAAAGGTCAGTATCTACTGTTTCACAGTTGGTGTTATGTGCTGCTTTACTTCCCCACTACCACTAGAGCTCCACATCATACCAATTTTTACCTGACTTTTTTCTTAAGAAGTATGCATTATCAAATAGATAATGAGCAGCAGAATATTCCTCACATGCATTGTAGAAATCCTCACTAGATGAAAGTCAAAATAAAGTGATCTGGGAAACGTTTTCGAGGGAGCAAAGCTCATCGGGCAAATTCACATGAATTATAATAAAAGAAAAAAAATAAATTGCAGAAAGGACTAGCTGGTATGGGGATTAGAAATGTGATACGGAGCTTTTCACCTCTGGGTAGCTATTTCAGTTTGGAAGCAAGTTTTGTAGTGACTGAAGGATGTTGCCATGTGATAGCCTCATTTCGGACGGCTTAAAATGAGTTGATGCTCTCATGCTTGTCGCCAGCGGACAGGTGTCTACCTCAAAATGGCATTGTCTTGGGAGCCTCGGCTGAGAGAAGGGCTGAGCAGCACCACCTGAGCAGTGCCTTCCTAACAGCAGGCATTAGGCAGGAGAGGACAGAGTGAAAAAATTGCTGTTTCTTCGTTTGGTTCACTCTGTTACAATTCCTTTTCCACTGGGCAGGATGGACTTTTATTTTCATCCTTAATGCTGCCATTACAAATTTGGACCACGGTGTTCGGAAAGGCATTTGGTTTAACAGGAAAAGTATCATGGAAGTGCAGTGGTTTTTCTGTTGCCTGCTATTAGTGAAGCCAAAGAGTAAACTGCCTCTTTTCTTCCCCACGTGATTCCATTTTGCTGCTTTACTCTGCTTGGCTTCTGTATTTCTTCCCTGGCTTTCTGTAATAATAAAATACATGTCTGTTAGAGATGACTTTGGAAAGCCTTCATGGTACAGAGGTGATTCTTTGAAACCTCTCTATGTCCCTGTAACATCCCTGTGAGAAAAGGCAGCTGCCAAATGGCCACCAAGACAGTTTCCGTCATCCTGCTCTTTAAAGAGAAATAAAGATTATTTAAAAAAAAAAAAAAAGGTGACATTGTTCTCTACCAGAAGAAGAGAGGGAAATTCAATCTGCAGACAGGAGGGTGGGAATGTGGCCTCTGATTTGGGATTGAAGTTATGCAACTGGTGTAGATCTCATTAGCTTGAGATGTTCATCCCCTTGTGGCTCTCCATGGCAGGAACTTGCACGTTCAAAGGAAACTGGGCTTGAATGGCTCAGATACCAAAGGCAGCCAGATTCCCAACTGCTCGGAGCTTGCAGAGCTCTCCACATGTAGCTCCTTTTAATTCAACAGTAGCCTTGAACTTTGTCTAGAGTGAAGAGTGGTCATGTTTCTCCTTAAAAACTTTGTTTTCACTAAATGTGCTTTTTCTAATTATTATTTTCTGATTTATAAAAAGAAGCACAACATGAGGAGACGTTAGAGTTTTGATTTTAATTCTGCAGGACTAAAACCAGATACCAAAGATTTTTGTAAATATTTTTAAAATGACAATAGCAGGCATTCTTTCTCCTCTTAAAGCAGAGTAATAAAGTTTGAAAAGTAAATGCATGCTGACATTCCTCTTAAATTACCTCAGCTCTAACAGGAGTGCCAGCTTAAATCCCATGCTTGCAACTAGCGCTGCAGTCACTGCCAGCAGTGAGCCTTCTGCACATAGGACTGGGGGGCAAATGGAGTGCCTAAAATTATTTTAAGTGTAACCAATTGATTTTTTTCCTTTGCCAGATTTATTTATTTAGTGTAAATTAATGTTTCCCTACTGTAAAAGGTGGACAACAACAAAAAAAGTAGATGTGTATGTAATTATTTCATATGTTTGAATCTTTCTTTAAATGGCTGCGGGAGCATAATCAGCTTTTATGAGGAACAGTCAAGCACAGTGCTGGATACTTCTTACCAAGTGCCAAGAATTATACTGTTGTGGAAAGAGTAACACGTGCAGAAAGCACAGGGATACTCCCAATTCAATGGAGTTTTAAGAAATTCTTAGGCTTTTGTAGATTCTTCAGACTCTTCTCTCCCAGAAAGGCTTCACATGTGTACCTAGGACCTGTGGACTTCAACAGAAATGAACACATGCCTGCATGTTTTAGTGAATTCATCCTTTATGGATGAATCCACTTTAAGGCTCATGTGCCATGATGTTTTGTTCTGGAAGTGGTCCTCAGAGCCTGCTCCGGCGGTCAGATGATGTTGGCAGAAGTAGGAGTCAAGTCTATTGACTAGGAAGGTTAGCAGGTGATCGTGTATGGTTTTGCATGTCCCTTTAGGCCAGTTCTGGGAAGCAATGTATTTTTTTTCTTCTCTTTTCAGGAAGACCTTTATAATGAATTTATTCCTTTAAAAAAAAAAAAATGAAACCAAAACCAAAAAAACCCCCCAAAAAGCCAACAGTATGATATAAATAGGAATGTGCCTATGTGCCATACACTTCTTTAACTCTGCATCGCCAAAGGATAGGTTGCATAACACAAGAGATGTTTTTTTATCTCTAACTGCCATGACACACTGTGTATGTATGCTCGCTGTAGCTTGCATGTAAAATGATGGGGTTTGCAGGTTTTGCAGTTTTTCTTTGGTTGAGTTTCACTTTTTCATTTTTTTTTTTCTTTCTCCACAGAACACTAGCTAAATTTCACGGGGTACCTGGTGAAGTTGACCAAACAAGTTTAGTTATGTTTTTCTTTTGTGCCATAGGCAGTTTGTTCCTTTGCTCTTTCTCTTCTATCTTTCCTATCAAGAAACCTGCATTTTTCTTCCTATTGTGTTCAGGTACCTGTGGCTTCAAACCCTTTCCAGGCACAGACGCTGTCATCATCCTTTCTTAGCCAGCTATTTTGTGCTGTTTTTGTAATCATGTCATCTTGATTCTCTGTTCCAATCTTAAAGAGCTTTATGGTTTGGCATTTGAAATGTCTCTTATTTCACTATGCAATTTGCTGTGATCAGGTTATAAAGCTTGTTTCAGTGTAGTGTGTATACAAACCTGTTTGTTCAGGAGATGAAATGCCATAAGCCAAGATGTTTTCCGGGGGATAGAGAATACCAGTTGGTCTTATTCTGGTTATAGTAATTTTCATGGGAAAACTGTGTTCTACGGCTACAGTCCTTTGGTAGGGTGATGAGTTTGCTCTATGTTAGTTGGTAGCAGCATGAATGGCAAAAATCAACATGTTTTAGCATCCCAGTGCCGTTTTTGTCTTCCTAAGCATCTAATGTTTGTTTTGCCATGTAGTGGAAGTACAGTTTGGGCATTCTTTCTTATTTCCGTGTTTTCCATAAGTACTGTTTCCTGCGGCATTTTGATTAGTGAGGCTGAAAGAACGGAGGAGAAATCAATTTTGGGGATTAAAAGAATCCTGAAATAGGTATCAGAGGGTATTACTTTTTTTAAAAAAATTATGATTCAGTTCTGTAAAGGCTGAAGAGGTAAAGAAAAAAGGAGCTGACTTAAGTGTTTACCAGTAGAGAGAGACAGAAGAAAATAAGATAGAGATATATATAGAAAGTATCCATATATATATAGTATGTTTTTCCCTATTACTTAAAATTCCAGAGTATGCTATCTGAACCTAGCTCCCAGCACTACTTATTTCTGCCATGTTGGTATCATCTATTTGCTGAATGCAGTGCTCAGCTCTAATTTTGTAATTTTTCTGACAGGGCTTTGAGTTCCCCTTTCATACCTTCACTGGTTTGATATTTTTCATTTCAGTTCCTAGATAAAGATGTTTATTGATGTGCAGCAGCATGCAACCTTCTGGGTAGTCTGTTGTCTTGTTTGGATGACTGATTAGAGATACTGTTTTCTCCCCACAGAATAGCTAAATATATTTTATTGGCTAAGATGTGACCTTTTAATTCCCTTCCCTCTGGGTAAGGAGATAGGGTGTGCAGCATGATGAATGAAACATACTGTGGCTCAAAGGAGAACTGATTGACAGCAGACTGCACCAGATTTCTGTCTTTTGTAATATTACTGATGGCAGTGGTGGTGTAACAAAGGTTGATTTGACCACGAAAGTATTATTAACAAAAGTTTTTTTTTTTCTATGACTTGAATTAAAATTTATTGAACTTCCATGGTTTTGTAAAACAAGGTGTATTAAAAGGAAGGTTTGATTGCATGCATTGACTGTTCTTATATGAGATTAATATTAATAAAAGAACATGTATTTTATGTTCTTATGATTCCTTCCATGTGGCAGCTCTCCATCTCCAACTGGTGAAGTGTCAAAGCAGTTCAACTACAGAGTCATAGACTCATAGAATGGTTTGGGTTGGAAGGGACCTTGAAGATCATCTAGTTCCAACACCCCTGCCCTGGGCAGGGACACCTCCCACTAGACCAGGTTGCTCAAAGCCCCATCCAGCCTGGCCTTGAACAGTTCCAGGGATGGGGCATCCACAACTTCCCTGGGCAACCTGTTCCAGTGTCTCACCACCCTCACAGTAAAGAATTTCTTCCTAATATCTAAATCTCTTAAGAGGAGCCTTAAACTCTTGCAGTGTGAGAAGTGGCTGTTAAGCCTACTTCTGCAGCAATGCTTTTACTCTGTGGGTTTTTGAGTGTTTTGGGGTGTGTGTTTTTTTTTTTTTCCTTCTCTTTCTTAAATTGTTAAATATATGCATTTATTTCCTTAAAGAGTCTCTCAAGCTTGGATAACAGTTCTGTTCAGCAAAACTCACCCCCCTGCCCCTTTCCTTAAAGGTCAGTGGGTTTTTGGGAATGTGTTGCCAGAAGAACAGCGCTGCTGCACCTGCATTATAGCACTCATCCTCCTTCGCACTCCCTTCAAAATTTATTGTCTGCAGCCTACCTGTCTATTTTTTTGTATATTTATCACAGTAAAAATCAGCTGGCTTTGAAAACAGCATGGCTGACGGAAGCTGTCTGTTATAGGGCCTCTTAGGTCACCAGATAGAGCCATATAATTAATACGTTCAAGTTACCAACCTTGTGAAACCATCCACACCTTTAATGCACACAGAACTTGAGTCCCGTTGCTAACTACAGCCCCTTCAGGAAGACTCATCTACGCAGAACGCTTTTTCTCTTCATTGTTTCAGATGATTTCCTAAATCAGCCACAGAAAGGAAATCTGACTGCTTGCTTAGAACTATTGGGAAGATGTAAGAAGGCATAGAGTAATACAGGCTGGAAGAAGCAGCTTTCGCCCTATAGGATTAAAGCTGCAGCTTGCAGTCAGATAATGCACGCAATACCGAGCACGATGCTGCAGGCTTGCTTTTGGGAAGCTTGTGGACTGTCACGTTTTTACTGGTTAGAGTAGAGCAGTGCCTGCTTACGTTCATCTGCTTGGGTCTTTTCATGTGATTAAGCAGAAAAAGTAATAAAAGAAATAAAATAAAAGAAAAAAGTAATAAAAGTAAATGTCAGGACAGATTTTCAGAATTGAGAGCCAAATTTGAAAGTGTAAGATGCATATGTACCTTTCATGCAAATACAGCTATTTTTCCTCTGTGTAGACCTGAACAACTTTAGAAAGACAGGTCGGGTTGATACCCCAGGAGAGCTTCTTATTCATGCTTCTGTTCTCTAGAGCAAATGTATCTAGGCCATTGTTGTCAGGTATTTCCTTCCATGTGGTTCACAACTGCAGTTCACATCTAGTCAGTCACGGCTCAACAAGTTGTTGGATCTGCCTTAATTTTGTGATTAAGTGCAGCAGCCTCATGTAAACAGTCTCTTCAGTTAAAAATGTGCAGCTCTGTAAATAGGTAAAAGTGTAGTGCAAGAAATTGCAGATGCATAGATGTGCCTAAGCTAAAATAATCTACTGTTTAAATATTTCCATAGGTTGCCTAGCTCTTAGCAGGCAGGCTACAATTTCCTTATTTGTGAAGTATACCCCTTGCCCCATCCTTCGTGTTCACGAAGATAACCTGATCATTGTGCTCTCCTTATAACAACTTTTTAAGCATGGCGGAAGACAGTCTTGTCTCTGATGCACACTATAAAACTTCTTATCCGTCATTCTCCTCCCCTTCTCTTCTGTCTTGTCTGTTTTTTCGGGAGTGTGAGAGGCATGGGATTATACTAAAATTTATTCTTGTTTATACACGCAGATGTATGTTTATAGGAACAGGCGTTTACATGCAGTTGTAAATATTGCATGCGTGTTTGGGGAGAATTATTTCTTCTTGTGCTTTGAAACAGTTGAAGATGCCTGGCAAGGTTTTGATGAAAGATGAAGTTGTTATACACTCATGTAAATATTTTTACTAGAAATATATGTTCTTATAATTATCACAGATGTGATGACAGCCCTTTGTAGGGCAAAGAAACAATAAATGAATGATGAGAGTGTAATAACAGAGGTGATAAAACTGAGATGTTACTTTTTCTTTTAGAATGATCTGAAAATTAGTACAATGATTTCAGAGACTTCTGCTTAGACACTAAGAAGCAATGTAGCTCTTAAGCAATGACATTTTGTCCTACACTGTCTTAAATTGAGCACGAAGTTGTTGACTATAAAGAAGCTATAGTTTTCCTTAAAATGTGCACAGATGAGTTACGTGAGGAAATAGATGAAGGTCTGTGAAAATCAGTGCTTCTAGTTCAGTCTACGTTAGGCATTAGAACTATCATCTTGGTTTTTGTTGTGCGTGAAACTCATCTTGCAATTATGTTGTGTTGTGTGAGTATATTAGAAAGCTTCTTTAATAATTTGTCTATTTTTTTTTAAGTGCTTAGGAATTTAAATTTGGGGTTGCGTGAACATGACTTACAGATTTATTTCATAAATGTTTACCTTTGCCAGTATGTCTTGTTTGGGCTCACAACGGAGAGTGGATCACAAGTTCACAGATTCCCAGGGAGGTTGAAAAGAAGGTTGTACAGGGAATAACGATGGACACAAGTCACTCTGAGTAGCTTCCCCTACTCTTCTGTGGCTCTTCTAGAAGCTTAGCTGAAGAAGTGCCGAGGAGAGGAAGAAGGGTATCAAATGATCTTTCTTTTTGATCTTTGATCCTCTTGGTAATGCAGTACACTGTGCTGTGTAAGGGAGCAGTGTGATGTTTTTGGTAGTCTTTCATGCACTGCCATAACTTGGGCACGCAGTAGGCTGCCTGCCGAGCCATGGGGATGTAGCATAGAATATAGCTCGCTACGGCAGGGGAAAACCCACGTAAAGCCAGGTGGCTGATCCACTGTTTTCCGCTGACTGGAATAGCTGCCTCCTGCCATTTCCTGGTACTACTTCAGTCTGTGGGTACCTGGGAGGTGCTTCCTCTGAGAAGCCAAAGATTTGTGGAAGTGTTTTATTGCCTCTTCTCCTTCTTAAAAATAAGAAGCTGAACTAATTATCTCATCAGCTTGGCTCTTCCCCCCACTTTTGAAGAGTTTTAGTAAGGGGCTGTAGTGTAAGAGCTGTAAATATCATGAGAGGAAGACTGTAGAAAATAAGTAGTATTAAGGCCTTTGCTGTTCTGCCATTTGCAGTTTATGCTGGTTTAAGAAAAATCCACGTATTTTACCCTCCGCTTGAGTATTTTCAATATCCCTTCTCTGAATATAATAGCACAGAAAAAAAAATCATACCACAAGTATACACTAAAGGTTTAGTTTATCAATGGGGTTCTTCCCGTAAATATAAACTCATTCTTAGTGGACTGTGCTTAAGATTATGCTGAAAAGCTGCTATTTAAAAGATCTTTTCTAAAATTAGGGGTGGGGGCTGAGGAACACAGAAGGAGTTTTGAAACCAGGAAAACGTATTGAAATTTGGAGACCAAAATCTTTTAGCAGAGGTGTGGCTGCCACTGCAGTAACAGATTTGTGTACGCGTATCTGAAAGCAGAACAGCACCCCGTAATTTGAAGAACACTAAATAAAGTCTTTACAAAGATATACCTGTGATTAAAATCCCGTACGATCTGTAAGAGCAGGAGCGTGGCTGGCTGCAGCCTGAGGCCTAGCTCGTGCTGGTAGTACCAGTTGTGTTGCGAGGAAATGACGTGAGGTTTCTTTTGTAGTGGTGCTTCAGCTGGATGATGGTAGGGTTTTCGTGGAGGACTGCAGTGCTGAAAGTCAAACTGTACGCACCTTAAGTTGAGGAGGTATTTCCTTTAGCTGGCACCTCTAATAATCTCTTAAGAATATGAGAACCAGCTGCTGGAAGGCACCCCTCCTCTTCCTCCCTGCCCTGTGCCCATACCCTCTGAGTCAGCTCCTGCTCTGGTTCCCTTGATGTTCTAAGGGGAAGCCTTGATACCTGAGCATAGGGGATTAAAAGGTTAAACTCCATAGTCTGTGTATTAATGTTCTCTCCTCCAGTCACAGAGTTTACATCTATATAATGTCCAATGGCATCACTATGAAAAATACTGTTACGTGTTGGATGGAGAGTCTCCGTACTGTCAACTGTTCTGCTGCTTTTTATCAAATGTTCCCTTAATGTTTCCACTTCCACTGCTGTACTACTGGTTACTGCCAGGTGAAGGATGACAAATGCTGAGAACTGTCACTTCAGCTTGACATACAAGTGATTAATGTACTATTGATTTCACACCCTTCACGTCTCGGACAGGATAGCTGTCTCAAACTTCAGTAAAAATACTTCCGACCTCATAATTTGGTCCTTGTACCAGAAGATGTGCTCTGTGCAGACATTCTAAGTGGGGTCGTTGTTAAGGTGGTCCTTATGGCAGTGCTGAGCTTGAACTCTTCTTTGTTCTCTGTCCTGGTGGATGGTCGACATTCATTTGTGTCAGTGAATAATATGCAGCTTCGGGAATAGCTTTAGTTGGCACTTACAAATGAGAGCAGTGGTATCACAGAAATGGATCGTGGTGTTTGCTGTGTGTGTTTATGAAGAGGTCACAGTTCAGTAAGGATCATCTTGCATGTGGTTCCCAAGTGGTGCCTGGCAGTAGGCACACAGAATACTGATGAACCAGAGAAGCTAAAAGACATGGTGGCATGGCATCAGTTTAAAATGAACCAGTGCTTAGACAGCCATTGTCAATACTTACTTAGAGTTGGTATCTTTTGTGTAACGATGACAGCCATGTTTGCAGAAGGCTGGAAATGTTTCTGGATGTGAAGATGAAGTGCTTTTCCAATGCAGCAAGCATGTAAGTGCACTGTGTGTCTTCAGTGTAGGGAAACTAATCTTAGTGAAGAGAGATTAGTATTTAAGCCTGACAGTTGTGGATTTCGCGTTAGGACGGCTTTGCATAATTCCTTACTTTGAATTCCGGGCTGAGCCACATCCTGATGTGCGGTAGGAGGACTTCCGTTTAGCACATTCAATTAAGAAGCGGCACATAAGCCATTAGAGTGGCCAGTTAAAAAGAAGCATGAGCCTTGAAAACTGAACCACCAGCGATGAGGGAGAAATTTGGCAAGACTGAAAGCCTCACTTTTTTTTTTCCCCTCTCTCTTAAAATTTGCTGCTACAACATGGTCTTTTGATGTATTCTAAACAATACCAGTCCATTTTAGGATAATAGGGAGAAATTAATCTGTTTTCAATGTGTATGATAATAACTGGAACATTCTGGAAACAGTCTGGAAAACAGCTCTCACGGCAACTTTGAAGGAATACACAATAGAGGAAACATTGTGCTTAGTTGTCCTTGCGATAATTCATTAAGTGAGAGCTCCATATTGTGACTGTATTCCTCTACAGGATTGTAAAGGTGGGGTAGAATGTCCTCATGTTTGAGTTGTTCATCTGTAAAATAGAACTGATATAAATATACTAACCAAAGCGTGCTGAAGACTTACAAGTACAAAGTATTCATAATTTTGTATAAATTTACTGTCTTGAGGAGCAGAAGTTTATTTCTCTCCAATGCATTCCTCTCATCTCCTTTTTAATTTTGGTAATCACCTCTCTGTGCTCCATTTTGATCATCAGTGCAGGACGGAATTGGATGGAATCTGTTGAAGTGTCATTGCTGGCAGTTGCATGTTCATTTTCTGAGGATATTGAAATGGGATCTTGTATAGTGCTCTTTCTTCTTCCCTTAAGTTACTGAATCATTACGTGTGAAGGTAGCTGCAAATATATCAATTTGTAACTGAAATAATCTTTTAGGAACTTTATTGGAGGATGTTTTTGTTTTAAAACCAAGCCAACCCTGAAGAATCTTCTTAATTGAGCAGGTGGGCAATGCCAGCTCAGATCACTTATTCAGGGACAGAAGTAGCTTCTTGTGCTACCACAATTTCTGATATCCAAACATTATTTTACTTTTAATTGAAGGTAGGTGAAAGTAGCCTTTAACTGGAATTCTGGCTGACAAGAATCAGACCATATGTACTATCAGACCAATAATATGTGCAAATACGCTACTTTAGGCCATTAATAGTTCCAGAGATTTTAACTGAAATCACTAGTTACTCTGGAATCTGTGTGTGGCTGTTGGTGGTTTTTTTTGTGTGTGTTTTTTTTTTTTTAGTTTAGTGGTTTGTTCCCCTCCCCCTTCGATCCTGTTTATATGTGCAGCCATTATCATCTACTTTAGCTTTGATATATAGTTCTTTTCCATCATACAAATACTATTTTTTTTTTTATTAATTTACTGTTCAGTTTATCATTTATTCTTTCTGATCTCTGGGCAAGAATGTTACGTCTGTATCTACTTCTAGGAATACAGAATTATTTTTGTAATTTTGTAGGAGTTCTGGCTGCACTTGGGGACAGTCTGAACAGTAGGAATTATTAAATGTATTTATCTTTATGTGAAAGTTGCATGTTCTCACATCTCAATTCATAGTTCACAGACTCAGTGAGTATTGTTCTGAGGATTGTTGATTGTTTAGAAGTGATTAGATAAAGCTACTAAAAACTTTACAGAAGTGTTCCAAACATCAGTTCTGAGGGATAGAAAAAGAGAGACCCATATATACAGCTGGACCTTCATCTTAATTTCCTTACCAACATGACTGAATTCTGCACATGCATGTGTTTTGTTTTTTTTTTCTACTCAAATAGATTTTTCATACTTGCACAAGAGGTGATCCTTCTATTCAACTCGGACTATTGTTTTAACTCTGTGAACTAGCTCTCCCATTCCCCACTGTGCCCAAATGTTCCTCTCCTTTCTTTATGGAAGCATTAATTAGGATTTTGTAAATTTCTTTGCATGCAGTGGCATGAAAAGGTTGAAGATCCCTGTTTGGGCTGTCAAAATCTGGAATAATGATAGAATAATAGAGTATCGCAAGTTGAAAGGGACCCATAAGGATTACTGAGCCCAAATCCCTACTCCTTACAGGACTATCTAAAACTAAACCACAGGACAAAGAGCATAGTCCTACTTGAACTCTGACAGGCTTGTTGTTGGGACTGACCACCCTCTCAGTGAAGAAACTTTTCCTAATGTCCAATCTGAACTCATCCAATGCAGCCTCGTTCCATTTCCTTGTGTCTTATTGCTGGTCACCAGCAAGAGGAGATCATCTCCTCACCCTCTGCTGCCCTCCTTGAGGAAGTTGTAGACTGCCATGAGGTCACCCCTCAGCTTTCTCTTCTCCAAGCTGAACAAACCAAGTGACCTCAGCTGCTCCTCTTAAGTCTTGCCTTCAAGACCTTTCACCATCTTGGTGGCCCTCCTATGGATGCACTCTAATAGTTTCATGTCCTTCTTATGTTGAGGCACCCGAAACTGCACACAGTGCTCAAGGTGGGGCCCCACCAGTGCAGTGTAGACAGTCACCTCCCTTGACTGGCTAGCTATCAACTAGAAACTCAACTACTTTGTGGTCACTGTGACCACAACAGCCACCAATCACCACTTTGCCCGCAACTTCCCCTCTGTTTACAAATAACAAAACTCTGAAGGCACCTTTCCTAGTTGGCTCCCTTAGTCCCTGCACCAAGAGACTGTCTTCAACATGCTTCAGGAGTGTGCTAGCAGAGGGGAGAATACCTTAGTCTGTGTTGTTAAAAGACACGTACATGCTCAGAAGAAAATCCAGTTGTCAAAGACTGAGGTGAGTAAGGAGGAACACACCATAGTAGAGACAAGGTGCCTGGTTTGTTCATAAAGAGTCTCCCAAGATAGCCTAATGAGGAAGAATTAAGGATTGACACAGTCTTAAGAGGAAAAATAGTAAAATGGTCTTTTAACATTTTTCCATGCAGCTTTTCTCTGTAGCATCTGGGAAAGGTTAGCTCAGGTTGGATTTTGGTATTCTAGAGATTATCTCAGGTAGTGCTTCTGATGACTCAGTCTGAGCAGTGGATGGCAGCCGGGTGTGTTGAAGTATAAACTATTAGAAGGGCTTTTAAAAGCTTGGCAAATGCAGTATGTCAAAAGGAAAAAAAGGTGACGTGTCTGGGGGATGTCTTCTACTGAAGCACACTTTGTAGACATTGTGTACTCAGATGTCGTGATTTAATATCTTATGGGACAGGTTGGCTGGGGACTTGAACAGCGGCACCAGGTGGGATAAGCACCCCCTATATTTTTGGGCTGTCTCCTAGATAGTGTGTATAGGCAAGTAGTCATTGCACACCCTCAGCTTCTCCTGCAAAATGGTGGGGAGGGAGAGTGCATAGCCTGAATGTTGCCCTCCTGACGGAGAGTGTCATCCTGCTGCGTGGAGCTGACAAGGAAGGAATTTATAGGAAGATGGAGGCTAGTGTGAACTAGTAGTAAGTTATTCCCTAAGTAAGGGAGTGATCATGACTCCTTCCAATTCTACATTGCTCTCTTCTGGTCTGAAGAAGTGTGAAAATAGTGTGCTTGCTGGCTTCCCCTGTGCTGTAGCAGTGTTCCTCAAAGCCCATAGGAGCTATCACACTCTGCCTGTTATTTATCTCTATTGAAGCATATTAAAGTGTCAAGACCAATGGTCTGTGGTAGAAGTTGATGTTGAAGTCGTAAAGGCACAGGGATGGACTTGATTTATTCCAAAAGCTGCTGTCTTCCCTCCTTGCTTGATTGTGTTCTGTCAGCCCTTTCTCTCTCTTTGATTTCCTGCTTTGTGTAGAGCGGGAAGGACAACAGCTAGGGGCTGCACTCCCAGCCCTCCTGTGGACTGGTATTTTGCTAGAAATGGGCTTCAGTTTTGGTCCCAGATTTCTTTTTTCCCTGAGGCATGTTGGTTGTATGTTTGGCTTAGTAGCCTAGTGACCACATATCCCCATCACACGTGTGTTTGTCTTGTAAAGTGTGGGACTTTACAGAAAAAGGTTGGTGGGGCACAATATTATTATGTTGCCATTAATCATACTTTGATATGAACTGTAATTGTTTAACTTAGTAACTAATAATAGCGCTTGGATAGGGACTAAGGCAGACAAAATTTTTCAGACTCTTTGGGTAAATTTCTGCAGGTTCTAAATAACACTTGTTTTCAAATGAAGACAGATGTCTCCTCAGATTGTCATCTGTCTTTCAGATGCACAAGTATTCTCTTTCTTTGACTGCGTTCAGTGTTCTTTAAACCGTGTTGCTGGAGACGGCGAAGAGGGTTACTCACATCTCTGTATTGCATTGTGTTCAGACACACTAATCTTTTTGTTAGGCCATGAGTGGTCACCTCCCTCTAAACCCTATGAAGCAGCTGAGTAGAAGTGGCTCGAGGAGGACTTTTTGTGACAGATAGCCATCAGTTTATAGTCTGGGGAGGAAATGGTAGTCATCTGTGAGCAGAGGTTCACGGGCGTCCTTTTCATGGCAAATGGACAGATGGTTTTCTCCACTTGAGATCACGCAGAATATACAATGGCACCAGCACTTGCATCCCCACCAAGTGAGACTGCATGGCTGCTTGTGAGGGGAGCATACGCTTTTCACAGACACAGCAGGGGGACATTTACTTCTTGCCACTTTCTTTTCAGCTGCTTTGTTGAGAGAATAAGACTGCCCTTTTGTCAAGTGAAGTAGGGTTCTTAGTAAAACAACAGCTTCATAAAGGATGTCATTATATACAGATGTACCTTCTATATAACTGGCCCCCATTTTCTTTCTGAAATGCCATCAGAAGGAAGGCTAGAAGCAGTAGTTCCAAATCCCTGTTGTGTGTGTTTTGGTAAAATACAATTATTTTTTTTTTAATTGTGCTGTCAAATGATTGAACTGAATAAAATGACAGTTTTTTCCATAGCGAAAGTTAATTACATGTTCTTTGATTAGCAAAGAAGATACATAGCAAATTAGTTTCCCTAAACATGCTGCAAATAGTATAACTACTGATGTATTGACCAGCAGCAGGTGGCTCATGTTAATTTGCATGCATTAAATATGCTGCATTTTACCATTCAATTTATTTTCTTTTTCGGTTGTGTACAAAATATGGCACTGGCCTTTTTAGAGTCTAAAAATGCCTCTTAATTTAACTACGGGGAGAAAGAATTGATTTCTTGTTCTGCTGTCAGCTAAAAATAATGAGATGGAAGTGGGGAGTCTTTTTATCCCTACATGACATACTTAAAGTTAGTGTGATTTTATTTATTTTTTTTTATTTTTCCTGAGTGGAACATCTCTTATTGTGGTCAATGGCAATATCTTTTAGTGATAATACGTTAATATCACTTTTATTTGCCCATTCACTGCATGCATCGGGAGTAAGAGTAAATACAAATGTTGCTGGTTTATTTGGTTGCCAACAGCTGAATGTATTTAATGGAAACAATGGTTCAAAAATTTTGCCTCAAAAGATGAACTGTAGGGTCAAAGTGTTCTTAGTTGTGTTGTTAGCAATAACTTCTCTTTCTAACCTGTTCTCGCATTTAGTGTATTTTTCAGTGATTACTGTTCAAAAACTTGGAATTTGAACTAGGATATATGGTTGCGTATTACAGATAAACCAAATGTTTTGCTTAAAAATAAAACCAAAAAACAAACAAAAAACCAAACAAACAAAAAAACCAAACAAAAACCCCAAATCACTCAACAGACTATCAGTGGAAATTTTGTTAAACAAAAGGATAACTAGCAAAAATCATCTACCCTTGGAAGTTATAGTATTATTATAAAAAAATTTGGAACTTGAAAAATCTTGGAGCCTTATTTGCTAAGAAAGTTGTTGGAAAACCACAGAAACTTTGTCTGCAAACAAGTACCTCCTTTGATTTTTTTTTTTTCTGAAGTGAAACTTCTTTAAAAAGCCCACACAAACCAAAACAAGCTCCTGTTTTTACATTAAAGTTTTTCATTAAAAGTTTGATAAATGACTGAGCGAAACAGGAGATTGGCTATAGGCAAAGAAGTATCCCTCAGTGCTGTACAGCATTCTTAGATGGTTGTGGTCTTACAGGATGTCAAGGGAGAGGAGGAACAGAATTCTCAGAGTTTTTAGTGTTTTCTTCTAGCCTTTTTACCAAAGTCATTGCCCATTTTATCCAAGTGTGTCCCCTTAAGGTGACAGGAAAAACAGTTCCTTGCAGCTAACTTTGTGAAACTTTACCTTATTTCCATTAATACAGAATCAGAAGTGATTTTTTTTTTTTCCCCTCTGGAAACTTTATCTTGTATTACTTGATTTGATAGAAATATTTTCATTTGACTTGAATGAGAACTAGATAAAGTTGCAGTACTTCATATGATGAACACTTAACCGATTCTTGAAATACACCACAGTTATCGGAAAAATACTGGCCTTATTCATTGGTGTCATTTGTTTTTTGTTGTTGGATG